>NC_137340.1:980000-1580000 GCF_965287045.1 Carcharhinus amblyrhynchos | reverse complement strand
TTTTACAGATGCACCATAGAAAGCATTCTTTCTGGTTGTATCACAGCTGCTGCTCTGCCCCAAGATGGCAAGAAACTACAAAAGGTTGTGAATGTAGCCCAATCCATCACACAAATCAATCTCCCATCCATTTACTGTCTATACTTCTCGCTGCCTCAGCAAAGTAGCCAACATAATTAAGAACCCCACACACCTTGGACATTCTCTCTTCCGCCTTTTTCCGTTGGGAAAAAAGATACAAAAGTCTGAGATTATGTTCCAACCGATTCAAGAACAGCTTCTTCCCTACTACCACCAGACTTTTGAATGGACTGAGCTTGCATTGAGTCGCTCTTTCTCTACATCCTAACTATGGTTATAATACTACATTCTGCACTCTCTCATTTCCTTCTCTATGAACAGTATGCTTTCTCTGTATAGCATGCAAGAAACAATACTTTTCATTGTTTACTAATACATGTGACAATAAATCAAATCAAATCAACAAGACCTTGGAGTCCTCGTGCATCAGTCACTGAAAGTATGTGTGCAGGTACAGCAGGCAGTAAAGAAGGCAAATGGTATGATGGCCTTCATAGCGAGAGGATTTGAGTATAGGGATAGGGATGTTTTACTGCAATTGTATGGGGCGTTGGTGAGGTCACACCTGGGGTATTGCATGCAGTTTTGGTTTCCTTATTCAAGAAAGGATGTCCTTGCCACAGTGTAGGTTTACCAGGCTGATTCTGGAACGGCATGCCTGTCATATGAGGGGAGACTAAGTCGGTTACTATTATGTTCACTGGAGTTTAGAAGAGTGAGAGGGGATATCATAGAAATTTATAAAATTCTATCAGTGTTAGACAGGGTAAATTCAGAAAGAATGGTCCCAATGGAATCCAGAACTAACCTTTTAGAACTGAGGTGAGGAAAAATGTCTTCACCCAGAGGGTGGGGAATGTGTGGAATTCACTCCCACAGAATATAATTGAGGCCAAAATGTTATGTGATTCCAAGAAGAAATTAGATATAGTTCTTGGGGCTATTGGGATCAAGGGATTTGGGAGGGAGGGAGGAGATCAGGATATTGAATTCAGGGATCAACCGTGATCAAGATGAATGGCAGAATAGGCTCAAAGGGCCAAATGGCCTACTCCTGCTTTTAGCTTCTATGTTTCTAAATGGAGAGCAAAGTGGTTCTCCACAGAACAAAGCACCAAATTGGTTATGTACCTTCCAGTCCTGTGCTTCCTACTGTTCACCTAATTTCTAATCTATTTCTAGAACTTAGACACAATCTCCAATTAAGTCACTCATTTTAAGCTCAAACTTTTCAAAACCCTTTTGCAATCTCTAAAACATCCAGTTTGTATAATTGATGATTGCATATTCCAGGTACCAACTTGTGGTGATCGTACTGACGTACCTAATGCCTTTGATGGTGATGGGAGTCACATATACCAAGGTGGGGATCACACTGTGGGCCAGTGAAATACCCGGAGACTCAACACAGAGATATCGCGAGCACCTGAATGCAAAAAGAAAGGTCTGTAGCAGAACCAAACAAAAAGTGTCTGTTTTAACCGCTACTAGTCAATAAAGATACAGTCATCTTTAGGTACTTAAACCCAATTTCCTTTATTTTAAATAGTAGACAATAGTAAGACATTATTTGATTTATGCATTCTTGAAATGCATAAATCAAAGAATGATTACCTGTTACTTAACTGAAGGTTGATTTCCATTTGCATATGAAACCTGGTCAGGATTTTGCTGTATAAATATCATCTTTCTCTTCTTCTCAGATGTTGTCTTCTTCCTGTGAGCTTGTTCCCCGAGTTCTTCACACTGCCCACTGTGTTAGCATTTATAAACTCCAAAAGTTCTTTGGGAACCGACAAATGAATGATCAGAAACCTGATTGTGCCATTCCATTTGGCCAATTAAATAGATCCAGCACAGAGGCTCTGGACACTCCAGACCCCATCACGGTTAGGCCTTCCTGCATACAGATTACATTCCAATGCTCATACAAGAAACACTGGCTCCAAACGTTCTGTAAAAATGTCCTTCTGTCGGGGACAAGCAGTGACATTTAACACCTTGATAAGTTTCGGGCCAGCTTGGCCACAGGAAATCCCAGCATACTTACAAACAACTTACCAAAAGATCAGGTTGACTTGACTGAAGGTCTTTCAGCGTATTAAAAGTTAAAACTCTGCCGGCCGCCAGCCACAAATCAGAGAACAGGGCACAGTTCCTGATGAATGCTTGAGAACCTGAAACAATTGCTATGGGCCAATGGGATTCATTTCTTTAAATCCACTGCAAGGTTCTCACTGTGACTGAAGGTCACTGCAAGTTTCAAGTGAAATCTTCTTCCTCGTTATTCCTTGGATATAGTCTCTAATTGAGGGTGACATGGAAAAGCTGGAATTAGTGGGGCAGCCATAGAACCCTACAGTGCAGAAAGAGGTCCTTCGGCCCATCGAGTCTGCACCAACCACAATCCCACCCAGGCCCTACCCCCATATCTCTATATATTATACCCTATTATAGCAAATAAATGATGCGTGCAGAAACGGAACGGCGATAATTATGGGGGATTTTAATCTGCATATTGATTGGATGACCCAAGTCGGATGCGGTGGGCTTGAGGAAGAGTTCTTGGAATGCTGTCGGGATAGTTTCCTTGAACAGTATGTGACGGAACCTACAAGGGAGTGAGCTATCTTAGATCTGGTGTTGTGTAACGAGGCAGGTAGAATTAGGGATCTTCTTGTGAGGGATCCTCTTGGGATGGGTGATCATAGCATGGTGGAATTTCTGATGCAGATGGAGGATGAGAAAGTAGGGTCCCAAACCTGTGTCCTCTGTTTGAACAGAGGGGAGTACGATAGGATGAGAGCAGAATTAGCGAATGTAGATTGGGGGCGCAGATTGGTCGGTAGGACGGCTGAGGAACAGTGGGGGATTTTTAAGGAGATCTTTTTCAGTACTCAGCAGGAATATATTCCAATGGTAAAGAAGGACTGTAGTAGAAGGGATAACCAGCCGTGGTTATGTAAGGAAATAAAGGAGAGTGTTAAATTAAAAGCTGATGCGTTCAGAGTGGCTAAAAGTAGTGGGCAATTAGAAGATTGGGAAAGATTTAAAAATCAACAAAGAATGACTAAGACGTTGATAAAGAAAGGAAGGATAGAGTGTGAAGCTAAACTAGCACTAAATATGAAAAAGGGCAGTAAGTGTTTTTACAAATATATAAAGAAGAAGAGGCTGGCTAGAGTGAATGTTGGACCCTTGGAGGATGAGAGGGGGGATTTAGTGGTGGGAGATGAGGAGATGGCGGAGGCCTTAAATAAGTTTTTTGCCTCGGTCTTCACGGAGGAGGACACGAATAGTTTACCAGATATTAAAGATGGAAGGATGGTAGGAGTTGAGGGCCTGAATGCGATTACTGTCACTAGAGAGGTAGTGCTTGATCGACTAACAGGACTGATGGTGGACAAGTCCCCAGGACCAGATGGAATGCATCCCAGGGTTCTGAAGGAAATGGCAGAGGTGATAGTGGATGCCTTAGTGATTATTTACCAAAATTCACTGGATTCTGGGGAAATGCCGGAAGATTGGAAAACGGCTAATGTTACGCCGCTGTTTAAAAAAGTTAGCAGACAAAAGGCAGGGAATTATAGACCGGTTAGTTTAACGTCTGTAGTTGGAAAAATGCTAGAATCCGTCATCAAAGAAGAAATAGCGAGGCACCTAGAAAAGAATGGTTTGATCGAGCAGATGCAGCATGGATTCGTTAAGGGGAAGTCGTGTTTGACGAATTTATTGGATTCTATGAGGATGTGAATAGTGCGGTAGACAGAGGGGAACCTGTGGATGTGGTGTTTTCAGATTTCCAAAAGGCGTTTGATAAGGTGCCTCACAAAAGGTTGCTACAGAAGGTTAGGGTGCATGGAGTTGGGGGTAAGGTGTTAGCGTGGATAGAGGATTGGCTGTCTAATAGGAAGCAGAGAGTTGGTATCAATGGGTGCTATTCTGGTTGGCAGTTAGTGACTAGTGGAGTGCCGCAGGGATCGGTGCTGGGGCCTCAACTATTTACCATTTATATAGGTGATCTGGAGAAGGGGGCTGAGTGTAGGGTGTCGAAATTTGCTGATGACACGAAGATGAGTGGAAAAGCAAATTGCGTGGAGGGTGTGGAAAGTCTGCAGAGGGATCTGGATAGGCTGAGCGAGTGGGCGAGGACCTGGCAGATGGAGTATAATGTTAGCAAGTGTGAGGTTATCCACTTTGGCAGAAATAATAGTAGGAGGGATTATTATTTAAAGGGCGAAAAGCTGCAGCATGCTACGGTGCAGAGGGACCTGGGGGTCCTTGTGCACGAGTTGCAAAAACCCAGCCTGCAGGTGCAGCAGGTGATCAAGAAGGCGAATGGGATGTTGGCCTTTATAGTGAGGGGGATAGAATACAATAGTAGGGAGGTCTTGCTGCAACTGTACAGGGCACTGGTGAGGCCGCAGCTGGAGTATTGTGTGCAGTTTTGGTCGCCGCACTTGCGGAAGGATATATTGGCCTTGGAGGGAGTGCAGAGGAGGTTCACTAGGCTGATACCAGAGGTGAGGGGGTTGGACTATGAAGAGAGACTAAATAGACTGGGTCTGTACTTGTTGGAGTTTAGAAGGATGAGGGGGGATCTTATAGAGACGTATAAGATAATGAAGGGGATGGATAGAGCAGAGGTAGAGAGATTCTTCCTGCTCAGAAAGGACAGCAGGACTAGAGGGCACAGCCTCAAGATAAGGGGGGGGACAGTTTAGATCGGAGTTGAGGAGGAACTTCTTCACTCAAAGGGTGGTGAATCTCTGGAATTCTCTGCCTGTTGAAGTGGTGGAGGCTGCCTCGCTAAATATATTTAAGTCATGGGTAGATAGGTTTCTGATAGACAAGGGAATTAAGGGTTATGGGGAGAAGGCGGGAAAGTGGAACTGATCCACTTCAGATCAGCCATGATCTTATTGAATGGCGGGGCAGGCTTGAAGGGCTAGATGGCCTACTCCTGCTCCTATTTCTTATGTTCTTATAACCACTAATCCCTCAAATCTACTCATTCCTGGACACTAAGGGGCAATTTTAGCACGGCCAATCAACCTAACCTGCACATCTTTGGACTGTGGGAGGAAAGTGGAGCACCCGGAGGAAACCCATGCAGGCATGGGGAGAACATGCAAACTCCACACAGATAGTGACCCAAACCAGGAATCGAACCCAGGTCCCTGGAGCTGTGAAGCAGCAGTGCTAACCACTGTGCATTGTGCTGCCCGGTAGGCTTAAATATATTGGCATCATATTCCTGGCCAGAATGGAATAGATTCATAAATAAGAACAAAGAAAATTCCAGCACAGGAACAGGCCCTTCGGCCCCTCCAAGCCTGCCCCGACCATGCTGCCCGACTGATCTAAAACCCCCTCCCCTTCTGGGGAACATATCCCTCTATTCCCATCCTATTCATGTACTTGTCAAGACACCCCTTAAAACTCACTACCGTATCCGCTTCCACTACCTCCCCGGGCAATGAGTTCCAGGCACCCACCACTCTGTGTGTAAAAAATCTGCCTTGTACAGCTCCTTTAAACGTTGCCCCTCGCACCTTAAACCTGTGCCCCCCGAGTAATTGACTCTTCCACCCTGGGAAAAAGCTTCTGACTATCCACTCTGTCCATGCCTCTCATAGTCTTGTCGACTTCTATCAGGTCGCCCCTCAACCTCCGTCGCTCCAGTGAGAACAAACGAAATTTCTCCAACCTCTCCTCATAGCTAATGCCCCCCATACCAGGCAACATCCTGGTACATCTTTTCTGTACTCTCTCCAAAGCCTCCACATCCTTCTGGTAGTGTGGTGATCAGAATTGAACACTAAGGTTCTATAAAGCTGCAACATGACTTGCCAATTTTTAACTTAATACCCCGGCTGAGGAAGGCAAGCATGCCGTATGCCTTCTTGACTACCTTCTCCACCTGCAGTGCCACTTTCAGTGACCTGTGTACCTGTACACCCAGATCCCTCTGTCTATCAATACTCCTAAAGGTTCTGCCATTTACTGTATATTTCCTATCTGTATTAGACCTTTCAAAATGCATTACGTCACATTTGCCTGGATTAAACTCCATCTGCCATCTCTCTGCCCAAGTCTCCAACTGATCTATATCCTGCTGTATCCTCTGATGTTCCTCATCGCTATCCACAAATCCACCAACCTTTGTGTCGTCCGCAAACTTACTAATCAATCCAGTTACATTTTCCTCCAAATCATTTATATATATTACAAACAGTAAAGGTCCCAGCAGGTCCCTGAGGAACACCACTTGTCATGATGTGGATGTGCCGGAATTGGACTGGGGTAAACACAGTAAAAAGTTTGACAACACCAGGTTTTAGTCCAACCGATTTATTTGATAGTAAACGCACAAACTTTGGAGGTTTCCCTCTTCGTCAGGTGAATGGAGAGTGCTGTCTGTGCTTTATATGCTCTGTCCGAGGCCAGAACTCTCCACTCACCTGACGAAGAGGGAAACCTCGAAAGCTTGTGCGTTTACTATCAAATAAATCGGTTGGACTAAAACCTGGTGTTGTCAGACTTTTTACTGTGAACACCACTTGTCACAGCCCTCCATTCAGAAACACACTGCTATCGTCTGTCTTCTGTGACTGAGCCAGTTTTGTATCCACCTTGCCAGCTCACCTCTGATCCCCTGGGACTTCACCTTCTGCACCAGTCTGCCATGAGGGACCTTGTCAGAGGCCTTACTGAAATTCATGTAGAAATCTTCCAGTTAATCACACACGGGGATTGATTTTACACACAATCCGTATCATGGAAATATCCTCCAGATTCTGCATTTCTTTAGAGATTTTACCATTCTGGGAGAACTTTAGCAGTTTCAATTATTTGCTCCAATTACTTGTATTCATCGAGACGACTGAAATGAAATCTGATAGTGCCCTGTTTAAATAAACATTATTTGCTGAATAAATAGACTTTGCTGACTGTGCAATTGACCGTTTGCCGAAAACCTTGCCTGGTTTCCAAATCATCAGCTCAGCCAAGATATCAATTAGTTACTGAAACTCTGACGCATATCGAATCAATTTACATCAGGTAGGGATATACCCACACCCAGCATCCACAACACCCCCACACCCAAAATCCACAACACCCCCACACCCAGCATCCACAACCCCCCCCACACCCAGCATCCACAACCCCCCACACCCAGCATCCACAACACCCCCACACCCAAAATCCACAACACCCCTACACCCAGCATCCACAACACCCCCACACCCAGCATCCACAACACCCCCACACCCAAAATCCACAACACCCCCACACCCAGCATCCACAACACCCCCACACCCAGCATCCACAACACCCCCACACCCAAAATCCACAACACCCCCACACCCAGCATCCACAACACCCCCACACCCAGCATCCACAACACCCCCACACCCAGCATCCACAACACCCCCACACCCAGCATCCACAACACCCCCACACCCAGCATCCACAACGCCCCCCCACACCCAGCATCCACAACCACCCCACACCCAGCGTCCACAACACCCCCACACCCAGCATCCACAACACCCCCCCACACCCAGCATCCACAACACCCCCCACACCCAGCATCCACAACCCCCCCACACCCAGCATCCACAACACCCCCCACACCCAGCATCCACAACCCCCCCCCCACACCCAGCATCCACAACCCCCCACACCCACCGTCCAGTTCACATCCACCCCCCCCAACACCCAGTGTCCAGTTCACATCCACCCCCCCCAACACCCAGTGTCCAGTTCACATCCACCCCCCCCAAACCCAGTGTCCAGTTCACATCCACCCCCCCCCCACACCCAGTGTCCAGTTCACATCCACCTCCCCCAACACCCAGTGTCCAGTTCACATCCACCCCCCCCACACCCAGTGTCCAGTTCACATCCACCCCCCCCCCCCACACCCAGTGTCCAGTTCACACCCACCCCCCCCACACCCAGCGTCCAGTTCACACCCACCCCCCCCAACACCCAGTGTCCAGTTCACATCCACCCCCCCACACCCAGCGTCCACAACCCCCCCACACCCACCGTCCAGTTCACATCCACCCCCCCCAACACCCAGTGTCCAGTTCACATCCACCTCCCCCCACACCCAGTGTCCACAACCCCCCCACACCCAGCATCCACAACACCCCCACACCCAGCATCCACAAGCCCCCCACACCCAGCATCCACAACCCCCCCACACCCAGCATCCACAACCCCCCCACACCCAGCGTCCACAACCCCCCCACACCCAGCGTCCACAACCCCCCCACACCCAGCATCCACAACCCCCCACACCCAGCATCCACAACACCCCCACACCCAGCATCCACAACACCCCCACACCCAGCATCCACAACCTCCCCCACACCCAGCATCCACAACACCCCCACACCCAGCATCCACAACCCTCCCACACCCAGCATCCACAACACCCCCACACCCAGCATCCACAACCACCCCCACACCCAGCATCCACAACACCCCCACACCCAGCATCCACAACCCCCCCCACACCCAGCATCCACAACACCCCCCACACCCAGCATCCACAACCCCCCCCACACCCAGCATCCACAACCCCCCACACCCACCGTCCAGTTCACATCCACCCCCCGCAACACCCAGTGTCCAGTTCACATCCACCCCCCCCAAACCCAGTGTCCAGTTCACATCCACCCCCCCCACACCCAGTGTCCAGTTCACATCCACCCCCCCCACACCCAGTGTCCAGTTCACATCCACCCCCCCCCACACCCAGTGTCCAGTTCACATCCACCTCCCCCAACACCCAGTGTCCAGTTCACATCCACCCCCCCCACACCCAGTGTCCAGTTCACACCCACCCCCCCCACACCCAGCGTCCAGTTCACACCCACCCCCCCCAACACCCAGTGTCCAGTTCACATCCACCCCCCCACACCCAGCGTCCACAACCCCCCCACACCCACCGTCCAGTTCACATCCACCCCCCCCAACACCCAGTGTCCAGTTCACATCCACCTCCCCCCACACCCAGTGTCCACAACCCCCCCACACCCAGCGTCCACAACCCCCCCACACCCAGCATCCACAACCCCCCACACCCAGCATCCACAACCCCCCACACCCAGCATCCACAACCCCCCCCACACCCAGCATCCACAACCCCCCCCACACCCAGCATCCACAACACCCCCACACCCAGCATCCACAACCCCCCACACCCAGCATCCACAACACCCCCACACCCAGCATCCACAACACCCCCACACCCAGCGTCCACAACACCCCTACACCCAGCATCCACAACCCCTCCACACACAGCATCCACAACACCCCCACACCCAGCATCCACAACCCCCCCTACACCCAGCATCCACAACACCCCCACACCCAGCGTCCACAACCCCCCCACACCCAGCATCCACAACACCCCCACACCCAGCATCCACAACCCCCCCACACCCGCATCCACAACACCCCCACACCCAGCATCCACAACCCCCCCCACACCCAGCGTCCAGTTCACATCGACCCCCCCCACCCCCAGCGTCCAGTTCACACCCACCCCCCCCACACCCAGTGTCCAGTTCACATCCACCCCCCCACACCCAGTGTCCAGTTCACACCCACCCCCCCACCACCCAGTGTCCAGTTCACATCCACCCCCCCCACACCCAGTGTCCAGTTCACATCCACCCCCCCCACACCCAGCGTCCAGTTCACATCCACCCCCCCACACCCAGTGTCCAGTTCACACCCACCCCCCCCACACCCAGTGTCCAGTTCACATCCACCCCCCCCACACCCAGTGTCCAGTTCACATCCACCCCCCCACATCCAGCGTCCAGTTCACACCCACCCCCCCCACACCCAGTGTCCAGTTCACATCCACCACCCCCCCACACCCAGTGTCCAGTTCACATCCACCCCCCCCCACACCCAGTGTCCAGTTCACATCCACCCCCCCCACACCCAGTGTCCAGTTCACATCCACCCCCCCCACACCCAGCGTCCAGTTCACATCCACCCCCCCCACACCCAGTGTCCAGTTCACATCCACCCCCCCCACACCCAGTGTCCAGTTCACATCCACCCCCCCCACACCCACCGTCCAGTTCACACCCACCCCCCCCACACCCAGTGTCCAGTTCACATCCACCCCCCTCACACCCACCGTCCAGTTCACACCCACCCCCCCCACACCCAGTGTCCAGTTCACATCCACCCCCCCCACACCCACCGTCCAGTTCACACCCACCCCCCCCACACCCAGTGTCCAGTTCACATCCACCCCCCCCACACCCAGTGTCCAGTTCACATCCACCCCCCCCACACCCAGTGTCCAGTTCACATCCACCCCCCCCACACCCAGTGTCCAGTTCACACCCACCCCCCCCACACCCAGTGTCCAGTTCACATCCACCCCCCCCACACCCAGTGTCCAGTTCACATCCACCCCCCCCACACCCAGTGTCCAGTTCACATCCACCCCCCCAACACCCAGTGTCCAGTTCACATCCAACCCCCCCCAACACCCAGTGTCCAGTTCACATCCACCCCCCCACACCCAGTGTCCAGTTCACATCCACCCCCCCCCACACCCAGTGTCCAGTTCACATCCACCCCCCCCCCACACCCAGTGTCCAGTTCACATCCACCCCCCCCCCCAACACCTTGAGCAATTGGGGCTCATTCTGGGGAAGGTGGGACCTCTACAAGAGGATGGTCTACACCTGAATCAGAGGGGAACCAATATCCTGGGGGGTATATTTGCAAAGGCCATGCAGGGAGGTCTAAACTGATTCAGAGGGGGGTGGGATCCTGAGTAGAGGGGGTGAAAGTGAGGGGGGCATAGATGGGGACTGCAATGCACGGCATCGCAGGGGTGGGGCAGAGCAGGGTTTGAAATGCGTATACTTTAATGTGAGGAGTATTCGCAATAAAGTGGATGAACTTGCAGCGTGGATCAGTACCTGGGACTTTGATGTTGTGGCCATTTCAGAGACGTGGATAGAGCAGGGTCAGGAATGGTTGTTGCAGGTCCCGGGGTTCAAATGCTTCAGTCGGAGTAGAGAAGGAGGTAGAAGGGGGGGAGGGGTAGCATTATTAGTCAAGGATTGTATCACAGTGTCAGAGAAGAAGTTTGATGAGGACTTGTCTGTTGAGGTAGTATGGGCTGAGATTAGAAATAGGAGAGGAGAGGTCACCCTGTTGGGAGTCTTTTATAGACCTCCTAAAAGTTCTAGAGAGGCTGAGGAAAGGATTGCGGAGATAATCCTGGATAGGAGTGAAAGTAATAGGGTAATTGTTATGGGGGACTTTAACTTTACTAATATTGATTGGAATTGCTATAGCTCTAGCTCGTTAGAGGGGTCAGTTTTTGTACAAATCGTGCAGGAAGGTTTTTTGACTCAGTATGTAGATAGGCCAACTAGAGGTGAGGCTATATTGGATTTGGTGCTGGGAAATGAGCCAGACCAGGTGCTGGACTTGGAAGTTGGTGTGCATTTTGGTGATAGTGACCACAATTCAGTTACGTTCACCTTAGTGATGGAAAGGGATAGGCATGAACCTCGGGACAGTAGTTTTAGCTGTGGGAAGGGTGATTATGAGGCTATTAGGAGAGAATTAGGAAGCATAGGTTGGACTAGGAGACTACAGGGACTGGGAACGTCCGAAATGTGGAGTTTTTTCAAGGAGCAGCTACTGCGAGTCATTGATAGGTATGTCCCTGTCAGGCAAGGAGGAATTGGTAGGGCTAGGGAACCGTGGTGCACTAAAAAAGTTGATTCGTTGGTTAGAAAGAAAAAGGAGGCTTGTGTTCGGATGAGACTTGAGGGCTCAGGTAGTGCACTAGAAAGCTTTAGATTGGCTAGGAGAGAGTTGAAGAGTGAGTTAAGAAGGGCTAAAAGAGGACATGAGAAGACTTTGGCTGATAGGATTAAGGAGAATCCTAAGGCGTTCTATAGGTATGTTAAGAACAGAAGGTTGGTTAGGGCAAGATTAGGGCCAGTTACAGACAGCAGAGGGAAGTTGTGTGTGGAACCGGAAGAGATTGGAGAAGCATTGAACCAATATTTCTCTTCGGTGTTCACGCAGGGGGACATGAATGTAGCTGAGGAGAACACTGGGTTGCAGGAGTGTAAACTAGACAGTATTGCAGTTGATAAGGGGGATGTGCTGGATATTCTTGAGGGTTTGAAAATAGATAAGTCCCCTGGTCCGGACGGGATTTACCCTAGGATTCTCTGGGAGGCAAGAGAGGTGATTGCAGAGCCTCTGGCTCTGATCTTCAGGTCGTCGTTAGTCTCAGGTATAGTACCGGAAGATTGGAGGATAGCGAATGTTGTCCCATTGTTTAAGAAGGGGAACAGAGACTTCCCCGGGAATTATAGACCGGTGAGTCTTACTTCTGTTGTGGGCAAGGTTTTAGAAAAAATTATTAGGGATAGGATTTATAGTTATTTGGAGAGTAATGAATTGATTGGAGATAGTCAGCATGGTTTTGTAGTGGGTAAGTCGTGCCTTACTAACCTTATTGAGTTTTTTGAGAAAGTGACCAAAGAGGTGGATGGGGGTAAAGCAGTTGACGTGGTATATATGGATTTTAGTAAGGCGTTTGATAAGGTTCACCATGGTAGGCTTCTGCAGAAAATGCAGACGTATGGGATTGGGGGTAATCTAGGTAATTGGATCAGGAATTGGCTAGCAGATAGGAGACAGAGGGTGGTGGTTGATGGTAAATATTCATCATGGAGTACAGTTACGAGTGGTGTGCCTCAGGGATCTGTTTTGGGGCCACTGCTGTTTGTAATTGAGGTTATAGTTGGGTGGATTAGTAAATTTGCTGATGACACCAAAGTCGGAGGTGTGGTAGATTGTGAGGAAGGGTGTCATAGTTTGCAGGGAGACTTAGACAGGTTGCAGAGCTGGGCCGAGAGGTGGCGAATGGAGTTTAATGCGGAGAAGTGTGAGGTAATTCACTTTGGTAGGAATAACAGATGTGTCGAGTATAGGGCTAACGGGAGGACTCTGAATACATAGAACATAGAACATAGAACGTAGAACACTACAGCACAAACAGGCCCTTCGGCCCACGAGTTGTGCCGATCACATCAACACCTACCAACCTACAGACCTATCTATAACCCTCAATCTCATTAAACCCCATATACTTATCCAGAAGTCTTTTAAAAGACCCCAGCGAGTTCGCCTCCACCACCACTGACGGCAGCCGATTCCATTCACTCACCACCCTCTGAGTGAAAAACTTACCCCTAACATCACTTCTGAACCTCCCTCCCCGCACCTTAAATCTGTATCCTCTCGTAGCAACCATTTCAACCTGGGGAAATAGCCTCTGAGAGTCCACCCTATCTATTCCTCTCAACATTTTGTAAACTTCTATCAGGTCGCCTCTCAACCGTCGTCTCTCCAGGGAAAAGAGTCCCAGCTCCCTCAACCTAACTTCATAAGGCATGCCTCCCAGTCCAGGCAACATCCTTGTAAATCTCCTCTGTACCCTCTCAATAGCTTCTACATCTTTCCTATAGTGAGGCGACCAGAACTGCGCACAATACTCTAAATGAGGCCTGACAAGGGTCTTATAAAGTTGCAGCATTACCTCCCGACTCCTAAACTCAATCCCTCGATTAATGAAGGCCAGTACACCATACGCCTTCTTGACCACCTCCTCCCCTTGATAGTGTACTCGTTCATCCCGTTGGTTCTGCCAAAATGGACGACTACTCATTTATCTGCGTTGAAGTCCATCTGCCACTTCTCCGCCCAGTCCTGCATCGTATTTATGTCCTGCTGCAACTTTTGCCATCCTTCCAGACCATCCACAACACCACCGACCTTAGTGTCATCAGCGAAACTTACTTACCCATCCCTCCACTTCCTCACAGAGGAAGTGGAGGGATGTGTGGGTGTGGGGGGGGTTGTGGATGCTGGGTGTGGGGGGTTGTGGATCCTCACACACACACACACGCACACACGCACACGCACGCACACACACACACACACGTGCACACACACGCACACACACGCACGCACACACACACGCGCACGCACGCACACACACGCACGTGCACACGCACGCTCACACACGCGCACACACACACGCACACACACACACACACACACACACACAGAGGGATCTAGGTGTATGTGTACATAGATCCCTGAAAGTAGGGAATCAAGTAGATAAGGTTGTTAGGAAGGCATACGGTGTCTTGGCGTTTATTGGTAGGGGGATTGAATTTAGGAGTCGCAGCGTCATGTTGCAACTGTACACAACTCTGGTGCGGCCGCACTTGGAGTGTTGTGTGCAGTTCTGGTCCCCATATTATAGGAAGGATGTGGAGGCTTTGGAGAGGGTGCAGAGGAGGTTTACCAGGATGTTGCCTGGTATGGAGGGGAGGTCCTATGAGGAGAGACTGAGGGATTTGGGGTTGTTTTCGCGAGAAAGAAGGCGGCTAAGAGGGGATCTTATTGAAACATATAAGATGATTAGAGGTTTAGATAGGGTGGATAGTGATAGCCATTTTCCTCGGATGGAGAAAGCTAGCACGAGGGGGCATAGCTTTAAATTAAGGGGTGGTAGTTATAGGACAGATGTCAGGGGTAGGTTCTTTACCCAGAGGGTGGTGAGGGATTGGAATGCCCCGCCTGCTGCAGTTGTAAATGTGCCTAGTTTGGAGGCGTTTAAGAGATCCGTGGATAGGTTTATGGATGGAAAGGGATTGGTTTAGGTTAGAGGGTCATTGCTTTTTAATTGGTCGGCACAACATCGTGGGCCGAAGGGCCTGTTCTGCGCTGTAACGTTCTATGTTCTGTGTTCTACACCCAGTGTCCAGTTCACATCCACCCCGCCCCCCCCGCCCCCCTCGCCGTCCCAGGCAATGTTTAATTCCACATCCCCTCACACCCAATGGTAAATTCCATATGACTACACACCCTCCCACCCCCACCCCCCAACACCTCCCCCCCACCACACACACACACACGCACACACACACACACACACACACACACACGCACACACACACACGCACACACACACACACGTGCACACACACGCACACACACGCACGCACACACACATGCGCACGCACGCACACGCACGCGCACACGCACGCGCACACACGCGCACACACACGCACACACACACGCACACACACACACGCGCGCGCACACACGCGCATGCGCACACGCACGCGCACGCACGCGCACGCGCACGCACACGCACGCGCACACACGCGCACACACACACGCGCACACACACACACACACACACACACACAGTCCCAGGTCCCTATTTTACTGTTTTCATTCTAAGTGCTGGGCGGAGTTGAATCTTTGGGGGTGTTTCAGATCCGACCTGTTCTCACTCTGCTTGCAAAAATATCAGCGATTCCCAATCACACTGCGCTGTGTGTGGGTGGGGATGAATGTGCCTGAAACCTTGCAGCTCCGATCGGAGCCTCCAACTGTGTGTAAACAGACAAAAAATGATGGAATGGGATAATGCCTCCCCCTGGCCCCCACATACATTGCCCCACCCCCACAACAATACTGATCCCCTCATTCCCCCACCCCCCCCGCAGCACCCGGACCGACTGCAGGCCCCCCCCTCCTCACCACCCCCCTCCCCCATTGATCAGAAGCCAAATGGCAGTGAGCACCCCCCCTTCCCCCTCCCCGATTTCAGGCAGAGGGGCAGCCGACTTCCCTTCCCCCTCCACCCTACAGATCTCAGGCAGAGTGATCCCCCTCACCCCCACCCACAAGGCCCCCATCTCCTCCAGATTCCAATGGCTGTGTGACATCTCCCTGTCCCCAGTCAGTGAGGCAGTGACCCTCCCCATCAGCACACCACCGAGTGCTCACTTGCCTTCCCCTCAACACTAACAAGCAAACTGCATGGAACTTTCTGGAAAACTCTGCCTGCAGCTGATCTGCCCTAACCAGAAGCAGCTCTATTAAAAACTCAAGAATGGACGGACAGGCATTCCTGCACAAAATGTCTACACGCCCAGGCCCCCGATTACTGAGGGCGACCTTGGGAGGCTGCTGGATGCAGCAGAGACAAGGCGGGACACCCCCCCCCCCCCCCACCACCACCAGGAGGACACAGACCCAGGGGCTGTGATGGAAATGTAGCCTGGAAGGAACTTGCTGCCAGGACAGCGGGCCCCCCCCTCCCCCGCCAGACCGGGAGGCAGTGCTGGAAAAAAGTCAATCTGTGCAGCAAGGGTGAGTGCTGAAACCCATCTTGCATCTTCCCCCCCAAATCTCCCTGAGATCCTCCCATCCTCAGCACCCTGCATGTTTCCAGCCCCTGACCCCCGGCCAAGCAGCTCCTTCCTATCCTCCCCCCGAAGAACCCCCCTGTGCTTGTTGTCTCAGGGCCACCTCCCGATACTCTGCAGGAGTCAGGCCACCATTTCTCTCCACAGGAAAAGACCGACCGTAACACCCGTGAGAGGGTGAAGCCAAGGGACGGTGAGCCAGACCTCTGGGTCCTCACCCCCTTTGAGGAGCGGGCCCTGGGGCTCTCAAGGGAAAGGGAGATGTGGGCTGGCACCAACAGAATGGTCGGGTTGCCGTCAAGATGTGAGCACCTGACATTTCTCCACTCACTTCGAGGCAACTTCTCAGGGGCACAAGTTTCGGGTGGGAGGGATAAGGTTTAACAGAGATGTAGAGAGATGTTTATGGTATCCAGAAGGGTAGGGGTTAGAAATCAGAGGGGCAGCCTGGTTTGCTACAGGCTTGGAGGGCCGAAGGGCCTTCTCCTGTGATATAATTTTTTAGTACTTTGTTCAGTGAAGAAATGTGAATCATGTGTTTGGTATCCCGGATTCCTCTCCCTCCTTTACACTTACTTTAGTGTCCAGGGTGCAGAGACACACCCCGGGGCCTTCTGGCCAACAGGACCATCCAGTTGCCCTGCCCATCCTGGTCTAGACAGCTCGGATGAGTCCTCGGAGGATACGGGTGAAGGGACATTGTTTTGGTGTTAGCTTCCACCTCACAGCTCACCATCCCAGACACATCGGTGTGTCCAGTGAGTAGTGAGGCTTCTGGGTCACTCTCTGGTGAGCAGGACATATCTGATAATGTATACTGGGTGGAGGACGGAACATCCAAACTGTCTGGTACCGAGGGGCCTGCCAGAGGTGAGGACTCAGCTGGCCCCAGCTGGGTCTCTGAGATCACTCCTCCCTGGAGATGCAGTAACAGGGCCAGGGAATGCAGGAGGGGCTGACAGCCTCACTGGACCCACTGTGAGGCTGCTGGGAGGAGTCCCGAAGCTTTCAGGTGGACCAGTTATTGCCTGTCTTGCATGTTTCCCAAGCCAACACTGTGAGAAGCCTGGGGCAGGCGCCCAGGGATGGCCAAGTCATAACAGGCCACAGCAGAATGACCGAGGGCCATGGCTGAGGGATTGAACAGGATTCTCGAGGTTCTGCGGCTCATGCTGAGAGGCTCGAGAGCTCGCAGGAGAGCCAGCGGGACAGCACTGAGACACAGTGGGCTAAGGCAGCAGCCTTTGAGAGACATGGCCCTGTCTCAGAGGGCACTTGCTACGGCCATTGAGAGGTGGCCCCCAACTCAAGGTGCCATCGCAGGGGTAGAACCAGGTGGTCCTCCAAGACTGGCAGTGCCAGGTGACACCAGAGCTTCTGGAACTCATTGCAGAAGTACTGCCGTCCCATGGAGTGAACCAGGGGCCTACAGGAGCCCCAAGGGAGGAAGAAGGGTTCAAGCCCCTGCCGGGGTTTTCCAGCTGTCCCCCCCCTTTCTGACACCAGGGCATCTCATGGGCAGCGGGATGAAGAGGGTGTTCTGGAAACATCTCAGACACCTGGAAGCAGGCCAGAACCCTCCAGGTCCAGGACCTCCAGAGGACAGCCAGCACGCACATCACAGGCAGTGGGGTGAGGAAGGCAGCTGGCCCCCTCCACCTCTGATATATATTCTGCTGAGACACTGAGCTGTGGTTGTCAGCCATAGAAGGTTAGGGTGTTGTAGTTGCACCGAGATGGAACAGGTGAAGGGTGCACGATAGTGGAGAGATGCACTGGGCTCCTTAAAATGTGATTCTGGTGCCTGGATCAATGTGGCGTGGCCCTCCAAATCACCCCAATGATCTCTTCCCGCACAGTGCTGGCTGTACAGAGAGGTGACATACAGAGGAAGTGGAGGCTGACCAATCCGGTGTCACTAGGGAGGATGACCTCGTTAGAAAGATATTTAAGTACCTTAATATTGTCTATACACAAGTTTTTATGTTAAAATGTCTGATTTTAAACATCTTCACTGCAATTAAATGTTTTTGCACCACCCACCTGTGATTCATTTCTCTGGAAAAGGAATCCATTACCGATCAGTGGAACGGTGTCAGCTGGGGAGGCCCCTCGCTCTGTGTCACTGAGGAAAGGAAGGCATTGATTCCCCAGAGCCCACGGTGATTCCCTCCCGTCCCCCACCCGCCCCAGGGCTCTGTACAGGGATTAACTGACCCTTTACCCACTACACAGGCATGGGCACAGGTGCCAGCGTGCATGCCGAGCTCAGGTAGGAGTCAGACTGGTTTGCACCAGGGCATCATCATCACGGTGCTCAGTGAGTCGTCATCACCCTCCTGCCTGCCAAATAAAACTCACTAACACAGCGTCCCCAGGCCCACCACTCTGCTGTGACAATGTTACAGGAGGACTATGGGGGGTGGGAGTGGAACCCACAGACAGGTACCCCTAGTGAATGAACCGGGGTTTCCCTTGCCAGCCCTCCAGTGCCTGGGTGATGTTCCCCTACATGGACCCCCTCCTCCTCCTGCTGGTCATCCTCCCTAGTGACACCTGACTGGTCAGCCTCCACTTCCTCCGTTTGTCACCTCTCTGTACAGCCAGACTGTGCCAGCACTGTGCGGGAAGAGACCATTGGGGTGATTTGGAGGGCCACGCCACATTGATCCATTTTAACATTTTAAGGCGCTCAGTGCATCTCTACACTATCGTGCAGGTGGGTCCATGGGTCTCATTAAAGCAAGTCCACACTTCATACACAGGGCTCCGCACAGGCATCATCAGCCATGTCCAAAACGGGTAACTCATAGCACCCATGAGCCACCCCTGCAGCCTGGGCTCCTCTTCAATTCCCTCCGGGATGTCCAAGTCCCTGACAATGAAGCTGACTGGCACACGACACGGACATCTTGTGCTGAGATGGATAATGTTTATGTTGTAGTCACACATTCAGAGAGTAGAACACATTTCTGTTGAAAAATCTCTAAGGATTCTGGAGGGGGGCAACTAGAGAACATTTAATAATTTTTCAGTAATCTATCCCAGAGTACAATCATTAATGTCTCAGTAATCTATCCTAGTGTACAATGATTAATGTCTCAGTAATCTATCCCAGTGTAGAATGATTAATGTTTCAGTAATCTATCCCAGTGTAGAATGATTAATGTTTCAGTAATCTAACCCAGTGTAGAATGATTAATGTCTCTGTAATCTATCCCGGTGTAGAATGATTAATGTTTCAGTAATCTATCCCAGTGTAGAATGATTAATGTTTCAGTAATCTATCCCAGTGTAGAATGATTAATGTTTCAGTAATCTATCCCAGTGTAGAATGATTAATGTTTCAGTAATCTAACCCAGTGTAGAATGATTAATGTCTCTGTAATCTATCCCGGTGTAGAATGATTAATGTTTCAGTAATCTATCCCAGTGTAGAATGATTAATGTTTCAGTAATCTATCCCAGTGTAGAATGATTAATGTTTCAATAATCTATCCCAGTGTAGAATGATTAATGTTTCAGTAACCTATCCCAGTGTAGAATGATTAATATAAGAACATAAGAACATAAGAAATAGGAGCAGGAGTAGGCCATCTAGCCCTTCCAGCCTGCCCCGCCATTCAACAAGATCATGGCTGATCTGTCGCTGCTCAGTTCCACTTTCCCGCTTTCTCCCCATAACCCTTAATCTCGTCTCCTATCAAAAACCCATCAACCCGCGTCTTAAAAATATTTAGCGAGGCAGCCTCCACCACTTCAACAGGCAGAGAATTCCAGAGATTCACCACCCTTTGAGTGAAGAAGTTCCTCCTCAACTCTGTTCTAAACTGCCCCCCTTTTATCTTGAGGCTGTGCCCCCTAGTCCTACTGTCTTTTTTGAGCGGGAAGAGTCTCTCCACCTCTATCCTATCCATCCCATTCATCATCTTATAAGTCCCTCATTCTTCCCTCCCCTCATTCTTCTAAACTCTAACGAGTACAAGCCCAGTTTATTCAGCCTCTCCTCATAGCTCAACCCCCTCAACTCCGGTATCAGCCTAGTAAACCTCCTCTGCACTCCCTCCAAGGCCAAAATATCTTTGCGCAGGTGCGGTGCCCAAATCCGCACACAGTACTCCAGCTGCGGCCTCACCAATGCCCTATACAGCTGCAGCAAGACCTCCCTACTTTTATATTCAATCCCCCTCGCTATGAAGGCCAGCATCCCATTCGCCTTCCTGACCACCTGCTGCACCTGCAGGCTGGGTTTTTGCGACTCATGCACAAGGACCCCGAGGTCCCTCTGCACCGTCGCCTGCTGCAGTTTTTCGCCCCGTAAGTAATAGTCCTTCCTACCATTATTCCTACCAAAGTGGACAACCTCACACTTGCCAACATTAAATTCCATTTGCCATTTCCTGGCCCATTCGCCCAGCCTATCTAGATCCTTCTGCAGACTCTCCACACCCTCCGCACAATTTGCCGTTCCCCCTATCTTGGTGTCATCAGCAAATTTCGACACCCTACACTCGGTTCCCTCCTCCAGATCATCTCTATAAATGGTAAAAAGCTGAGGCCCCAGCACCGACCCCTGGGGCACTCCACTAGTCACCATCCGCCAATCCGAATAGCACCCGTTGACCCCCACTCTCTGCCTCCTATTTGACAACCAATCCTCTATCCACGCTAACACCCTACCCCCAACTCCATGTCCCTCGACCTTCTGCAATAACCTCTTGTGAGGCACTTTGTCAAACGCCTTCTGAAAATCTAGAAAGACCACATCCACAGGCTCTCCTCTATCCACCGCCCTAGACACATCCTCATAGAACTCCAGTAAATTTGTCAGACACGACTTCCCTTTAATGAAACCGTGCTGCGTCTGCTCTATCAAGCAATTCCCTTCAAGATGCCTCGCAATTTCCTCCTTAATGACAGATTCTAACATTTTACCCACCACAGACGTTAAACTAACCGGCCTATAATTCCCCGCCTTTTGCCTGGCACCCTTTTAAACAACGGCGTAACATTAGCCGTTTTCCAATCATCCGGCACTTCCCTGGAATCCAGTGACGTCTGGAAAATAACCACCAAGGCATCCACTATCACCTCCGCCATTTCTTTCAGAACCCTCGGATGCATTCCATCCGGTCCTGGGGACTTGTCCACAATCAGCCCCTCCAGTCTGTCGAGCACCGCCTCTCTAGTAACAGTAATGTCATTAAGACCCTCCAGTCCTACCACCTTTCCATCGCTAACACCCGGCAAATTATTCACGTCCTCCTCCGTGAAGACAGAAACAAAAAAGTTATTCAATACCTTAGCCATATCCTCATCCCCTACCACTAGGTCCCCTTTCTCATCCTCTAAAGGACCAACATTCACCCTAGCCAGCCTCTTCCTTTTTATATATTTATAAAAACTCTTGCTATCCTTTTTTATATTAAGCGCTAGCCCAGCTTCATAGTTTCTCCTATCCTTCTTTATCAACTTGTTTCAGCAATCTATCCCAGTGTAGAATGATTAATGTTTCAGTAATCTATCCCAGTGTAGAATGATTTATGTTTCAGTAATCTATCCCAGTGTAGAATGATTAATGTTTCAGTAATCTATCCCAGTGTAGAATGATTAATGTTTCAGTAATCTATCCCAGTGTAGAATGATTCATGTTTCAGTAATCTATCCCAGTGTAGAATGACTCATGTTTCAGTAATCTATCCCAGTGTAGAATGATTCATGTTTCAGTAATCTATCCCAGTGTAGAATGATTAATGTTTCAGAAATCTATCCCAGTGTAGAATGATTAATGTTTCAGTAATCTATCCCAGAGTAGAATGATTAATGTTTCAGTAATCTATCCCAGTGTAGAATGATTAATGTTTCAGTAATCTATCCCAGTGTAGAATGATTTATGTTTCAGTAATCTATCCCAGTGTAGAATGATTAATGTTTCAGTAATCTATCCCAGTGTAGAATGATTCATGTTTCAGTAATCTATCCCAGTGTAGAATGATTCATGTTTCAGTAATCTATCCCAGTGTAGAATGACTCATGTTTCAGTAATCTATCCCAGTGTAGAATGATTCATGTTTCAGTAATCTATCCCAGTGTAGAATGATTAATGTTTCAGAAATCTATCCCAGTGTAGAATGATTAATGTTTCAGTAATCTATCCCAGAGTAGAATGATTAATGTTTCAGTAATCTATCCCAGTGTAGAATGATTAATGTCTCAGTAATCTATCCCAGTGTAGAATGATTAATGTTTCAGTAACCTATCCCAGTGTAGAATGATTAACCTCTGAGTAATCTATCCCAGTGTAGAATGATTAATGTTTCAGTAATCTATCCCAGTGTAGAATGATGAATGTCTCAGTAATCTATCCCAGTGTAGAATGATTAATGTTTCAGTAATCTATCCCAGTGTAGAATGATTAATGTTTCAGCAACCTATCCCAGTGTAGAATGATTAACCTCTGAGTAATCTATCCCAGTGTACAATGATTAACCTCTGAGTAATCTATCCCAGTGTACAATGATTAATGTTTCAGTAATCTATCCCAGTGTAGAATGATTAATGTCTCTGTAATCTATCCCAGTGTAGAATGATTAATTTCTCAGTAATCTATCCCAGTGTAGAATGATTAATGTTTCAGTAACCTATCCCAGTGTAGAATGATTAATGTTTCAGTAATCTATCCCAGTGTAGAATGATTAATGTTTCAGTAATCTATCCCAGTGTAGAATGATTAATGTTTCAGTAATCTATCCCAGTGTAGAATGATTAATGTTTCAGTAATCTATCCCAGTGCAGAATGATTAATGTCTCAGTAATCTATCCCAGTGTAGAATGATTCATGTTTCAGTAACCTATCCCAGTGCAGAATGATTAATGTCTCAGTAATCTATCCCAGCGTAGAATGATTAATGTTTCAGCAATCTATCCCAGTGTAGAATGATTAATGTTTCAGTAATCTATCCCAGTGTAGAATGATTAATGTTTCAGTAATCTACCCCAGTGCAGAATGATTAATGTCTCAGTAATCTATCCCAGTGTAGAATGATTAATGTTTCAGTAATCTATCCCAGTGTAGAATGATTAATGTTTCAGTAACCTATCCCAGTGCAGAATGATTAATGTCTCAGTAATCTATCCCAGTGTAGAATGATTAATGTTTCAGCAATCTATCCCAGTGTAGAATGATTAATGTTTCAGTAATCTATCCCAGTGCAGAATGATTAATGTTTCAGTAATCTATCCCAGTGTAGAATGATTAATGTTTCAGTAATCTATCCCAGTGCAGAATGATTCATGTTTCAGTAATCTATCCCAGTGTAGAATGATTAATGTTTCAGTAATCTATCCCAGTGTAGAATGATTAATGTTTCAGTAATCTATCCCAGTGCAGAATGATTAATGTTTCAGCAATCTATCCCAGTGTAGAATGATTAATGTTTCAGTAACCTATCCCAGTGTAGAACGATTAATGTCTCAGTAATCTATCCCAGTGTAGAATGATTAATGTTTCAGTAATCTATCCCAGTGTAGAATGATTAATGTTTCAGTAATCTATCCCAGTGCAGAATGATTAATGTTTCAGTAATCTATCCCAGTGCAGAATGATTAATGTTTCAGTAATCTATCCCAGTGTAGAATGATTAATGTTTCAGTAATCTATCCCAGTGTAGAATGATTAATGTTTCAGTAATCTATCCCAGTGTAGAATGATTAATGTTTCAGTAATCTATCCCAGTGCAGAATGATTAATGTTTCAGTAATCTATCCCAGTGTAGAATGATTAATGTTTCAGTAATCTATCCCAGTGTAGAATGATTAATGTTTCAGTAATCTATCCCAGTGCAGAATGATTAATGTTTCAGTAATCTATCCCAGTGCAGAATGATTAATGTTTCAGTAATCTATCCCAGTGTAGAATGATTAATGTTTCAGTAATCTATCCCAGTGTAGAATGATTAATGTTTCAGTAATCTATCCCAGTGTAGAATGATTAATGTTTCAGTAATCTATCCCAGTGCAGAATGATTAATGTTTCAGTAATCTATCCCAGTGTAGAATGATTAATGTTTCAGTAATCTATCCCAGTGCAGAATGATTAATGTCTCAGTAATCTATCCCAGTGCAGAATGATTAATGTCTCAGTAATCTATCCCAGTGCAGAATGATTAATGTTTCAGTAATCTATCCCAGTGCAGAATGATTAATGTCTCAGTAATCTATCCCAGTGCAGAATGATTAATGTCTCAGTAATCTATCCCAGTGCAGGATGATTAATGTTTCAGTAATCTATCCCAGTGTAGAATGATTAATGTTTCAGTAATCTATCCCAGTGCAGAATGATTAATGTCTCAGTAATCTATCCCAGTGTAGAATGATTAATGTCTCAGTAAGCTATCCCAGTGTACAATGATTAATGTCTCAGTAATCTATTCTAATAGAGATTGGTTAGTGTTTCATTAACAGTGGCCCCCGGCGGCTGCGGACGATGACCTGTGAGACCTGTGGCAGCAGCTTGCACCCACAGCAGACAGTGGAAGGTTCCTGGGTGCCTGTCATGTGCCCCTTTTCACACTGATAGTTTCTGAACCCTTGTGAAATAGACATGCAAAAGAGGAATGTGCACTTGACGGGCGACACGAGGGGTGTAATCCTCAGAAAGAATGCCTGGAGTGTAGGTCACAGCCAAGGCAGCAGATATCACCTAGTCCAGAGAATCTTGATCCAAAACCACAAAACTTTCAATGATCTTCTGTGGCTGGTTAGTGACTGGGCAATGTGCTGATTGGACACTCAGCAGGGTGGCTTTGCATGGATCAAGCATGTGGATCTCATGTCATCTTGGATCACACAGCTTCCCGTGCTGTCTGAGGCTGGAGAGATGAATCAGCAGCCTCTTATCCAACAGACATGCAGGTGTGGGGAGTTGGTAAAGTTTTCAAATCTCTCTGAGGTGTTTTGTGTTTGGGTGAAGCAGCATGGTGTGGCACTGGACGTGAAGGTCTTCATAATAATCAGAGCTCTACCCTGACTTCCAGGTGCGACTGAGCCACAGTAGTTGGGAATGATCCACCACTTGTTGGGACAGTGAGTAACCAGCCACGAGCTGGGAGCCTTGGAGGGTGAGGGAAAACTTAGGGGAAGATCATCAGGCCACAGAGAGGCTGAAGTGTCAGACAGTCAGGGTGTTGATGGAGATTCTGCTCCATCTGAACAATGGAACACTGAGAAACCTCATTACAATTGTGGCCAATTGCAATTGACAGCAAGCACTAAGATATCATCCTCGTTATGTTACTAATGAATCTTACCCTTTGTTTTCATCCTATGGATGAGCATCTGTCAGAGAGAGCAGCAGGCAGACAACACCCCCCCCCACCCACCACTTGACATCTGGGACGTTGGGGTGACACGCGGGGCACCCAGTTCTCAGCACCAAGCACCAAGCTCAGATATAGTCACATCGCTGGCCATGACCAGGAGAGCTGCTAGGAAGCAGCAGTGAGGGCACTTCATGCTTGCACTAGTTGATGGCAGAGGTAGAGATTGCCAGCATTCAGAGGAGAGCGGAGAGCAGGTTCCTGCTGAGTCTGAGCTTCTGGAATGGCCCATTAGGGAGCACATGCTGGCTATCCAGTGGGATATATGCGGAGATCTGGTGGAGATCCCTGAGGGTCTGCATGCCCTGGTCTCTATCACAGAGCTATCTTTGCAAAGCAAAGGTCGATCCTGAGTTGATCTGGGTTGATCCTGAGTTCTGAACACAGCCGCATCCATTGAGGGATAGGCAACTCCCATGATGAGGAAGCTGCAGCAATGGAAATACTCATGACTGGGGTTTCACTGGGACCTGCAAATCCTCACACAGGCTCTGACCCCAGGAGATTAATACCTATGTCCAAAAAGGTACACCAACCAGTGTAACCCATGGCTGCCCATACTTCATTGGTGAACAGGGAGGTGAGGACTTACCTGAGAATGACAACCAAGGTTCTGCCTTCTTTGTGGATTCTCCTCACACAGCCTGGGATGAGGACACCAGCCCCTCTGCCAGTTCCTGCTCCGTTCCAGGAGTCTGCTCCTACTGAGGGCTGTCTGGCCATGCCATCAATGAACCCTTCCAGACGATGTCTGCTCAGGTCCTGCCGACTACAGGATGGCCACCAAGGTCAGCTGTGTCACTAGGGCAACAAAAACAGCAACCGGCCTCCAATGTCACTGTCAGCAAGAGGGTGTGGGTGGGCACCCAGACATAGCACCCAAAACCATAAGCTGAAGACACACCAGACATAAGCAGAAGCACCAGGTCCACAGTGGATACGACTGATTTATTTGAAATTGAGATGTGTTTATGATCCATTTGTATCAATCCTCCTTTTGTATGTCTCTGAAGTTGTGACCTTAAATATCTGAGGTAACTTGACTCCACAAATAAGGTAGTCAAATGTGTTGTTAAAAGAAGGATCTTCTTTATATAAATAAATAAGCAGTTTTGACAAAACAGTTGTGTATAAAAGAAAACAGGAAGACTAGAACAGGTCTGGACTTGAAACTAGAACTAGGGGGCATGGCCTCAAAATAAGGAGGAGCAGATTTAGGACTGAGTTGAGGAGGAATTTCTTCACCCAAAGGGTTGTGAATCTGTGGAATTCCTGTCCAGTTGAGGTTCCCTCATTGAATGTTTTTAAGGTAAGGATAGATACATTTTTGAACAGTAAAGGAATTAAGGGTTATGGTGAGTGGGCGGGTAAGTGGAGCTGAGTCCACAAAAAGATCAGCAATGATCTTATTGAATGGTGGAGCAGGCTTGAGGGACCAGATGGCCTTCTCCTGCTCCTGGTTCCTATGTTCTTCCACCACCCTTTGTGTCCTATTATTTAGCCGGTTTCTGACCCACCTTGCCAAGTTTCCCTGAATTCCATGTGCTTTAACCTTTTCAATCAGTCTCCCATGTGGGACCTTGTCAAAAGGTTTGCTGAAATTCTTATAAACTACATCAACTGAACTTCCTTCTTCCACACACTTGATTGAATTTATGAAAAATTCTGACAGATTTATTAGGTATGACATCCCTCTGACAAAGTCATGCTGATGATCTCTAACTAAGCCATGCTTTTGCAAGTGGAGATTAATTCTCTCCTTCCGAGTTTTCTCCAATAGTTTCCCCACCACTGACATGAGACTCACTGGTCTGTAATTTCCTGGTTCATCTCTACCATTCTTTTTGAGAAGTCATATCAGCTGCCCTCCAATCCGCTGGCACTTCCCCTGTGGCCAGAGAGGAATTAAAAATCAGAGCCCCTGCAATTTCCTGTCTCGCCTCCTACAGCAGCCTGGGATGCAGTTCATTCAGGCGAGGGGAGTCTCCGATATCTTTTCATTTCATATGTTAATATTTGCAAGTTCCTCACAGACCCTTTTCCTGAATTCTGTACCTATGTTCTCCATTTCCTGAGGGAAGACTGAAAAGAAGATGACACCCCTCCAATATCCTCCGGTTTCACACAGATTGCATCCTTGGTCTCTAATGGGCCCTACTCTTTTCCTGGTTAACTCTTCCCCTTAATGTATTTATAGAATATCTTAGGATTCTCCCTAATCTTTTTCATGCTCCCTGTTTGCTCTAATTACTTTTTCAAGTTCTCCAGTCCTGAATTGTACTAGACATCCAGGGTTCCTGAACTTATTGCTCCTACATTTCCCCCAAAGGGTTCTTGTTGGACCTGTACTGCCCTAGCTCCTTTTTGAATGCTCCCTCACTGTTCCACTGTCGATTTTCCCACAAGGAGCTTTTCCCAGTCAACTTTGGCCAGATCTTGTTTTATTTTAATGAAATCTGCCTTCCTCCTATCCAAAGCAATTTTTTGCAGGCCATCTTTCTCCTTGTCCATAACAGATTTGAACCGTAGTGTGTTGTGGTCACTATTGCTAAAATGCTCCCCCACTAACACATTGAACACTTGTCTGGTTTCATTCCCTAGAAGCAGATCCAGCATTGCTCCACCCCTTGTTGGACTTTCTACAAATTGTTAGAAAAAAAAAACTCCCCTGGATACATTTCAAGAAATCTGCTCCCTCTAAATCCCTTTACACTATGAGTATCCCAATCTATGTTGGAGTATGGAATTCAGGGAGGGGGACTGTGGGATTTTTGAACAAATTGACGTAGGGAAGAGCAAGGTAGTGGAGATTTGGCAGTCTTAAATGTGGATAAATCTCCAGGTCCAGATGAATTGTACCTTAGGCCAGTGTGGGAGGCAAGGGAGGATATTGCAGAGACTCTGACCCAAATTTTCAACTCCTCTCTGGCCATGGGGAAGGTCCCAGCTGATTAGCAAACAGCTAATTGGTTCCACTGTTTAAGATGTGTTGTAGAGATAAACCACTACAGACCACTGAGTCTCATGTCAGTGGTCGGTAAACTACTGTGGAAACTTCTGACAGAGAGTATCTATCTGCACTTCATCAGAGGGAGGTCATGCCTAACAAATCTGATTGAATTTTTTTGAGGGGGGGCGGTGACAAGGTGTGTAGATAAGGGTAGTGTAGTTGATGTAATTTGTATGGCTTTCAGTAAAGTCTTTGATAAAGTCCCACATGGGAGATTTGTAAAGAAGGTAAATTCACACGGGATACAGGGTAATTTAATAAAGTGGATTCAAAACTGGCTCAGCTGTGGGAGTCAGAGGGCGATGATAGAAGGCTGCTTCAGTGACTGGAAGCCAGTATCCAGTGGCGTACACAGAGATCTGTGCTGGGCCCCCTTTTATTTGTGATTTATATAAATGACATAGATGTGGGGGTAAGTTTACGGATGGGGTGGGTGGTTAACAATGTGAGGTCACACCTTTGGAAGGAGTAATTTGACCCAGAAATATTCAATGAATGGTAAGACAGCAAGAAGTTCTATGGAACAAAGGGACCTTGGTGTGTTTGTCCACAGATCTGTAAAGGTGGAAGGGTGTGTTAGTAGGGTGGTGAAAAAGGCAAAAGGATTTTTATCAATCAAGGCATAGATTACAAAGCAGGGGAGTCATGTTGGAGTTGTGTAGAACTTTGGTGAGGCCACAGCTGGAGCACTGTGTGCAGTTCTGGTCACCACATTACAGGAAGGATGTGATTGCACTGGAGGGGGTGCAGAGGAGATTCACCAGGATGCTGCCTGGGATGGAATATTTAAGATTTGAAGAGAGATTGGATTGACTTGGGTTGTTTTTGTTGGAGCAGAGAAGACTGAGGGGTGACCTGATTGAGATACAAGATTATGATGGGCATTGAAAGAGTGGATAAGGAACAGCTTTTCCCCTTAGTTGAGAGATCAGTCATGAAGGGACATGGGTTGAAGATGATGGGCAGGAGGTTTTGGGGGGGATGAAAGGAAAAACATTTTTGCCCAGAGGATGGTGACGGTCTGGAATGCACTGCCTGGGAGGGTGATAGAGTGGGATGCCTCACATTCTTTAAAAAATATCTGGATGAACACTTGGCACATTGTAACATTCAGGGCTATATGGGCAGGTGACCCTACCACCAGTGATGGGGAGAGGTGGGTGGGGGAGTTGCAGGAGGTCTCGCTGTTCAGCAGGAGATGGATTGCCTGCAGAATGGCAGCCTGAACAACCTGCAAGCTGGCTTAGTCTCCACCACTCCCCCTACTGGTGAGAATCACACTTCTGTCCAAAAAAGTGATAATGTCATAAGATTGATTTTTAGTCTCACCCAAAAGTTGGGTCTCAAATGCTCCTGTTTTCTCACTTGATCAGCACTTAGAATGTTTTTGGGAAGATCTGCCCCATTATCTCTCTTTAATACAGTAATTGACTCCTTAATTAAAAATGCGACACTACCTCCCTTTTTGCACCCTTCTCTGACTATAGATGCCATACCCTGGAATGTTGAGTTACCAGTCCTATACCCTTCCCTTAGCTATGTTTCTGAGATGACAACAGTATCATTCTTCCATGTGTCAATCTGTACCTTCAACTCATCAATCTTAGCAATTACACTCTTGGCATTAAAGTAAAGACCATCCAGCTTTGCCTTATTCTCTTGACCCTCAACAATATCTATACTCACTCTGACTTGCTTGCTTTACTGTATCATGATGTGTGTCTATTTTACCAATATTCTGTGTCCCCCTCCCCCTGCTGGACCAGTTTAAACTCCTCCCAATAGCACTAACAAACCTACCTGCAAGGATGTTGGTCCCAATGTGGTTTAGGTGCAGACCATCCTGTTTGTACATGTTCCATCTTCCCCAAAAACAGTCCCAGTGATCCAGGAATCTAAAACCTTCCGTCCTGCACCAACTCTTGAGCAATGCAGTCATCTGTGTTATAAAGGGGAGACTGATCCCCTCTGAGAGCTAATACCTAACCATTCAAAGAGGATACCTCACCTCATAATCTGTTAAACGTATGTAAGAAATAGTACAATCTGCTCTTCGGCAACTTTTAGTGGTTAAATCAAAATAATTACTGAGACACTCTCTGTAAAATCAACAAGTAACACTTTATTTATCTAACAATGAACAGATTAACTAAACTATTAACAAACCCAATAAAACACTATTCTAATGGAATGCTGTTTAGATACAGCTCACACTTATTAACAAAAATAAGATTTTTTTCTAGTCACTCTCAAAATACAACCAGGTTTTATCTTCTGTCATCTTTCTTCTTTACTATCTTCACTATCAAGATGAGGTTTTCTTTTGATACCTTCTCTATTCAGATGAGGCTTTGAGCTAAAAACTATGAACTGTGGCAGAGACAATTGCTGGCGTGTCTCTCTGAAGCTGAGAGCTGTCCCTTATACCCCGATGCGATATCAACATCTCCACAAGAGGATTGGTTTTCAGGTTACCAAAACATCAAATTTAAATCTAATAAGCTACAGTGATATCTGTATCAATGATCTGGATGATAATGTGGTAAATTGGATCAACAAATTTGCTGATGATACAAAGATTGGAGGTGTAGTGGACAGTGAGGAAGGTTTTCAAAGCTTGCAGAGGGATTTGGACCAACTAGAGAAATGGGCTGAAAAATGGCAAATGGAATTTAACACAGACAGATGTGAGGTATTGCACTTTGGAAGGACAAACCAAAGTAGAACGTACAGGGTAAATGGTAGGACTCTGAAGAGTGCAGTTGAACAGAGGGATCTGGGAATACAGATACAGAATTCCCTAAAAGTGACGTCACAGGTGGATAGGGTTGTAAAGAGTGCTTTTGGTACATTGGCCTTTATAAATCGGAGTATCGAGTATAAAAGTTGGAGTGTTATGGTAAGGTTGTATAAGGCATTGGTGAGGCTGAATTTAGAGTATTGTGTACAGTTTTGGTCACCTAGTCACAGGAAGGATGTAAATAAGGTTGAAAGAGTGCAGAGAAGGTTCACAAGGATGTTGCCGGGACTTGAAAAGCTGAGTTACAGAGAGAGATTGAATAGGTTAGGACTTTATTCCCTGGAGCGTAGAAGAATGAGGGGAGATTTGATAGAGGTGTATAAGATTTTGATGGGTATAGATAGAGTGAATGCAAGCAGGCTTTTTCCACTGAGGCGAGAGGAGAAAAAAACCAGAGGGCATGGGTTAAGAGTGAAAGGAGAAAAATTTAAAGGGAATATTAGGGGGGCTTCTTCACGCAGAGAGTGGTGGGAGTGTGGAATGAGCTGCCGGATAAAGTGGTAAATGTGGGGTCACTTTTAACATTTAAGAAAAACTTGGATGGGTTCATGGATGAGAGGGGTGTGGAGGGATATGGTCCAAGTGCAGGTCAGTGGGACTAGGCAAAAAATGGTTTGGCACAGACAAGAAGGGCCAAAAGGCCTGTTTCTGAGCTGTAATTTTCTGTGGTTCTATGGTTAGCTAAGTGCCTAGTTTAAACTGATTGGGAAAAATTCAAAAACAGCCTGTTGTCTTGGCAATACTACTGCCTGGCCTCTCAATACAAATGTTTCAGTCTGTGTACTAACACCATTTGCACCTACAGTTTTTAACTCTCTAAGCAAAACAAAAATACTTCTTTAACAGAAATATGAAATGCTTTCTCCTTCTTAGCATTTTACAATGTATAATTTTACAGACACCAAATTCCAACATTCTTCTCAACTTCACAACTTCTATCCTATGTTCTGATTTCCATACTCGTTAGCACGTGATGCTCAGAGTAACCCAGAAATTACAATCTTTGAAATCCTGTTTTTTAAATTATTGCCTAGCTCCCTCAATTTTTTACACAATATTTCTTTTCTCACTTTGCCCTTATTATTGATATCAACAACATCTAACTCACCACCCTCTCCTTTCAGGCAGCCAATCAGTGACATCCCTGACCCCAGGGTGAGAAACACATCATCCTGCAGTCACGTCTGCAGGCATTGAAACACCTGCCTGCTCCCCTGACTAGGAGGATGCCCGATCTTCGCTTCTTCTTCCTTCCATCCTATACACGCTGCTTGTGTTGCCAGATGCTTGGCTGTCGCTGCATTCCTCAGAGGAACCAGCCCCCAAAATGGAATAGCGGTTAGTGAGTGGGATTTCAGCGGATTCCTGCACTGCCCTCTTTTCCAGACTTGGTTTCCCTGTCCTCCCTGATGGTCCTGATCATCCTGAGACTGGACAACTGCCAGGGGGTGCTGCCTATGACCACCTTGCCTCCTCAACCTTTGTCGCCCCCCCCCCTCAGAGGAGGAGCTCTCTGCTGAGGATACCCATTGGCAGGTTGGCAAATGGGAGTCACTTGCAAAATGGGTGACAGAGGGACTAAAATCGCCAGTGCCAGCCGACAGAAAACTAGTTTGAGCTCCACACTCTGATACGCCCAACATACAAAACATTCTTCCCACAGTACAAACCACCTCAGCTCTCCCCTACAAACACATACCTGTCAGCCAGTATAACCAGCAGACGCCTTTTATCCCTCACTTCAATTAAAAAACACCAATTCCGATTGGGCTGCCCTTCTTGCCTGTGCAACAAGCTTAATATCACACAGCAAGGTAAAATTCTGGTCAATTAGTGCTTTAATCCCCTTAATCTAATTATTGTTGGGCACAAGCTTGATCAACACCAGCATTCACCCAGCAAAATATCACGTGAGTGCGTAATGATGTGGGATGTACACCTGATGCTCTTTAATGGACTTCAGGGTTGGACACGGTGGCACAACGGTTAGCACCGCTGCCTCACAGCACCCGGGGACCTGAGTTCGATTCCCAGTTTGGGTCACTGTCTGTGCAGAGTCTGCATGTTCTCCGTGTCTGAGTGGGTTTCCTCCGGGTGCTCCAGTTTCCTCCCACAGTCTGAAAGACGTGCAGGTTAGTGCATTGACCGTGCTAAATTCTCCCTCACTGAATCTGAAAAGGCATCAGTGTGTGGCAATTAAGGGATTTTTCACAGTAACTTCATTGCAGTATTAATGTAAGCCTACTTGTGACATTAATAAAAACTAAAATAAATAAAACCCACGGTTGCCCAGCAGACATAACATTTTATGCCAGGTTTTTAATGAGGAAAAGAGTAAGTAAGCATTGGTCCTCAAGAGAGAGAGTCTTGGGAATTAATGATGGAAAGTAAGGAAATGGTAGATTAATTGAAGATATTTTGTATCTGTCTTCACTGTAGAGATAACCATAGAACCATAGAAAATTACAGCTCAGAAACAGGCCTTTTGAAGGGGAGGATGCCAAATTGGGGGAAGGCTAGACGCAGCCGGATTAGGCAGGAACTTATAGATACTGATTGGGAGAGGTTGTTTGAGGGTAAGTCCACATTTGGCATGTGGGAGTCTTTTAAGGGACAACTGAAAAGGTTGCAGGAAAGACGTGTGCCGGTTAAGAGGAAGGATAGGAAAGGTAGGATTAGAGAGCCGTGGATAACTAGGGACATTGAGGACTTGGTCAGGAAGAAAAGAGATGCATTTGTTAGGTCTAAGCAACTGGGAATGGAGAGAGCATTGGAGGAATACAGAGAGAGTAGGAGGGAGCTCAAACAGGGAGTTAGAAGGGCAAAAAGGGGGCATGAAATGGTCTTGGCAGACAGGATTAAGGAAAATCCAAAGGCATTTTACTCCTATGTTAGGAACAAAAGGATGGTTAGAAGAAAAATCGGTCCTCTTAGAGACAGAGGAGGGGAACTGTGCTTAGAGTCTGAGGGAATGGGGGAGATCCTGAATGAATACCTTGCGTCAGTATTCACGAAGGACAGGGACTTGTTGTACTGTCTTGGAGGGAGTTGTAGAACCATTGGAGGAAATATCTATTACGAGGGAGGAAGTGTTGGGGCTTTTAGGTAGCATTATAACTGATAAATCTCCGGGGCCCGATGGCATTTATCCTAGGCTGCTTAGGGAGACGAGAGATGAAATTGCTGGGCCTCTGACGCAAATCTTTGGACACAGGTGAGGTCCCAGAGGACTGGAGGATAGTGAATGTGATACTCCTGTTTAAAAAGGGCAGTAGGGATAACCCGGGTAATTATAGGCTGGTGAGTTTGGCGTCAGTGGTAGGAAGTTGTTGGAAAGGATTCTTAGAGATAGGATTTAGAGTGTGGCAATTTGATTAGTGATAGGCAGCATGGCTTTGTAAAGGGGAGATCGTGCCTTATGAATCTGTTAGAATTTTTTGAGGAGGTGACAAAAATGGTCGACGAAGGACGAGCCGTTGATGTTGTCCACATGGATTTCAGTAAGGCGTTTGACAAAGTCCCTCATGGTAGGTTTGTTGGAAAGGTTAAGGCTCATGGGATACAAGGACAGGTGTCTAGATGGGTTGAGAACTGGCTAGGCAACAGGAGACAGAGAGTAGTAGTGGAAGGGTCCTTTTCTAGCTGGAGGTCTGTAACTAGTGGTGTGCCGCAGGGCTCAGTACTGGGACCTTTGCTATTTGTAATATACATAAATGACTTGGAAGAAGGAGTAAGTGGTGTGATCGGCAAGTTTGCAGATGACACGAAGATGGCTGGACTTGTTAATAGTGAGGAGCAGTGTCAGGCAATACAGCAGGATATAGATACGCTGGTATATTGGGCAGAGAAATGGCAGATGGAATTTAATACAGATAAGTGCGAAGTGATGCATTTTGGAAGAAATAATGTAGGGGGAAGTTACACGATAAATGATAGGCCTCTTGAGAGTATAGAAATGCAGAGGAACCTAGGTGTGCAGGTACACAAGTCCTTGAAGGTGGCAGTACAGGTGGAGAAGGCTGTGAAGAAAGCTTATGGTATGTTAGCCTTTATAGGGAGGCGTATAGAGTATAAAAGCTGGCTTCTAATGTTGCAGTTGTATAGAACGTTGGTTCACCTGCATTTGGAGTACTGCGTCCAGTTCTGGTTGCCTTACTACCGGAAGGACGTGGAGACCCTGGAGAGAGTGCAGAGGAGGTTTACCAGGATGCTGCCTGATATGGAAGGACTGAGCTATGAGGAGAGATTGGACAAATTGTGTATAAAAATTGTGGATGAACAGAGGGATCTAGGTGTATGTGTACATAGATCCCTGAAAGTTGGGAATCAAGCAGATAGGGTTGTTAGGAAGGCATACGGTGTCTTGGCGTTTATTGGTAGGGGGATTGAATTTAGGAGTCGCAGCGTCATGTTGCAACTGTACAAAACTCTGGTGCGTCCGCACTTGGAGTATTGTGTGCAGTTCTGGTCCCCACATTATAGGAAGGATGTGGAGGCATTGGAGAGGGTGCAGAGGAGGTTTATCAGGATGTTGCCTGGTATGGAGGGGAGGTCCTATGAGGAGAGACTGAGGAATTTGGGGTTGTTTTCGTTAGAAAGAAGGCAGCTAAGAGGGGACCTTATTGAAACATATAAGATGATTAGAGGTTTAGATAGGGTGGACAGTGATAGCCTTTTTCTCATAGGTTTATGGATGGAAAGGGTTTGGTTTAGGTTAGAGGGTCATTGTTTTTTTAACTGGTCGGCGCAACATCGTGGGCCGAAGGGCCTGTTCTGCGCTGTAATGTTCTATGTTCTATTCTATGAATTGGGGCTGTTTTCCTTAGAAAGGCAGAGAATGAGGGGAGATCTAATAGAGGTGTATAAGATTATGAAGGGTATAGATCGAGTGAACAGAGGTAAGCTTTTTCCTAGGTTGGATACAAAAATTACGAGGGGCCACGGGCTTAGGGTGAGGGGGGCGAGGTATAATTCAGATGTTAGAGGGAGGTTGTTCACACAGAGGGTGGTGGGGGCCTGGAATGCACTGCCAAGTAGGGGGTTGGAGGCAGACACGCTAGAGTTGTTTAAGGCTTACCTGGATAGGCACATGAGCGGACTAGAGATGGAGGGATACAGGAGACTCCACTAGTCACAGGCCTCCACTCAGAAGGAATCCTCCACAACCACTCTCTGGCTTCTTCCATTGAGCCAATGTCTAATCCAATTTACAACCTCCCCATGTACACCCTAACTAACCTCCCATGAGGAACCTTGTCAAAGGCCTTACTGAAATCCAGGTAGGTAACATCCACCGCCTTCCCTTCATCCACTAACACATAATATCCCAGAAATAATTGTAGATCAGAAGGTGAAAGTGAGGGAGGAACTTAAAACAATTCCAATCCCCAGGAAAGGATACTAAGAAAATGATTCAAACTATAAAATTATCAAGTCCCCAGGTCCTGATGGACTTCATCCTCGACTCTAAAGAAGCCGCTACTGAAAGCATTGGTTTTAATTTTCCAAAATTCGTTAGATTCTGGAAAGGTCCCATTTGGAATTCTCTCCCTGTTGAAGTGGTGGAGGCTACCTCGCTGAATATATTTAAGTCATGGGTAGATAGGTTTTTGGTAGACAAGGAAATTAAGGGTTATGGGGAGAAAGCAGGAACATAGAACATAGAACATAGAACACTACAGCACAAACAGGCCCTTTGGCCAACAAGTTGCGCCGATCACATCAACACCTATCAATCCATAGAACTATCTATAACCCCCAATCCCATTAAATCCCATATACTCATCCAGAAGTCTTTTAAAAGACCCCAGCGAGTTCGCCTCCACCACCACTGACGGCAGCCGATTCCATTCACTCACCACCCTCTGAGTGAAAAACTTACCCCTGACATCTCCTCTATACTTGCTTCCATGCACCTTAAACCTTGTCCTCTCGTAGCGACCATTTCAACCTGGGGAAATAGCCTCTGAGAATCCACCCTATCTATTCCTCTCAACATTTTATAAACCTCTATCAGGTCGCCTCTCAACCTTCGTCTCTCCAGGGAGAAGAGTCCCAGCTCAACCTATCTTCATAAGGCATGCCTCCCAATCCAGGCAACATCCTTGTAAATCTCCTCTGCACCCTCTCAATAGCTTCCACGTCCTTCCTGTAGTGAGGCGACCAGAACTGTGCACAATACTCCAAGTGGGGTCTGACAAGGGTCTAATAAAGTTGCAGCATTACCTCCCGATTCCTAAACTCAATCTCTCGATTAATGAAGGCCAGTACACCATACGCCTTCTTGACCACATCCTCCACCTGCGAGGCCAATTTGAGAGTCCTATAGACCCGGACCCCAAGATCCTTCTGCTCTTCAACACCGCTAAGACTCCTACCCTGGAAAGTGGAACTGATCCACTTCAGATCAGCCATGATCTTATTGAATGGCGGGGCAGGCTCGAAGGGCTAGACGGCCGACTCCTGCTCCTATTTCTTATGTTCTTATGAAATACATCGCTGTTCTTTCACTGTCACTGGGTCAAAATCTTGGCACTCTCTCCCTAACAGCACTGTGAGTGTACCTACACACAGTCACTGCAGGGGTTCGAGCTCACCACCACCTTCCCAAAGGCAATTCGGGATGGGCAATAAATACTGGCCTAGCCACATCCCAGGGAGAAACAGAAAAACTCAAACTGCTAATGTTAACAAAACAGTTCAAACAAATTGATAAAACAGAAATTATTTTCTTAAAAACTCTGTTTGAATGTTCATTAAGCATTTTTTTTTTAAAACTATCATGTCGTTCAGTTTTCAAACTTATGTACTATGCACCTCTAACAGCATCTTAAAGCAATCTAACGTGTGTTCCTTACTCTGTTTCAGATTGTAAAAATGATGATTGTGGTAGTTCTGACCTTTGCCATTTGCTGGTTACCCTACCATTTGTATTTCATCCTCACAAGTTTCAAGCAGGATATTTATTATGAAAGCTACATACAGCAGGTGTACCTGGGATTATTCTGGCTCGCCATGAGTTCCACCATGTACAACCCCATCATTTACTGCTGTCTAAATCGCAGGTGAGCACAACACACACACTGACTGTGGGAGAGAGGGAAAACAACAACCACATCAAGGTTCAAGAGATCCGGCTGCACACGGGCATTAGCAGGTGGTGGTGGCAGACCGGAACATGTGGTGGGTACACTGACAGACGGGGATAGGTGCTGCGTACACTGACAGACCAGAACAAGAGGTGGTGGGTACACTGATAGACAGGGACAGACGGTGGGTACGCTGACAAATGGGACAGGTGGTGATGGATACACTGACAGATAGGGACAGGCAGTGGGTACACTGACAGACAGGGCAGACGGTGGCTACACTGACACACGGGGACAGGCAGTGGATACATTGACAGATGGGACAGGCGGTGGGTACACTGACACACGGGGACAGGTGGTGTTGAGTACACTGACAGACGGGGACAGGCAGTAGGTACATTGACAGATGGGAACAGGTGGTAGTTGAACTGATGGATGGGAACAGGTGATAGGTGAACTGACACGGGGACAGGTAGTGGGTATATTGACAGACAGGGACAGGCGGTGGGTACATTGACAGAAGGGGACAGGCGGTGGGTACATTGACAGAAGGGGACAGGCGGTGGGTACATTGACAGACAGGGACAGGCGGTGGGTACATTGACAGACAGGGACAGGTGGTGGGTACATTGACAGACAGGGACAGGCGGTGGGTACATTGACAGTCGGGGACAGGCGGTGGGTACATTGGCAGACGGGGACAGGCGGTGGGTACATTGACAGACGGGGACAGGCAGTGGGTACATTGACAGTCGGGGACAGGCGGTGGGTACATTGACAGTCGGGGACAGGCGGTGGGTACATTGACAGACGGGGACAGGCGGTGGGTACATTGACAGACAGGGACAGGCGGTGGGTACATTGACAGACAGGGACAGGCGGTGGGTACATTGGCAGACAGGGACAGGCGGTGAGTGAACTGACACAGGGACAGCTGGTGGTTGAGGCAATATGGGCATCTTGGCCTGAATATTAAGGTTGATGTGTTGACAGGACCAACAGTGTCTTTAACATTGTTAAATGTCCCAAGATGTTTCATGGGAGTGTGAGCAAACCAAATTTGGTACAGTGCCATGCATAGATATATTACAAGAAATTATCAGAAACCTTAGGTTGATGTCTTAAAAGAGAACAGCCTAAGAAGGAGTGGTTTAGGAAGCAAATCCCAGAACTTGACACCTAGCAACTGAAAACATGGTCTCTTTATGTGGAGCAATTAAAATGGGGAATGCACAAGAGATGAGAATTGGAGGAGTTTGGTCAGATACCTCAGCAGATGTCAGGCTCGAGGAGGTCATAGAGACAGTGAGGGATAAGGGGAAAGAGAGGACTTAAAAAGTCAAAATTGTACCCGCCTCTACTACTGCCTCTGGCAGCTTGTTCCAGACACTCACCACCCTCTGTGTGAAAAACTTATCCTTCTGGACCCTTTTGTATCTCTCCCCTCTCACCTTAAACCTATGCCCTCTAGTTTTAGACTCCCCTATCTTTGGGAAAAGATATTGACTATCTAGCTGATCTGTGCCCCTCATTATATAAGATCAGTCTTCAGCCTCCTACGCTCCAGAGAAAAAAGTCCCAGTCTATCCAGTCTCTCCTTATAACTCAATCCATCAAGTCCCAGGAACATCCTAGTAAATCTTTTCTGCACCCTTTCTAGTTTAGTAATATCCTTTCTATAATAGGGTGACAGAATTGCACACAATATTCCAACTGTAGCCTTACCAATGCCTTGTCCAACTTCAACAAGACGTCCCAACTCCTGTGTTCAATGTTCTGACCGATGAAACCAAGCATGCCGAATGCCTTCTTCACCACTCTGTCCACCTGTGACTCCACTTTCAAGGAGCTATGAATGTATACCCACTAGATCTCTTTGTTCCATAACTCTCCCCAACGCCCCACCATTAACTGAGTTCAGTTGACCCAAAATGCAGTACATTGCATTTATCTAAATTAAACTCCATCTGCCATTCATCATCCACTGGCCCAATTGATCAAGATCCCATTGCAATCCTGGGTAACCTTCTTCACTGTCCACTGTGCCACCAGTCTTGATGTTATCTGCAAACTTACTAACCATGTCTACTAAATTCTACCCAAATCATTAATATAAATGACAAATAACAGTGGACCCAGCACCGATCCCTCAGGCACACCACTGGTCCAAGGCTGTATATGAACATACGAATTAGGAGCAGGAGTAGGCCACTTGGCTCCTCAAGCCTGCTCCGATACTCAGTAAGATCATTGCTGATCTGATTGTAATTTTCCCACCTACACCCCTGATAACCTCAGACAGATGAGTTAATGAAAGGCACTTCACTCACAGGTGAACAGAGGAGTGGAGAAATTTCTGGCGCTGGTGTATGTGTCACTAATAGCCCAGCTATCGATACAGCATTGTGATACAGTAATAGTGAATCTCACAGAACTAGGAGCTTTCGTTCCAGCTGAGAGTCCGTGAATTGTAAAGACCTATTGTCATAGGATCAATGCTCCTCAAGTTATAAGCCCCTGGAGACAGACTTAGCGAGTTGTTCCGGGAATTAGTCGTTACGGAACCAGACTAAAGTCTGCCACTGGGAGCGGGGGAGAATTGGAATTAGCATAGGAAAGGAATTAGTTAGGAAGCTGCCAATCAAGAGCAAGGATTCCTTAACTGGAAAAAACACAAGAAACAGGAGTGGGGTAGACCATTCGGCTCATCAAGCCTGCTCCCCCTTTCTATAGTTTCATGGCTGGTCTTGGGCTGCCACTCCATTTTACCGCCCGTTTCCCATTTCCCTTATCTCCCTGAGAGACAAAACTCTGTCTATCCCAACCTTAAATATATCTAATGATGGAGCACCCACAACACTGAGAATTCCACAGATTCACAACCCTTTGAGTGAAGTAATTACTCCTCATCTCAATCCAAAATGTTCAGCTCCTTATTCTGAGACTCTGTCCCCGTGTTTTAGATTCCTGACCTGCAGAAACAATCCCTCAGCATCCCCCCCATCAAACTCCTTCATGGTAGGTTTGAATAAGATTGTTTTTCATTCTTCTGAAATCTGGGAAATGTCGACCTCATTCCCTCAGCCTCTCATCACAGGACAATCATCCCAGGAACCCACACAGAATTCCCTCAGCCTCTCATCACAGGACAATCTCCTCATCCCAGAAACCCACACAGAATTCCCTCAGCCTGTCATCACAGGACAATCTCCTCATCCCAGGAACCCACACAGAATTCCCTCAGCCCCTCGTCACAGGACACTCTCCTCATCCCAGAAACCCACACAGAATTCCCTCAGCCTCTCATCACAGGACAATCTCCTCATCCCAGAAACCCACACAGAATTCCCTCAGCCTCTCATCACAGGACAATCTCCTCATCCCAGAAACCCACACAGAATTCCCTCAGCCTGTCATCACAGGACAATCTCCTCATCCCAGGAACCCACACAGAATTCCCTCAGCCCCTCGTCACAGGACACTCTCCTCATCCCAGAAACCCACACAGAATTCCCTCAGCCTCTCATCACAGGACAATCTCCTCATCCCAGAAACCCACACAGAATTCCCTCAGCCTCTCATCACAGGACACTCTCCTCATCCCAGAAACCCACACAGAATTCCCTCAGCCTCTCATCACAGGACAATCTCCTCATCCCAGAAACCAATTTAGTGAATCTTCGCTGTACACCTTCCAATGCAATGATGATCTTTATTCAACATGGAGACTAAGACTGCAAACTATTCCAGATAATTCACCAAAACACTCTGCAATTGTAACAAGACTTATTCTTGTATTCCAATCCCCTTGTAATAAAGGCCAATATGACACTGTCTTGCTGCTGTACCTGAATGCTAACTTTCTGTATTCCTTGTATCAGCACACCCAATTCTCTTTGAACACCAGCACACCTGTTAAAAATATTAATTTTTTGATTCTTACAAATAGAGTGAATAATCTCACACTTCCCTACATTATACTCCATCTGCCATCTTATTACCCATGCACCAAACCTGTCTGTGTCTCTTTGCAGTCTCTTTTACGATCAGGGCTATCCCTCCTCCTTTGCCGTTCTGTCTTTCTGAAAAATTATATACCCTGGAATATTTATTTCCCAACCTTGGCCACCTAGTAGTCATCCTTTTGTGGTGGTGAGTAAATCAAAATCAATTACTTGTATTCATGTCACCAGTGAATTTATCTTATCTCAGATGCTTTGTGCATTCAGATAAAGAACCTTTCATTTTCTTTTTCTTTACTTCTATTACTCTAATTTGCTGATGTACTTTTTTTGTTAAACTCTCTGAACCTTTCTTTCCCACTCTGCTTGTCTTTGCCAATATTGCTTCAATGTTTCGAGAACTTGACTTTTCTCTTTGGTTTTCTAAGTCTTCTCTTCACTTGAATCCTTCTCCCACTCTGTTAGTTTAAATCCCTCTCCACAGCCCTTGTTAGAATTGGCCAGGACAATGGTTCCATCCCTATTCAAGCAGAGCCCATACCAATCAAATAGCTCACTGTTCCACAACTACTAGTGTTGCATGAATCAAAGCCCAGGAGTCCTGCATTCTCTAACTGACATGTGGCTCAGGTAACAATCCAGAATTAATTACCTTTGATGTTCCGCATTTTAATTTTGCCCCAACTCCTCAAACTCTCTGAGCAGAACGTCATTCTTGGTTCTATCTGTGTTGCTGGCCCCCACATGGACCATGCCATCCTCTCCTCCAGTCCTGAGGAGATGTTCTTAACCCTGGCATTGGGCAGAAAGCACAGCCTTCAGAGCTTATGTTCTGGGCTGTCGAGAGCAGTATCTATCCCCCTGACTATACTGTCTGCTATCATTTCCACTGCTTCAATGGCATCCTTCACCAAGGTGCCAGGGTCAGTCTGCTCTCCCACCTTGCAGTCCTTCTCCTGATCCACACAGAACACTTTGTACCTATTGGACAAAGTCAGGGGCTGAGGGTCCTCCATCACTGTCTGCTGGCTTCCCTTACCTACCTTACTTACCGTCACACCCGCTGTGCCTGACCACAGATCAACTCTAATGTTCTGCCTAACCTGAAGGGGTCTGACTGCCTCTGGGAATAAAGTGTCTGGTTAACTCTCTCCCTGCTGTCCCACAGTGTCCATAACTCAGACTCCAGCTCTGCAATTGGAGCTGACATTACCTAAACCACAGACACTTTCTGCAGATACAGTGCATTCCACACGTTCCCACATGTTGTAGTCACAGCACATCACCAGCCTTGCTATTTTTGTCCAACCTCATTGAATGAATTAATAATGTTGATGAAAATTAATTGATAGTTGCTTACCTAGTTTGGAGACAAGGAAGAAAACTCAATAACTGGAGACTGAAGAAAAGCCCTTCCTGCTGCAAAGAATTCTCACCTGAAACAACTTCCTAATTCCTGACAAACTGGCATACTCTCCCGTCAGTGCTTCCCCTTGCATTGACTATGTGAACAGTTAAACCCCTCAGTGATTTGGAATGAGACCTCACAATATCTATCAGTTAAATAGATGAAGGGATGGAGGGCTTTTTGTACACAATTGCTAACAGTTGTATGTTTTGGCACAGCAAGGAGGAAACAGAAAGCAGTAAAAAGATATTCAGTAGATAAAGCTGCAGCAGATGAGGATATGTGGTCATCCATTTAAATCTAAAAAAAATCAAAGAATGTTCTTGAGAAGGTGAGAGGGCATGGGATCCAAGGGCCTTTGGCCTTGTGGATCAAGAACTGGCTTGCCTGCAGAAGGCAGAGAGTGGTTGTGGATGGGTCTTTTTCTGAATGGAGGTCGGTCACCAGTGGAGTGCCCCAGGGATCTGTTCTAGGACCCTTGCTGTTTGTCATTTTCATAAATGACCTGGATGAGGAAGTGGAGGGATGGGTAAGTAAGTTCGCTGATGACACGAAGGTTGGTGGTGTTGTGGATGGTCTGGAAGGATGTCAAAAGTTGCAGCAGGACATAAATAGGATGCAGGACTGGGCGGAGAAGTGGCAGATGGACTTCAACGCGGATAAATGTGTAGTCGTCCATTTTGGCAGAACCAATGGGATGAACGAGTACACTATCAAGGGCAGAAGTCTTAGTAGTGTTGAAGAGCAGAAGGATCTTGGGGTCCGGGTCCATAGGACTCTTAAATCGGCCTCGCAGGTGGAGGAGGTGGTCAAGAAGGCGTATGGTGGACTGGCCTTCATTAATCGAGGGATTGAGTTTAGGAGTCGGGAGGTAATGCTGCAACTTTATAAGACCCTTGTCAGGCCTCATTTGGAGTACTGTGCGCAGTTCTGGTCGCCTCACTATAGGAAGGACGTAGAAGCTATTGAAAGGGTACAGAGGAGATTTACAAGGATGTTGCCTGGACTGGGAGGCATGCCTTATGAAGTTAGGTTGAGGGAGCTGGGACTCTTTTCCCTGGAGAGATGAAGGTTGAGAGGCGACCTGATAGAAGTTTGTAAAATGTTGAGAGGAATAGATAGGGTGGATTCTCAGAGGCTATTTCCCCGGGTTGAAATGGTTGCTACGAGAGGACACAGGTTTAAGGTGCGGGGAGGAAAGTACAGAAGTGATGTTAGGGGTAAGTTTTTCACTCAGAGGGTGGTGAGTGAATGGAATCGGCTGCCGTCAGTGGTGGTGGAGGCGAACTCGCTGGGGTCTTTTAAAAGACTTCTGGATGAGTATATGGGGTTTAATGGGATTGGGGGTTATAGATAGGTCTATAGATTGGTAGGTGTTGATGTGATCGGCGCAACTCGTGGGCCGAAGGGCCTGTTTGTGCTGTAGTGTTCTATGTTCTATGTTCTAGATGGTGAGAAATGATGAACTGTGGAGGTGTGGTAAAATTGAGCAGCAGAATAGAATTATTAAAAACTAATTGGTGGCTATAAAAATAATGAAAAAGGCTAAGAGAAGAAAGAATGTTTGACAAAACGCTGGATGTTATGTTCCACATCTTTGGAATACTTTGGAGTTCTGGACTTGGCACCTCAGGAAGGGCTAAAAGGGTTAAAGTGCAAGGACAGGTTGCATGACTTGTATTCCTTTTGAGTATAGAAGGAATGATTTGGGGTGGCACGGTGACACAGTGGTTAGCATTGCCGCCTCACAGTGCCAGGGATCCGACTTCAATTCCTTATTTGAGTCCCTGTCTGAGCGGAGTCTGCACGTTCTCCACAGGTGTGTCGGTCCACCTTGTTGTCTAACGAGGGGCATACACGTGGTGGGTCGTGCGTGGGCTGCTCTTGGATGTTTCAAGAATAGCCTAGTACTTCGCGATGTTTGTGTACACTTAAACTGGACCAGCAGATGGGCACAATGACAGCTCAGTGACTATCACTGCTAGCTGTGCAGATACATGGATTTGGGCCAGTGTCTGTGGGAGTTTGCACATTCTCCCTGTGGTTGCATGGGTTTCCACCGGGTGCTCCGGTTTCCTCCCACACCCCAAAGATGTGCTCTTAGGCTGATTGGTGTAACAAATTGTCCCTAAATTATTCTCCCCTGAATCTGGTTTCCAATGTGAGTGCCATAAGCATAGACATGGGTCAAGGGTGGAGGAGGAAAAGCACAATATTAAAATGGCGGCGCGGGCTCGTTGGGCCGAAGGGCCTGTTTCCTGTGTTGTGTTGTTCTTTGTTCTCCCTGTGTCTGCGTGGGTTTCCTCCCACAGTCCAAAAGACATGTTGGTTGGGTGTATTGGCCAAGCTAAATTCTCCCTCAGTGTACCCAAACAGGTGCCGGAGTGTGGCGACTAAGGGATTTTCACAGCAACTTCATTGCAGTGTTAATGTAAGCCTACTTGTGACAAATAAATAAATTTTTTAAAAAAGATTTAACTGACGTGGTTAAGATGATTAAAGAAGATGAGAGGAGAAGTATTCACTTATGTGGCTTTGTTTGAAGGCAGGTCCTTGGCTATTGTCTGCTGAGCTTTATCTTGTGTTGTTTTTATCTATAGTAGTTTGTTATTTATGTTAATGATTTGGATGACAATATAGGAGGCATGGTTAGTAAGTTTGCAGATGACACTAAGATTGGTGACATAGTGGACAGTGAAGAAAATTATCTCCAGTTGCAACGGGATCTTTATCAATTGGGCCAGTGGGCTGACGAATGGCAGATGGAGTTTAATATAGCCAAATGTGAGGTGATACATTTTGGTAGATTGAACCAGGGCAGGACTTACTCAGTTAATGGTAGGGCGTTGGGGAGAGTTACAGAACAAAGAGATCTAGGGATACATGTTCATAGCTCCTTGAAAGTGGAGTCACAGGTGGACACAGTGGTAAAGAAGGCATTCAGCATGCTTGGTTTCATCGGTCAGAACATTGAATACAGGAGTTGTGACGTCTTGTTGAAATTGTACAAGACATTGGTAAGGCCACACTTGGAATACTGTGTGCAATTCTGGTCACCTTATTATAGAAAGGATATTATTAAACTAGAAAGAGTGCAGAAAAGATTTACTAGGATGCTACTGGGACTTGATGGATTGAGTTATAAGGAGAGGTTGGGTAGACTGGGACTTTATTCTCTGGAGTGTAGGAGGCTGAGGGGTGATCTCATCGAGGTCTATAAAATAATGAGGTGCACAGATCAGCGAGGTAGTCAATATCTTTCCCCAAAGGTGGCGGAGTCTAAAACTAGAGGGCATAGGTTTAAGGTGAGAGGGGAGAGATACAAAAGCGTCCAGAGGGGCAATTTTTTCACACAGATGGTGGTATCTGGAACAAGACGTAGTAGTAGAGGCGGGTACAATTTTGTCTTTTAAAATGCATTTAGATAGTTACATGGGTACAATGGGTATGGAGGGATATGGGCTAAATGCGGGCAATTGGGATTAGCTTAGCGGTTTTAAAAACAAAGGGCAGCATGGACAAGTTGGGCCGAAGGGCCTGTTTCCATGTTGTAAACCTCTATGAATCTATGATGTTGCCATGGCCTTCCACTCTCAGGAGCAGAAAGTTAGGAACATAGAAGCTGCTCTTGGTAAAAAGGCCACAATCCGTCTGCAATTATCGCCACCATTCAGGTAGTTACATGATAAGATGGCCGTTGAGAAATTGACTGATCAAGAATTCAATCTCTAGCGATTAGTCCACCACAGACCTGGTGAGGAAAAGCTCCTCAGTGGTGCAGAGCTTTGGGAACCAGGTCTAAAGTTCTGTTCCTTCCAAGCTTTCTACTCACCTTGTCGTGTCTCAAATTCCTCACGTACTGTATCCCAAATTAGGAGTAGGAAGTGATGTCAGGAAGAACTATAACGGAGAATCCAGTTGTGGAATAATTTCCCAATGAAGGAATGTGGTGGGAATGAAGTGAAGATAATTGAGAGATCGGATTGGGGTTATGTGATGCGTTCTTTCCTTTCTTTAGACGTTTCTACAAATTCAAACACTGCCTGAGAAGATTTCCCTGACAGTAAGTGTGATTAATCAAAGGTGTAAAGCTGTTGAATCCCATGATTCTTTATTAATCATTCTTCTGTTGTTATTAACAGATTTCGCATTGGATTTAAGAGAGCTTTTCGATGCTGTCCTTTTGTCCATGTTAGTAGATATGATGAACTGGAGTTAACAACAACAGCAAGCTTCCGAATAACGCGGAGCAGCACTTACACCACAATTAGAATGGAGACAACAGCGAATAGTCGCATCAGTTCCAATTATGATCACGCTGAGGAGACAAAGGGAGAAGCTGTCAGCTCTCAAACCATTCTGTGAAATATTGTACAGGATTGATATCCCTTCAGAGACAGAATCACAGAATTATAACAGTGCAGACAAGGAGCAATTCCGTGAGACACCATTCTCAACTGAACGCAAACTTAACAGAGACAAGGAGAACCAAACATTGCAAATCCTGGTACCTAATTCTTTGATTGAGATTGCATGATCCCAATTCCTGAATCTTCCGCCCAGCTTCTAATTCTAATTCCAGTTCCCATCCACCAATCTTGGCTCCTGATCCTCTGAAGCTGGATTCCAGTTTGTTGTTCGTGTTCCCCCAATTCTTCAATCCAGTAATTTGAGTTTTCACACGCGGACCATACTGTGCACTGGGATCAAACTGGGCAGCTGAATGTATGGGGAATTCACAGATTCCCGAGCACTGTAACCTTCATTCCAGTGTCTGTATTTTGGGGCTTTGATCATACATTATTTCTGCATATTTCTGAAACATAATGTGTAAACACTGGATTGAGAAAGAAAAAAAGACATATAGAAGCTTTCACAATCTCAGAATGTCTGAAAATGTTTTATTGCAATTGGAGTATTTTTTATTCCATTTGTGTGATTGTGTATGAAGCACAGAAACATAGAAACTGGAAGGAGGAGAAGGCCATTCAGCCCTTTGCGTCTACTCCACCATTCACCTTGATCATGGCTGATCATCGGATTCAATATCCTGATCCCCCTTCCCCCTCATATCCCTTAATGCTTTAGTCCCAAAAGCTCTATCTAATTTCTTCTTCATCTAAATTCATCAGGCAATGTTTTGGCCTCAGTTGCATTCAGTGGTAGCAAGTTCCACACATTCACCACCCTCTGGGTGAAGGCATTTCTCCTCACCTCAGTTCTAAAAGGTTTGCTGCTTATCCTTAAACTATGACCCTAGTTCTGGACTCCCCTACCAGTGAGAACATATTTTCTGAATCTACCCTGTCCCTCAGAATCTGGAGTGAAAAAACAGAGAATGCTGGACAAATTCTGCAGGTCTGGCAGCATATGGAAAGAAACAAAATTCTAAATGACCTGACAGAACTGGATCTGGGGACTTGTCAGCTTTTAGTTGTAATCATTTTTCCAATATCCTTTCCCTGGTAATTATAATTGTTTTAAGTTCCTTTCACTTTCTGATTAACAATTATTTCTAGGATGTTATTTGTATCCTCCCCAGTGAAGAGAGATGTGAAATATCTGTTCAACTTATCCATTTCTTTATTTTCTATTATTAATGTTCCATTCTCATTTTCTAGAAGACAAGGTTCACTTCACTTTCCTGTAGAAACTATCTTTTTATATTTGTAGCTAACTTTCTCTCTTGCTATTATTTCTCCCTATTAATCTTTTAGCCATTCTTTGTTTTTGTTAATATTCAGTCCAATCTTGTGACCTGCTGGTTACCTTTGTGGAATAATACGCATTTTCTTTTAAATTGATACTTCCATTAACTTCTTTAGTTAGCTACAGGTGATGACTTTTCACTGGAATATATCTTTTCAGAGTGTTCTGAAATGTCTCCTTAAAGGTTTACCACCCATCTCTGCTGACCTATCCCTTAACCTCATTTCCCTGTTTATTTTAGCCAGCTCGGTCTTAATTCCCCATAATTGTCCTTACTTAATTTTAAGAGACTTGTCTTAGATTCACTCTTCTTGCTTTAACGTGAATGTGAAATTCAACCATATTATGATCACTCTTAGCCTTGAAGGCTAAATGGAATCTTTGGGCTGTAATTTTATTTAATTCTATACTTTAATAACGTTCCTTTTCTCTCTAAAATCCATGAAGCTATTGCCATCTCCCAAATCCATTCTCATCTTTCTGACATTCACATGTTAGAATCCATCCCGCCACTGTAAAAACCATAGCCCCTGAAGCACTTAAAATGGTTTCCTTCCGTGTTCCTGCTCTGTTACCTCCAGAGAAAAGTTCAATCCTTGGCCCCTCCTATTTCTCATCTAGAAGTTGCCCCTCACCATCTGAAAATACAGCATTAATTTTCACATAAAGGTCGATAACACTCATTTCTCTCAACTGTTCCTCCACTGTTGCTAAGTTATCAGATTGCTTCGCCAACATTGTACACCATGAGCAGAACTGTTCTCCATTGGGAAGATGGAAGCTATTGTTTTCAGACCCCACTCCAACTCCGTCCCCCATTGTCTGACTTCATTTCAGTTACTGGCAACAGTCTGACGTTAAACCAGTCTGTTCACAATGTTGAGTTACATTTGATCCCGAGCTAGGTTCGACCTCCTATTGTATTAATTCTAAGACTGTCTATTTTTATCTCTGCATCATTGTTTGACTTAGCCATTGTTTCATCAGTTACTGAAATCCTTTTCCATACTATTGTTACTTCTGGACTGGGGTATTTCTGTGCTGTCCTGGCTGGTCATCCACATCATATCCTCGAAAGCTTCAAGTGATCCAAAACTCTGCTGCCTGCGCCTTAACTCAACCAATGTAGGACAAGGGAATGGGACTTGGTTTATCAATCAAGCACGCATCTTGATCTTAAAATTCTCATCTGTATTTTCAAATTTCTCCTTGGCTTCATCTGCTCCATATCTCTGTGATTTCCTCCAGGTTCACAACCTTCTGAAATCTCTGTGCTCAACTAATTCTGCCCTTTGATGCATCTTCAACTTGAACTGCTCCACCACTAGGCCCCAAGTAAGTGGTGCACAAACAGTAGGAGAAACCTCATCTAAATTCATATGCAGTTCAAAAAGTGGTCTTAGCCTGTTGCAGAAGTTATTTGGTGTCTCTGCTGCTGGAGGAAATCATAGAATCCCTATAGTGCAGAAGGAGGCCATTAGGCCCATTGGGCCTGCACCGACCACAATCCCACCCAGGACCAATTCCTGTAATCCCACATATTCACCCTGCTAATCCCCCTGACACTAAGGGGCAATTCACCATGTCCAATCCACATAACCTGCACATCTTTGGAGTGTGGGAGAACACCACAGCACCCGGAGGAAACCCACACAGTCAGGGGGAGAATGGGTAAACTCCACACAGACAGTGACCAAAGCTGTGAATTGAACCCGAGTCGCTGGTGTTCTGAGTCAACAGTGCCACCGTAAAACAGACAGCTATGTAATCACAAAAAACTGGTAAGTTGATTGGCTGGGAAGGGCTCCACCTTCAATCGCACTCTCGCCATCTTCACCTTCAAAGGTGGAAAGGGCAGAATGTGAAAAACTTGGGTCTGGAATAAAGAAAAGTTTGAGCCAATTATAGTAGAGTAAAGCTGATGTAAGTTTTGGTCGCCGCACTTACGCAAGGATATTTTGGCCTTGGAGGGAGTGCAGAGGAGGTTTACTAGGCTGATACCGGAGTTGAGGGGGTTGAACTATGAGGAGAGGCTGAATAAACTGGGCTTGCACTCGTTAGAGTTTAGAAGAATGAGGGGAGATCTCATTGAGACATATAAGATGATGGGTTGTTCTTTGTTCTTTTGTTTGTATGATGAATGGGATGGATAGGATAGAGGTGGAGAGACTCTTCCCGCTCAAAAAAGACAGTAGGACTAGGGGGCACAGCCTCAAGATAAAGGGGGGGCGGTTTAGAACGGAGTTGAGGAGGAACTTCTTCACTCAAAGGGTGGTGAATCTCTGGAATTCTCTGCCCGTTGAAGTGGTGGAGGCTGCCTCGCTAAATATATTTAAGACGCGGGTTGATGGGTTTTTGATAAGAGAGGGGATTAAGGGTTATGGGGAGAGGGCGGGAATGTGGAACTGAGTCACGACAGATCAGCCATGATCTTATTGAATGGCGGGGCAGGCTCGAAGGGCTGGATGGCCTACTCCTGCTCCTACTTCTTATGTTCTTATGTGATTGTGGATGGAGAGGGGGTGGTGGTAGATATGGAGAAAACATGATTGAAGTTGTAACTATGAAGTTGGAGTTCTATGCTATTCCTAGGGTTTAAAAAGATCGCAACTGGTGGCTATTTAATAAATTGCCCAGCGCCATAAATAAGGAAATAATTAAGGAAAAACACGTTAAAGGATCTCAGGACAGATGATGTCAAGGCATTTAGGAGATTCACAGAATAGATTCATAGAAACCCTACACTGCAGAAGGTGGCCATTCGGCCCATCGAGTCTGCACCTACCACAATCCCACCCAGGCCCATCCCCACAACCCCACATATTTAGCCTGCAATTATCTCTAACCTGCACATCCTGGAACACACTAGGGTCAACTTAGCACGGCCAATGCATCTAACCCGTACATCTTTGGAGGAAACCGAAGCACCCAGAGAAAACCCAACACAGACACGGGGAGAATGTGCAAAATCCACACAGACAGACACCCAAGCTGGGAATTGAACCCTGTGAGGCAGCAGTGTTGTGTGCCACTCCTGGGTAACATTGTGATCCAGGGCAAAAACATCTGCATGTTTGCAGCTTGTGGAACTTTGACTCAGAGTCATTAAGTTGCAGGCTGAGCTGCAGACACTGTGATACATCAGGGAGGGGGAGAGTTACCTGAATGCTTTGCCTCGGAAAGCAGTCACACCCCTGAGGATTGACTGTTCCAGTGTGGAAAATGGTCAGGGACAGGAGGGTGTGATTGCAGCTGAGGCAGGTAAGGAGACTCATGAGCGCAGAAGTGTCACCCTCTGCAGATTTGAGTTTCTCTCAGCTTTTTGGATGAGAGTGGAGCTGCAGGGTGGATGAGCTGACTGACTGTGGCACTGGGAGTAAGATGCCATTCAAGTGGTGGGAGTATGTAACAATGTAGTGGTAGTCGGAGACAGTATAGTGAGGGGGATTGACACTATTCCCTGCAAAGACAACAAAAGCAAAGGGCAAGCGTCTAGATGGATGTATTAGCTGCCCAATGCCAAGGTTCAGGGCATCTGCTCCAGGATGGAAAGAAATTTGCAGGACAAAGGATTCTGTTGTCAAGGTTAATGTCACCAATGACATAGACAGAATGAAGAAAGAGGTTCTGCTTGGAGAGTTTGAGGAGTGAGGCACTAAATTTAACAACAAAACCTCCAAGGTTATTATCTCTGGATTACCACCTGACCCACATGCAAATTGGCATAGGGTACATAAATTTAGAGAGATAAGTGGCTCAAAGACTGGTGTGGGTGAAGTGGGTTTTGGTTTGTGAGGCACAGGCATCAATTTTGGGGAAAGTGGGGGCTGTACCATTAGGACAACCTACATCCGAAATGTGCTGGGACCACTGTTCTTGCAAACTGAATAACTAGGGAAGTAGAGAGGGTTTTAAAGTAAATAGATGGAGGATGGGATGATTCTGGACAAGGGATATGTAAACTTACAAAGCAAAAGGATATGGCAGTATTACAAAGCAGATATTTAAGTAATGACACACTGAGTGTGATAGGAAGGGATAGAGTGTACAAACAAAAAAAAAGCAACAAATAAAGTTAAAAAGGGGAAAACTGCTCAAAAGGCAAAATTAATCAGAAATGCACGCAGTGTTTGGCACAAAATAAATGAACGGCATGGATTGAGAAGAATGGGTACAATCTTATAGCCATTATAGAGACATAGTTACAAGGAGATAAAAGCTGGGAACTAAATATTCAGGGGTATGTGGCTTTTCTCAAGGACAGGCAGGAAGGAAAGGGTGGTGGGTAACTGTTAGTATGAGAAGGAATAAATAGCAAGAAATGGTCGTAGATCAGAAAATGTAGAATCCATATGGTTGGAAGTAAGGAATAATATGGGGAAGAAGATACTAGTACAATAGCTATACTGTAGAATGGAGAATAAATCAGGAGATAATGAGGGCACGTAAAAAACCCAAACTGAGCATCAGTGAGCAGATATTGCTTTAAAAGTGTCACCTGACGGTGCTGTTGATCCTGTCCACAACGTTACTGATGATCAAGGGTAGACTAATGGGGCGGTAATGGACTGGGTTGGATTTATCCTATTTATTGTATACAGGACACAGCTGGGTAATTTTCCACAGGGATGCAGCTGTACTGGAACAGCTTGGCTAGGGGAGCAGCAAGTTCTGGAGCACGAGTCTTCAGTACTATTGCTGGAATATTATCAGGGCCCATTGCCTTTGCAGTATCCAGTGTCTTCAGCTTGTTTCTTGATTTCACATGGAGTGAAACAATTTGGCTGAAGACTGCCATCTGTGACGCTGGGGACCACTGGAGGAGGCTGAGACAGATCATTCGTTTGGCATTTCTGACTAAAGATTATTAAAACTGCTTACACAGTAATATTTTTGCTAACATCCCCTCTCACTGAGGATGGGGAGATTTGTGGTGCCTCCTTGGTTGTGCACTTTGGTAGGAAGAATAAAGGAGTTGAGTATTATTTAAACAGAGAAAAGCTGCAGAAAGCACAAAGGGATTTGGGGGTTCTTGTGCATAAATCACAAAAAGCTAACATGAAAGTTCAGGAGGTAATAGGGAAGGCAAATAGAACGTTGTCCTTTAAGGGGAATGGAGTATAAAAGTAGGGAATTCTTGCTAAAACTATACAGAGCACTAGCTAGACCTGGAATACTGTGAATAGTTTTGATCCCCTTATCTAAGGACAGATATTCTGATATTGGAGGTAGTCCAGAGAAAGTTCACCAGGTTGATCCAGGGCATAGAGAGATTTATGAGAAGCGGTTGAGTAGGTTGGACCTGTGCTCATTGGAGTTTAGAATGAGAAATGACCCTATTGAAACATATTGGATTCTCAGCAAGCTTGGCAGGGTAGATGTTGAGAGGTTGTTTCCCTTTGTCGGAGAGGCTGGGACCAGAAAGCATAATGTCAGAGAAAGGGGTTGCCCATTTAAGACAGAAATGAGGAGGAATTTCTTCTCAAAGAATAGTGAATCTGTGGCATTCTTTACCACAGAGCTGTAGAGGCTGGTTTAAGTATGGTCAAGGCTGAGACACATTTCTAAATCATTCATGATCTCTTTAAATGGTTGAGCAGGTACGATGGATATTGCCTACTTCTGCTCCAACTCTTCTGGTTTTATGGAATTTCATCCCAACATTTCTCCCATTCCCAACCTCACTTTCCATTTTAAAATCTCACTCTTTTTGGGTATTTGACCTTTATTGCTCAGTGTCTAATGCTATTTCATAATGTTCCTGTGTAGACGGATATTTTGTTAAAGGCATCATCTAAATATAAATTGGTGTTCTATACTCTGCTTAACATTAATAACACTGAATTAGCTCTTGATAGTAATGTGCCCAGTTTTAGATGAGATTATATGCCCAAATCGCTGGAATAGGCTTGTAACTCAGATGAGAATCAAACAGACAAGGCTGGCTGTAATTTGAGACCTTTGTGCGATGAGTGGAATTTCCCTGTTCAGATAATGATAACCTGTTAACTTGTTCAATTTGTGCTGACTGCTGGTGCTCCCAATTTAGTTATCAGCTGCTTCATCAAACAGAGGTGGATTAAAACTGCATTAACGTGGAAATCATATCGTGCCCTTGACCCCTCTACGCAGCAGCCATGAAATGGAAAGTAAATGTTTTCATATCTGATATAATGGAGAGCTGTGTGTTTCTGATTACAAAGCAAAGCTATTGAAAGTCATTTCCTCAACTGAAAGGTCAGCAAATGGTAGAGAGTGCCAGGTTCTGCTGCCTTTCTCTGCTTGAATCACGTACCAAAAAACTGACAGATTTTATACTTGCTTTTGTGAATTTTGTGCCCATATTAATGCTAAAATGGAGACAGGTTACTTATTTATACTGTCCCCCAACACTTCCAGGGTAGACTTTTAAAACTGGAGGGCTGGATACAGTCCCTTAGAGGTCAAGGTTGGAACTAGTGTTTTTGATGCATCTTATTTGATGTATATTAAAGACTACTAGGTAAAGCACATGGGATTGCAGGTAATGTTTCGAGATGGCTAGAAAGCTGGTTAGCAGATAGGAAGCATAAATGAGTTTTTCCGACTGGCAAACAGTGACTAATGGGTTGTTGCAGATTTCTGTGCTAGGACCCCAACTGCTCACATTATATGTTAATGATTCAGAAGAGGAAACAAAATGTATTATCTCCAAATTTGCAGTTGGGTGGGAAGATGAGCTGTGAGGAGGATGCAGAGATGCTTTAGTGTGATTTGGACAGGCTAAGTGTGTGAGCATGCGCATAGCAGATGCAGTATAACGTGGATAAATGTGAGGTTATCCACTTTGGCAGCAATAATAGGAAGACATTATTATTTGAATGGGTGTAAATTGAGAGAGGTGGATACTCAAACGAGATCTTGGAGTCTGCATGCATCAGTCACTGAAAGTAAGCACACAGGAACAGCAGTCAGTAAAGGCGGCAAATAGTATGTTGGCCTTCATAGTGAGAGGATTTGAGTATAGGAATAGGGATGTTTCACTGCAATGGTATAGGGCGTTGGTGAGGCTACACCTGGTGCATTGTGTGCAGTTTTGGTGTCCCTATTTGAAGGCGGATATCCTTGCTATACAGGGAGTACAGCAAAGGTTTACCAGGCTGATTCCTGGGAGGCAGGTCTATCATATATGAGGAGAGACTAAGTTGGTTAGGATTGTATTCACTGGAATTTAGAAAAGTGAGAGGGGATCTCATAGAAACATATAAAATTCTAACAGGGTTAGACAGTGTAGATTCAGAAAGAATGTTCCCGATGCCATGGTGGGGGTGGGTGGGGGGGAGGTGGAGAAGAAGAGTCCAGAACTAGAGGTCATAGTTTGAGGATAAGGTGTAAACCTTTTAGGACTGAGGAGAGGAGAAATATCTTCGCATAGAGAGTGGTGAATGTGTGGGATTCACTACCACAGAGTGTAATTGAGGACAAAACGTTGTGTGATCTCAAGAAGAAACTACATGTCACTCTTGGGGCTAAAGGGATCAAGGGATATGGGGAGGAAGGGAGGATCAGGATATTGAATTTGATGATCAGCCATCATCAAAGTGAACAGCAGAGCAGGCTCAAAGGGCTGAATGGCCTACTCCTGCTTCCAGTTTCAATGATATTCAAGGAATTAATTAGAAGTTTGCAGATAAATCAAGGCTTGAAAATGTTCTAAACAGAACAGGTGGAGTGATGAAACGGGAAAATGTGGTGGAGGAAACCTAATAGATAGACTTGTAAAGTTGTGCATTTTGGTAGGAAGGTTGAGGAAAAGCAATATAACCCAGATAGGAGAATTTTTAAAAAGGTGTTCTGACAGCGAATTGGGCTGTACGTACACAAATCTTTGGAATTGGTTAGACACAGCTGTTAACAAAGCAAATGGGCACAGCCTCGGTGTTGACTGTACCTGGGAATCAGACAAAACCCTGCATGGTCTCTTTTGAGGGTTTGCTGCATTTTGTGCCACCTGGGCCTTAACAGGCCAGCAGCTATCAAGGACCCTCGGATGGTGGGTGGGGAAGCTGCCAGCCAATCAAGACAGCAGCTTCACCATGTCAGAGCCACCAGGGGGCAGTAACTGCTACTGGTACCACATCCACCAGAGGCACGAGGTAGGACTCAGCACAGTGACTGGTCACTGTGAGGTAGGGGGATCGGCAGCCTGGGCCAGGGCTGCTTTTGAGAGGCTGAATACCTTTAGAGGAATGACCCTATATTGCTCCCTGCACGGCAACCCTCCCCTTCCTGGATGAATACAAGCAATAGCATGATGTGGCCCTCAGACGGACATTAATTACCTACTTTAGGTTCTCAGCTGGTGATGGAGCTGGAAGGTTGCCCACAGACTTTCCTACAACAGACTTCATCAGGGTGGAGTTGGGAAAGTCCTAAGCAAAAAGCAAAATACTGGAATCTGAAGCAAAACAGAAAATGCTGGAAAATCTCAGCAGGTCTGACAGCCTCTGTAGACACAGAGCTAATGTTTCAACATGGAACTGACTTTCTGATAAAGGATCATTTAGACACAAAACATTGCCTCTATTCTCTCTCCACAGGCGCTGTCAGGCCTGCTGAGATTTTCCAGTTTTTTCTCTCTTTGTTGCGTTGGCAAAGTCCTCAAGTGCCACATTCCCCCTCCCTCACCATGGGGGAGGGCACAAGATTGCAACCCTTGTCTTTATTAATATAGCAGTGTGCAAAGGTGAGGAAGGTACATTAAAGCACTGGGTATGCCTCAGATGTAAAGTTTTATTGAATCATAGGCTCTGTTCAATTTGAAGCACTACACTTTAGGGATGTCAAGGTGCAGGGGAAGGAGCTGCAGAAATTTCCTAGAATGGTGCTGGAATGAGAAAGCTCAGTTAATGTGGATCGATTGGAGAAGCTGCAATTATTGACCTTGGAACTTGAGGGTTGAGGGCAGATTTAATAGAGATGTTCAAAACATGAAGGATTTTGATACAGTAAATAAAGAGAAGCTATTCCCAGTAAGAAGTGTCTGTAACCAAACCTAAGGTAATTAACAAGATCCAGAGGCGACATAAGGAAATAGTCATAGAATCTCTGTAGTGCAGGAGGAGGCTATACGGTCTAACGGATCTGCAACGACAATCCCACCCAGGACCTATCCCTGTAAACCCCACACATTTACCCTACTAATCCCCCTGACACTAAGGGGCAATTTAGCATGGCCAATCAACCTAACCTGCACATCTTTGGACTTAGAACATAGAACATTACAGCGCAGAACAGGCCCTTCGGCCCACGATGTTGCGCCGACCAGTTACAAAAACAATGACCCACTAGCCTATACCAATCCCTTTTCGTCCATAAACCTATCCAGACTTTGGGAGGAAACCCATGCAAACATAGGGAGAATGTGCAAACTCCACACAGACAGTGACCCAAGGCTAGAATTGAACCTGGGGTCCCTGGCGCTGAGGCAGCTGTGCTAACCACTGTGGTGTATGTTGTTTAAAACAACTTTTGTTGAACACATTGCCTGAAAGCACAGTGCAAGTTCATTCAAACGGGAGTGGAACTAACTGGATAATTCCAGTTGAATATTTTCTTTCTGTGGCTGTATGATTTTGAGATAAAGGTTCTATAGTACTACAGGATTTCTGACAATGAGTTGAAATTTTTATTGTTCCTTTAACGTCAGTAAACAATTCATAACTAATCAAGTATTTTTGCAATGTAGTTTCTAGGGAAATGTAGAACGCAAGTTAAATTAAACCAGATCCTACAAACAACAGTGCGATAAAGCACCAGATGAAGGATAAATATTGACCATTCATTGGAAGAACTTTCTTGCTCTTTGAACAGGGCCAAAGAATTTTGACTTGGGAAGTGGGGTTTGCCAAGTCTAACTGGGACAAGCCTTGAGATTTGTAGTTCTGACCACATGACATCTGATCATATAATATTACATCACAGGACATACAATCACATGACTGACAAATGTTATTGCATTCACTCTGAAGGTTTGAACTCCAGTTCAAGAACTTGTTTGTGGTTTCACACCTGCAGCTGCTGCATGGGAAACTCCAACAATGAGGGAACTCTCCACAAGCAAATGAAGAGAAAAACTGAGGCTGGGGAAGAAGATGGATTGAGGTGGGAAGAGGGAGAACATGGTGGGAAAGAGGATTTGGTTGGTCAGGGTGGGGGTAATATATAGATGTGAAATGAGGGCTAGAGTTTTGTCAGTGGCATAACTGGAAGTGAGCACCATTTCCACTCTCTTGCTTTTTCCCAGATCCCACAAGATTCGAATGAAAATGTGAAGTGCCAGCAGCATGCATGGAAAACACTTAATTGTTGGGGCTACTTCAGTCAAAGAGATAAATGTACAAATATGCCTCTGAGTTACAGGACAGTTAGAGACATTTCTTTATTGTGGACAAAACAATTATGTAAATTTTTGTTCATACTTTATTGAATGGTTAAGTTAATGTCCAGTGTTGTACTCACCACTCTGTGGGACATGACTGAATTTACAGGTTCAGCTGTCCTTCCTTTCTATGCTGTGTCAAAAACAATGCCTGAGATTAATCTTAACAGAGATGGTTTCAAGGTGGTAAATAAACTCAAACCCCTGTAAGGACTTGGCCAGCCAACATCCTGAGATCGACCCACATGTGGACAGTAGCAACACTGCCTTTTTAACCCCTCATTTTCTTACTTCGATTGACTGTTCCTACCACTGTCCCTCTTCCCCAGTCACACCCAGGACTCCCCTCTCCACACCCCCTGCCCCCATCACTGACTTCCCCTTTTGGTCCTGAGCCTCCATGCAAGTGGCCAGTCTCCTACCCCTCTCCACTGTGCCACAGAGACTGGGTAAAGATACCCTTTCCAAGAATAAGTACAGAATCTAAGACCTGAATGGCCTCTTTCTATATTGTAGGGATTTTATGGAATATTTAAAAAGTGGAAGGAAAAGCAGAGAAAAGTTTGGGGAACTTCCCAGTTTGAGACCAGAAAAATGAAGGAGGTCCTGTTCCAAGGTACCCTTGCTCTATCCCAAGGCCCTGTTCCCCACTCCACCCCCCAGCAGTCTCCTCTGTTCCCCACAGTCCACATTTCCTGGTCTCTCCCATGAGCCCCTATTCCCACTCCCCCATTATCCAGCATGATACTGAAGCATCCGACTGGATTAGCAATGCCCTTGGTCTCAGGGCAGGACAGCCAAGTTGACAATGGTATCTTCATATGGGGAGTTATAGCGGAAGTGTGACTGTTTCTAACAGAGTGCTGTGCAAGGAATGCAATCTCCCTCTCCAGCTAAGGAGAAGCAAATGGGTGTTGGCAGTTCCTTTGAAATTTATATCTCACTTCTAAGCCATAGTGTAGTGAATGATTTGACATTGGAGGTCTTTCTTGTTTTAATTAGAGACAGAACTTTCAGAGGAGCTATGTAAAGAGCAGGTTTAAGTGTAAACATCACCACATCTGCTTCACTCCTTTTGTTGAATTCAGAAGATCCTTTGCATTGAAATTATTTAAATAAGATTTCCCAGGTTGTCAAGAACTGTGTGTGTATCAATTGTTGCGTAATCATTGGCTCCAGTAATAAGCTTAGTACTTACCTCCAGTACTTACTTCATCCCATTGTATTCTTTGTATACTTTGCTAGGGATAGCAGATGTGTCGAGTATAGGGCTAACGGGAGGACTTTGAATAGTGTGGATGAACAGAGGGATCTAGGTGTATGTGTACATAGATCCCTGAAAGTTGGGAATTAAGTAGATAAGGTTGTTAAGAAGGCATATGGTGTCTTGGTGTTTATTGGTAGGGGGATTGAATTTAGGAGTCGCAGCGTCATGTTGCAACTGTACACAACTCTGGTGCGGCCGCACTTGGAGTATTGTGTGCAGTTCTGGTCCTCACATTACAGGAAGGATGTGGAGGCTTTGGAGAGGGTGCAGAGGAGGTTTACCAGGCTGTTGCCTGGTATGGAGGGGAGGTCCTATGAGGAGAGGCTGAGGGATTTGGGGTTGTTTTCGCTGGAAAGAAGGCAGCTAAGAGGGGATCTTATTGAAACATATAAGATGATTAGAGGTTTAGATAGGGTGGATAGTGATAGCCTTTTTCCTCGGATGGAGAAAGCTAGCACGAGGGGGCATGGCTTTAAATTAAGGGGGGGGGTAGTTATAGGACGGATGTCAGGGGTAGGTTCTTTACCCAGAGGGTGGTGAGGGATTGGAATGCCCTGCCTGCTGCAGTTGTAAATGCGCCTAGTTTGGGGGCGTTTAAGAGATCCGTGGATAGGTTTATGGACGAAAAGGGATTGGTTTAGGTTAGAGGGTCATTGTTTTTTAACTGGTCGGCGCAACATCGTGGGCCGAAGGGCCTGTTCTGCGCTGTAGTGTTCTATGTTCTATGTAACATGTCCAATCCCTAATACATTGCCAACTCTGCCCTAAGCGCCCACTTGTGTCTCCAATACTGGTGGTTCGCACCCAATCAGTGTTTTGTAAAGTCTTGTAAAGTTCCCTATCAAGTTCTCACAAACACATCACATTGTTCTACATGAAGCACATTAGATCAAGTTTAATGTATTCACAATGTCACTTTAAAACATGTGCGCCTCTACAAGAGTGTATAAAATTAAAGGTTTTGCTATGTCAATAAGGCATGCATTTCACACAGATCTTAACAGACTTGCCTACAAGAGGTGACAGCAACGTGTAACACAACCAACGCTCAACTACAGTTCCTAAAAATATGTTTCAGATTTTTAACAACTGTTTTCATTTCTCAGGGGAATTTTAAGTTACCAAATATATATACTTTTGTTAAGACACAACACAATACTTCACAAAATTATATAACAGAGGTAAATCAGAATATCTTTGTTACTTAATGTTGTACAACTACAACAGAGCCGGTGAGGGGAACTCAATTCCAGTTTCATCTCCTTCAATAGCCTAAGAAAATTCAATGAAGAGACAGTTTAAAAGCTAGTGTATTTGGGTGACAATAAGCACAAAACTGGAGCTGATACTGAGCACAGAAAAATTGGGATTTCTGCAAATCCAGCAGCCTCTAATTTACGTGTGTGTTGCTGCAGTTCTTTTTGGCATTTCATACGGAAGTTTTTTGCATGTTTATCTATACAGTGCTCAGCAGAACACACTCCAAAAACCTCAACTATGACCTTGGAGACATAGCTGATTAAAAAGAAAAGTGCAGGGAATATGCAATAGTACCCCTGTTCCAGGAGTTGGTGCTGTCCGTGAGACCTTTTACTGTCCAGATTCACGAAGTCTACATGCCACTGCTGTAATGAGGGCAGCGCCCTTTCCGCTACCATCTTCTGATAACAGGAATGTCACATCACATTTTGGGGCCAGTTCTTTGACTGTTTTGTGCATGATCTTTGAAAAGCTATTCAGAAAAAAGAAACATGTGTCAGTGTCTAAGCATGTATTCTGCCTAGCCCAAGTCCCATAACAGACCACATCATCAATAAACAAGACCCGTAGTTCTGCAATGAGTTAGTGACTGTAAGTATCAAGGGTACATGAAGGATTCCCAGGAGTTAAAGTAACCCAAACCTGACTGACAGAACATGGTCATAGCATAGACTGTGGCTGGTTATGGGACTGGACCATTAATGTATAGCCTGGAAAAGCTCCAAAGTTCCACCATTAACTTTATTGCAATGCCCATGTGGCCACTCCTGGATTTGCATGTATGGTCAAAATATTGCCAGAACCGATGATTCTGAATTTGAGACATTACAAACTATTATAACATTAGCACAGCATGGAACTCAACTGACTGCCCATTCCTCTTGGTTTTAATGCAAAGTTAAAATGTTAAAGTTCAAATTTGTACAGAGTCCTAGAAAGTTTTATGTTTGTTTATTATTGTCACAAGTAAGCTTACATTAACACTGCAATGAAATTACTGTGAAAATCCCCTAATCGTCACACTCCGGTGCCTGTTCGGGTACATGGGGAGAACGTGCAGACTCCACACAGACAGTGACCCAAGTGGGAATCAAACCCGGGTTCCTGGTGCTGTGAGGCAGCAGTGCTAATCACTGTGCTGGGGCCTCAACTGTTTACCATTTACACAGACAATCTGGAGGAGGCTGAGTGTAGGGTAACAAAATTTGCTGATGAACAAAGATGCGGAAAGTCTGCAGAGAGATCTGGATAGGCTGAGTGAGTGGGCGAGGACCTGGCAGATGGAGTATAATGTTAGCAAGTGTGAGGTTATCCACTTTGGTAGAAATAATAGTAGGAGGGATTATTATTTAAAAGGCGAAAAGCTGCAGCATGCGATGGTGCAGAGGGACCTGGGGGTCCTTGTGCACGAATTGCAAACACCCAGCCTGCAGGTGCAGCAAGTGATCAAGAAGGCGAATGGGATGCTGGCCTTTATAGTGAGGGGGCTAGAATATAAAAGTAGGGAGGTCTTGCTGCAACTGTACAGGGCACTGGTGAGGCTGCAACTGGAGTAGTGTGTGCAGTTTTGGTCGCCGCACTTGCGAAAGTATATATTGGCCTTGGAGGGAGTACAGAGAAGGTTCACCAGGCTGATACCGGAGACGAGGGGGTTAGCCTATGAAGAGAGATTGAATAGACTGGGTCTGTACTTGTTAAGAGTTTAGAAGGCTGAGGGGGGGATCTTATAGAGACTTGCAAAATAACAAAGGGGCTAGATAGGGTAGAGGTAGAGAGATTCTTCCCACTTAGAAAGGATAGCAGAACTAGAGGGCACAGCCTCAAAATTAAGGGGGGTGGGGGGGGGCGCAGTTTAGATCGGAGTTGAGGAGGAACTTCTTCACTCAAAGGGTGGTGAATCTCTGGAATTCTCTGCCCGTTGAAGTGGTGGAGGCTACCTCGCTAAATATATTTCAGTCACGGGTAGATAGGTTTCTGATAGACAGGGGAATTAAGGGTTATGGGGAGAAAGCGGGAAAGTGGAACTGATCCACTTCAGATCAGCCATGATCTTATTGAATGGCGGGGCAGGCTCGAAGGGCTAGATGGCCTACTCCTGCTCCTATTTCTTATGTTCGGGGAAAGGTTCACAATACAAATGGACACTAGGTTTCCACTGTCATTGTTACTCAGACAGATCTGGAGGTGCTTATAATGTGAACTGAACAAATGGCACACTGGCTAGCTAGTGGAAAACTTATTGAGGTAAACTGACAGAACTACTTTATCTGACTGTATCCATCAACTATAGAATATTTCTTTCATGTTGATACTGGGTGTGTGAAATGAGAAGTATTTCATTCCTCAACACAATATTCCTGATAAGACTGGCTATATTGGCAACTCTGTAAATAAGGCCTGAGCCATTTGCTCACTGTGCAAGCTTGGTGCTGGAACAGGGCACATCAAATAAATCCTACGGGGTAACGGCTACGCCAATCATTTTGTGCTGATAGTGCTGGAGATTGTCAGAGGATACACAGGATATAGCTAGATTGAAGAAGGAAGGTGTACAAGAAAGGAAAGGAAAGAAAGGAAGGTGTACAAGAGGTTCAGGGAATTAGGAGATGTTAAAGATCTTGAGGAGTATAAGGACTGTAGGAGGGAACTTAAAAGGGAAATTAGGAGAGCCAGAAGGGGTCATGAGAAGACCTTGGCGAGTAAGATTAAGGAGAATCCCAAGGCCTTCTATAAATATGTGAAAGGTAAAAGGATAAGAAGAGAAGGGATAGGACCGATAAAAGGTGAGGGGGGAAAGGTTTGTGTGGAACCAGAAGAAATGGCGGAGGTGCTTAACGAGTACTTCGCCTCAGTATTCACGGTGGAAGCCGATCTGGGAGATTTTGTTATGGATTTGCAGCAGATGGAAAGGATTGAGTACGTGAATATTAAGGAGGAGGATGTGTTGGAACTTTTGAATTCTATCAAGGTAGATAAGTCGCCGGGACCAGATGGGATGTACCCCAGGATACTGTGGGAGGCGAGGGAAGAGATTGCAGAGCCCCTGGCGATGATCTTTGCGTCGTCAATGGAGACGGGAGAGGTTCCAGAGGATTGGAGGATTGCGGATGTAGTTCCTATTTTTAAGAAAGGGAACAGAGATAGCCCAGGAAATTACCGACCGGTGAGTCTGACCTCAGTGGTTGGTAAGCTGATGGAGAGGCTTCTGAGGGACAAGATTTACGAACATTTGGAGAGGTTTGACATGATCAGGAATAGTCAGCATGGATTTGTCAAGGGCAGGTCGTGCCTTACAAGCCTAGTTGAGTTCTTCGATAATGTGACTGAACACATTGACGAAGGAAGTGCCGTGGACGTAGTGTACATGGACTTCAGCAAGGCGTTTGATAAGGTCCCCCATGCAAGACTTCTTGAGAAGGTGAGAGGGCATGGGATCCAAGGGCCTTTGGCCTTGTGGATCCAGAGCTGGCTTGCCTGCAGAAGGCAGAGAGTGGTTGTGGATGGGGCTTTTTCTGAATGGAGGTCAGTCACCAGCGGAGTGCCTCAAGGATCTGTTCTGGGACCCTTGTTGTTTGTCATTTTCATAAATGACCTGGATGAGGAAGTGGAGGGATGGGTAAGTAAGTTCGCTGATGACACGAAGGTCGGTGGTGTTGTGGATGATCTGGAAGGATGGCAAAAGTTGCAGCAGGACATAGATAGGATGCAGGACTGGGCGGAGAAGTGGCAGATGGACTTCAACGCGGATAAATGTGTTGTCGTCCATTTTGGCAGAACCAACGGGATGAACGAGTACACTATTAAGGGCAGAAGTCTGAGTAGTGTTGAGGAGCAGAAGGATCTTGGGGTCCGGGTCCACAGGACTCTTAAATCGGCCTCGCAGGTGGAGGAGGTGGTCAAGAAGGCGTATGGTGTACTGGCCTTCATTAATCGAGGGATTGAGTTTAGGAGTCGGGAGGTAATGCTGGAACTTTATAAGACCCTTGTCAGGCCTCATTTGGAGTATTGTGCGCAGTTCTGGTCGCCTCACTATAGGAAAGATGTAGAAGCTATTGAAAGGGTGCAGAGGAGATTTACAAGGATGTTGCCTGGACTGGGAGGCATGCCTTATGAAGTTAGGTTGAGGGAGCTGGGACTCTTTTCCCTGGAGAGACGAAGGTTGAGAGGCGACCTGATAGAAGTTTACAAAATGTTGAGAGGAATAGATAGGGTGGACTCTCAGAGGCTATTTCCCCGGTTTGAAATGGTCGCTACGAGAGGACACAGATTTAAGGTGCGGGGAGGGAGGTTCAGAAGTGATGTTAGGGGTAAGTTTTTCACTCAGAGGGTGGTGAGTGAATGGAATCGGCTGCCGTCAGTGGTGGTGGAGGCGAACTCGCTGGGGTCTTTTAAAAGACTTCTGGATGAGTATATGGGGTTTAATGAGATTGAGGGTTATAGATAGGTCTGTAGGTTGGTAGGTGATGTGGTCGGCGCAACTTGTGGGCCGAAGGGCCTGTTTGTGCTGTAGTGTTCTATGTTCTATGTTCTATGTTCTAAGACTTGAGCACAGAAATGGCAGTTGGAGTTTAACCTGGAAAATGTGAGGTGTTGCATTTTGAAGGATCAAATTTAGGTGCGAATTAGACTGTAAATGGTAGGAAAATTAACATACAGATGGACCTGGATGTGCAGGTCCAAAGTTCCCTAAAAGTGGCAACGCAGGTGGCCAAGGTGACTAAGACCACTTATGGCTTGCTTACCTTCATCAGCTGGGAAATCATGTTGCAAATATATAAAACATTGATTAGGCCACATTTGGACTATTGCGTGCAGTTCTGATCACCACACCACCATAGGACACGGAAGCTTTGGAGAGAGTGCACAGAAGGTTCACCAGGATGTTGCCTGGTCTTCAGGATGTTGACTATAAGGAGAGGTTGAATAAACTAGGGTTGTTTTCACTGGAAAGATGGAGGCTGAGGGGAGACCTGATAAAGGTCTACAAAATTATGAGGCATAGAAAGGGTGGATAGTTAGAGGCTTTTTCCTTTTTCCCTGGATGGAAGTGTCCATTAAAAGGGAGCACCAGGTTCAAGGTGACAGGAGAAAAGTTTCAGGGAGGCACACGGGGTGGGAGTGGGGGGGTGTGAGTTTTTCACGCAGAGAGTGGCGGGTGCATGGAATGTGCTGCAGAGGTGGTGGAAGCAGACTTATTAGCAACATTTAAGAGGCATCTGGATGAGTACATAAATAGGGAGGGAGTAGAGGGATAAAGTCAGAATAAGGCAGAAACTTTTTTTAAGTTTAGCTGGGGCATCACGATTGGCACAGTTTGGAGGGCCGAAGGACCTGTTCCTGTGCTAAACTTGTCTTTGTTCTGATATCACACAAACTCATGATTGGTCTTAAAACCACCACTTTCGGTTTTGTAAAGTGTCCAGTCCACCTCAAGTTACTCAGGAAGGGTAAGGTGCCTCAAAACTTGGAGCTTTGGCAGCACGCCCCTTTTATCAGCAATACTCAAGTTCTGTACAACTGAGCAACCATCTGAATTCTCCTAATCTTAACCAGCACAAAAATAATTTTGTGAAGTTAAAGCACTTACTGTGGGTGCAGCTTATAGAGCGTTCCATCAACACCAACAGTAACTTCCAGGTGATCCAAACCCCGGTTCTCCCTTATCTTGTCAACGACAGCAGCCATTCCTGCACCACAGAGCTGGGCTGCTCTCTTAGAAACAGCACCACACACTTCCTTCACAATGATACTGTCGTCACAGGTACTGTCCAGGCCAAGCTGTTGCAGGATTGCACGGACTTGGAGCAAAGCCAAGCGGTCACTGGTCATAAGAAGGGAACAAAGGGGACGTCAGCCATGAATATCAGTATCAGCAAGCTACACGAGTCACCTAAAAAGCAATCACATACCTTTCTATCTGCGACAGAAATTTTGTTTCAAAGATGCTTCTTGTCTTTAGTCTCTCTGAGATCTGTCCTCTGAACAGGAATCCTCGTCTGGTGAAATCGATGACTACATTTCGCACAATCTCACCAAGATACATCCCACTGATCATTTTTTCATATCTGCAGTGACAGAGACAAAATAAAATCTTCAAATGTTTGTGCAACACTTACCATTTAAGGTTCCCCAATGATTGTAGACATTGAGCCAGAGCTTCCAAAATCCATCACTGTTGTGCCAGAGGACCCAACATGTAATTGCCTGGGAAATTCCAGTTTCTAATGGGCTGATTGTGTTGCCTGGGACTCTTCACCAATCTCAGTGTAAGAGACTTGAGCTAGATGCACGCTAATAACCCAGATATTTGCCCTTGAATTGTTACACAGTTAAATCGCTGATGTAACTCAGTATTTTACAGCATAACTCAATCCACCATCCCAACTGACCTCCAACTGTATTCCACCCAATCTGACTTCCCAATACCACATGACCCTCTGCACCCAACTGTCCACCCTCTTTCCTAACCCAATGTCCATATTCACTAACCAGACTACTCACCATCCTTGATCAGACCCTCTGACCCCACTGCCCCTTCCAACTCCACTGTCAACTCTTTCCCATAAGACCATAAGAAATAGAATCAGAAGTTGATCAGAATTGGATCAGAAGCCCGTCACGCCTGCTCCACTATTCAATAGGATCATGGGCGATCTAACATTTTTCCTTCACTTGCCTGCCCTTTTCCTGTAATCTTTTACTGATCAAAAATCTATCTCAGCCCTAAATATACACAAGGACTCTGTTCCCACAGCTCTCTGTGAAGGAGTCCCCAAGACTCACAACCTTCAGTAGAAATTTCTCCTCATCTCAGTCTTAAATTGGCACCTCTTTATTCTGAGACTGTGCCCTCTGGTCCTAGACTCTCCCATGAGGGGGAACTTCCTCTCAGCAATGACCCATTCCGGCCCCTTAAGAATCCTGTATGTTTCAATGAGATCTCCTCCCATTCTTCTAAATTCCAATGAGTAGAATCTCAATCTATTTAACTTTTCTTCACAAAACAATCCCTCCAAACCGGGGTCAGCCTAGTGAACCTTTTCTTAACTGCCTCCAATGAAATATTGGATGAGATTCTCCAGCCTCCCATCTGCATGTTTCCCACCAGCAGGAGGTGATGCGTTGTTTGCTTGCGGTGGGATTCTCTGGTCCTGTCGTCAATAGGAATTCCTACTGATGTCACCCCACGCGGATGAGAAGCTGCCAACAGGGGTGTGCTGCCAACAGGACAGGAGAATCCCACCGGTGTGAACAGCAGAATTCCAGCCATTAACTTTCCTTAAGTAAAGGATCAAAACTGCTCACATAACTCCAGATGTGGCCTCACCAGTACCTTGTACAGCTGCAGCAAGACTTCCCTCCACTTTTAGCTTCAATGTCCTTGAAACAGGAGCCAACATTCCTTTTGCCTTCCCAATTACCTGCTGCACCAGTGTACTAACTTTGTGTGTGTGTACAAGTTCCCCCAAGTCCCTTTGTGTTGCAGGCGTCTGCAGTTTTTCTCCATTTACAAAGAACAAAACAGCCCGGGAAACAGGCCCTTCGGCCCAACGAGCCCACGCCACCATTTTAACATTACCAGTCCCCCCTCCACCCATGACCCTTATCTCTGCTTATGGCATTCCACATTGAGGGAAGACTAATTTAGGGACAATTTATTACCTCCAATCAGCCTAAGAGCACATCTTCGGGGTGTGGGAGGAAACCGGAGCACCCGGAGAAAACCCACGCAAGCATGGGGAGAATGCGCAAACTCCCACAGACACTGGCCCAAATCCACGTGTCTGCACAGCAAACAGTGATAGTCACTGAGCTGTCGTGTTGCCCAGAATCTGGTCCAGTTTAAGTGCACACTAACGACATGAAGTACTAGGCTACTCTCGAACATCCAAGAGCAGCCTTTGTACAACCCATCGCACATATGCCCCTCATTGGACAACAAGGCAGACCGACTTAAAACCTGTGAATTAAAAGAATTTGGAGAATACTCTGTTCTTCTTTTCTCTCTTCCAAAATGAACAACTTCATATTTTCCCACAATATACTTTGCCAACTTTTTGCCCACTTACTTAACCTGTCAATAGCTCTTTGTAAATTGTTTGCATTCCTGTTGCAACTTGGCCTTTCCACCAATTTTTGTGTTGTCTGCAAATTTGGCTACAGTACATTCGCTTTCTTCCTGTCTTTTGCTATTCCTCTCCAGTTCTGCTGTCAAATTTGAACTAGATAGGACGAGTCAGGGTCGATGCAGAAAGAATGGTGGGGGAGTTCAGAACCAAGAGTCACACTCTGAAGATACGGATAAACCTTCTTCACACGGAGAGCGGTCATCCTGTGGAATCCTCTACTACAGAAAGCAGTTGAGGCCAAAACATTAAATGTTTTCAAGAAAAGAGTTATATTCAGATCTTGTTGTTAAAGGGAGCAAAGGACATGGGAAGGAAGAACAGGTTACTGAGCTGGATGATTATCATCATGCCGAGTAGGCTTGAAGAGATGAATAGTCTACTCCTGCTCCTATTTTCTATGTTGCTGTGTAGCAGGACAGGAAGACCTGGCTGGAATGAATGAAAAGGTTGTGATGCAGTGAACTTTGAAATTACTCCAGCATCATCTGAGGCAAACAAACACTAGGACCTCACAGGTACTCATAGCTGACTGAAAATAATGAAACACTGGACTAATTTTCCCCAGCACTGAGCTTATGCCTCTGCAGTGGATGTTAACCATGCACAAAATTTCCCAAACGTTAAACCAGCCAAAGGTGAAGAATCTTCAGCTGCTATTGTTCAGGTCTGGTTGAAATGATTCAGACTGGTGTATGAAATTTCCATTGTGCTAACTTACTTTTGTTTCCCTTGGTTTAATGAGAAATCATCCACAGCATTGTCGTACTCTGTCCTGATATCATCAAGGCATCCATTGTCACCAAAAGCTCCCCATTCCATATTCACACACATGAGCCCCTCGTCTCCCTCCACAGTCTCTGTGTTCTTTGCCTCTTCCATGTAGCAAGTATTACTGCCAGTCCCTGGACAGAAACAGTGACATCAAAGGCTACATGAAAATATCACAACACAAATAACTGCATGGTTTAAATTAAAATAAATATCAAATAGATTTTAAGTAAATGCAACAATTTCACTCGCAGAGTTCAGCCTTGAGTTTGGAGAGCACAAGATATTTGAAATGGAAAGATTTAAAATTGAAACCAGCTTGAAATGTCTTTAATGCATTAAACATCAAAAGTTGCTTTAAGGACTTCCAGTAAAGAGAAAGAACCTGAATTGAGACAGCACGAATGAAAAAATCACTGTTCACACAGCAGCCAGTGGAGTGTTACTAACGTCAAAGTTAAAGACCTGTGTTTGAGGATTTTGACTGAAAGTAGTAAAGCAGAGTCGACTGGTGTCTGTGTCAGGGACAGTTTTTCAGGGGAATGGGGAAAGGTGGTGAGATTCAGAAACAAATGGAACAATGCTGGTGATTAAATTTCTGAGATGACAAAGCAGAATTGAAGAGAATGGTTGTTAGGAAGATGTGAGGAGTTATTAGAGGAGAGCAGACATATGATTGAGGATAAAGAGTTACTCAATTCAGAGATTTTGGTAAGGAAGGCTGTTGAGCAGGTTGGGGTGGAGCGCACACACACACACACACACACGCACACACACACACAGACTGGTTACAATGCTCAGCCAGTGCCTGTTCTGGGCATAACTTTCTGCTTTGTCCCTCACATCCTTTCTGTTTTCTTTTTGGATACACATTGATGTTCATTTAAATGAAATTTTCCTACTTTGTCACTGATCCTGAGCACTTACACATCTTTAAATCAGATCAGTAAATGGTGAAACTGCTGTGGATTTGTTTGCTAAATAATAATCTGAATCCACAGGGCAGTTGATAGGTGGGATATTCTGGCTGTTCCTGACGCTGGGATCATCCTGTCCCATTGAAGGTGAGTCGCTGCTGCAGGTTCCCCACTGCTGGAGGGTGCGAACAACATGAATCCCAGTTGACAGCAGTGGGACCAGAAGATCCCGCTGCTGGCTTATGGTGGGCTGCCTCTGTAAAAACAGGTCACAGGGAAGTGGAGAATCCCAGACAACTTTACAAATGATATCAACAATGTAATAAAATCTGGGATTGTTTTCCATAGGGCAAAGGAAGTTTGGAACAATTTAACAGAAATGCTCAAAATGATCAGGAGTGGAAAATGCACGCATGGTGGGGCAGTGGGCGTGTGACTGGAAACAGATTTAAGGTCACTGGCAGGAAGTCAGCGGGGGGGGGGGGGGGGGGGGGGGGCGTGGAATATAAGCACAGCAAATTGTGATGTAGAATACACCGTCTAAAAGATTCAATGGTAATTTTCAACGGGCAGTTGGATAACTACTGGAAGGGAAAAGGAAAATGGCAGGACTTTTGAGGGAAGTGTAGGAGAGCAGAATTAATCAGATAGATCTACCAAAGAGCTGGTTTCCTTCATAATTCTGGTAAAATGGCACCTATGAAGAATCTCCCAGCCTGTAGCAACCTATAATTTTTCCCTGCTGCCATAAGACCTTTGAATGGACCTACCTTGCATTAAATTCATCTTTTTCTACACCCTGGTTATGACTGTAACGCTGCATTCCGCGCTCTCTCCTTCCCTTCTATCCCAATGCATGTGACAATAGTAAATCAAACCAAATTGGGCAGGGATTACATTGCAGGGAGCCTAAGTCAGAAAATCAGGACTAAAATGTTACCGTTTCATCTCTAGCCTGTAGCTTTTGCTAACACAACTCCCCACAGGAAGCATACAGAAAGGAAGAAATAACTTGCATTTATGTAGTATCCAGTATAGCCACACAACGGACCAAAATGTTTCATAGCAATGAAGTAGTTTTGAAATGTAATCACTATCAAGATCAGCCATGATCTTATTGAATGGCGGGGCAGGCTCGAAGGGCTAGATGGCCTACTCCTGCTCCTATTTCTTATGTTCTTATTATAATGTAGGAAATGCAGCAGCAAGCTGCCCAGTAATGATACAATGAGTGAATAATCTATAATTACACATTATCTTACACTTGTACATTTGAGCTTTCGAAAATCACTGAATGTCCCAAAGCACTCTGCAACTGATGAAGCATTTTTGAACTGTAATTGCTGTGGTAATGCAGGAAAGGTGGCAGCCACACAGCAAGATCCCACAAACAGCGATGTGTTAATGAGCAGATAACCCATTTAAATTATATTGATTGAGGGATAAATATTGAGCTGGGCACCAGGAAGAACTCTCCTATTCTTCTATAAGATAGTGTCATGGAATCTTTTATAACCACCTGAGAAGACAGCATCTCTGACAGTGCAGCATTTAATAAGAACATAAGAAATAGGAGCAGGAGTAGGCCAACTAGCCCTTCGAGCCTGCCCCGCCATTCAATAAGATCATGGCTGATCTGTCGTGGCTCAGTTCCACATTCCCGCCCTCTCCCCATAACCCTTAATCCCCTCTCTTATCATTCTTAATGTATGAAGCTTTGGATAGCATGGCGGGCTAGATGAATAAACAAGGTGAAAGGTGAGAAACAGCTCAAGTACAGATCAAAATAGAGCATGGAGCACTGAAAATATCATGTATTTCTAGTTATAAATTCACAGCTAAAAGGTGAAAAGGAACCAAGAGCTACAGTTCGCAAAGAACCCAACTCAAACGACCAAGAGATAATACAATAAACTGTCTACACAGAATAGTCGCCACCACAAAGTTGAATTACAGTGAACTGATGAAGTACTAAAAATTTCAAATCAGGTAGCAAACATATCAGACCCAGTTGAACTTCATTAAAAATAATCAAAGAATTGGTTTAATTTTAACGACTACTTCATAGAACATAGAACATAGAACATTACAGCGCGGAACAGGCCCTTCGGCCCACAATGTTGCGCCGACCAGTCTTATTTTTAAAAAAAAATTGACCCACTAATCTAAACCAATCCCTTTTCGTCCATAAACCTATCCACCAATCTCTTAAACGCCCCCAAACTAGGCGCATTTACAACTGCAGCAGGCAGGGCATTCCAGTCCCTCACCACCCTCTGGGTAAAGAACCTGCCCCTGACATCCGTCCTATAACTACCCCCCCTTAATTTAAAGCCATGCCCCCTCGTGCTAGCTTTCTCCATCCGAGGAAACAGGTTATCACCATCCACCCTATCTAAACCTCTAATCATCTTATATGTTTCTATAAGATCCCCTCTTAGCCGCCTTCTTTCCAGTGAAAACAACCCCAAATCCCTCAGTCTCTCCTCATAGGACCTCCCCTGCATACCAGGCAACATCCTGGTAAACCTCCTCTGCACCCTCTCCAAAGCCTCCACATCCTTCCTGTAATGTGGGGACCAGAACTGCACACTGTACTGCAAGTGCGGCCGCACCAGAGTTGTGTACAGTTGCAACATGACGCTGCGACTCCTAAATTCAATCCCCCTACCAATAAACGCCAAGACACCGTACGCCTTCTTAACAACCTTATCTACTTGATTCCCAACTTTCAGGGATCTATGTACACATACACCTAGATCCCTCTGCTCCTCCACTCTATTCAAAGTCCTCCCGTTAGCCCTATACTCAACACATCTGTTATTCCTACCGAAATGGATTACCTCACACTTCTCCGCATTAAACTCCATCCGCCACCTCGCGGCCCAGCTCTGCAACCTGTCCAAGTCACCCTGCAAACTTCGACACCCTTCCTCACAATCTACCACACCTCCGACTTTGGTGTCATCAGCAAACTTACTAATCCACCCAACTATACCCTCATCCAGATCATTAATAAAGATTACAAACAGCAGTGGCCCCAAAACAGATCCCTGAGGCACACCACTTGTAACCGAACTCCATGATGAATAATTACCATCAACCACCACCCTCTGTCTCCTATCTGCTAACCAATTCCTGATCCAAGTACCTAAATTACCACCAATCCCATACATCTGCATTTTCTGCAGAAGCATACCATGGTGAACCTTATCAAACGCCTTACTAAAATCCATATATACCACGTCTACTGCCTTACCCCTATCCACCTCTTTGGTCACCTTCTCAAAGAACTCAATAAGGTTAGTAAGGCACGACCTTCCCGCTACAAAACCATGCTGACTATCTCTAATCAATTCATTACTCTCCAAATAACTATAAATCCTATCCCTAATAATTCTTTCTAAAACCTTGCCCACTACAGAAGTAAGACTCACTGGTCTATAATTCCCAGGGAAGTCTCTGCTCCCCTTCTTAAACAATGGGACAACATTCGCTGTCCTCCAATCTTCCGGTACTATACCAGAGACCAACGACGACCTGAAGATCAGAGCCAGTGGCTCTGCAATCACCTCTCTTGCCTCCCATAGAATCCTAGGGTAAATCCCGTCTGGACCAGGGGACTTATCTATTTTCAACCCTTCTAGAATATCCAACACATCCTCTGTATCAACTGCAATACTTTCTATTTTACACCCCTTCACCCCAGTGACCTCCTCAGCTACATTCATATCGTCCTGCGTGAACACCGAAGAGAAATAATGGTTCAATGCATTCATAGAATGATTAGAAATGGAGCGCCAGTCAGGATTTCATGTTGAAACCTTTGTTGGGGTAATATAACAACACATCTATCGGACTGGCTGATTAACAGGAGAGAGGTGTCAGGAAAAATGGATCAGGTTGGAAACTGGTAACTAGTGGAGTGCCACAGCAATCAGTGTTGGGGTCTCAACGAAATACACATTACTGACTTGGATGAACCAACAGTATTGTGGCTGACAATATAAAGACAGGTAGGAAAGCAAGTTATGAGGACAGAGTCTGCAAAGTGAAGTGAGTGAGGAAAAATGTGGCAGCAAGCTGGCACAGTGGTTAGCACTGCTGCCTCAGTGTCAGGGACTCAGGTTCAATTCCATTCTTGGGTGACTGTGTGGAGTTTGCACGTTCTCCCTGTGTCTGCGTAGGTTTCCTCCAGGTGCTCCGGTTTCCTCCCACAGTCCAAAGATGTGTGGGTTAGGTGGAATGACCATGCTAAAATGCCTCTTAGCGATCAAAATATGAAGGTTAGTGGAATTAGTGGGTTAAATACAATGATAGGACTTGAGTGGGATGCTCTGACAGAGAATTGGTGCACTCAATGGGCCAAATGGTCTCCTGCACTGTAGGGATTCTGTGATGAAGTTTAATAAATTCTTCATTTGCCAGGATAAATAGAAAAGCAGAATATCACTTAAATGGAGAAACTACAGAATACTGTGGTACAGAGGGACCTCGGTGTCCTTGTATAAACACAAGAATGAGACATTGGTGAGACCGCAATTGGAGTACTGTGTACAGTTTCAGTCACCGTACCTAAGGAGAGATATATTTACATTGGAAGCAGCTCAGAAGATACAATAGGCTGATTCCAGGGATGAAGGAATTTTCTTATAAGAAAAAGTTCAGACCCAGTGGAATTCATTGAATTGGTATAGTGCAGAAGGAGGCCATTTGGCCTATCATATCTGCATCAGCTCTCCAAATGAACATTTTATGTACTGCCATTCTCTTGCTATCTTCCTGTACTGAGAGATGCAAGGGAGGAAATTGCTGGGGCCTTGAGAGAAATCTTTTTATCCTCATTGGCTACAGGGGAGTCTCAGAGGATTAGAACATAGCTCGGCACAACATCAAGGGCCAAAGGGCCTGTACTGTGCTGTACTGATCTGATCCATGGCCGAACCCAAGATCAAGCTATCCCACTCCCTATCATTCTGCTGTGCTCCATGTGCCGATCCAATAACCACTTGGAAGTTCCTAAAGTGTCCGACTCCACTATCACAGCAGGCAGTCCATTCCACAACCCAACCACTCTCTCAGTGAAGAATCTACCTTGGACATCCCTCCTATATCTCCTACCATGAACCTTACAGTTATACCCCCTAGTAACAGCTACATCCACCCGAGGAAATATTCTCTGCATGTCCACACTATCAATCCCTCTCATCATCTTATAAACCTCTATTAAGTCGCCTCTCATCTTTCTCTGCTCTAAAGAGAAAAGCTCCCTCAACCTTTCCTCATAAGATCTACTCTGGTAAATCTCCTCTGCACTCTCTCCAATGCTTCCACATCCTTCTTATAGTGAGGTGACCAGAACTGCACACAATATTCCAAATGTGGTCTCACCAAGGTCCTGTACCGTTGCAGCATAACCCTAGCTCTTAAATTCAAACCCCCTGTTAATAAACACTAACACACTATAGGCCTTCTTCTTGGCTCTATCCACTTGAGTGGCAACATTCAGAGATCTGTTGGTACGAACCCCAAGATCTCTCAGTTCCTCCATATTCCTCAGAACCCTGCTGTTGACCCTGTATCCGCATTCAAGTTTGTCCTACCAAAATCAATCACCTCACACTTATCAGGGTTAAACTCCATCTGCCACTTTTCAGCCCAACTCTGCATCCTATCAATGTCTCTTTGCAGCCTACAACAGCCCTCCACCTCATCCACTATTCCACCAATTTTGGTGTCATCAGCAAATTTACTAACCCACCCTTCAGCCCCCTCTTCCAAGTCATTGATAAAAATCACAAATAGCAGAGGACCCGGCACTGATCCCAGTGGTACACCGTTGGTAACTGGTGTCCAGTCTGAAAATTTTCCAACCCTCTGTCTTCTAGAGATAGCCAGTTACTTATCCAATTGGCCAAATTTCCCTCTATCCCACACCACCTTACTTTCTTCATGAGCCTACCATGGGGAACCTTATCAAACGCCTTACCAAAATCCATGAATACGACATCAACTGCTCTACCTTCATCTACACACTTAGTTACCTCCTCAAAGAATTCAATCAAATTTGTGAGGGTAAGACTTACCCTTCACGAATCCGTGCTGACTATCCAGGATTAAACTGCATCTAGTCATAAATCCTGTCCCTCAGGACCTTTTCCATTAACTTACCAACCACCGAAGAAAGACTAACTGCCCTATAATTGCCAGGGTCATTCCTATTTCCTTTCTTGAAGAGAGGAACAACATTCGCCACTCTCCAGTCCTCTGGCACAATCCCCGTGGACAGTGAGTACCCAAAGATCAAAGGCTCTGCAATCTCATCCCTTGCCTCCCAAAGAACCCTAGGATATATCTCCTCTGGCCCAGGGGACTTATCGACCCTCAGGTTTATGGGCGCAGGTGGGACTGTGGATTTACAGCCATAATCAGATCATCAATGATCTTACTGAATAGCATAGCCTTCTAATTTTTGAGACAAGTTTGCTACCCTTGGGTGTTGGTTGATCTAAGTGAAAAATATACTTTCAGATATAGGAATGCTAGAAGTTTATGGGTGGTGGGGATAAATAATGCTAAATCTGAATTGTGGATACACAAGACTGAGATCTGATGTAGATTGGTACTTAAGGTGTTAATTCAACATTTAAACCCTTTTGACAAAACTGGACTCCATGGGCAGGATTTTCTGGCTGTGCTCGCCCCAAGCCCAGAAAATTCCACCCAAGGTCAACGTATCTTTGCATGGTCTGTGTCCCTCCCACTACAATTCCCATGGCAGGCAGGACGGGAAAATTCTGCTCAATGTGATTGAGACAATTGTTAAGGTTTGTGGATTGTGTGAGGTCATTTTTGACTGATCTTCTGATAATGGTGTGGATATCAGATGTTTGTGTGTAGGTTGACAATAATTTTTCAACTATTAATTGGTTGAAACATTGACTATTGAATTGCTCTCCTGACAGATCAGGTTCCCATCAGAAGCACAATTTGAAGAACAGCCTCAAACACAACCCTAATGTTTTACAACTTACTTCTCCTGATATATATGGACAATGAGTCCCAGTTGGCAACCCTCCCTCCTAATTTTCCAATTGCCTACACTCAAAACAGCCTATGTGCCCTGCCATTAGACAAAGCTTCAGATGTGAATCATCGAATCCCTACAGTACAGAAAGCGGTCTTCAGTCCATCAAGTCTGCACTGACCACAATCTCACCTGGGTCCTCCCCAATATTTACCCACTAATCCCTTTAATCTACGGATCTCAGGACATTAAGGACAATTGTAGCATGGCCAATCAACCTAATCTGCACATCTTTGGACTGTGGGAGGAAACCGGAACACCCGGAGGAAACCCACGCAGACATGGGAGAATGTGCAAACTCCACACGGTGACCCAAGCCAGGAATCGAACCCAGGTCCCTGGAGCTCTGAAGTAGCAGTGCTAACTACTATGCTGCTTGTGTGGGTGTTAAATTTTAACATTTAACCCTTGCTTTTAGATCGCTTCCAACTTTTCGTCATGTATAGGTTGTAAATGGTGCAGGTTTCAGAATATTGGCAGTAAATTACTCACCGACAATCATACCAACTTCACAATGTGGATCTTCATAAGCACAAGTCATCATTGTTCCAACTGTGTCATTCACAATTGATACAACATCAAGTTCGAACTCCTAGTGGGAAGATTTAAAAAAATGTCAGACATCAGAGAACCAGTATAACCTACCCCAGTTCCTAGCTAACACACCCAAGAACTTTCTATCAGTTAGATGACAGCTATTGATTTTGAATTATTCTAGATAAGTATCAGCAGGTTGTCACTTCAACAAATGTTCTGAAATGAACAGTTTTCTCCAGGTAAACTCAGCTTCCTCCTCACACACCAGATACAGCAGGCTCCAGTGTCTATATAAGAAATATAGCTTTACTCTCCACCCAATCCTCCAGTCACCTGTGTCAGAGGAAGTCTGTTTGAGGACGGGGATCTCAGCATGCTGAGGAAACAGACCTGGTCTATCACTGAATTTGATAGGGAATAATCATAGAAGCCCTTCAGTGCAGAAAGAGGCCCTTCAGCCCATCGAGTCTGCACTGAACACAATCCCACCCAGGCCCTACCCCCATATCCTTACATATTATACCCACTAATCCCTCTAACCTACACATCTCTAGAGTCTAAGGGGCAATTTCTTAGCATGTCCAATCAACCTAACCCACACATCTTTGGACTGTGGGAGGAAACCCACGCAGACACGAGGAGAATGTGCAAACTCCACACAGTGACCCGAGCCAGGAATCGAACCCAGGACCCTGAAGCTGTGAAGCAGCAGTGCTAACCCACTGTGCTATCGTGCCACCCATAATGATCTCCAAAAACGTGCAAGTGGCCTCACTGTGAATCAAGGCCGTATTTCTTTTAAAATCTTAGCAGCACCTATCACCACCCATTACCACAGCAAAGAGGTAAAGAGCACAAGAACACACAAGGGAGTTCCTGGAACAAACTCCACCCCAGAGCTAAAAGAATTAAAAACTACATTACAGTACATATGAGGAAGCAAATGTGATGAAAGAAAATATGTCAGGATGATTAAAATATCACTTACAACTCCCTGAACAATTTGGGGGAAATTTGTTTTCCGGAACAAGGATCAAAGAACTTGCATTTATATAGCACCTTTTACAACCACATTCTTCAGCCAGTGAAGTGTAACCACCGTTGTAATGTAGAAAACTGAATGCTGAGTCATGGCTGATCAAACAACAATCCCAAATTTGCATCCCGCATAACCCCAATAGCCTATCACTCCCTTGTTAATCACCTCTGTCTTAAAAACATCCAAAGTTTACCAGGATGTTGCCTGATATGGAGAGTATTAGATTGAATAAACGGAGATTGTTCACCTTGGAAAGACAGAGGCTGAGGAACAACCTGACAGAAGTTTATAAATTTATGAGATATAGATAGATGAACAGTTGTTCTTTGGCAGAAATGACAATTACAAGGAGACACAAGTTCAAGATAAGGGGGAAAGGTGCAGTGGAGATGTGCGGGGGAAGTTTTTTTTTACACGTAGAGTGGTGGGGGCCTGGAATGCACTGCCAAATGAGGTAGTTGAGGCAGTTACATCAGCCACATTTAAGACTTATCTTGATAGACATATCAACAGACGGGGAATAGAGGGATATAAACGGTTGATCTAGATAGGTAAAGGTGATCGGCCCTAGGCTTGGAGCGCAGAAGGGCCTGTCTCTGTGCTGCACTATTCTTTGTTCTGAAAAGGCTCTGCAAGAGTGTGTGGGAATGACACAATTGCTCGTAGTGATTCAGCATTAGCTCTCCCTGCATTAATGCCTTTACAAACTTAAAGATATTACAGACCTGTTTAACTCACTTAAACAGGAATAAAAACTAAGTTTTGGAAGTACGTTTAATATCAATAATAAGAAACTCCAGATCATAATGTTTAGGTTATCTGTTATGTCATAAGTGAGGTACTGTGTATTTCTCACATTTATTTGGTTTCATATCAGATTTCCAGCATTTGGAGATTTTCCTTTTTTGATTCTAATATAAAAGGATCTAAATATTTTAATAGCAAGTGATTGTGGTGTATTTATCGACTGGATTTATAATGGGCACAATTTGTATGAAGTAGGAACAAGAATCTTCAACAGCTGATGAGGGAACCCATGGAGTGGCAGTGATGGTGGCAGGGTGTGAATGATTGAGGGTGACAGCTACATTAGATTTACAACGAACTGATGAAGAGTGAGCAGTGAATTGAATTATGGAAGCATGTATAATCCAGTGATCATTAAGTTGCTAATTTTAAGATAAATGAATTCTTGAGTGAGGAGGGAAGCTATGAAGTGGATGTGAAGCACATCTGGATTGCTTGCTGATGTTGGGAACACACATTACCAGATCATGCCAGTCAAACTAGACTGAAAGTTATAACACATTAAATGGAACTGCAGCTCTTCTTAGATTCACCCCATTCCTTCTCGAAGTACATTTTCAAAACCTTCCTGGTTCTGCTCAGTAACTTCTGAATTTGGCAAAAATCTTTGTATTTTTGTCCCCACCATATAATGCAGCTGTTCAAAATGAGAAATGAAAAATGAACGGTCTGGCTACAAGTCTTTATTTTCGTGGATACAATCAGTAGTTACCTTTTACAATAATTGAAAACTGTCCACCTTCAAATTACTTCTGGAAGGGGCACACTAGAACAAGGATGTTCCACAGATATTAGTACCATTTTAATCCATATAGACAAGGAATTTGGTATATATTTAATGAACAATCCATTCCATATTATCCTATACTCTGTTACATCACTTCAACAATCAAAGCCTAGCCAAGGGAGATCCAAATTAATCACATCTGAATCCTAAATAAATGTATATGTATTCTCCCCTTACAACCTAGAGTTATGATGTGGAGATGCCGGCGTTGGACTGGGGTAGGCACAGTAAGAAGTCTCACAACACCAGGTTAAAGTCCAACAGGTATATTTGGTAGCACGAGCTTCATCAGGTAAGTGAAGAATTGGGTTCACAAACAGGGCATACACAGACACAAATTCAACTCAATGAAGACAAACATCTCGCCAAGGCCATCCCCACACCCCCACTTCTTGCCTTGAAACAACTGCGCAACCTCAAACAGACCATTGTTCACAGCAAACTACCCAGCCTTCAGGAGAACAGTGACCACAAGACCACACAACCCTGCCACAGCAACCTTTACAAGACATACCAGATCATCGACACGGATGCCATCATCTCACGTGAGAACATCATCCAGCAGGTACACAGCACATGGCTCTTGCAATTCGGCCAACGTTGTCTACCTGATACGCTGCAAGAAAGGATGTCCCGAGGCATGGTACGTTGGCAAGACCATACAGACGCTATGACAACTGATGAATGAATACCGCTCAACAATCACCAGACAAGACTGTTCTCTTCCTGTTGGGGAACACTTCAGCGGTCACGGGCATTCAGCCTCTGATCTTCGGGTAAGCGTTCTCCAAAGCGGCCTTCACGACACATGACAGTGCAGAGTCACTGAGCAGAGACTGATAGCCAAGTTCCACACACACGAGGACGGCCTCAACCGGGATCTTAGGTTCATGTCACACTATCTGTAACCCTTACGACTTGCCTGGGCTTGCAAAATCTCACTCACTGTCCCATCTGGAAACAATACACATCTCCTTAACCTGTGCTTAACCCTCTCTCCACTCACATTGTCTGTACCCTTAAGACTTGATTACCTGTAAAGACTCACATTCCAATCATTAGTCTGTAAATTGAGTTTGTGCCTTTATATGCCCTGTTTGTGAACAAAACTCGCATTCACCTGACGAAGGTGCAGCGCTCCGAAAGCGAGTGGCATTTGCTATCAAATAAACCTGTTGGACTTTAACCTGGTGTTGTGAGACTTTTTACTGTGTTTACCCCAGTCCAACACCGGTATCTCCACTTCTTGGCGGAAGCCAGAGGATGGTTACAGAATTGTTTTTCAAATTGGAGGCCTGTGACCAGCGGTGTGCCTCAGGGATCAGTGCTGGGTCCACTCTTACTTGTCATTTATATTAATGATTTGGATGAGAATATAGGAGTACTCGGAGTACTGTGTGCAGTTCTGGTCCCCACATTACAGGAAGGATGTGGAGGCTTTGGAGAGGGTGCAGAGGAGGTTTACCAGGATGTTGCCTGGTATGGAGGGGAGGTCATATGAGGAGAGACTGAGGGATTTGGGGTTGTTTTCGCTGGAAAGAAGGAGGCTAAGAGGGGATCTTATTGAAACATATAAGATGATTAGAGGTTTAGATAGGGTGGATAGTGATAGCCTTTTTCCTCGGATGGAGAATGCTAGCACGAGGGGGCATGGCTTTAAATTAAGGGGTGGTAGTTATAGGATGGATGTCAGGGGTAGGTTCTTTACCCAGAGGGTGGTGAGGGATTGGAATGCCCTGCCTGCTGCGGTTGTAAATGCGCCTAGTTTGGGGGCGTTTAAGAGATCCATGGATAGGTTTATGGACGAAAAGGGATTGGTTTAGATTTGTGGGTCAGTGTTTTTTTTTAAAAAAAAACTGGTTGGCGCAACATCGTGGGCCGAAGGGCCTGTTCTGCGCTGTAATGTTCTATGTTCTATAGGAGGCATGGTTTGTAAGTTTGCAGATGACACCAAGATTGGTGGCGTAGTGGACAGTGAAGAGGGTTCTCTCCAATTGCAACGGGATCTTGATCAAATGGGCCAGTGGGCTGACGAATGGCAGATAGAGTTTAATTTAGACAAATGCGAGGTGATGCATTTTGGTAGATTGAACCAGGGCAGGACTTACTCAGTTAATGGTAGGGCGTTGGGGAGAGTTACAGAACAAAGAGATCTAGGGATACATGTTCATAGCTCCTTGAAAGTGGAGTCACAGGTGGACAGGGTGGTGAAGGCGGCATTCAGCATGCTTGGTTTCATCGGTCAGAACATCGAACAGAAGAGTTGGGACATCTTACTGATGTTGTACAAGACATTGGTAAGGCCACACTTGGAATACTGTGCGCAATTCTGGTCACCCTAATTATTAAATTAGAAAGTGCGGAAAAGATTTACTAGGATGCTACCAGGACTTGATGGATCGAGTTAAAGGAGAGGCTGGATAGACTGGGACTTTTCTTCTTTGTAGTGTCAGAGGCTCATGGGTGATCTTATAGAGGTCAATAAAATAATGAGGGGCACAGATCAGTTAGATAGTCAATATCTTTTCCCAAAGGTAGGGGAGTCTAAAACTAGACGGCATAGGTTTAAGGTGAGAAGGGAGATAAGGGGCAATTTTTTCACACATACACATTTACCATGGCCAATCCACCTAATTTACACATCTTTGGACTGTGGGAGGAAACTAGAGCACCCAGAGAGATCCTGCACAGATACAGGGAGAAACTGCAAACGCCACGCAGATGGTGACCAAAGGCCAGAACTGAACCTGGGCCCCTGGTGCTGTGAGGAAGCAGTGCTAACCTCTCTGCCACCGTGCTACTCTATCACCGTTTTTCCAATTAAAACATCTCAGTCCTTAGGCAAAGTTACAATTCCATATAAGAAGCTGAAATATAGATAATACCAGCAGACATAAGATATATTTGTGGATCTATCACACACTCTTCCTCAGCACTCTCCAGCGTGAACACCAACCTGGATCAATAATAAGAATACAAAGGTTTGCTGTTCAGCTGTGTTTGTCCAAGATCTTTGGAAGGGACAGCAGTAAAGAATGTGATGTTCCTTTGGACACACATGATTTTCTCTTCTGAGAGTTGTGAGAATGAGATGAATTCAACAAGTTGCCTACATGAATAAGTCAGACACAAATACATCCTAGACAATTGTTTAAGACAAAGTTATCTTATGTTATTGACCATCTTTTGACCTTGTAAAAGCTACAAAAGGGAATTTGAATAAGAACTTGCAAGGAATACGAAATCAACAGAAAAAGTTTTCACAATTATACTTAGACAAGGTAGATGCTGAATAGCAATGTGGGTGCCTTGAAAACTGAATGTGGGATTATCAATGAAAGTTAGGGATTGGCGAACATGTTGAATAACACTTTAATTCAGTATTTATAAAAGAAATAGAACTGCAGGTCTGAGAGGCACGAACTGGGATCTGTCTGTGAGGATCTGCATAGAGGTCGTAATTATAACTGTATTTATTAATAGAAACTAGAAGCAGGAGGAGGCCATTCAGTCCTTCAAGCCTGCTCCGCCATTCATTTTGATCATGGCTGATCATCGAATTCAATATCCTGATTCCTCCTCCTCTCTCTCTCTCTCTCCCCCCGCAGCACCCCCCCCCATATTCCTTGATCCCTATAGCTCCAAGAGCTACATCTAATTTCTTCATGACATCAGACAACATTTTGGCCTCAACTACATTCTGGGCTAGTGAATTCAACACATTCACCACCCTCTTCTCACTTCAGCTCTAAAACGTTTACCCCTTATCGTGAAACTATGACCCCTAGTTCAGGATGCCTCTGCCATTGTGTTTGTGGACATTGTGTGCCTCGTGGCAGGTTGGTGCAAAAGGTTAAATCTCATGGGATAAAAGGTGAGGTGGCTAGATGGGTGGAGAACTGGCTTGGCCACAGAAGACAGAGGGTAGCAGTCGAAGGGTCTTTTTCCAGCTAGAGGTCTGTGAATAGTGCTGTTCCGCAGGGCTGTGTACTGGGACCTCTGCTGTTTGTGATATCATGATCTGGAAGAAGGTGTAACTGGTGTGATCAGTAAGTTTGCAGACGACACAAAGATGGCTGGACTTGCGGATAGTGATGAACATTGTCAGAGAATACAGCAGGATATAGATAGGCTGGAAAACTGGGCGGAGAAATGGCAGGTGGAATTTAATCCAGATAAATGTGAAGTGATGCATTTTGATAGAACTAATGTAGGGGGGAGCTATACAATAAATGGCAGAACCATCAGGAGTATAGACACACAGGGGGACCTGGGTGTGCAAGTCCACAGATCCTTGAAGATGGCAGCACAGGTGGAGAAGGTGGTGAAGAAGGCATACAGCATGCTTGCCTTTATAGGACGGGGCATAGAGTATAAAAGTTGGCATCTGATGTTACAGCTGTATAGAACTTCGGTTAGGCCACATTTGGAGTACTGCGTCCAGTTCTGGTCGCCACACTACCAGAAGGACATGGAGGCTTGAGAGAGTGCAGAAAAGATTTACCAGGATGTTGCCTGGTATGGAGGGTCTTAGCTATGAGGAGAGTTTGGGTAAACTGGGGTCGTTCTCCCTGGAAAGACGGAGAATGAGGGGAGACCTAATAGAGGCGTATAAAAATATGAAGGGTATAGATAGGGTGAACAGTGGGAGCTTTTTCCCAGGTTGGAGGTGATGATCACAAGGGGTCACAGATTCAAGGTGAGGGGGGGTGAGGTATAACTCAAATATCAGAGGGATGCATTTTACACAGAGGGTGGTGGGGGCTTGGAATGCACTGCCAAGCAGGATGATGGAGGCGGACTCGCTGGGATCGTTTAAGACTTATCTGGATAGTCACATGAACAGACTGGGAGAGATACAAATAAATGGTCTAGTTGGACTAATGAGCGGCGCAGGCTTAGAGGGCCGAAGGGCCTGTTCCTGTACTGTATTGTTCTTTGTTCCTGGATCTATAAGTTTCTATGAGATCCCCTCTCACTCTTCTAAACTGCAGTGAATATAATCCTAATTGATTTAGTCTCTTCTCATATGACAGACCTGCCATCCGAGGAATCAGCCTGACAAACCCTTGCTTATTTTCTCTATAGCAAGGGCATTCTTCATCAGACAAGAACACTATTATTTCTATAATAGAAAGGATATTATTAAACTAGAAAGAATGCAGAAAAAAAACTTACTAGGATGGTACCGGGACTTGATAGTTTAAGTTATAAGGTACTGGGACTTGATAGTTGTGAGAGAGGCTGGATAGACTAGGACATTTTTCTCTGGAGCGTAGAAGGCTGAGGGGTGATCTTATAGAGGTCTATAAAATAATGAGGGGCACAGGTCAGCTAAATAGTCAATATCTTTTCCCAAAGATAGGGGAGTCTTAAACTAGAGGGCATAAGTTTAAGGTGAGAGGGGAAAGATACAAAAGGGCAATTTTTTCACACAGAGGGTGGTGAGTGTCTGGAATAAGCTGCCAGAGGTACTAGTAGAAGCGGGTGCAATTTTGTCTTTTAAAAAACATTTAGACAGTTACATGGGTAAACATAGAAACATAGAAAAACTACAGCACAAACAGGCCCCTCGGCCCACATGTTGCACCCTACATGTCCCTACCTACCAGGCATACCTATAACCCTCTATCTTACTAAGTCCCATGTACTTATCCAAAAGTTTCTTAAAAGACAAATCTGCCTTCATCACCATCGCCAGCAGCCCATTCCACGCACCCACCACCCTCTGAGTGAAAAACTGACATCTCCTCTGTACCTACTCCCCAGCACTCTAAACGTAAACCTAAACCTGCATTTGGCCCATATTCCTCTATACTTATCTGTAAGATGAATGTAGAGGGATATGGGCCAAATGCGGTCAATTGGGATTAATAAAGAAAAGGGCAGCATGGACAAGTTGGGCTGAACAGCCTGTTCTCATGCTGTAAGCCTCTATGGCTAATGACACTAAAACCGCACGCAATACTCCAGACCAACACCCTATACAACTGCAAAACATACCTATCCCTGTACTCAAATTCTCTCGCTATGAAAGCCAACATAGCATTTGCCTTTTTGACTGCTTGTTGTACCTCAGTGCTTACTTTCAGCAACTGATGCATGAGGATTTAAAATGATGAGAATAAAAGCTATATATATCCAAATTTGTCAATGACACAAAGATAGGCAAAACTGTAAACAATGTAATTTTATGCTTCTGCCCAGATAGAGATATTGAGAGATTAAACAATTGGACAAAACATAGAACATAGAACTTTACAGCGCAGAACAGGCCCTTCGGCCCACGATGTTGCACCGACCAGTTAAAAAACAATGACCCACTAACCTAAACTATGATATAATAATATGGCAAGATTAGGGCCAGTTACAGACAGTAGGGGGAAGTTGTGTGTGGAACCGGAAGAGATTGGAGAGGCATTGAACCATTATTATTATTATTATTATTGGTAGGGGGATTGAATTTAGGAGTCGCAGTGTAATGTTGCAACTGTACACTACTCTAGTGCGGCCGCATGGCTTTAAATTAAGGGGGGGTAGCTACAGGACGGATGTCAGGGGTAGGTTCTTTACCCAGCGGGTGGTGAGGGATTGGAATGCCCTGCCTGCTGCAGTTGTAAATGCGTCTAGTTTGGGGGCGTTTAAGAGATCTCTGGATAGGTTTATGGACGAAAAGGGATTGGTATAGGCTAGTGGGTCATTGTTTTTGTAACTGGTCGGCGCAACATTGTGGGCCGAAGGGCCTGTTCCGCGCTGTAATGTTCTATGTTCTAAACCAATCCCTTTTCGTCCATAAACCTATCCACGGATCTCTTAAACGCCCCCAAACTAGGCGCATTTACAACCGCAGCAGGCAGGGCATTCCAATCCCTCACCACCCTCTGGGTAAAGAACCTACCCCTGACATCCGTCCTATAACTACCCCCCCTTAATTTAAAGCCATGCCCCCTCGTGCTAGCTTTCTCCATCCGAGGAAAAAGGCTATCACTGTCCACCCTATCTAAACCTCTAATCATCTTATATGTTTCAATAAGATCCCCTCTTAGCCGCCTTCTTTCCAGCGAAAACAACCCCAAATCCCTCAGTCTCTCCTCATAGGACCTCCCCTCCATACCAGGCAACATCCTGGTAAACCTCCTCTGCACCCTCTCCAAAGCCTCCACATCCTTCCTGTAATGTGGGGACCAGAACTGCACACAATACTCCAAGTGCGGCCGCACCAGAGTTGTGCACAGTTGCAACATGACGCTGCGACTCCTAAATTCAATCCCCCTACCAATAAACGCCAAGACACCGTATGCCTTCTTAACAACCCTAACTGTGACAAATGGATTTCAATGTGGGCAAATGTAAGGTCATCTAGCTTGGATCTAAGAGGATAAAACAGGCTACTTTCTAAGTGGCAAAAAGCTTAAAACAATAGCCATCTAAAGTGATTTAAAATGTAAACAGATGCAAAAGATAACCAAAAAAAGCCAATAGAATGACCATGTTCATATCTAATAGACTAGAAGACAAGGACTCACATTTCAGTTGTACAAGGATAGGGCGTGAGCAGTCCTGGATAGGAAAAAGCAGCCTTGGAGAGTTTCAGCATAGTGACAAGTAAGTGATACGTGGACTTCAAGGGTTAAACAACAAGCGGTTTATTCCCTGGACTTGAGGGTTAAGGGTGATCAGATTGAGGTTTTTAAGATATTAAGGGGAACAAAGTAGAAAGAGAAGAATGATAGACAATAGAAAAATGATAGATAGTAGATAAAGAGAAACGGTTTCCACTGATGGGTAAGTCAAGAACTTGAGGACAATCAAAAACAAGGCTAAATCTCCTGTTCTCTGGACTTTTGGGCACCAGATGTGGGGCTGAAAAGGCCTTGCATGCAACAAACTTGCGAATTGTTAGGAAATTTGAACTTCCCATGGGTAATTAGCCTGCTCCCAGGAACTCTTAGTTACAGTCAAGAGACTATGGACAGGTACACAACACTTGCTGTGTAATATCCAGGTAAAGGTTAGACACGTTAAAATCTAGTCTCATACTCCAAAACCAATATGCAACCCTGACCCTCCAACTCGCCCCCTCACCCACTCAGCCAGCCCTCAATCTAACCCAATTTCCTAATTGACTACTCCTCCCATTCACCCCACAACCCGTCCCCGCCACAAGCTGACCATCCACCTCACCCAACTGCTCCATGACCCGACTACCCTCAAACCCAACTGTCCCCCCGACCTGACCCAATTACTCCCAAACACAAATACCTTTGATGCAATTACCACCTGACCCATCTACTGACACATCTCACCCATTCATCCAATCACTAACATTCAGAGACTGGACCTTTAATCTCACCATAGAGTAGAAAGTGCTGTAAAGAGGAGGCACGAGCTGACTTCTCCGACTCTCTCAATACGTTCGAACATAGCTGATCAACGAGTGCTGCTCTAAATATTTATGCAGCAGCATAGAGTTGGGAGAATCTTTAGTGCAGCAACAATCCACTCATCATTACCACTGCTTGCAAGATTCAGCCCCAAGAGTCTAAGAACAGTTTAAATATTCAAGAGCAAAATTAAACAGGTCTACACACAATGCATTACAGTATCACTGAATTGTCACAGTGCAGGAGAATGCCATTCAGCCCATCGTGTCTTGCACAGGCTCTCTAAATGAGCATTTAGTGCCTTTTCGCCAACAAAAAGTTCAAAACTCTCTTCCAGAAACAACAATGATGCGAGAGAGAATGCGAAATTTAAATTTGAGAGTGACAGATTTACGTATTCCAAAGCATTAGGGAAATGCAATAAAGGCAGCTGTGTGACATTTGGTCACAGATCAGCTAAGATCTCACTGAACGGCAGAAGTGGTCAAAGCAACTAAATAGCCGATAGTTCCTTTGTTCCTGGAAGCCTGAGAGAAAATCAACTTGGGTGTTTCAAACAGACAGATTCTTCAGGAATTAAGAAGGTGCGGTGAAAAAATAACATGACTGCACTCGCTAACAAAATTAATATAAAAGATGGTAACCAAGAAACCATATAGGATATATATAAATATAAATATAAAATACAACACAACTGTCTTCACAAAACAAAACCAAAGGCAATTCAGAAGAATATTTCTTTACCAGAGTGGTTAGAATGGAAAACACACTGTCACAGAGACTAAATTTTTTTTCCAAGTTTATTTAAAGTTTATTTATTAGTGTCACAAGTCAGCTTACATTAACACTGCAATGAAGTTACTGTGAAAATCCCCTAGTCACCACACTCCAGCACCTGTTCCGGTACACTGAGGGAGAATTTAACATGGCCAATACACTCTTTTGGACTGTAGGAGGAAACCAGAGCACCCGGAGGAAACCCACACAGGCATGGGGAGAATGTGCAAACTCCACACAGACAGTTACCCAAGCCGGGGACTGAACCAGGGTCCCTAGTGCTGTGAGGCAGCAGTGCTAGCCACTGTGTCACCCCACTCAACTCAATTGAAGTGAATGATGTAGATTCACATTAGGATGAATCAGAAAAACGTACAAGAGAGAAACGAATTGAAGGTTATAGTGAAAAGGCTGGATAGAAAGCATGGGAATAATCTCAAATGCTTCTATAATTGTCCAGGTAATGATCAATTATAAACAAATATAGAAATATACAATGAAAATACAACTTACATCTCTTCGTTTAATGGCATCCCTTAGCATAGTAACTACATCCTCTCCCTCACAATCTGTTGCTTTAAAACCTTTGGTCCATTTTAGAAGAATACCCTGAGATTAAAAGAAACTTTTATAATTCCACAAGTTGTCTTGAAAGCATCTTAAAACAGCAATGTCCTATTACAAACAACATGATTTACATTTTAATATCCATTAGCTACGGCAACTGTGAATTTATATTATATATAAATGGGCTTGCCTCATCCAAACTCTTCTGTTCACAAGGAAAGGAAAATGTGAAACCAAGAGGAAGCCGAGCACCTTTCATTCCCATGTAATCGAGGAAATCAGAGATGCAATGAACAATGTGATCAAATAGCTGAAAATCAGAAGAAAATCACATCTAATTATTATTGGTAGATTATCAACACATAATGAAAACAGTTATTTTCGTACCTCTCCCTTGTACTTCTTGGTCATACTCTGTGTGGTGTGGTTTCTTTTGCCAGCTAATGGGATGTTAATCTCAGTGAAGGCAGTTTAAGAGTATGTATACCAATAGGTCAGTAACAGGAATACATTATCAATCTAACACAGGTGAAGTGAACTTCTAAAGTATCTGGGACATGACGTTTTGGGGTTGTAGGATCTGTCACCAAAAGCAGCAGAAAAATAAACCTCCCTTCCAATTTGCACTTTTGTAGGCCAAACGGAGGTCGGTGGCTAATCCCCTTTCCAAACCTCCCTTTCTAAAGATCTTTTGCCACCATCTGGTCCATATCCCTCTATCCCCTGCCTATTTATATCTCTGTCAAGATGCCTCTTGTATGTTGCTATCTGCTTCTACTACCTCCTCTGGGAGTGCATTCAAGACACTTACATCCTTTCCCCCTTTAACTTTAACCCAATTTGTAACTGACATTTGTAGCCAGGGAAAAAGACTCTGACTATCCATACTAACTACAACATATACACCCACCCCCGCCTCCCCCCCACACTCTAGCGGCATGAGGTCACACTTGTCTGAATCATTAATGGTTTTCAAAAATGAAACACAAAGTGAGGTACAGCCTCTGCGTGGTGCGGTCTTTTTGTGGGTGGAAAGGGGTTGTCCTTCTTATGAGGGTTGGGGCCTCTTCCCCTTATTTGTCAGTGGTCCCGATTTCCCTCGAGGGAGGGGGGGTTTCTAATTTAATTTAGAGATCAAGACACTCATTAAACAGCTGGCTGCATGATCCTCGTCAGCACTCAGAGTCTCGTGGCTCTCAATAAGGTTGCTCCTCATTCTTCTAAACTCCAATAAGTACAGGTCCCAACTTACTCAACCTCTTCTCTAAAGAAAATCCCTGTATTCCCCAGATCAACCTGGAGAACCTTCTCTGAACTGCCTTCAATTTTGGCATATCTTTCCTTACATTAGAAGACCAAAACTATTCAAGTATTTCAAATACAGTCTAATACGTTGTATGGTTTCAGCAAGAATTCCCTACTTTTTTTACTCTATTCCTGTTGCAATTAAGATCCACATTCCGTTTGTGTTTCCTATTACCTGCTAAATTTGCACGTTAGCTTTTTATGATTTTTGCACAAGAACCCCTGTAACCCTCTGTGCTTTCTGCACAGTCTTTCTCCATTTAAACAATAGTGAGCTCCTTTATTCTTCTGACCATCTATTTACTATTTAAATGCCTACTGAATTACCCAGAAAAAGACCTACCTCTTCACCTGTTCCTTGCATTATCTCCAAAGGAATAGCATAGATCTTATTGTGCATCTCCACTGTTCGTCTCTTGCCACTACGAATCTTCACGAGTAGGACACGGAAGTTGGTTCCACCGAGGTCAAGAGCCACAAAATCCCCATTTTCTGTTAACAAATACTCAAGATTCTTATTACATATTGTGACCCCTGCTTTTGTAAAAATTACCTTTACATTAAAATAAACAAATTTTCTATGGTTATTACTCTGGGGTGGTACTCTCAAATTTTTACTGAAAACACTGAATAACACTAAATCAATGATTTGTTGTACACACATTAAGAAATACAGATACACGCACATTTATGGAATGCCTTGTAGTATCTCAAAAGTTAAGACCTACAACCATAGCTGTCCACTCCAATGCCATTCTACTGCCCTTTTATTGACTCTTTTTCAATCACTTTCCAATTTCACTTTGATCCGTGAAATTAGCTCAGATTATTGTCTGGGTCAGGCAAACACAAACTGTGTGTGGGAGAGCGCAGGTTTTGTCAGCCTCAATGCAGTGCAGGTGTGTAGATTGATCTGGAGTATGCAGGGATTTTCTTTTGAGGAAAAGCTGGTTAGATGGCCCTGCTCAGCTCTGGAGGACAGTGGTCCAGTTCCTAACATTGTTCTTCATGTTAAATTTCCTAAACCTCATTTATCACCTCCCACTAATTCCAGCCCCCCCAATTCTCGCAAGTCTCCTCGTTTTCCCATGCCCATCTTAAGATGCTTCATCTTACTCCCGAGCCTCCCTCATATCTGTCATGCCACTCCGTGTCCCCCATATCCAAATGCCCAGTATCCACAATTAATATCCATCTTTAAAACCAATATTAAAAAATAAACTTTGAACAATCTAATAGCTGCCATTTAAAGACACTTTGTACTAAAATCCACACTAATTCTACCAAAATAAATTCCCTTGATTTGTTACAAGACAAATCACTTATTGCCATATCAGGGACAGGTAATTCTTTAGTAATCTCTTAAAACTATCAAATTATGAACATAGCTCCTCGTTGAGATAAGTAGTTCCGTTCCTGTGCCAAGTATTCAAAATGAGATAACTGTCAAAACACATTGGAATATCTAAACAATGGAGTCAATCAAAACTGAAAAACCAGGTGGCACCAAATGTCATATCAAAGTAGCCCAAGCGCAGCTGCTATGTTTTTTCCTCTAAATGAATGCTGCTAAAGGTTATTTTTTTCAAATTTAAAGGACTTTGCATTTAAATCACTGCAGATTATTCCATTTGAGATTCCAGGCAGTGCTTACTTCAGCTTTGAATGCACGAGAGAACTTCTTCCCAATTACATTGGAACATTATCCCATCTCAACAAAGGTCAACTTACCTTTCAGGAGAGAGTCCTATGATAAACCACTACACACATCTACATACTGATACTAATAGTGACATCTAACTGCTTCTCAGCCATAACCAAATGGATTTTATCCTTTCCCTCTCCTGGACATCCTTTCTTTCCAACACTATAGTGTCTTCCCTAATCAGTGCTGCCACCCTACATTTCTTGGTCCTTCCCTATCTTGTCCCAATACTTTATAACCTGGAATATTAAGCACCCAGTTTTCACTGTTTTTAAGTCTTGTTTCTGTTACTGCCACACCCCCACCCTGCCCATTCTCCCTTTCCTCTTCAAATCTCTTGAATGCTTTGTTATCGCTCAAATTGATTCCCATTTTTCCTGCAACTTTGAACCCATCCAATCAGGTTTCTATCACTGCTGCAGTACCTCATCAAAATAAGCAAATAGCATCCTAAATGGTTGTAAACTGTCCCTCCTTGTTCTTCTTGACCTAAGTGCAGTTCTTGACATGGTTAATCACACCATTCTCCTCCAATGCTTCTCCACTACCATCCAGCGAGTGAGACTGCACTCTCTCCTGCTTCCATTTTTATTAACTTAATCATAATCAGAAAATCATCTCCGATGGTTTCTGTTTTTGTTTCCCCACTGTTAATTCTGATGTCCCTCATGAACCCTTCCTAGTTTTCCTTCATGCTGCCCCTCAGCAATGTGACTAAAAGCTTGACACCAGCTTCCACATGAAGTTGACACGATTACCACCAATCAACTCCTCCATTCTCTCAGTATTATCAAGCTGTTTTTCCAACAGAGATTTCATTGGGCCCCGCTATAAATTCCGTTCCCCAGCCACTGATTCCAACCCTTTCCCCAGCTACTATCTGAGGCTGAACCAGTCTCTTTGAAAAGTGTGTGTCAAGATTTGAACCCAAGGTGAGCCACCGACATATATGGGTGCCATGAGCAAGAACACCTATCTCCACATCTGTAACGATTGCTGTCCCAGAATCATCTGCTGTTGGAACCTTCATCTGTGCTATTGTTATCTCTAAACTTCACCATTCTAGTGCATTCCTGGCTGCTGTCTCACATTCTATCCTCCGCAACCTTGAGTTTATCCAAACATCTGCCACAGGTTTCCTAACTCGCATCCGAAGTCCCATTCACCCATCTCTATTGACCTTGCTAAGCTACACTGGTTCTCAGTTCAACACATCAACTTTTAAATTCTCAATCCCCATAGCCTTGTCCCTCCCTATCTCCAGAACCCTTTCTAGCCCCATAATCCTCTGAGATACCTGTGTTCATTTAATTCTGGCTTTGAATGTTCCCAATTTAAACGCACTGCTATTGCTGGCTCTGCCTTCAGCTGCCAAGACTCTAGAATTTGCTTCTAAAGATGTTACTAAAACCTCCCTCTTTTACATAGCCTTTCATTCCCTGTCTAACAACACTCATATTTCAGGGTCTAACTGTTTTATAATCTCATGTGGAATGTTTTGGGATGTTTTATGTTGGGCAGTTAAGTAAATACAAGTTGTTTCTGTAAGCTATAGCAGGTACATGAACCAAAAGAATAAATTGGATACCTGTCCCATCTGGGGTGCTACGAACAAAGGTTGGCAGCATTTTCACTGTTGCAGCATCATGAGATTTCTTCTTTAAACCAAGCTCCATCTCTGTTCTCATCCTTTTCTTCACCTCAAACAGCTGCTCTTGCGTGAGCGTGAACGAAGCCAGTGTTTCGTCTATTTCTTTGCGTTGAGACACGAGTCTGGTGGCTACTGCAGTCACCATGGCAGCACCTTTTCCACTGCCACTTTCGGAGAGGAGGAACCGGACCTCACAGTCAGGAACCAGGCGTCTCACTGTTTTTTGGAAACGTCTGGCAAATCTGTAAAGGAGACCAAACAATAAGAATTCTCCCATACACAAATGGAATGTTATAATTTAAAAAAACACTAACATGAGAAACAAACTTAGGGCTGTCCCACCTCAGTTGGTAAAGCCAATGAGTTGTAAAATACAAATTCCCAACTTATCTTCCTACTGTGCTGAGTAGTCAGAACCACAGTAAGAAGTTTCACAACGTCATGATGTGGATGTGCCGGCGTTGGACTGGGGTAAACACAGTAAAAAGTCTGACAACACCAGGTTTTAGTCCAACCGATTTATTTGATAGTAAATGCACAAGCTTTCGAGGTCTCCCTCTTCGTCAGGTGAATGGAGAGTTCTGGCCTCAGACAGAGCATAGAAAGCACAGACAGTTTAGAGATTACTGATTAGAATGCGAATCTTTACACCTAACCTGCTGTTCAAGTCCTAAAGTGGCCGACAATGTGAGTGGAAGGAGCACTGATCACAGGTTAAAGAGATGTGTATTGTCTCCAGACAGCACAGTAAGTGAGGTTTTGCAAACCCAGGCAAGTCACGGGGGTTACAGATAGTGTGACATGAACCCAAGATCCCTGTTGAGACCGTCCTCATGTGTGCGGAACTTGGCTATCAGTCTCTGCTCAGCGACTCTGCGCTGTCGTGTGTCGTGAAGGCCGCCTTGGAGAACGCTTACGGCGCTCGACTCATAGATCGACAGTTCCGATGTGCCACAGCGAAAAACCGCACCGATCTCCTCAGAAGACAAACACGGGACACAGTGGACAGAGTACCCTTCATTGTCCAGTACTTCCCTGGAGCAGAGAAGCTATGATATCTTCTCCGGAGTCTTCAACATATCATTGATGAAGAAGAACATCTCGCCAGGGCCATCCCCACACCCCCACTTCTTGCCTTCAGACAACCACACAACCTCAAACAAACCATTGTTCGCAGCAAACTACCCAGTCTTCAGGAGAACAGTGACCACAACACCACACAACCTTGCCACAGCAACCTCTGCAAGACATGCCGGATCATCAACACTGATACCATCATCACACGTGAGAATACCATCCACCAGGTACACGGTAAATACTCTTGCAACTCGGCCAACATTGTCTACCTGATATGTTGCAAGAAAGGATGTCCCGAAGCATGGTACATTGGGGAGACCATGCAGACGCTACGACAACGGATGAATGAACATCGCTCGACAATCTCCAGGCAAGACTGTTCCCTTCCTGTTGGCGAACACTTCAGTGGTCACGGGCATTCAGCCTCTGACCTTCGGGTAAGCGTTCTCCAAGGCGGCCTTCACGACACACGACAGCGCAGAGTCGCTGAGCAGAGACTGATAGCCAAGTTCCGCACACGAGGACGGTCTCAACAGGGATCTTGGGTTCATGTCGCACTATCTGTAACCCCCGTGACTTGCCTGGGTTTGCAAAACCTCACTCACTGTGCTGTCTGGAGACAATACACATCTCTTTAACCTGTGATCAGTGCTCCTTCCACTCACATTGTCGGCCGCTTTAGGACTTGAACAGCAGGTTAGGTGTAAAGATTTGCATTCTAATCAGTAATCTGTAAACTGTCTGTGCTTTATATGCTCTGTCTGAGGCCAGAACTCTCCATTCACCTGACCAAGAGGGAAACCTCGAAAGCTTGTGAGTTTACTATCAAATAAATCGGTTGGACTAAAACCTGGTGTTGTCAGACTTTTTACATAAGAACATAAGAACATTTACCAAGTTTCACAACACCAGGTTAAAGTCCAACAGGTTATTTGGTAGCACAAGCTTTCGGAGTGTCGCTCCTTCTACAGGTGAGCTGCTTGGTGATAGCAGGGTTTTAAAAAAAGTCATTTTATGGGATGTGGACATCACCGATTGGGCCAATATTTACTGCCTATCCCCAATTGTCCTTGGGAAGGTGGTAGTGACTGCCTTCTTGAACTGCTGCAGTCCATGTGGAGTACACCTACAGTGCTACTGGGGAGGAAATTTCAGGATTTTGACCCAGCGACAGTGAAGAAACGGCGACATATTTCCAAGTCAGGATTGCTTGGAGGGGAAACTTCAGGTAATAGCATTCCATGCGGCTACATCAGTTGCCAGCTGAATTGTATCTTGAAGCAAGGCCAGGACCAGCAGTGTAACTCTTTCGCCAATCTTACATTCACGCCACTGTTCCTGCTGAGTTTCTATTCATGCTTCCAGGTAAGTGTGTGGCATGCTTTATCATTCATTTCATCCAACACTGGTTAAGGATGCATGAGCTCCTTCACAAATAGAATCCCAATCACTTTCAGATATGATTCCAAAGAATCATATGCTGGTTACAGCACAGAAGGAGGTTTTTCGATTAGCCCTATCTATTCCAGATCTGCAACAATTCAGGTAGCCTTACTCTCTTAGCCTAGAGCTCTACATTTTCTTCTGTTCAGATGATTCTCTTTTTGAAAATCATGCTTGAACCTTCTTCTGCCACATTCTCAGGCAACACATTCCAGATCCTAATCACTCGCTACCTAAAAACGTCTGTCATTATGTAGCTTCTGCTTCTTTTGCCAATCACCTTAAATCAGCTTCCCTTGGTCAGTAACCACTCAGCCAACTTCCATATCTAATCTGTCCAAACCCGTCATGATACTGAACACTTCTATCACATCTCCTTTCAACTTTCCATCACAATTCCAGATTCACCAATCTATCTGCGTATATATTCATTGTTGTAAATTGTTTCTGCACCCTCCCTAATGCTGTTAAACCGTTCCTGAAGTAAGATGCCAAATACAGTAAACAAGATACCTGTTGGTATTGAACAGTCCTTATGAAAATTTCACCAAACCTCCCTTGCTTTTGTACCTTATGGGTGTACCCATTGTGCCCATAAGACCGTAGTATGAAGTTCAGGTGTAGGCCATTTGGCCCCTCGAGCCAGTAGGACCATGGCTGATCCGACATTCCTCACATTCACTTTCCTGCCCTTTTCTTGTAACCGTTGATTCTTTACTAATCAAAAATCTCTCTCTCTCAGTCTTAAACATACACAAGGACACTGCCCCCACAGCTCTCTGTGGCAAAGACTCTCAACTCTCAGATGAAATCCCTCCTCATCTGTGTCTTAAATTGGCACCCCTTTGACTCATAAGACAATCCCTCCATATCAGGGACCGAAAGAGTAAATGCTAGAAAATCTTAGCAGGTCTGGCAGAATCTGTAAGGGGAGAAAAAAGCTGACATTGAGTCCAGATGACCCTTTGTCAAAGCTAAAAGGCACAGAAAGTTTACAGTGCAGTGTGAGGGAATGAAAGATGAGTCACAGAAACCAGGGGAAAAGACTGCTAATAGCTGTCCACAGAGAGAATAAAGGGTGTCAATGACCAAAAAACAGCAGAGAAGCTGTAATAGATGGTGGGGGGGAGGGGGAATGGGATGGGACAGAGGTAGAATGTAGAAAAGGGGAAGTGGGTGGGGGGAGAAAAGCTAAGGGGAGGGAGATGAAATAGGGGGAAGAACGGGGGGGGGGAGAAGAAAAATGAAGAAAAACAATAAAGGAATAAAAAAAGTAGAGAACAGTAAAAAAGAATGAAAACTACCCTGAAATGGAGTAGAGCAAATCATCTGAATTTGTTGAATTCATGTTGAGACCAGAAGGCTGTCAATTGCCTAACCAGAAAATGAGATGCTGTTCCTCCATTTTGCGTTGAGCTTCACTGGAACATTGCAGCAAGCCAAGGACAGACATGTGGGCATGGGAGAAGGATTGTGTGTTAAAATGGGAAGCAACCAGAAAGTCAGACCAAAGGTGCTCATCAAAGCAATCACCCAGTCTACGCTTGATCTCTCCGATATACAGGAGACCACATTGGGAGCAGCGAATGCAATAGACCAGATTGAAAGAGGTGCAAGTGAAATGCTGCTCAACTTGGAATGAACGTTTTGGACCTTTAATGGTAAGCATAGAAGAGGTAAAGGGACAAATGTTACACCTTCTATGACTGCATCAGAAGGTGTCATGAGTGATGGGAGAGGTGTTGGCTATAGTAGAGCAGTAGACTAGGTTATCCCAGAGGGAACGGTTTCTGCAGAATGCTGACAGAGGGAGTGAAGAGAGTGTTTGGTGGTGGCATCACGCTGGAATTGGTGAAAACGGCGGAGGATTGTGCTTGGCAGGTGGAGGCTGATGGGGTGAAAAGTGAGAACAAGGGCAACTATATCTTTGCTCTAGGAAGGAGCCGAGGTGGTGAGGATCGTGGCGCAGGAGATAACTGCATGCTGTTGAGGGCCCTGTCAATAACTGTAGATGGGAATCCACAGCTGAGGAAAAAGGAGCACATATTAGAAGCATCACTTTGGAAAGTGGCATCATCGGAATAAATGTGACAGAGGTGAAAGAGCTGAGAGAAAGGGATGGAGTTCTTACAGGATGTGGGGTGTGAAGAGCTGTAGTCCAGATAGCTGTGGGAGTCAGTGGGCTTGTAACAGACATTGGTAGATAGTCAACTGCCAGAAATGGAGACAGAAAAATCAAGGAAGAAAAAGGAACTATCTTGAGATGGACTAGGTGATGGAGGGGTCAAAACGGGAAGCAAAGTTGATGAATTTTTCGAGGTCTGGATGAGAGCATGAAGCAGGACCAAAATAATCAATGTACCAGTGAAGGAGTTGCGGGAGGGGACCTGGGTAGGCCTGGAACAAGGAATGTTCCACTCACCCCATAAAAAGACCAGCGTAGCTAGGACCCATGCAGGTACCCACTGCTACTCCTTTGAGTTGGAGAGAGTGAGATAAGTTGAAGAAGTTGTTGAGAGATAGACAAGTTCAACCAGGTGGAGGAGAGTGGTGGTAGATGGGAATTGTTCAAGCCTCTTTTCAAGAAAGAAACTGTCCTGATGAAGAGAGATTGCACACCCATGGTGAATAGGAGGCAGTTAGGGTCTGTGAACTGGAAGCTGTCAATATGACGCAGGGCATCAGAGGAATCCCAGATATAGGTGGGGGGGGAATGGACCAGGGGAATGAGTGTGGATTCACGCCTCCATACGAGGGATTAGCTTAGTGAGCCTTCTCTGAACTGACTCTGATGAAATAGTATCTTTCTTTAAGAAAAGGGCCCAAAAGTTGTTCACAGTACTTCTGTTGTGGTCTCACTTGTACCTTGTACAGTTGCAGCAAGACTCTCCTACTCTACCCCAACTCCCTTGAAATAAAGGCCAACATTCCATTAACCTTCCTGATTACCTGCCACACCCCTGTGCTAGCTTTCTGTGTTTCGTACACAAGTTCCCCCAAGTCCCTTTGTTGCAGCTTTCTGCAGACTATCCCAATTTATATAATAGTTATTTTGTTCTCCTTTCTAAAATGAACAACCTCACATTTTCTCAAATATTCTCCGTTTTCCAACTTTTTCTCCAGGCCGGGCAGTGTGCCCCTCCTGCTGCTTGCAGTGACATCAATGGGAAATCCCATTGACAGCAGCAGAATCACAGAATCCCGCTATCAGTGAACAATTCAGCACCTCTTACCGCTGAGAAACACATCACTGGAGGATTCTCCCAAAATTTCTTTGTTAACTGTATCTCTCTCACAACTTGCCTTTCCACCTATTTCTGTGTCATCTTAAAACCTGGCTACAGTACATTTGCTTCCTTCCTCCAAGTCACTATTATATATATTATAAACAGAAGTGGTCCCAGCACTGATCCCTGTTAAACCCAACTGGTTACAGGTCACCAATCTGAAGAAGTACACCTTATTCCCACTCGTTGTTTCCTGCCTGTATCCATGCCAATTATTAAGGAGATTTTATTAAGGCCATAGCAGAATCTTCAGCAATGTATAATCTAACCAGAGTCAGCATAGCCTCATAAAAAGGAAATTGTATCTGACTAGTTATGAGTTTTTCGAGCAAAGTCTCAACCAGAGTGGATTGAAGGCAATCAGTAGATGTGCTGTACTTGAATTGTATCCAACACTATGAGCCCTTATCTTATGACTTAGCCTTTTGTAAGGTACCTTGTTGAACACCTTCTGGAAGTCCAAATAAAGCACATCTGATTCCCTTCCAACCACTCTGGTCGAAACCTCCTCGAAAAACTCTTAACTAGTCAGACACAATTTCCCTTTCATGAAGCCACGCTGACTCTGCTTCATTAGGTTATAAATTGCCGAATTTGCTGTTATCTCCTTAAGAATTGATTTCAACATTTTTTTAACAATGATATTAGATTAGTCGACCTATAGCCAGCTGCTTTTCGTCTCCCTCTCTTTTTTGACAGGGGTGTCACATTAGCAGTCTTCCAATCCTCTAGTACTTCTCCAGAATCCAGTCATTTTTGTAAAATTACAATCAATGCATCCATCATTTCTGCAGTTATTTCTTTTAGGATCCCCGGATGCAATTCATTAAGATCAGAGGCTTACCTGCCTTTAGCCCCAATAGTTTGTCGAATACTTGATTACCAGCTTGGGTCACTATCTGTGGGAAGTTTGCACGTTCTCCCCATGTTTGCCTGGGTTTCCTCCAAGTGCTCCGGTTTCCTCCCACAGTCCAAGGATATGTGGGTTAGCTAGATTGGCCATGCTAAATTGCCTTTTACTGTCAGGGGTAAATGCATGGGTTAGGGGGAATAGAGCCTAGGTGGGATTGTGGTCGGTGCAGACTCGATGGGCCGAATGGCCCTGCCTGTATTTTAGGGATTCTTTGATTCTATGATAATTATCTCAGATTAATTTTCTAAGGTGCCTATGTTCACTTTGTCTTCTCTCTCTTCCTTTTTATATGTTTAAATAACCTCTTGTCAATTTTATATTCCTCACTGGTTTTCCCTCAGTTTATTTTCTCTCTTTATTATCTTTAGTCCTCCTTTGCTGGATTCTGAATTTATCCCAGTCTCTGGGGCTATCACTGTCTTTTGCTTCCTTGTATGCTTTTTCTTTCAGCTTTTTCTATAAACTGGAAGGAGGCGTTCTTAGGGAAAAGTACCGAAGGAAGGTGGCGGATATTCAAGGAATGTTTGTCTGGAGCTCTGCACGACAACGTTCCAATGAGACAAGGGGGTTTTGGTAGGTCGCGGGAACCGTGGTGCACGAAGGCTGTGTTGAACCTAGTCAGGAGGAAAAGGAAGGTGTACAAAAGGTTCAGGGAACTAGGAGATGTTAAGGATCTTGAGGAGTATAAGGACTGTAGAAAGGAGCTTAAAAGGGAAATTAGGAGAGCCAGAAGGGGTCATGAGAAGACCTTGGCGGGTAAGATTAAGGAGAATCCCAAGGCCTTCTATAGATATGTGAAAGGTAAAAGGATGAGAAGAGAAGGGATAGGACCTATAAAAGGTGAAGGGGGAAAGGTCTGTGTGGAACCAGAAGAAATGGCAGAGGTGCTTAATGAGTACTTTGCCTCAGTATTCACGGTGGAAACTGATCTGGGAGATTTTGCCTCGGATTTGCAGCAGATGGAAAAGATTGCGTATGTGGATATTAAGGAGGAGGATGTGTTAGAACTTCTGAATTCTATCAAGATAGATAAGTCGCCGGGACCAGATGGGATGTACCCCAGGATACCGTGGGAGGCGAGGGAAGTGATTGCAGAGCCCCTGGCGATGATCTTTGCGTCGTCAATGGAGACGGGAGAGGTTCTGGAAGATTGGAGGATTGCGGATGTAATTCCTATTTTCAAGAAAGGGAACAGAGATAGCCCAGGAAATTACCGACCGGTGAGTCTGACCTCAGTGGTTGGTAAGCTGATGGAGAGGCTTCTGAGGGACAAGATTTACGAGCATTTGGAGAGGTTTGACATGATCAGAAATAGTCAGCATGGATTTGTCAAGGACAGGTCGTGCCTTACGAGCCTAGTTGAGTTCTTCGATAATGTGACTGAACACATTGACGAAGGAAGTGCAGTGGACGTGGTGTACATGGACTTCAGCAAGGCGTTTGATAAGGTCCCCCATGCAAGACTTCTTGAGAAGGTGAGAGGGCATGGGATCCAAGGGCCTTTGGCCTTGTGGATCCAGAACTGGCTTGCCTGCAGAAGGCAGAGAGTGGTTGTGGATGGGTCTTTTTCGGCATGGAGGTCAGTCACCAGTGGAGTGCCCCAGGGATCTGTTCTAGGACCCTTGCTGTTTGTCATTTTCATAAATGACCTAGATGAGGAAGTGGAGGGATGGGTAAGTAAGTTCGCTGATGACACGAAGGTCGGTGATGTTGTGGATGGTCTGGAAGGATGTCAAAAGTTGCAGCAGGACATAAATAGGATGCAGGACTGGGCGGAGAAGTGGCAGATGGACTTCAACGCGGATAAATGTGTAGTCGTCCATTTTGGCAGAACCAACGGGATGAACGAGTACACTATCAAGGACAGAAGTCTGAGTAGTGTTGAAGAGCAGAAGGATCTTGGGGTCCGGGTCCACAGGACTCTTAAATCGGCCTTGCAGGTGGAGGATGTGGTCAAGAAGGCATATGGTGTACTGGCCTTCATTAATCGAGGGATTGAGTTTAGGAATCGGGAGGTAATGCTGCAACTTTATAAGATCTAGTCAGGCCTCATTTGGAGTACTGTGTGCAGTTCTGGTCGCCTCACTATAGGAAAGACGTAGAAGCTATTGAAAGGGTACAGAGGAGATTTACAAGGATGTTGCCTGGACTGGGAGGCATGCCTTATAAAGTTAGGTTGAGGGAGCTGGGACTCTTCTCCCTGGAGAGACGAAGGTTGAGAGGCGACCTGATAGAAGTTTATAAAATGTTGAGTGGAATGGATAGGGTGGATTCTCAGAGGCTATTTCCCCGGGTTGAAATGGTCGCTACGAGAGGACACAGATTTAAGGTGCGGGGAGGAAAGTACAGAAGCGATGTTAGGGGTAAATTTTTCACTCAGAGGGTGGTGAGTGAATGGAATCGGCTGCCGTCAGTGGTGGTGGAGGCGAACTCGCTGGGGTCTTTTAAAAGACTTCTGGATGAGTATATGGGGTTTAATGGGATTGGGGGTTATAGATAGGTCTACAGATTGGTAGGTGTTGATGTGATCGGCGCAACTCGTGGGCCGAAGGGCCTGTTTGTGCTGTAGTGTTCTATGTTCTATGCATGTTCAAACTTAAAATCTCCTTAACTTCCTTGGTTAGCCATTGTTGGTTTTATCTCCCTTTTAGAATCTTTCCTCCTTACTGAGAAATACTTCTGAAGAGACTGATAAACTACCTCTTCATGGCTGCTATTTGGGGGTCCAAACACTACCCCTACCAATGTCTTCTTTCCCTTGCTGTTTTTTCACCTCCACCCAAATGGACTTAATATCATCCAAGCCAAGATCATCTCTCTTATCAACAGTGTGACCCCACCAACTTTTCCTTCCCTCCTGTCTTTCTGACAATTTCCCCCACTCCATGCTTGCTGGCATTGCCCCCCCTCCAATCCATATTCACAGCAAATTACCCCCCCCTCCCCACCCCCGCTCCCATTACCATCCATCCTCGTTGGCATCTTCATTCCCTCTCTCATCGATCCACTCCACCAGCAACACCCCTCCCATCCAACTGGGTGTGGAATTCCCCCACACCCAATTCATCTATCCTTGCCAAAAATCTCCCGCCCCCAGCCACCATCCATATTCGCAGCAACTCCTCCTCCTCCTGCCATATCCACCTTCTCTCGGGCAATCAGGACCCCATCAACATCTCACCCTTTAATCCTAACCCCATCCCTTGGGAGCATCAAACCTGGCAGTGCCAGGGCCCTTCTTTGCCTTGTCCCTGGCCATCCAGGGGCTACGCTGGCCTTCATCCACAGTGTAATCATTTCAAATGGAAAGAGCAGTAGTTTGGGAGGTGAATGGGGATATCAGAATCAGGAAGAGAACATCTGATGCCACTGGAAGCTGTGCATTGCGTCATTTAGGAATATTTAAATCTATCGTTACCTAATTTTAACTGAAAACATTTTGTCTTGACCCCTCCAGGGCATCCTCTCCAACACTAATATTTTGATCAAAAATTACTGCCACCAGTCCTCCTTTCTTCCCTAGCTTTAATGCACACCCTGCATCCAGCTTTATTTAGTCCACAGGCAGTCATACTGTTTCTCAAGTCAGGTCTCCATTATTGCCACAACATTAGTATCTTGAATTCTCTTCCACAGAGAGCAGTGCAGATGGGTCATTGAATATATTCAGGGGTGAGTTAGACGGATTTTTGATCTACAAAGGAGTCAAGGGTTATGGGGGGCTAGCAGGGAAGTGGAATTAAGGCAACAATCAGATCTTAATGGGGAGTGGAGGCGGCTCAAGGGGCCAAATGGCTTACCCTTGGGGAAGAGAATTCCAGCACTAATCACACTCAGAAGAAATTTCTCTGCGTGTAAATGGGGGACCAATTATTTTGAAATGATGGAAATCAAATTTTTTCTAACTGATTAGCCAACCAGGTTGAAGTCATAAATACTCAAGACCATAGCAGCTTTTGACCAGAGCCACAAGGCAAAACTAATCTCAGGAATCTGAGGAAATAGAGTCGAGCTGGAGGCATTTGATGGCTGCATCATCAACGAGGCTCACTGGTATCTTCTTATTATTCCACACTCTGAAAACTGCTCCTAGGAGCATAGGCAGGGTGTCAGCATTATACACTAAGAGGAGTAACACATTAGGTAATTTTGATTTTGAATCAGGAGTTTTGACAATGGCTCAGCAGACATGCCAGATTGATCTGTTCTCACGTTTGTGAAGATAAAACTGTCTCATTCAGACATGGCTTTAAATAAAGTACTTTGGAGACAGACTGGATTTTCATTCCTCCAAGACGTCAGCTGGTCACTCCTGAAAACAGGCTGTGCAGTTCAAGTCAGATTTTAGAATCGTGGAAGGTATGCACTGGCAATGACTTACTGTGGATGCATTTTGTAGAGTGATCCATCCATTCCCACTGTGGTCCGGAGTCGTGGCACTCCTTTATTATCTCTAAGCCGGGTCAGGATGGCTCCAAGGGCAGCAGCAGACAGATTGGCTGAACGGAATGAAACAATTGTACAAACATGCTGTACAGCAATGCAATCCTCATCTGATGGCTCCAGACCCAGGCGTGTCAGAATATCCCTGGCTTTTGCCAAACCACCTTTGTTTCTGTAAAACAAAGGTCATAAAATTATGACTGTTAACATTTAAAGACGAAATCCGAACATCCAGCAATTAAGTGATATGTTTTTAACAAAAGCAAGCTTTATTGTATATATAAAAGAATTAAACAGAGCAGGCACTATTAACAATATAGTCTATATAGTTCTCTGCTATAAATTCATTTTAACAGTTTCCTTATCTGACAAAACCGCGAAGCTTCATTCACTTTTCCAGGGACAAACACATATGCCACAGCCCCCCTAAATTTACTGTTCTTCTTGGTATCCAGCTTTTCCTTGAGGTACAAATTATGTGGGGATCTTTCCATCAGCTTTTGGTTCAGTGATCCTCCAAATTTATCTTGAAACCTCAACTGTGGACTTATGGGGAAACCAAATGCAAACTGATTTCTGCAATGCCTCTGCTAAACTTGCAAGCATGACTTGAGCTACTGATTGCTTATCAGTTTAATTCACCACATAGATCTCATCCTCACATCTCCGCCCTTGACCTGCTACACTATTCCAGTGGAGCTTACCACAAGCTTGAGCAACAACACACCTTCAGATCTGACACTATACAGCCTACTAGACTCAACGCTGAGTTTACTCATTTCACGCCATGAACTCTGTCACTCAGGTTGATTCTGTTTATCTGCCATGCACTGATCTGAATCTGTTTCTCATGTTGTGCTTTCAGACTGAACTGGATTATTATGTCATTTACACTCACCTGGGACCAATGCTTTACCTCTTTACTGTAATCATTACACATCCTGGACTTTCTCTCTTCCACCTTCTTCCATCGGGAAAAAGATACAGAAGTCTGAGGTCACATATCAACCGACTGAAGAACAGCTCCTTCCCTGCTGCTGTCAGACTTTTCAATGGCCCTACCTCGCATTAAGTTGATCTTTCTCTACATCCTAGCTATGACTGTAACACTACATTCTACACTCTCACTTCCTTCTCCACGAACAGTATATTTTGTTTGTATAGTCCGCAAGAAATAATACTTTTCACTGTATGTTGATAAATCAAATCAAATCATTATCACTCCCTTTGTCTTTTGTTCATGGCGTCTTTGTTATTTATCTCTGACTCTCTACCCTATTCCAGACCTGTCCTTGTGATTTTCCTCCCCCACCCCACTTTCAGAGCATAAAATCCATCACATTTTTACTCTCTTTTAATCTTTAGAAACACCACATTTGATTTGAAAGAGTCCATACATGTCTAAACCTCGGACAAACAGCTGAAGAAAAACAAAGTGCCGGAAACACTCAGCAGGTCTGACAGCATTTTGTACACACCACAGTATCACACATAGAATCATAGAACCCTACCGTGCAGAAAGAGGCCCTTTGGCCCATTGAGTCTGCACCGAACACAATCCCACCCAGACCCTACCCCCATATCCCTACATACTATACCCACTAATCTACGCATCCCTGGACACTAAGGGGCAATTTCTTAGCATGGCCAATTAACCTAACCCGCACATCTTTGGACTGTGGGAGGGAACCCACTCAGACACGAGGAGAATGTGCAAACTCCACACAGACAGTGACCTGAGCTGAGAATCGAACCCAGGACCCTGGAGCTGTGAAGCAGCAGTGCTAACCACTGTGCTACCGTGCCACCCTTTGAGGACAGTCAGCAAGAACCCACTGGCTGCCCGCTCTGAGAATACTGTCCAAACAGTAAATTTAACAGCCTTGTGCTAAAGAAAACTTCCCTCCAAACATTGGGCCCATTGGGCTAAGGCCCCATACCAAAAGTCCTGTTCTTCTGTCTTGCCTTATTCAGGAAAAGTCCCAGTGGGACTGTAGTCTAACAGGTGCAAGGAGGAAGTGGAAGGGATAAAAGTGATATGTTACCCACAATTGTTTGAGCCTGGGACTAAGATTGTGCCGGGAATTAATATTGCACCAAGTGATACTTACTTCTCAATAGCAGATACATGCTTCGTTTCCAATTTTCCTTTGGTAAGAAGTTCTGGTGTGATGTTTCCTTCAAAAATTAGCCCTTCTTTGGCCATCTTTACGAGAATGAGCCTCACGAGTTCTCCCATATACATTCCGCTAATCATTTTTTCAAACCTGTACCATTAAGTTACACAGATATGAGTTCATATGTCTTGGTGCATAATAATTCAATATTAGATTCTCCTGTTGTTGGACACTTGTTAAATTCACAAAGTCGCATAACCTGTGTGCTAATGTACTCAGTGCCTGAAATTTGTAGTACCAGCAAATTGCAATCAAAGCAGTACTGAAATGGTGATTGATTTTAGAAGAAACTGTTTATTTCTTTTTGCCAGGACTTTGGCCATTATAAAATGGCAGAGTCCTGCACCTCTAGGGCGTAACTCCACTTGGGAATTTCCCTGGTAAGAGAAAGGAAGGCTGACATTTTCTAAATTGCCTTCACAGCCTTGGGAAGCCCAGAAATAAGGCCTGACGTGTGTTGCCTTGGAATAATTAAAATCAGGAGCGGGGCTCACATGCCCTCATTAACAATATCCCATCTGGTTGTCCATTGGAAAACTGGAACTTGGAGATACGTTCCTGGCATTTAGTCCAGGGAAACTTCAACCTGGGGAAGCAACTCTCCAGTTAATAATCAAACGGAAATGTAGGAACTTACAGCTGCTTTCCTGGATTGAGAGAGCCACGATCAATCTCCCGATCAAATTCAGTCCTGATAGATTCCAGTGAACCATCATCTCCAAAACCACCCCATTCTATGTTGATGCACATCCGTCCCTCATCACCCTCCACCAGATCTATATGTCTCAGCTCTTCCATGTAACAAGCATTAGTCCCGGTGCCTGCATATCAATCAAAACACAATCAGCTCAAAAACAACTATTTGTAAAATCCAGTTCTAAGCTCCTAAGACAGGGTAAAAATCAGACACTCTTTGGTAACTAACTGAAAATTTTTTCACTGTGGCACACAGCACACATCATTCCAAAGACTGGGAAGCTGGGCTCAGATAAATAACAATTCCCAACTGACCACTGACAGGCCTGAGGATGGCAGCAGGGATTTAGTAGTAGGGAGCTGCCGCAGGTGACTTCCCTGCTATCTGGGAAAGGGTTTCCCTCACACTCCGTATGGCGAGGGCCCCTCATCTTTAGAGATTTGGTGGGGTGGGACGAATTGCATCCTGCTTGGGTGTGGGTAGGATTCCTTTGTGCTAGGGGGCAGTGGAGGTAGTGTGCGGTGGAGGTGGTGGGTCCCCTGCCTTTGAGGACTGGAGGGAGTTCCTCAATGCTCGGGAGCTGGAGGGGTCCCCCTCGCCCACGGGATTGGGAATGGGGTGGGTTTTTTTCCTGCTTGGCAATGAGTTTTGTCCTCATACTTGGCGTTTATTGGTAGGGGGATTGAATTTAGGAGTCGCAGCGTCATGATGCAACTGTACACAACTCTGATGCGGCCGCACTTGGAGTATTGTGTGCAGTTCTGGTCCCCACATTACAGGAAGGATGTAGAGGCTTTGGAGAGGGTGCAGAGGAGGTTTACCAGGATGTTGCCTGGTATGGAGGGGAGATCCTATGAGGAGAGACTGAGAGATTTGGGGTTGTTTTCGCTGGAAAGAAGGCGGCTAAGAGGGGACCTTATTGAAACATATAAGATGATTAGAGGTTTAGACAGGGTGGATAGTGATAGCCTTTTTCCTCGGATGGAGAAAGCTAGCACGAGGGGGCACGGCTTTAAATTAAGGGGGGGTAGTTATAAGACTGATGTCAGGGGTAGGTTCTTTACCCAGAGGGTGGTGAGGGACTGGAATGCCCTGCCAGCTGCAGTTGTAAATGCGCCTAGTTTGGGGGCGTTTAAGAGATCTGTGGATAGGTTTATGGACGAAATGGGATTGGTTTAGATTAGTGGGTTAGTGTTTTTTTTTTATAAAGCTGGTCGGCGCAACATTGTGGGCCGAAGGGCCTGTTCTGCGCTGTAATGTTCTATGTTCTATGTACTCTGCAGTTTGTGGATATTCCATGGATTGTGGGGACCTCCTCATAATCAGGATTTGGGTGGGGTTAATTCCAATGCAACCAGAGCTGGCAATTTCCTTGCAATCCGGGGTGGTCATAGCTGCGGAGGTCCACAGATCTCTGCAACTGAGCTCTTATAACGCAGACAAAGAGAGAAATTTCTTTGACCATATCTTGTCTGTCATCAGACAGCACAAGTCTCCTCACCTTGCAACTAATACCATCGATTAGGACACAGGTGATGATTTTTGTTTCTGATCTCTGCTTGCTCCTAGTAGCGGTCATCCCTGGAATCGAACCTAGGATTTTTTGGTGTGAGATTCACTGCTACACCCAAAGTTATTCAACTTCTTTACCTATAATAAGGCCAACTTCACAGCGCTGGTCGTCAAATCCACAGGTCATCATGGTGCCAACAGTGTCATTCACCACAGCCATGATATCTACATCATAGTCCTTGGGAAGAACAAAAACAACTCTGTCAGAAAACCAGTTCAGGAAAAGAATGAATTTATAGATATATTCAAACACAGAGAGATTGATATGGTGTTAGCTGAAGCACATCAGTTGCCTGCCCTTGTTTAGCAGGCCTGAGGTGTTCAGCGACTGTATTCAAAGCTAAGATCAGTAGACTTTTGAACTCAATGAGAATTGGAGTATGGGATCAGCTGAGTGTCAAGATAAAATGGTGAGAAGTCGTGTGCCAAAATGACCTAGTTTTGCTCAGATTTGTGTTATTCGTATGACAGTGAGGTCAAGAGCTTTAAAGATGGAACGTTAAGAGCTCAGAGCTGAGGCAGCTGGAGAAATGGTTGCTAATATTGTAGCAAAATAAATCAGGAGTGTAAGAGACACATTGGAGAAGCATTGGAGCAACTCAAAGGTTTTGTTTTGTTGGAGAAGTTAGAGAGACAATGAGAGGCAAATGGAGGGATTGTCATACTTCCCAAAAAATGAAATCATCTGTCAGATTTAAATCAATATCGCTGTAATAGAATACAAAATAACCTTGTAAATCAGCAAGTAATCAGCTGAGTATTCAAAACACTGACTGAGTTTCAAGGAACTGCTTTTTAAGGAGATAATTTTAAGATCTTCTCCACCATGGGATACAAGTTCCAGCGCTGACAGCAAACTCCAATAATAATTCTTTAATCTCATCAATGAGCATCAGTGGATTATTCTATCACAGAAACCACCACAGTGGAACTAGAAACTGAGAGCAGATTGAATGAGCTCATTTCACTCATCACTAAGAGAATATGAAACAGGAGAAGCAGTAGCCATTTCCCTATCGATTCTGCTCTGCTATTCAATAAGATCTTGGCTGATCAGACTGTAGATTTAACTTCCTTTTCCTGTCTGTCCCCGTTACTCCCTCAGCAATCAAAACTCTCTGATTCAGCCTTGAATATGACCCAATCTCCATTGCTCTCTGGGGAAGCGCACGCCACAGACTAATGCCCCTCAGATGTTTATCTGGCAGTAAGAATTCTTCAATTGCAAGCAATAAGAGGACCAGCTTCACAAAATAAATCAAAGAAAAAGGTTTCATAAAAAAACTTCATTACACCAACACTCAGGCCACACCCTGGGCCATGATAGCAAGTGGGGATTGTGGGGAGCTTGCTAGTTATACCAGGTGAGCTGACTCTCACAGCATGTTACCAATGGTTACACAATAAGAGAAAAAAAAGCATCCTCATCCATATCTTAAACAGGAGGCCCTGTCCTCCTGAAGTTAGCAAAGCTAACGCAACCGGCTTCAGAAATTAGGGAGGGAATAATCATCAAAGGTTTTTACTCCTCGTATAGTCTGTGCTTGGTGTAGTCTAAATGCCATCACCTAGGGGGAAAAGATGTAGAACCACAAATTTGCAAGGAAACTACAGAAAGATGCAAGAATTACAGACTAATTGTAACTGGGGCTTTAATTATTTGAATATGGTCTAGGAGGTCAGTGGGACTAGGCAAAAAATGGTTCAGCACAGACAAGAAGGGCCAAAAGGCCTGTTTCTGAGCTGTAATTTTCTATGGTTCTATGTTCTATGATAGTAGCAGTGTAAAGGGCAGAGAGGGGGAAGAGTTCATGGTGTGTGTTCAGGGAAATTTTCAACAACAGTATTATAGAATCCCTACAGTTCAGAAGAAAGCCATTCGGCCCATCAAATATGCGCAGGTTCTCTGGCACAGCATCCCAGCCAGGCCCCATTCCCATAACCCCTTGTATTTACACCACCATTTTCTTTAACTTAAGCACCTCGGGACACTAAGGGGCAATTTACCATGGCCAATCCACATAACCTGCATATTTTGGAATGTGGGAGAAAACTGGAGCACTCGGAGGAAACTCATGCAGACAGGGAGGGAACGTGCAAATAGACAGTGATCCAAGGCCAGAATTGAACCCAATTCTCTAGTGATGTGAGGTAGCAGTGCTGACCACTGTGCTACTGTGCTGTATGTTTCCAGTCTAATGAAAAAGGAGGCTACTAAAGCACACTCTTAGGAATGAGGTGGACCAAGTGACAAGAGAGGAACATTTAGGGGAAAGTGATCATTGTTGGAAGGGGACAAAGGACATTCCAGAAAGAGAATAATTAATTGGGGAAACATCAATGGGGCAAGAATGGGAAGTAAAACTCTAATTGAATAATGAGCTGTCTTTAGTGAAGAGATAGTTTGGGCACAGTCAAGGTATATTTATGTTTATGGACGAAAAGGGATTGGTTTAGGTTAGAGGGTCATTGTTTTTTTTAACTGGTCGGCGCAACATCGTGGGCCGAAGGGCCTGTTCTGCGCTGTAATGTTCTATATTCCCTGGAAACAGAAAGCTTCCTGGATGACAAAAGATATAGGGATTAAGATGAAGAACAAAAAGTGTACTCAAAACAGATTTCAGGTAGATAATACAACCAAGAACCAGATTAATGTAGAAGGTTCAGAGGGGATTTGAAAAAGCAAATAATAGAAGTATAAAAACAGACTGACACCAAACGTATAAAGGAATCCTAAAATATAAGCATATAAATAGTAAAAGGCTGGTAAATGGTAGGTTGGTGAAAAAGGTTAAGGCTCATGGGATACAAGGACAGGTGGTTAGATGGGTGGAGAACTGGCTTGGCAATAGGAGACAGAGAGTAGCAGCGGAAGGGTCTTTTTCTAGCTGGAGGTCTGTGACTAACGGTGTTCCGCAGGGCTCCGTACTATTTGTGATATATATAAATGATTTGGAAGAGGGAGTAACTGGTGTGATCAGCAAGTTTGCGGATGACACGAAGACGGCTGGACTTGCTGATAGTGATGAACAGTGTCAGACAATACAGCAGGATATAGTTAGGCTGGTAAACTGGTGAAATGGCAGATGGAAATTAATCCAGATGAATGCGAGGTGATGCATTTCGGAAGAAATAATGTAGGGGGGAGTTATACAATAAATGGTAGGACCATTAAGAGTAAAGAAACAGAGAGACCTAGGGTGTGCAAGTTTACAAGCCCTTGAAGGTGGCAGCACAGGTAGAAAAAGGTGGTGAAGAAGGCATATGGTATGCTTGCCTTTATAGGAAGGGGTATAGAGTATAAAAACTGGCGTCTAATGCTGCCGTTGTATAGAACGTTGGTTAGATTTGGAGTACTGCATCCAGCTCTGGTTGCCGCACTACTGGGAGGATGTGGAGGCCTTGGAGAGGGTGCAGAGGAGGTTTACCAGGATGCTGCCCGGTATGGAGGGTTTTAGCTACGAGGAGAGATTGGGCAAACTGGGGTTGTTCTCCCTGGAAAGACAGAGAATGAGGGGAGACCTAATAGAGGTGTATAAGATTATGCAGGGTATAGATAGAGTGAACAGTGGAAAGCTTTTTCCCAGGTTGGATGCGAAAATCACGAGGGGTCGTGGGCTCAAGGTGAGAGGGGCGAGGTATAATTCAGATGTTAGAGGGATGTTTTTCCACACAGAGGGTTGTGGGAGCCTGGAATGCACTGCCAAGTAGGGTGGTGGAGGCAGACACGCTAGGGTTGTTTAAGACTTACCTGGATAGTCACATGAGCAGACTGGAGATGGAGGAATACAAAAGAATGTTCTAGTTGAAGATCAAGAGCCTCAGGGCATTCCTGGGAATTAACAGATTCCTATCGGCCGTCCAACAAATTTTAAGGCTCACCTGTCTCTTACATTGGAGCTACTGGGGATCTTCTGTTAATGTCTGTATAGGCTGTTGTATGTTTATTGATGTCTCTTTTTTAACATCCACAGGTGATTCGGTCCGCCTTGTTGGCCAACAAGGGGCATACACGCAGTGGGTCACGCGAGGGCTGCTCTTGGATGTTGCTTTGAGAGTTGCCTAGTGCTGCATGTTATTAGTGTACGTTTAAACTGGACCAAGTGACGGGCAACACGACATGAAGCACTAGGCAACTCTCAAAGCAACATCCAAGAGAAGCCCTTGCACGACCCACCGTGTGTATGCCCCTTTACCAAAGAAAATCTGTCCAGGTCACGGTGAAAGAAGAGAGTTGAAGGGGTTGAAACTGATAAGGAGGTGGCACTGAATAGGCTCTTTGTACTACTTGTCGATAAGGCACGACACCAGATGAGATGTATCCAAGGATAGCGAGAGTGGAAATTGCAAAGGCATTGGCCATCATTCAATCAATATTCTGATCCTAAATCAGGGACATTAGTCTTGTCATTATGTTTCTTCAAATTCTAGCTTCAGTATCCATATCAAATAGCAATATCAGAGTCATGACATATTAGTTTATCTGGTTTTATTTGGTATTAGATATACCCCTCTCTTGTCGATGGCCTTGCGTAGCAGCTTCACCACATCTGAGCCCTCCACTCCACTCGCTTTGAAACCTTTTGTCCATGTGATCAGAAAACTCTGTAACAGAAAGATGACCAGCTGAACATCGAACAATGTTTGCAACCGATACTCCAGCATTATTAATTTGTAAAATGGAAGAGACAAAAATTTGAAAATAAACAACTGAACATCTCCTTTCATCCCAGTTTATTGTAATAGTTGCATCTTTGGAACATCCTTTTGTCTGGTTTTGAACGATAAGTCCCTATCCGTTGTTACTTGGATAGTAACATTATCCAATGTTAATAAAACTGTGACATCTGACATTCGATGCTCTGAACCTACTTATAATTTATCCTTCAAATCAGTAAGGACACACCCACATTTTTCCTCATGAATAATAAAGGACATCTGACAGAAGAGTTTGGAAATATTGGGTGGAATTTTCCCATATTCTTTCAGTGTCAGGCTCAGACTGAAAAGCATTCTACAGTTCTCCAGATGCATAGCCCAGTTTTCATTCCAGATAGAACACAGAACAGTACAGCACAGTACAAGCCCTTCAGCCCTCAATGTTGCGCTGAGCTATGTCCAAACCCAAGATCAAGCTATCCCACTCCCTATCATTCTGGTGTGCTCCATGTACCTATCCAATAACTGCTAGAAAGTTTCTAAAGTGTCCGACTCCACTATCACAGCAGGTAGTGCATTCCACGCCCCAACCACTCTGAGTGAAGAATTTACCTCAGACATCTTCCTATATCTCCCAGATGAACCTTATAGTTACACCCCCTAGTAACAGCTACATCCACCCAAGGAAATAATCTCTGCACGTCCATTCTATTCCCCTCATCATGTAATAAACCTCTAAGTCACCTCTCATCCTCCTCTGCTCTAAAGAGAAAATGTACTGTACTAAAGAGAAAAGCCCCAGCTCCCTCAACCTTTCCTCATAAGATCTTCCCTCCAAACCAGGCAGCATCCTGATAAATCTCCTCTGCACCCTCTCCAATGCTTCCACATCCTTCTTATAGTGAGGTGACCAGAACTGCACACAATATTCCAAATGTGGTCTCACTAGGGTCCAATATAGTTGCAGCATAACCCCACGGCTTTTAAACTCAAACCTCCTGTTAATAAACACTAACACACCAAGCCTTCTTCACGGCTCTATCCACTTGAGTGGCAACCTTCAGAGATCTGTGGATATGAACCCCAAGATCTCTCTGTTACTCCACATTCCTAAGAACCCTGCTGTTGACCCTGTAATCTGCATTCAAATTTGTCCTACCAAAATGAATCACTTCGCACTTATCAGGGTTAAACGCCATCTGCTACTTTTCAATCCAGCTCTGCATCCTATCAATGTCTCTTTGCAGCCTACAAGAGCCCTCCATCTCATCCACTACTCCATCAATCTTGATGTCATCAGCAAATTTACTAACCCACCCTTCAGCCCCCTCTTCCAAGTCGTTGATAAAAATCACAAACAACAGGGGACCCAGCACTGATCCCGTGGTAACTGGCCTCCAGTCAGATCTTAAGCTCCTGAGTAAAAATAATAACTGGGTGGGGTTTATGCTGTCAGTCTGGAAGGACAGGCAGGGTGAACGAGATCAGAGAATCCTGGGCTATGTCCAACTCAAGTCTGTCAGCATCCTCCTTGCTGTTGATTACATCAAAAAGTTTTGTAATTTCTGAAAACTTTAATCTATATAAACAAGTTCAGCTCATTAATATAAATCAAAAAGCCACAAGACCAATAGTAACTCCAAAATAACACCACTGTCCTAACCTCCAGTCTGAAAAACCACCATGTGCCATTACTCTCTGCTTTCTGTCCCAGATTCGGATTTAGTCCTGCCGTTTCGGACTTCACCAGCAGGCCTGGAAGCAGTCAGTAATCTTGTGCAGGAAGGATGCAGCTATCTGAACCTGATCACTTGGCCGCAAACTCATGGATGGGGTGATATGTGCTTAGCAGTGGGGAGTGGCTCAGGCTTTTGGTAAGTCGCTATGATCCCCGTGCAGGAGACAGCATCGTATTGAAAAGTATAGAAAGCCCTGTGTTACAGCAGGCTTTCTGAGGTGCCTGCATAGTATTTGTACAGAAAGTTCTGGTAGGTATCCTGGTGTTTGAATGCTACATTGAACAAAGGTTATTGCCTTGACTGTTGGTCTTTTGGAATGTCAAGGATATGTCCAGGCTTTCCACTCCAAAAACACAATACATGTGCTGCTATAATTCCCATCCAGGGTTCCTTCCTTTAAACTTGGAGACTGATCTCATTTTTCTCCCATGCTCTCCTTTTCACTTGAGCTCCTTTCTGTTTCATCCAAATCCACTTCTTAGCTCTGAACAAGGATTATTTAACTTCCAGTGGCATTTCCAATACGTAAAGACAATTTTTTAATCAATTCAAACTGTTTCATTTCACTGTCCTTTAATGCTTGTAATTCCTACTCAACCTTTTTCATCTGGGAGACAGCTTCTTATTTTTATTTATTCAAGGGATATGGGCTTCGCTGGCTAGGCCAGCATTAATTGCTCATCCCTAATTGCCCTTGAGTAGGTGATGGAGAACTGCCTTCTGGAACCCCTGCAGTCCATGTTGTGTAGGTACATCCACACTGCTTCCAGGAAGGGAGTTCTACATTTGAGCAACAACAGTCCAAGAACAGCAATATATTTCCAAACAGGATGATGAGTGACTTGGTGGGGAACTTCCAGGTGGTGGTGTTCCCATGTATCTGCTATCCTTAACCTTCTAGATGGTACTGGTTGTGGAATTGGAAGATGCTACCTAAGGAGCCTTGGTGAGTTCCTATAGTGCATCTTGTTGATGGTATAGGGATGTCAATCAGGTCGGCTGCTTTGTCCTGGATGGTGTCAAGCTCCTTGTTGGAGTTGCATTCATCCAGGCAAGTGGAGATTCCAGCACACTCCTGTCTTGTGCCTTGTCAACAGTGGACAGGCCTTGGGAAGTCAGGTGATGAGTTACTTGCTGCAGGATTCCTAGCCTCTGGCCTGGTCTTGTAGCTGTAATATTTCTCTGGCTAGTCTAGTTCAGTCTCTGAACAATAGTAACCCCAGGATGTTGATAGTGCAGGACTCAGCATTGGTAATGTGAAGTTCCACCTGGTTAATTACTGCTTTAAGCTGCTCCATCATTAAGGCTGTAAACTTGCACCAAGTAAATCCTGTTCCCCAAATGGTTTCACATTGTCAGCCGTTGTCTCCTGTTCTAAGAGAAACAATTTCAGCTAATGAACTTTTCCTTTCAATTTATTCTTTAAGTTCAGATTCAACTTGTTTTAGTCTGTTTAGTTCAGATTCCTGGCAAGCCCACAATTCTGCAAGAGAACCTGTTCCCTTCTCTTTATTGTCCAGAATCAATCTTTCTCTGAAAAGAGGATGTCACAGAATCAGTTTTGTGTAGTTTATTATTGGAAGACAATGTCTGCTTTGAGCAGACATAGAACATAGAACATTACAGCGCAGAACAGGCCCTTCGGCCCACGATGTTGCGCCGACCAGTTACAAAAACAATGACCCACTAGCCTATACCAATCCCTTTTCGTCCATAAACCTATCCAGAGATCTCTTAAACGCCCCCAAACTAGACGCATTTACAACTGCAGCAGGCAGGGCATTCCAATCCCTCACCACCCGCTGGGTAAAGAACCTACCCCTGACATCCGTCCTGTAGCTACCCCCCCTTAATTTAAAGCCATGCCCCCTCGTGCTAGCTTTCTCCATCCGAGGAAAAAGGCTATCACTATCCACCCTATCTAAACCTCTAATCATCTTATATGTTTCAATAAGATCCCCTCTTAGCCGCCTTCTTTCCAACGAAAACAACCCTAGATCCCTCAGTCTCTCCTCATAGGACCTCCCCACCATACCAGGCAACATCCTAGTAAACCTCCTCTGCACCCTCTCCAACGCCTCCACATCCTTCTTGTAATGCGGGGACCAGAACTGCACACAGTACTCCAAGTGCGGCCGCACCAGAGTAGTGTACAGTTGCAACATTACACTGCGACTCCTAAATTCAATCCCCCTACCAATAAACGCCAAGACACCGTACGCCTTCTTGACAACCTTATCTACTTGATTCCCAACTTTCAGGGATCTATGTACACACACACCTAGATCCCTCTGTTCATCCACACTATTCAAAGTCCTCCCGTTAGCCCTATACTCGACACATCTGTTGCTCCTACCAAAGTGAATTACCTCACACTTCTCCGCATTAAATTCCATCCGCCACCTCTCGGCCCAGCTCTGCAACCTATCTAAGTCTCCCTGCAGACTATGACACCCTTCCTCACAATCTACCACACCTCCAACTTTGGTGTCATCAGCAAATTTACTAATCCACCCAACTATACCCTCATCCAGATCATTAATAAAAATTACAAACAACAGTGGCCCCAAAACAGATCCCTGAGGCACACCACTCGTAACTGCACTCCATGATGAATATTTACCATCCACCACCACCCTCTGTCTCCTATCTGATAGCCAATTCCTGATCCAACTTCCTAGATTACCCACAATCCCATACATCTGCATTTTCTGCAGAAGCCTACCATGGTGAACCTTATCGAACGCCTTACTAAAATCCATGTATACCACGTCAACTGCCTTACCCCCATCCACCTCTTTGGTCACCTTCTCAAAAAACTCAATAAGGTTAGTAAGGCACGACCTACCCGCTACAAAACCATGCTGACTATTTCTAATCAATTCATTACACTCCAAATAACTATAAATCCTATCCCTAATAATTTTTTCTAAAACCTTGCCCACAACAGAAGTAAGACTCACCGGTCTATAATTCCCGGCAAAGTCTCTGTTCCCCTTCTTAAACAATGGGACAACATTCGCTATCCTCCAATCCTCCGGGACTACACCAGAGACCAATGACGACCTGAAGATCTGAGCCAGAGGCTCTGCAATCACCTCTCTAGCCTCCCAGAGAATCCTAGGGTAGATCCCATCCGGACCAGGGGACTTATCTATTTTCAGCCCCTCAAGAATTTCCAGCACATCCTCTTTATCAACCGTAATACTGTCTATTTTACACCCCTGCAACCCAATGTCCTCCTCAGCTATATTCATGTCCCCCTGCGTGAACACCGAAGAGAAATATTGGTTCAATACTTCTCCAATCTCCTCCGGTTCCACACACAACTTCCCCTTGCTGTCTGTAACTGGCCCTAATCTTGCCCTGACCAACCTTCTGTTCTTGACATACCTATAGAACGCCTTAGGATTCTCCTTAATCCTATCAGCCAAAGTCTTCTCATGTCCTCTTTTAGCCCTTCTCAACTCACTCTTCAACTCCCTCCTAGCCAATCTAAAGCTTTCTAGTGCACTATCTGAGCCCTCCAATCTCATCCGAACATAAGCCTCCTTTTTCTTTTTAACCATCGACTCAACTCTTTTAGTGCACCACGGTTCCCTAGATCTACCAAATCCACCATGCCTGACAGGGACATACCTATCAAGGACTCGCAGTAGCTGCTCCTTGAAAAAACTCCACATTTCAGACGTTCCCAGTCCCTGTAATCCCCTAATCCAATCCATGCTTCCTAATTCACTCCTGATAGCCTCATAATCGCCCTTACCCCAGCTAAAATTGCTGACCCGAGGTTCATGCCTATCTCTTCCCATCACTAAGGTGAACGTAACCGAATTGTGGTCACTATCACCAAAATGCACACCAACTTCCAAGTCTATGAAAAGGTGATGTAATTTGTAATTAATTCCCTGGAAAGGAACAGTCTCTTTAACATGTGCAGGTATGTCATTCTGGTTCTGTCAATTTTTAGGTGCATCAGGGGCCCACACCTGCCTCTGCCTTGCCCCCTGATTTTCGGTTATTTTGCTTCTTCCAGTTGCTGCTACTGAGCTGCCTGCACTGGTTCCCGTGCAACATGGATTTCCTGCAGAGCACTGATTCCCTTGGACACTGAGGGTGAAGGAGTGAAAAGTAAAGTTGCCATAATCCCAGATGACCATAGGTTGCTCTACGCTTTGAGGAAGAGAGCTAACTGATAGTGATTTAACCTGAGAATCATCACATCTCAGGCAAGGGGCAAGATCGAGAAGGTGAGCCTTCATGAATAACTTCAGCCAGTACAGGAATTGAACCCGCTTTGCTGGCATTGCTGTACATCACAAACCAACTGTCCAGCCAACTGAGCTAAACTGAATTTTGAAAGAGTACAGACTGAATGATTCTCACTGTGCTGCAACCACTCCCTTTCTTTAAAGGCAGCTTCTGAGGTGTCCATTCCTTCAAGACTCAGATACGCAATGCTGCTTTAATGGCCCCCTTTGTCTTTTGGCTCTGTGCTCCCTCCTTAATTTTTGGACTCAATACCTTTGGCTTAAGATACTTCCTGCCTCTTGACTTCAACATCAGCAAGTCATATTATTAAGTTTAAACACATAGGAAAGCTCTCTAAAAACAGTGCAGCTCCCTGTGCTATCCCTCTTATAAGAGGAAACAGTTCTCATAGAGAGTCAGATAAGCCACATATTATAAGTTGCCAGCATTCAATGAGCAGATTGTCAGTTTAATTTAATGATCGAGGCTGCGTTAAAAAATGGCAAATTATTTTTAAATGGTCCAAAATACAAGGCTCCTACCACGAACAGACAATTTCCCCGATTCATGGCTTTCTGCCACCTTTATAATGGGGAACTATTTTACTGCTGCTAGGCTTTGACACATGGCCACCCACGCAATTCTCTGAGCCTGCACCATAATAAAGGATATGGGATAAGTGCAGGAAAATGGGATTAGCATGCCTTTAGTGGTAGATAGTCAGTGCAAACTCAATGGGCTGAAGGGCCATTTTTGCGCTGTACTAGTCTATGTGCCTGCTTTAGCAGGTCCACAGAATCCAACCCATAGTCAATTTCATATTCAAGCAGCCATTGCTCCATTAATATTTATTTTGTAATATTTTATCAAAACACTTCTGAAAGTTGGCTCATCCATTACCCATAGACTAACTATTATAATGTTTTTCTGACTGACCACCCATCTTCCAATCCATATCAACTGGAGCCCAATATCACTACCACATGGAGAGGCAACAGCCTAGTGGGATTATCGTTCAACTATTAATCCAGAAATGCAGCTAACAAGAACATAAGAAATAGGAGCAGGAGTAGGCCATCTAGCCCCTCGAGCCTGCCCCGCCATTCAATAAGATCATGGCTGATCTGTCGTGTCTCAGTTCCACATTCCCGCCCTCTCCCCATAACCCTTAATCCCCTTGCCCATCAAAAACCTATCAACCCGCATCTTAAATATATTTAGCGAGGCAGCCTCCACCACTTCAACGGGCAGAGATGTTCTGGGGATCCAAATTCAAATCCTGCCACCGCAGATGGTGGGATTTGAATTCAACAAAAAAAATCTAGAATTAAGAATTTACTGATAATCACGAAACCATTGTCAAATTGTCAGAAAAACCCATCTGGTTCACTAACGTACTGCAGGGAAGGAAATCTGCTGTCCTTACCTGGTCAGGCCTACATGTGACTCCAGACCTTCAGCAATATGGTTGCCTTTCAACTGCCCTCTGGACTAGGAATGAATAATAAATGCTGGCCAGCCAGCGACGTCTATGTCCCATGAACGAATAAAAAACCTAAGCAGCCACTGATTCATATTATTCACCTTAACTGTTACAAGTTTACATTTCTTTTGAATATTGAACGTTGCTAAATAATTTCTCCCTGCCCTTGACTGTTCACTCTTACCTCATCCAATTTGTTTTGTCTGCAGGGAAAGGAAAATGTGAAGCCAAGAGGAAGCTTTTTATCTTTTATTTCCTGTTTTTCAATAAAATCTCCCAGGCATTCAGCAACATGATCAAAAAGCTGCAAGGTAGAAGGAAGAACAAAGTACAAGGTTAGAAAATCATTCTTCTCATTGGTTGATCACGGCAACACTATTACTTTTGATCTTGCACTGTCACCAATTGCATACGTAGTTAAGTTAATCGAGCAGCTCAATATATCTGTATTTCAGATTAATTTAGAAAGATAGAAGGTGTGATTTTACGAAAAATATTTGAAGTCCAGGATGAAAACAGGAGAGTTTCTGAATCGTTTTTTGGGCAAGTACAAATCTGCGATCTTATGCACTCAAGTGCATGAGAAAAAAACAGCAAAAGGCATTTCTCGCTTGTAGGAGAGAGGGCGAAGCTTATATCACCCAAAAGCTGGCTGAGACAGCAGTGTACACAATTGTGCATGTGAAAGTCCCTCTGTTCTGAGAGCAGAGAGATCTGTCACTCAGCCTCTGCTGCTATCAGCCAGCCTCCATGGCCTAAAGCACCTGCCCACCCCAGCCACTGCAAGGGCTCCCCGCCCTGTCACAAGCCCCTACCCCACAAACACTACCAGGCTGGCACTACCCAAGGAGCAGCCCCCCCTCCCTTGCCCCGACCTCCCAGGGGGCTTCAATCTAGTAAGACTGCCCCCGGAATGTCTGAAGTAGTTGACGTGCCAGAATTATATGCAAGTAGTTATGGGAGTAAAGACAAAAGGGATTATAATTTTTTCTTAATTATACAGTGTATGCTTTTCTTTGCTTAACATTTTTCCTGTTTCCAACAGCTAGTTATAAATTCAATGTTTCAAATAATTTATATTTTTGAAAGCAAATTAAACTAATATAGAGTATCAATCTCAGAATTGCTAAAAGAGGCCAATGGACCCATTGTATCTGCACTGGCTCTCTGAATGAGCAATTCACTAAGAGCCTTCACCCCATAATTTTCCTCTTCAGATAACAGCTGAATTCACTTTGAATTCCACAATTGAATTTGCCACCACACTCAGGTAGCACAATCCATACCCTAACCACTCGCTGTGTTGTAAACATTTTTATAGATCATATTTTAGCAGCTTGGATTTGGCACTGAGAATAGCAGCGATCTAATGATGCTCCGGCACTAACTTGTAGGTCCTGTATCTGTGGTTACCCAACTCCGCCACAGGCAGTGCTCTAGCAATAGCTCTCTGAGAGATTCATCATTGAAGTCAATATAGTGTCGTTGTGTTACCCACTAACTCACTAAGCAGCAGCAGAAGTGAGAATTGGTGCATTCATGTGTAAATGAAGTTTTAAGACTTAATAAGCCAAGGTGTAGAATACTTTGAAGGTTTATTCATTTCTTGATTATTTAATTAGATTTAAAAAGAAATTTTTTTTCCCATCTTTTTCGGTTTCTTTTATCGCTCTTAACTTCATCTTTCTTTTTCAATCTTTATTTTTTATGGTACATGATTTAAATCCAATATATAATTCCTGATTTAGACTATACAGCCATGACCAATTGTATGTCATTTTTCAAATTCTTTCACAGAATGTGGTTTCGCTGGCTGGGCCAGTATTTGTTGCCTATTCCTAACTGCTCTTGAACCACTGCAGTCCATGTAGGAACAGCCACAATGCTGTTAGGAAGGGCATTCCAGGATTTTGATCCAGTGACAGTGAAGGAATGGCGATATAATTCCAAGTCAGGATGGTGTGTGGCTTAACAGCGAAACTTGTAGGTGGTAGAATTTCCTTGTGTCCGCTGCCTTTGTCCTCCCAAATGGTGGAGTTTGTGGTTTAAAAGGTATTGTCAAAGGGGCCTTTGGTGTTTAATTCTATTCAGGATGTGGGCATTAATTGAGGACTCACCTGGGTATATAGATGTATAGAAGCAGAATGAAAGAACGTTGTTGGTTGGAGAACGTTGTTGGGTGGGGGTGAGGATTGAGAAGCACTCCTGCTCATTTTGGCCCACAAGCAGTACTGTAAAGAAATTTGCCTGAAGTTGTCCTCGCTTCCGTTTATCAGCCAGGTCAAGATCAAAACTGGAAGACAGCCCTATTATAATAGTTGAGTACCTAACACACTTACTGGAAGTGGGTAGACTGCCCGATCTTGCCTCGCCTCCATTAAACCCAGAGGTGGCCAACATGATGGCAAAGTGGTTAGCAATGCTGCCTTACAGCACCAGAGACCCGGATTCGATTGCCGGCTTAGGTCATTCTGTGTGGAGTTTGCACGTTCTGTGTCTGTGTGGATTTCCTCCAGGTGCTCTGGTTTTCTCCCACAGTCCAAAAGACATGATGGTTAGGTGCACTGACCTGAACAGGAGGCAGACTGTGGCGACTAGGGGAATTTCACAATAGCTTCATTGCAGTGTTAATGTAAGCCATATTATAATTAATAAACAAACAAACAAACAAACAAACAAACAAACCTTTCCCTTTCTTGGATCTCACATGCCACAGAACCCAATAGAGACCACCACACAGGATCAAACACTCAATGACATTAAGCCTATGCTCAAAGCTCGTGTAAACTCTGGACAGCTGTCAACGTGACTTCTTGGCCACTGACGACAAAGTCAAGGAAATAAAGTTACTTAAAAATTTTCAGAAAAACTTTTCAGTTAATTTTCTGAAATCACTAGTTTGGAAGGTGAGGGGGGGTGGTTCTTTACAGTTCAAACAGGAATGCTGGGGGTGGGAGGTAGTCAAGAGTCTAGTTGTTACATAGGTTGAGGTTGGGCTGGTTGAGCTTGTAAGCAAGGGATAGGATGCTGTTGAAAAGCAGAAGGCCTGGGAATTCCAGAAGTTGCTCAAGATGTATAACAGGGTGAGAGGTGAGGACTCCACCTGTTGAAAAGGAGAAAACCATGGGCTCCCAATCTTGAAATGAAGGGTTGGAGGCTCCAGATCTTGAACAGGGGTGGGGAGCCAAGGATACTCCAGGTATTGAAGGGGAGAGCTCGAGCAATAGTGCAAGGGGAAGACCTTCAACTGATCTACCTGGCTGTTGCCTTGGTTACTGTCTTCAGTACTATTAAAATTCAGGAGACCTGGTTCACTCCTGAGTGTGTGCTAACTTGACTAAATACTACTGTGGCATAGTCAAAGGAGCACAATTGGTCTCTGTATGGAGCAGTTAGGGAGCAGAAATAGTAAGATACATGGTCAAATGGGCAGATAGTAACAGATGGAATTTAACTCTGAAAAGTAAAAGGTAATGAGCTTTGGGTGGAGTAATTTGACAAGGAAGTATTCAATGAATGGCATGACACTAGGAAGTTCTGTAGAACAAAGGGACTTTGGCGTGTTTTTCCATAGATCTGTGAAGGCGGAAGGACATGTTGGTAGGATGGTGAAAAACAATTGCCTTATCAATCAAGGTATAGATTATAAAATCAGGGAAGTCATGTTGGAGTTGTGTAGGCCACAACTGGAGAACTGCATGCAGTTCTGGTCGCCACACTATAAGGAGGATGTGATTGCATTGGAGGAGATTCACCAGGATGCTGCTTGGAATGGAGCATTTAAGTTATGAAGACAGGTTGGATAGGTTTGGATTGTTTTTGTTGGAGAAAGAGTAAAGGGGCAACCTGATTCAGATGTACAAAATTATGAAGGGATTGGACAGAGTGGATAGGGAGCAACTGTTCCTCTTAGTTGAAGGGTCAAGAAGGGTCAGGAAACTCAGGCGGGGGGGGGGGAAAAGAGAGAGAGAGAGAGAGAATGTGAGAAAATCTTTTTAATGAGGACGGTGATGGTCTGTAACGTGTTGCTTGGGAGGGTGGTAGAGGTGGTTTGCCTCACATCCTTTAAAAAGTGTCTGGATGAGCATTTGGCACATCATAACATTCAAGACTATGGGCCAAGTGCTGGTAAATGGGATTAAGTGCAGGTCAGGTGTTTCTTACTTGTTGGTGCAGACTCAATGGGCCGAAGAGCCTTTTCTGCACTGTATGATGTTATGATTCTTTGATTGGTGCACGTAGCTATATGTTGTGATACTCTTCATGGTTAACTGACCTGCATATACTTACTGTCTAAAGAATAACACATTCTGTGGCTACCAGTATTCATGGTAGAATTGGTAAGGGTTTGGAAAACAATGTTGTTATGTAAACAGAGAATTATTTATTAGCAGGTACTTCCTTTCTTGCTGCTTATAAAAGGGCAACAATTTCCACATTTTTAGAAACAGTTGGCAGAAAGTTAGTTTTTGCTAAGTGTGGTAGTGTGTGGCTCCAGTTCCTGCTGGCCTAAGTAACAGGTCCTGAATTTGCATCCAATTCCGTACTTGGAAACTTTTTAGTTACGTACAAGTGAACATCTCTCCAAATCAACTTCGGTCAGGAATTGATTCATCTAGCCCCTGTCAGCTCAGTGGGCTGGGATGGCTCGAGGAAGCACACAAACCTCATCTCTCCAGCCAGGGAAGCTATTGCCTAGGTCTGTGCAGCAGGCAACTGCAGAAACAACACACAGTGCAGGAAGCAGGTGAATGTTCAGGATGGATAGGATAGAGGTGGAGAAACTCTTCCCGCTCAGAAAGGACAGTAGGACTAGGGGGCACAGCCTCAAGATAAAGGGGTTTAGAACGGAGTTGAGGAGGAACTTCAAAGGGTGGTGAATCTCTGGAATTCTCTGCCTGTTGAGGTGGTGGAGGCTGCCTCACTAAATATTTTTAAGACGCGGGTTGATGGGTTTTTGATAAGAGAGGGGACTAAGGGTTACGGGGAGAGGGCGGGAATGTGGAACTGAGCCACGACGGATCAACCATGATCTTATTGAATGGCGGGGCAGGCTCGAAGGGCTAGATGGCCTACTCCTGCTCCTATTTCTTATGTTCGTCAGGCAATGCCTCCACCCCAGCCCCATCCCCCTTGCACCTACCCCTGGTTGAACTTCAGTCCACTGGAGGAGTGGAGGATCCATGAGTCCCATGACACCACGTGTAAACACCAGTTTGGCATGGAGCTGGAGGGTAAGAACTGGTCTGTCCCAGCAGAGTGGTGTTCAGCACAACAGCTATAGTGCAGCATTATGCAGGTAGGCTGTGATTGTTGCATTCACTTCAAAGTTTCAAGCAAACTGAAGGCTACCAAGTGCACGTCACTCTTTTCAAACAGGTTTGAGGTTTTCTGGCAAGATGGAAGACCTAATTTAGGCAAGCAGTTGTTTGATAAGCATTCGTGAGATGCAGACGAATGCTAAAGGTCTTCATGCCCCCAGGCAGTGAGATAACTGACCTGCCATTGGGAGAATTTCAAACTTTTTACATCAACTTTCTGACTTTTCAGCTCTTGCTGGATTCGCCACTCCCAGCCAGTAAGCTGAAGCAGCACGGTGGCAAACACTGCTGCCTCACAGCACCAGGGAACCAGGTTCAATTCCTGCTCGTATAGTGCTTAGCACTGCTGCCTCACAGCGCCAAGAACCCAGGCTCAATTCCAGCCTTGGGTGACTGCGTGGAGTTTGTATATTTCCCCCGTGTCTCTGAGTTTCTTCCAGGTGCTCCGGTATCCTCCCACAGTGTAGAAGACACGCTGGTTACATGGATTGGCCATGGTAAATTCTCCCTCAGTGTACCCAAACAGACACTGGAGTGTCGTGACTAGGGGGTTTTCACAGTAACTTCTTTGTAAGGCTACATGTAACACTAACTAATTAATTAATTAATCAACAGATGCCAGGCAATGACCATCCCAATAAGAGAGATTCTAACTTGACATTCAATGGCATTGCCATTACTGAATCCTCCAGTACCAACATGATGCGGGTTATGATTGACCAGAGACTGAACTGGGTTAGTCACATAAATAGTGTGTACCTCCTAATTCCGCAAAGGCTGTCCACAATCCAGAAGCTGCAAGCCAGGAGTGTGATGGAATACTCTCCACTAGTCTGGATGAGTGCCACTCGAATAACAGATGCTCATGCCACCCAGGACAAAGCAGCCCACTTGATTGACATCTCATCCACAAATATTCATTCCCTCCATCACTGATGCACAGTAGCAGCAGTGTGTACCATCTACAAGATGCACTGCAGCAACTCACCAATCCTTGGACAAGGGCAGCAGACGCATGGGTACAGAACCATCTGGAAGTTCCTCTCCAGGTCACTCACCATCATGACTCGGAAACATATTGCCATTCCTTCACTGTCACTGGATCAAAATCTTGGAACCTCTTCGCCAACAGTGTGAGTGTATCACCTGGATTGCAGCAGTTCAAGGCAGCAGCTCACCACAACCTTCCAGGGGCACTTAGGGATGGATAATAATGCCAGCCTAGCCAGCAACGCCCACATTATTTGAATTAATTTAAAAATACATCTTACATTGCACCTTTATTACAGACCTGCTTCTGATAGAGGGATTTGGCTGTAATCAGACTGCGATCCTCTAAGATTCTGACAGTCCAGCAGCAGATTAAGAGATCCCTCTGCCTGCCTGATGTATGAGCCATGGCCCAGAGCCGAGTGCTACTGCTGACTGCTGCTTTCCCTGTGTCATCACTGAGTGAGCTGACAGGGACATCCAATCAAAAGATCCCACCCAAATGTTTTGGGGTGAACTTGATATCATTGGCACATGGGTTTTGTTTACAGGGATCTTGCTGTCAGTCTTCTTGTTGCCAATGGAGTTACTGCTGCCATAGGCGTTTGCAGTACAGGGGGCATTCAGCTCCTTGAAACAGTGCTGTCTCTTTATTAAAACAATCTACAATTAATCCCAATCTCTCCTGATATCCTATCTCTGTCTTCGCTTCAAACATTTATCCACTTTCCCTTTGAAAACATGCAATGGTCTTTCCTTGTGGTGAAATATCCAAAGCTTGAACAGCCCTCCATACAGAATTCCTCCTAATCTCTACCTCTCATCAGAATTTTAAACTGATGACTGTGCCATCCCTATCAGTGACTCTATTTATTCCATCATAATTTTTAACGTTTCTATTCACCTTCTCTTTGGCTATCTTTGCCATTAACATATGGAAACATTAGTGGCATGCAAGAAATTTGTTTTATTTAACCATTGTCTGAATTGTGTGTGAATCAATGGCTTTGCATTTCATTAGACAAGGGAAGGGGACAAAGCTCTTTTCAATTACATCCATTTGGCTGTAAAATTCTATGATTGAAGACAATTTATTTTGTGATCTGCTTTGCCCTTAAATACCTTTTCAAACAATTTGTCATAACAGTGAATGAAACAGCCCATACCCGTACGCCACTACCATGCACGATATCCTCTGGTGTAGGATAGATCTGGCTTTCCATCTCCACCTTCTGCTGTCGTTCATGAGACACTTTTACACGCAGAATGCGAAAACTGGAGCCTCCCAAATCCAGAGCAAGAAAGTCTCCTTTCTCTGTGATAAATATCAGAAACAAGAGCTCTTTAGTTACAGTAAATTTTTGCAGAACTTTAAGATAAATCAGTTATGAGTAAATGAAGAAAATATTCAACACGAAAACAGAAGATGCTGGGAAAACTCAGCAGATCTGACCACACCTGTGGAGAGAGAATAGAGCTGACGTTCTGAGTCTGGATGACCCTTCATCAGAACTGAATATAAGGAAAATAGGGCGAGATTTATACTATCAGGGTGGGGGTGGGCGTTACTGACAAAAATGTCAGGCAAAAAGATGACGGGGATGTAAAAGGTGGTGATCAAGGCTGAGAAGGGCGGTGCTAGCAGCCCATTAAGAGATCAGAAGCTTAAATGGCAATGTGTCAAAGGACAACCTGAAACACGTAACAGATAGCCCAGCTGGGGTGGGAGGAGGGGGGGGATACCCAGATGGAAAGTGAGATTTAAAAAAAAACCAAAGAAAAATGAAAATTTAAAAAATATTGAATAGAATAATAAAAACAAAGATGGAAGATTAAACAAATTAAAATAAAAAAATGGAGATGGGATGGAGGTGGAGGGCAGTGTGCGCATTCTGAAGTTGTTGAACTCAATTTTCAGTCCAGAAGATGTAAAGCGCCCAATCGGAAGATGAGGTGCTGTTCCTTCGCTGAAACACTGCAACAGACATGTGGGTATGAGAGCAGGATGGTGTCACAGTGGTTTGCACCAATGCCTCACAAAGTCAGGAACCCAGGTTTGAGTTTTGGCTTGAGTCACAGTGAGTGGAATTTGCACATTCGCCCTGTGTCTGCATGGGTTTTCCAGTTTCCTCCCACAGTCCAAAGATGTGCAGGTTAGATGGACTGGCCATACTAAATTGCCACTTGTGTCAGGGGGGACTCGCTAGAGTAAATACATAGGGTTATGGTGATAGGGCCTGGGTAGGATTGTGGTTAGTGCAGACCCAATGGGCCAAATGGCCCCTTCTGCACTGTAGGGATTCTATGATATGTCAAGTAACAGGAAGATCTGTTTGCAGACAGACCAAAGATGTTGCAAAAGGTCACCCAGTCTGCGTTTGGTCTCTCCAATGTAGAATTGACCGCATTAAGGAATATATTCAATTTTGCAATTCTATTAAAAGGACACAATATCATGATCATGCATGAGTCACTAAAAGTTAGTGCACAGGTACACCATGTGATCAAGAAGGCTAATGGATTGCTATCTTTATTACAAGAGAAGTTGAATGTAAAAGTTATACAGAGCATTGTTGAGACCACAGCTGGAATTTTTCAGCTAGCAAGGCTGGAAGCGAGGACGGAGAACTTGACACTCAGCCAAATCTCCATTCACTGTAGCGGGGCCAGGGAATCTCAGTGGCATGAACTGCTGGAAAGTTCCGGCTCACATCTCAACTGTGTGTTTGTCCTCTTTATTTAAGGAAGGATGTAAATTCATTGGAGGTATGCTTCAAAGGAGACTCACCACATTGACACCTGGAATGAGTGAGCTGTCTTGTTAGGGAAAGTTAGACAAACTGGGCTAGTTTGCACTGGAGTTCAGAAGAGCGAGAGCTAACTAGATTGTCTACAAGATCATGAATGTTCTTGACAAGGTGGATGTGGAAAGTATGTTCCCTTTTGTGGGCTAGTCAAGAACTAGTGAGCACTGTTTTAAAATCAGGGGTGCTCTTATCGCAAAGAGATAAGTTCCCTCATGGGAGGTTAGTTAGGAAGGTTCAGTCGCTAGGTATACATGGGGAGGTAGTAAATTGGATTAGACACTGGCTCAATGGAAGAAGCCAGGGAGTGGTTGTGGAGGATTGCTTCTGAGTGGAGGCCTGTGACGAGTGGAGTGCCGCAGGGATCGGTGTTGGGTCCATTGTTGTTTGTCATCTATATCAATGATCTGGATGATAATGTGGTAAACTGGACCAACAAATTTGCTGATGATACAAAGATTGGAGTGTAGTGGACAGTGAGGAAGGTTTTCAAAGCTTGCAGGAGGATTTGGACCAACTAGAAAAATGGGCTGAAAAATTGCAAATGGAATTTAACGCAGACAAGTGTGAGGTATTGCACTTTGGAAGGACAAACCAAAGTAGAACGTACAGGGTAAATGGTACGACTCTGAAGAGTGCAGTTGAACAGAGGGATCTAGGAATATAGGTACAGAATTCCCTAAAAGTTACGTCACAGGTGGATAGGGTCGTAAAGAGTGCTTTTGGTACATTGGCCTTTATAAATCAGAGTATCGAGTAAAAAAGTTGCAGTGTTATGGTAAGGTTATATAAGGCATTGGTGAGGCCGAATTTAGAGTATTGTGTACAGTTTTGGTCACCTAGTTACAGGAAAGATGTAAATAAGGTTGAAAGAGTGCAGAAAAGGTTCACAAGGATGTTGCCGGGACTTGAAAAGCTGAGTTACAGAGAGAGATTGAATAGGTTAGGACTTTATTCCCTGGAGCGTCGAAGAATGAGGGGAGATTTGATAGAGGTGTATAAGATTTTGATGGGTATAGATAGAGTGAATGCAAGCAGGCTTTTTCCACTGAGGCTAGGGGAGGGAAAAAAAAGGGGGCATGGGTTAAGAGTGAAAGGAGAAAAGCTTAAAGGGAATACTGGGGGGGGGGCTTCTTCACGCAGAGAGTGGTGGGAGTGTGGAATGAGCTGCCGGATAAAGTGGTAAATGCGGGGTCACTTTTACCATTTAAGAAAAACTTGGATGGGTTCATGGATGAGAGGAGTGTGGAGGGATATGGTTCAAGTGCAGGTCAGTGGGGCTAGGCAGAAAAATGGTTCGGCACAGACAAGGGCCAAAAGGCCTGTTTCTGAGCTGTAATTTTCTATGGTTTCTATGGTTCTAGATGAGGAGAATTTTTTTCTCTCAGAAGGCTGCGCAACTTTGGAACTCTCTGCCTCGGAGGCAGTGGAAGTTGGATCATTAATATTTTTAAGATGGAGGTAGATTGATTCCCTTGCCTAACAGGAATCTAAGATTATTGGGAGGTAAATGGGAATGTGGATCTCAAAACACAAAAAGATGAGCCATGGTCTTATCGAATGGCAGAATAGGCTGAATGGCCCACTTATCTTCCTATAATACATAGATGAATATATACCCAGTAAAACCCTCAGGCTGTTTTCTCTAAAGTTACTGCATTCTGAGTGCTCAAAATGTTTGCATTTCACATTCAATTCTGGTGATTATTCAAAGAAAGCGATTGTAAATTTTTAAGCATGTGGAAATGATAATTTGAGACAGGTACTTAGATAAATGTGAATTAATTAAGGGAAGTCAGGATAGATTTGTGAAAGGTAAATCATGTTTAATTAAGTTGCCTGAAATTTTTGATGAGATAATGGAGAGGGCTGATGAAGGTAACGCGAACGATGTGGTGTACACGGACTTCCAAAAGACATGTGATAAGGTGTTACTTTGAGGATCAAATACTTTCTTTTTAAAAGATAACATTGAGGAATATTGTGTTATTCTATATAGAAGGCTGTGTGCGTGCATGCATGCATGTGTGGGGCACACCCACATGACTGCATGAATGGATTGTGTGCGCGCGCGTGTGTGTGTGCATGCGCATGTGGGGTGGGTTGAAGTGTGCAGGGGGGAGAGGCTTGTGGAGGGTGCATTGTGTGTCAGTTTTGGGGGGTGTGTGTGTGTGTGAGTGAGAGATGGGTTGAAGCGTGTGTAGTGAGAGTGTACGGGGAAGAGGCTTGTGGAGGGTGCATTGTGTCAGTTTTGTAGGTTGGCGGGGGGGTGGGTTATGATTTAAACGTAGACCATGGGTGGATTTTTCCAAAAACTTGAGTGTCAGGTATAGACTGAAAACCGGTGTATATCTCCCCACATGCACAGTCCCACCCCATACATGGAGGACCCTCCCCTCCCCCACAGACATGGAGAACCCAATCCAAATACATCAGGTAACCATCCCTTTCCCCCCACCCCGTCCACTTTACAAGCATTGGGGCGATTACCAGGCATTGGATCGACTAATTCCACCCACCCCTGCCACCCAGCATTGGGTACCACTTAATAGATGTACATACATTTCCAAAGTATAGCTTACACATAAAAAGATAACCTCATCGTTGTATCCTGAAGGTCAAATGTACGAGTTTTTTGGCCACAGTTCAGAATGAGTCAAACTGAAGGACGTTCTCGTTAACCTTTCCTCAGTAATCACAGCCTTTAAGAGATAAATTGGCTTCTTTCCAAACAGGTGACTTTGCTCAAAAGTAGAAGGTGAAATCACAGCAGCAAACTGATCAGCACTCAGATCAACCTGCCGACACTGCCCATAAATGTAACTGTGCAAATGATGAGGGTTGCTGTTATTAACTTGACAGCCACTTCAAGAAGCTGACAGCAGTCATTTAAATCACATCAGTTGTCTATGAATAAAGGAAAGCAAACAATGAGCTCGTTGTCCTCTGCTGAACTCACTTTTCTCCAAATCTCTTTCATAGAAATAGCAGTGTGGTGAGTCAGCACTTCAAATATTTTCCATTTAAATTATGTCTAAGCTATCAGAATTTAACTTGAAGTATTAAAATAGTTTTATTAAAATCACTGTCTCAAAGCAAACAAATTAGAAGTAACTGAGCAATATGAATCCAGAAACCATAAACTAAATGAGAACATAACGGGATGAAAGAGCAGGAGTGGTCTTCCAGAATAAAGTGTACACCTGCCGAGTTAAAATGTAAGCAATTATTTACTACTTATCCTTAAACTAAAAAGACGCCATGCTCATGAAAAAATATTTTCCTACTTTAATGACAAGTGTACAATGCACTGACATAAATTATATTAAAAAGTGTCCGGAGGCCACCTTGTTTAAGGGCAACTAGAACAAAATTATACGCAATTCGTCTTCCCCCAAAGTGGAACAGCAATCCTGATTTTCCATCATGATAGTGTCGCTTTAAGGCTATTTTCCTGGTGTGATTCATAGTTTGTATCAGATATCTTTGTATTGGGACAAAGTCCTCATAGTCTATATCACAATCGGTAATTCAGTCTGTCAAAGCCAAAATGCAGAGGAGGGAGTCATGTGATACAACCCCCCCGCCCCCCACCAAGCTGGTGGAACCGGTCATATAGTCTTGTGAAGCTACAAATCTCAGTCTGTCATCTTTCCATCTACCCAAGCAGCAGCACAGAAAAGGGGCTCCATCCAGGTTTGAACGTCAGGCCCCATCTACACTGCATCAGCTGGAACTGCTGTCACTTTGCCAGCAAGAATGATTCATCTCAACGTACCTATTTTATCACCGAAGTCTGTGTACTGGAAAACAGAATGATCTAGTATAGGTTTTCAGTCTGCCAATGCCTGTGAAGGAATACATCATTGGACTTTGATTCTGGATTGAAACAATAATTCTTTGTTCTTGCGGTCTTTGCCCTGTAAATCTCTTTCTCCATCCCTCATTTATTTTATGAATTGCAACCTCCCTCCCCCATTTGAGAAATTAACCTTCTGAGTAGGGGTGGGTGAATGGATAAGGGGGACAGTTATGTTGTGAGGATGGGGTGATGGCTGTAGGGGCTATCGCTCCCACTTTTTGCAGTCCAGCAGTGATGTTGCGGCAGGGGAGCATTTTAATTTTTTTTTTAAACAGACCACGCGCAATTGAAGGCTCTGATTGATGTGATAAGCCTGCCTACCACACGATTCAGATTCACAACCTTTTTTTCAGGCCAAGTGCATATCGAGGTGCCTGGGAACACGGTCTACAAGTCAGATCTGGATGACGCCCAGATTCAGCACTTAGAATCAAAATGGTAAAATCGTCCTCTCTGTAACATAAAATGTGTAACTTGCTTTGGTAAAACAACAAAAGCCATACATCTTAAGTCTTAATGTATCTTGTTTAAAAGGACAATTAGTGAAACTTTACATAGGAAACAGCACGTCCAGGCTGGGAAGCTTGCCAGATGATGGGCCCTCATCCAGCAATGAGCCAGATGAACCAATCTTGACAAGTTAGCAAAAAGCTGAAAAAGCTAAAACTGTAGTTTTGCATTGCTAAGCAACCAGGCAGCCATTTTGTTTAAAGAGTGTGCTTCCGACAGTTGAATGAACAAATGACAAACTATTATTCAAGGTGTCATATTATAATTTGATTTAAGAGTGCTGTCATGAATAGATTGACATGTTTAATACTAACTGAGATCACGTTAAGCTAATTACTGGGTAACAGAATTGTATAATTAATTGTATTTTTTGGCACAGAAGTGGATTTTACGGAGAATGCTCAGTGGTACTGTTGTGATGTTGGACCCATCTTGGATCCCCGTTTGGCCGAAGTTTTTGTTTATTGTGTATTTTTCGTTTTTAAGTTTTTTATGTTTTAGAGAACTGGTTTACAAATAAAATTTACTGCGCTTTAAAAACTGAATTTCATTTACCTTTGATAAGTAAACTCTCACGAAGTTGCTTTTTAGAACTTTCTAAAGTAATCCAGCCACTGAAACAGAATTCCCCATTACAAGGGTTATTAATTGAAATTGGATCACAACAAAACTGAGGATTTGGGCAACATATCACCACTCATACAGGGGGAAGCAAGTTAAAAACCACTTGTTTGTGGATGGTGGCGAGAAATGAAATCAGGGCTGTTAAAATTAAACCTCCTCCCCCATCCACAAAAACTTTATGAAGTGCAGTCACTCTGTCGGAAATGCAGAAATTAATTTGTACACAGCTGAAGTGTTATTGTGTTTGAGAGATAAACATTAGCTAGAATACTGGGGAGAACTTCCCTGCTCTTCTTCAGAATGATATGGACGTTGGACTGGGGCAAGCACAGTAAGAAGTCTCACATCACCAGGTTAAAGTCCAACAGGTTTATTTGACAGCACTAGCTTTTTGGAGTCTCGGGCTCCTTCGTCAGGTGAGTAAAGAGCTGTGTTCACAAACAGGGCATATACAAACACAAACTCAATTTACAAGATAATGTTTGGAATGCAAGTCTTTACAGACTTGAGGGCGGCCTTCACGACACACGACAACGCAGAATCACTGAGCAGAAGCTGACAGCCAAGTTCCGCAGATGAGGACGGCCTCAATCAGGATCTTGGGTTCATGTCGCACTATCTGTAACTCCCATGACTTGCCTGGGCTTGCAACATTTCACTAACTATCCTGGCTGGAGACAATACACATCTCTTTAACCTGTGCTTGGTCCTCTCTCCACTCACACTGTCTGTACCTTTAAGACTTGATTACCTGTAAAGACTCACATTCCAACCAATATCTTGTAAACCGAGTTTGTGTCTTTATATGCCCTATTTGTGAACAGAACTCCCACTCACCTGATGAAGGAGCCTGAGACTCCGAAAGCTAGGGTTACCAAATAAACCTGTTGGACTTTAACCCAGCTCCCTCAACCTTTCCTCATAAGACCTACTCTCCAAACCAGGCAGCATCCTGATAAATCTCCTCTGCACTCTCTCCAATCCTTCTACATCCTTCTTACAGTGAGGTGACCAGAACTGCACTTTAACCTGGTGTTGTGAGACTTCTTACTCTTCTTCAGAATAGCGGCATTGGTCTTCTACATTCACCTAGGGGGTTACCTCCCTGGTAATTACGTGCGCCGCAATTGACTAATCACAGAAATAAATCCCTATCAATTATCCTTCAGAACACTCCAGCAAGAGATGAACAAAATTCTCCGTGGTGGAGAGCTTTGGGAACCATAGGTCCCAAGTTACTTGTTCCTCCCAAGCAGATCTTAAATTATTCTCATATGTATTCCAAATTATTCTTTTCTGAAACAAACTTATTTAATTTCATTCGAATAACACAGCATTGTCTCATTCTCCCTAGACAACCTTTCCAGATTGATTGATGGAATTTAATGCGGAGAAGTGTGAGGTAATTCACTTTGGTAGGAGCAACAGATGTGTCGAGTATAGGGCTAACGGGAAGACTTTGAATAGTGTGGATGAACAGAGGGATCTAGGTGTGTGTGTACATAGATCCCTGAAAGTTGGGAATCAAGTAGATAAGGTTGTCAAGAAGGCGTACGGTGTCTTGGCGTTTATTGGTAGGGGGATTGAATTTAGGAGTCGCAGTGTAATGTTGCAACTGTACACTACTCTAGTGCGGCCGCACTTGGAGTACTGTGTGCAGTTCTGGTCCCCGCATTACAAGAAGGATGTGGAGGCGTTGGAGAGGGTGCAGAGGAGGTTTACTAGGATGTTGCCTGGTATGGTGGGGAGGTCCTATGAGGAGAGACTGAGGGATCTAGGGTTGTTTTCGTTGGGAAGAAGGCGGCTAAGAGGGGATCTTATTGAAACATATAAGATGATTAGGGGTTTAGATAGGGTGGATAGTGATAGCCTTTTTCCTCGGATGGAGAAAGCTAGCACGAGGGGGCATGACTTTAAATTAAGGGGGGGTAGCTACAGGACGGATGTCAGGGGTAGGTTCTTTACCCAGCGGGTGGTGAGGGATTGGAATGCCCTGCCTGCTGCAGTTGTAGATGCGTCTAGTTTGGGGGCGTTTAAGAGATCTCTGGATAGGTTTATGGACGAAAAGGGATTGGTATAGGCTAGTGGGTCATTGTTTTTGTAACTGGTCGGCGCAACATCGTGGGCCGAAGGGCCTGTTCTGCGCTGTAATGTTCTATGTTCTATGTTCTATGTTCTATTGTTCACTCACTGGAGTAATTAACGGCAGGGATTTTTCAGCCGCTCCTGGAGGCAGGATCTTCCAGTCCTGCTAAGTCAATAATCATTTAAAGGGTTTGCTGCATCTGCAACAGGGAAAACCACCAGGGCAGGGCCAGGAAATTCCACAGCATTTTTTTGAATTTACTTCCCTTCCTGTATCTTCTGGTTCTCCTAATCTCAAAAAGGTGAAATAGTTTATTGTGGTTAGAATCCTAAAAACAGCAATTATGTCACATCTCAAATATGAGTGGCACAGTGGTTAGCACTGCTGTCTCACAGTGCCAGGGATCCGGGTTCAATTCCAGCCTTAAGTGACTGTGTGCAGTTTGCATGTTCTCTCCGTGTCTGCATGGGCATCCTCCATAAACTCCAGTTTCCTCCCAAAGTCTGAAAGCCATGTAGATTAGGTTGATTAGCCATACAGGGGGAGAGGCCGCAGCTGGAGTAGTGTGCAGTTTTGGGCGCCCTACTTACGCAAGGATATTTTAGCCTTGGAGGGAGTGCAGAGGAGGTTTACTAGGCTGATGCCGGAGTTGAGGGGGTTGGGCTATGAGGAGAGGCTGAATAGATTAGGCTTGTACTCGTTAGAGTTTAGAAGAATGAGGGGAGATCTCATTGAGACGTATAAGATGATGAATGGGATGGATAGGATAAAGGTGGAGAGACTCTTCCCGCTCAGAAAGGATAGTAGGACTAGGGGGCATAGCCTCAAGATAAAGGGGGGGCGGTTTAGAACAGAGTTGAGGAGGAACTTCTTCACTCAAAGAGTGGTGAATCTCTGGAATTCTCTGCCCGTTGAAGTGGTGGAGGCTGCCTTGCTAAATATTTTTAAGACGCGGGTTGATGGGTTTTTGATGAGAGAGGGGATTAAGGGTTATGGGGAGAGGGCGGGAATGTGGAACTGAGCCACGACAGATCAGCCATGATCTTATTGAATGGCGGGGCAGGCTCGAAGGGCTAGTTGGCCTACTCCTGCTCCTATTTCTTGTGTTCTTATGAGAGCCTAGGAGGAGTGGTCTTTTGGCGAGTCTGTACAGACTCGATGGGTCAGATGGTGTCTTTCGGCACCATACAGATTCTATGGTTCTTTGTTCCAGTGAGAACGTGCCCAAAGTAGACCATCGCTTCTCATAATCCAATCCTTCTAACCCTTATACTTATTCCAAGTATTGCTGGACAAAGTGCAGAATTACCTCATTATTTGATCTCTAAATAAATTAAGCTAATTGAGATAGAATTTTTTTCTTTCAAGGCCGAACTCTGTTAGCATATCAGTTGAACTCAGCCCCACTACTACAATAGGTGGGGAATGAACAGTGAATCATTGAGATGTTGGTAAGATGCAGAGCTGGGCAGAGAAGTGGCAGATGGAGTTTAATCCTGATAAGTGCGAGGTGATTCATTTTGGTAGGACAAACTTGAATGCGGATCACAGGGTCAATAGCAGGGTTCTGAAGAATGTGGAGGAACAGAGATCTTGGGATTCATATCTCTGAAAGTTGCCATCAAGTGGATAGAGCCGTGAAGGCGGCTTATAATGTGTTAGCGTTTATTAACAGGGGGTTTGAGTTTAAGAGAAGTGGGGTTATGCTGCAACTATACAGGACCTTGGTGAGATCACATTTGGAATATTGTATGCAGTTCTGGTCACCTCACTATGAGGAAGATGTGGAAGCATTGGAGAGAGTGCAGAAGAGATTTACCAGGATGCTGTCTGCTTTGGAGGGTGGGTCTTATGAGGAAAGATTGAGGGAGCTGGGGCTTTTCTCTTTAGAGCAGAGGAGGATGAGGGTGACGTAATAGACGTTTATAAGATGATGAGGGGGATAGATAGAGTGGAGCTTCAGAGACTATTTCCTTGCGTGGATATAGCTGTTACAAGGGGGCATAACGATAAGGTTCATGGTGGGCGATACAGGAGAGATGTCCGAGGTAGATTCTTTAGAGAGTGGTTGGGGTGTGGAATGGACTGCCTGCTGTGACAGTGGAGTTGGACACTTCAGGAACTTTGAAGCGGTTATTGGATAGGCACATGGAGTGCACCAGAGTGATAGGGAGTGGGATAGCTTGATCTTGGGTTTGGACATAGCTCGGCACAAATCGAGGGCCGAAGAGTCTGTACTTTTCTATGTTCTACGTACAATCACATTGATGTAAGCATGGAGTCACATGTAGGTCAGACCAGGTAAGGATGGCAGATTTCCTTCCCTAAAGAACATGAGTACAGTGAACTAGACGGATTTTCCCAGTACTGAGACTAATTTGTAATTTCGGATTTTTTTAAATAATGAATTGAATTTAAATTCCAGCGGCTCCTGTGTACAATAGTCTGGACCACTGACGCATCATTGTGACCCCCTAAAAATCAACTGAAACCTTGCCAGTGGTGGAATTTGAACACATTCCTTTTCAGAAACTAGAACATGAATACAGCACCTTACACCATTTGGCCACGCTACCGCAAAATTGTTTGGTCTCACTGCTGCTGTTTCTTCAGAGCTGTGAGTTACTGTTTTCTAGGATATCTGACCACATTTCCTTTAACCTGGAACAGGGCCATCAGGATGCCCTGGGTGCAGAATTCAGTGCCATCGCCAGGATGCCCCAGGTCCAAGGGGCGATCAATGGCACACATCACCATGCGGAACCATCTCAAGATGGAGAGTGCACTTCATCAACAGGAAGGGATTGCACTCCGTGAACATCAGCTGGTGTGTGACCACCCACTGCAAGTCATGCACATCAGTGGGAGTGTATGACACATTCAACACAATTTCACAGTAACTTCATTCTAGTGTTAATGTAAGCCTCACTTGCGACGAATAAATAAATTAAATACTGCAACATTTGGAGGTCCCCAGCATCTGAGGGTAACCCTGAACTGAGGGGCTGGCTAGTGGGTTTACCCACTGTCATTGGTAATGATGCCTGAGACCAAGGCTGAATCCTGCTACAATGAAGTCCACTCTGCCACCAGAAATGTGATCAAGCAGTGCACTGGCCTTCTGAAAGCAAGTTTCTAAAGTTTAAATTTATTAGTGTTACAAGTAGGCTTACATTTACATTGCAATGAAGTTACCGCAAAAATCTCCTAGTCACCACACGCCAGTGTCTGTTCGGGTACACAAAGGGAGAATTTTAGCATGGAGGAAACCGGAGCATCCAGAGGAAACCCATGCAGGGGAGAACGTGCAGACCCTGCACAGAAAGTGACCCAAACTGGGAATTGAACTTGGATTACTGACACTGTGAGGCAGTAGTGCTAAACACGCGATGTATGGACCGCAGTGGTGGAGTTCCTTTCCAACCCGTGTCTCACTGTCCCCCCCCTGCCCCTGCCCCTGACCCCCCCCACATTTCCCACTTTCATCAACCACGGTCTCATCCCCACTTTCTCCAATCCTTGTCTCCCTTTTTCCTTTCAATCTCTACTCTGTTTCACAAATTGTGCTCCCTTACCCCCCTCCAAGGGTCACCATTAATCACAATCTGAATTGACCATGTCAGCAGCTTTGCTCAGAAGGCAGGAGGGTGATGATGACTTGCTACGAGGAAAGCTCTGTTGCTCCTCATCATGACATGTCTGAGCTGCTGGCTCATTCCTGAGTGTGCAATGGGGGCAGTTTCATCCGGACCAAAGTTAAGGTGGGGGGAGGGGGTGTGCTGCAAAGGGAGAGCATTCTCTCACTGGGTGGTGGACCTGTCAAACAAGAATGTCTGGTCCTCTTGTGGCCTCCCATGTGAGGATAAGGCTGTAGGACCTGTTTAAAGCTCTGAGCTGGAGACAGAAAACTCCCAGCCCATGCCCCCACCCACCATTGCATACAATGAAAGGCAACTCACTCTGTACACAAACACTGGTGTAATAGTGAGACATAACATTTTGTACCCCCTTTTCTCGAATTAAAGCTGTGAGAATGCACCCTTGCAATTCAGTGGTCCTGTATCTTTCTAACCTTATTTCCACCGCCACCACCCCCCCACCCAATCCTTCTAGGTGCTTCCACAGATCACACACCAGAAGTGGAGGCAGCCAGCTCTGACTTGTGGTGACCTGGATAGGCATCTTCTGGAGGGCCTGGACTGACTTTCACAGGTGACACTGTGTCATGCCATTCTGCCCGCTTCCCAGGATATGCACCAGTGTCTCCCTACTGGTAGGCCCTGTGATGGGGTCCAGCATTCCCTCCTCCCTTGGGGTTCACATAGAACATAGAACATTACAGCGCAGAACAGGCCCTTCGGCCCACGATGTTGCACCGACCAATTAAAAAAGCAATGACCCTCTAACCTAAACCAATCCCTCTCCATCCATAAACCTATCCACGGATCTCTTAAACGCCCCCAAACTAGGCGCATCTACAACTGCAGCAGGCAGGGCATTCCAATCCCTCACCGCCCTCTGGGTAAAGAACCTACCCCTGACATCCGTCCTATATGTACCACCCCTTAATTTAAAGCTATGCCCCCTCGTGCTAGCTTTCTCCATCCGAGGAAAAAGGCTATCACTGTCCACCCTATCTAAACCTCTAATCATCTTATATGTTTCAATAAGGTCCCCTCTTAGCCGCCTTCTTTCTAACGAAAACAACCCCAAATCCCTCAGTCTCTCCTCATAGGACCTCCCCTCCATACCAGGCAACATCCTGGTAAACCTCCTCTGCACCCTCTCCAAAGCCTCCACATCCTTCCTATAATGTGGGGACCAGAACTGCACACAATACTCCAAGTGCGGACGCACCAGAGTTTTGTACAGTTGCAACATGACGTTGCGGCTCCTAAATTCAATCCCCCTACCAATAAACGCCAAGACACCGTATGCCTTCCTAACTACCTTATCTACTTGATTCCCAACTTTCAGGGATCTATGTACACATGCACCTAGATCCCTCTGTTCATCAACACTATTCAGAGTCTTACCGTTAGCCCTATACTCTACACATCTGTTATTCCTGCCAAAGTGAATTACCTCACACTTTACCACGTTAAACTCCATCCGCCACCTCTCGGCCCAGCTCTGCAACCTGTCCAAGTCTCTCTGTAAACTATGACACCCCTCTTCACTATCTACCACTCCTCTGACTTTGGTGTCATCAGCAAATTTACTGATCCACCCAACTATACCCTCATCCAGATCATTTATAAAAATTACAAACAGCAGTGGCCCCAAAACAGATCCCTGAGGCACACCACTTGTAACCAAACTCCATGACGAATACTTTCCATCAACCACCACCCTCTGTCTCCTATCTGATAGCCAATTCCTGATCCAATTAACTAAATCACCCCCAATCCCATACATCTGCATTTTCTGCAGAAGCCTTCCATGGTGAACCTTATCAAACGCCTTACTAAAGTCCATATATACCACGTCAACTGCCTTACCCCCATCCACCTCTTTGGTCACTTTCTCAAAAAACTCAATAAGGTTAGTAAGGCACGACCTACCCTTCACAAAACTGTGCTGACTATCTCCAATCAATACATTACTCTCCAAATAACTATAAATCCTATCCCTAATAATTTTTTCTAAAACTTTACCCACAACAGAAGTAAGACTCACCGGTCTATAATTCCCGGGGAAGTCTCTGTTCCCCTTCTCAAACAATGGGACAACATTCGCTATCCTCCAATCTTCTGGCACTATACCTGTGACCAATGACGACCTGAAGATCAGAGCCAGAGGCTCTGCAATCGCCTCTCTTGCCTCCCAGAGAATCCTAGGGCAAATCCCATCCGGACCAGGGGACTTATCTATTTTCAAACCCTCAAGAATATCTAGCACATCCTCCTTATCAACTGCAATACTATCCAGTTTACAACCCTGTAACCCAGTGTTCTCCACAGCTACATTTATGTCTCCCTGCGTGAATACCGAAGAGAAATATTGGTTCAATGCCTCTCCAATCTCTTCTGGTTCCACACTGTTCCCACTGCTGTCTCTAACTGGCCCGAATCTTGCCCTAACCAATCTTCTGTTCTTAACATATCTATAGAACGCCTTAGGATTCTCCTTAATCCTATCAGCCAAAGTCTTCTCGTGTCTTCTTTTAGCTCTTCTTAACCCACTCTTTAACTCCCTCCTAGCCAATCTAAAGCTTTCCAGTGCACTACCTGAGCCCTCAAGTCTCATCCTGACATAAGCCTCCTTTTTCCTTTGAACCAGCGAAACAACTTTTTTAGTGCACCACGGTTCCCTTGCTCGACCATTTCCTCCTTGCCTGACAGGGACATACATATCAAGGACTCGCAGTAGCTGCTCCTTGAAAAAACTCCACATTTCGGATGTTCCCAGCCCCTGTAGTCTCCTAGTCCAACCTATGCTTCCTAATTCTCTCCTAATAGCCTCATAATTACCCTTCCCCCAGCTAAAACTACTGACCCGAGGTTCCAGTCTATCCCTTTCCATCACTAAGGTGAACGTAACCGAATTGTGGTCACTATCACCAAAATGCACACCAACTTCCAAGTCTAACACCTGGTCTGGCTCATTTCCCAGCACCAAATCCAATACAGCCTCACCTCTAGTTGGCCTATCTACATACTGAGTCAAAAAACCTTCCTGCACGCTTTGTGCAAAAACTGACCCCTCTAACAAGCTAGAGCTATAGCAATTCCAATCAATATTAGTAAAGTTAAAGCCCCTATAACAATTATCTATTACTTTCACTCCAAACCAGGATCGTCTCCGCAATCCTTTCCTCAGCCTCTCTAGAACTTTTAGGAGGTCTATAAAAGACTCCCAACAGGGTGACCTCTCCTCTCCTATTTCTAATCTCAGCCCATACTACCTCAACAGACAAGTCCTCATCAAACTTCCTCTCTGACACTGTGATACAATCCTTGACTAATAATGCTACCCCTCCCCCCCTTCTACCTCCTTCTCTACTCCGACTGAAGCATTTGAACCCCGGAACCTGCAACAACCATTCCTGTCCCTGCTCTATCCATGTCTCTGAAATGGCCACAACATCAAAGTCCCAGGTACTGATCCACGCTGCAAGTTCATCCACCTTATTGCGAATACTCCTCGCATTAAAGTATACGCATTTCAAACCATGCTCTGCTCCACCCCCACGATGCCGTGCATTGCAGTCCCCATCTATGCCCCTCTCACTTTCATCCCTGCTACTCAGGATCCCACCCCCCCTCTGAATCAGTTTAAACGCCCCTGCATAGCCTTTGCAAATTTTCCCCCCAAGATATTTGTTCCCCTCTGATTCAGGTGTAGACCATCACTCTTGTAGAGGTCCCACCTTCCCCAGAATGAGCCCCAATTGCTCAAGAACCTGAACCCCTCCCTCCTGCACCATCCCCTCAGCCACAAGTTCAAACTTTCCCTCTCTCTGTTCCACTCAACTATCCCGTGGCACAGGCAAGAGTCCCAAGATAACCACTCTGTTCGACCTGGCCTTAAGTTTCCACCCCAACTCCATAAATTTCTGCTTAATATCCCCTTCCCTTATCCTCCCTATGTCATGCGTCCCCACATGAACTATGACTTGGGGCTGACTCCCCTCTCCCCTAAGAGTCCTGAACACCCTCTCTGAAACATCCCGGACCCCAGCCCCTGGGAGGCAACACACCAGCCCCTACCATTACTGCTGACTCTCCTATCTGTCCCCCTAACTATGGAGTCCCCAATCACCAGGCCCAATCTTTTATTTCCCCTATCCACCTGAGCCTTCACAACAGGCTCACCTCCAGAGACCTGCTCCCTTTGGCTATCTCCAGTTGATTCCTCCTCAACTGTAGCCTCCAGGACAGAAAACTTATTTTGGAGGGGAACAGCCCTAGGGGATTGTTTCCCTAATTGCTTCTTACCCCTCTTCCTAGCAGTTACCCAAGACTCATTTTTAGGAGTGACTATCTCCTTGTAACTCCTATCAATGTCTGCCTCAACCTCCCGAATTATCCGGAGTTCCTCCAATTCCAACTCCAGCTCTTTAACATACTCCTCCAGAAGCTGCAAGCGTACACACTTCCTGCAGGTAAAATCAGCAGAAACACTACTGGTGTCCCTCACCACGTACATACCGCAGGAGGTGCAGCGTACTGCCTGAACTGCCATCTCTGAAACAATTTCCAGGAGAAAAAAAAACTTCCCACACACTTATAATTAGGTTAGAGGAGGGGGGAGGGTGGGATTCTCTACCTGTGTAGAGGATCGGGTATCCTCTCTGTACCAATTTATCGGGTCAGAGAGACGCAAATAAAAACTACAAATACCGGTAAGCCTCCTAGTGACGACTTCCGGTTTCTAACTAATTTAAAAAAAGAAAAAAAAACCACCGCTGCTCGCAACTTTAACTAGAAATGAAAAGTTAAAATTTAAAAAAGAAAATTTACCTCAATCGCGACCTCCACACACGCCCAAAAATCGCTGCCTCTCCGTGCTGCTCCACAGGAACAATGAGGCCGATATCCGGAGGTAAGTACTTATAAAGGTAAGAAAAAAAAACTACAAATACCGGTAAGCCTCCTAGTGACGACTTCCGGTCGCCCCTGGGTCACAATCAGACAGAGGGGCAGCTGGAGTGAATGCCAGAAGTCTCAACTTCTTCCTGGAAGCCTGCCATTGTCTGAGCCATGCTGGTGATACCCTCAGCCGCAGTCTGGTGTGACTGGGACACGCTGTTGATGCCCTGAGTTACGTCTGGGGTGAATGGGCTAAACTCTGGAGTGTCGTAGCAATGTCTAGCTGTCCCAGTGACGTGTCCGTGCGACTGATCCCTGCTGTCCTGTACCTCAGCCACGGACATCAGGGAAGGCCAAGCCGTGAATGTCATCAGTCATGGCTAGACGTCTTGCCCCAGGCTTTCCACCCTTGCAATGTTGGCCCGAGTACCGTGCATTGCTGACACTATTTCCTGCGAGAGAAGGTTTCTGGACTCCTCCAATGGCCTTGCACTTTTTGGAAGATTATTGATACCCGTTCCTAGCTATGCTTTTGGATCTGCACTTGTACTGGGCTGACTTCTTCCAGAGGGTTAACATCTTAGGAGCAACAGGTTTCTATACCAGCAGACTTCCTGCTAACTTACAATTTATTACACATCCAAATTAGTGTCAGCAGAAAATGCCTTGACTCCTCAGTACAATCTGCTTTGGTTTGATTTATTATTGTCACATGTGTGAACATACAGAGAAAAGTATTGTTTCTTGCGTGCTATACAGACAAAACATACTCAGAGAAGGAAACGAGAGAGTGCAGAATGTAATGTTACAGTCATAGCTAGGGTGCAGAGAAAGATCAACTTAATGCAAGGTAAGTTCATTCAAAAGTCTGATAGCAACAGGGAAGAAGCTGTTCTTGAGTTGGTTCATCTATATAAATCAAACAACTGTGGTCCCAACACTGATCCCTGAGGCACACCAATAATCACTGATCACCAATCAGAAAAACACCCATTTACCCCCACTCTTTGCTTTCTGTTAATTAACCAATCCTCTGTCCGTGCTAACACATTACCCATAACACCTTGCAGCTTTATCTTATGTAGCAGTCTTTGGTGCGGTACCTTGTCAAATGCCTTCTGGAAATCTGGATACACCACATCCACAGGTTCTCCACTGTCCACTGCGCATGTAATGATCTCAAAGAATTTCACCAAATTAGTCAAACATGACCTGTCCTTCATGACCCCATGCTGCATCTTACCAGTGGGACAATTTATATCCAGATGTCTCACTATTTCTTCCTTGATGATAGATTTAAGCATTTTCCCTACTACACAATTTAAGCTAACTGGCCTATAGTTACTCGCCTTTTGTGTATGTCCTTTTTTAAACAGTGGCATCACATTTGCTGTTTTCGAATCGGTGGGAACCATCCCAGAGTCCAGCAAATTTTGGTAAATTACAAATAGTGCATTTGCTATTTCTCCCACCATCTCTTAGTACCCTGGGATGCATTTCATCAGGACCAGGGGACTTGTCTACCTTTAACCCCATTAACTTGCCCAACACTACCTCTTTGCAATAATGATAGTTTCTAGGTGCTCACCTGCCATAGCCTTCCTGTCATCAATTTTTGGCATGTTATTTGTGTCTTCCACTGTGAAGACCGACACAAAATACCTGTTCAATGCCTCAGCCATTTTCTCATTTCTAGTTACTACATCCCCTTTGTCATCCTCTAAAGGACCAATGTTTATTTTAACCACTTTTTTGTTTTATATATTTGTAGAAACTTTTTGCTATCTGTTTTCATATTCTGAGCTAGTTTACTCTCATAATCCATAGAACGTGGAACAACTACAGCACAAACAGGCCCACAAGTTGCGCCAAACATATCCCTACCTACTAGGCTTACCTATAACCCTCTATCTTACTAAGTCCCACGTACTTACCCAAAAGTCTCTTAAAGACCCTATCGAATCCACCTCCTCCGGCAGCCGATTCACGCACCCACCACCCTCTGAGTGAAAAACTTACCCCTAACATCTCGTCTGTACCTACTCCCCAGCACCCTAAACCTGTGTCCTCTTGTGGCAGCCATTTCAGTAATCCATCTTACTTTTCTTTATAGCTTTTTTCATGACTTTCTGTTGACCTTTAAAGATTTCCCAATCCTCTAGGTTCCCAATAACCTTTGCCACTTTGTATGCATTTTCTTTCATTTTGATACTCTCCTTTATGTCCTTAGATATCCATAGCTGGTTATCTCTTTTTCTACAGTCATTCCTTATCACTGGTATATACTTTTGCTGAGCACTGTGAAAGATTGCTTCGAAAGTCCTCCACTGTTCCTCAATGGTCCCACCATAAAGTTTTTGCTCCCAGTCCACCTTAGCCAATTCCTCCCTCATCCCATTGTAGTTTCCTTTGTTTAAGCACAAGACATTGGTATTGAATTTTACCTTCTCACGCTCCATCTGTATTTTAAATTCAACCATACTGTGATTGCTTCTTCCGAGAGGATCTCTAACTGCAAGATCATTAATTATTCCTGTCTCATTACATTACACAGGACCAGATCTAGGATAGCTTGCTCCCCGTAGGTTCCATTACATACTGTTCAAGGAAACTATCGCAGATACATTCTACAAACTCCTCCTCAAGGCTGCCTTGACCGACCTGATTTGACTAATTGATATGTAGATTAATATCCCCCATGATAAGTGCTGTATCATTTTTACATGCAGTTATTTTTCGCCCCACCATGATGTCATTATTTGGTGGCCTATACAGTACATTTATCAGTGACTTTTTCTATTTTTAATTTCCACTCAAATGGATTCAACCATTTTTTTTTCATAGAACCTATATCTCTCACTACTCCCTGATGTCATCCTTAAATATCAGAGCTACACCACCCTCCCTTACCTTCCTGTGGGTCCCTCTGAACAGTCTGTTACCCCTGGATATTTAACTCCCAGTTGTGGCCATCCTGGAACCATGGATGTCAGAGCCAACAGCGATAGTCATTAAGGCACGCTGCTTGGTTTTTCTTAGGTTCCGGGATGATGGTTGGCTTCTTGAAGCAGATAGGGACCTCAGACTACTGTAAAGAGGGATTGAAGATAGCTGTGAATACCTCCGCCAGCTAAACCATGCAGGATCTGAGTGCACATCCAGGTACCCCATCTGGGCCAGTTGCTTTCCAAGGGTTGACCTTCAAGAAAGCAGCTCTGACATCTGCAATGGTGACCCCAGATACAGGTTCATCCAGGGCTTCCAGGGTGGAGGGCATGCTTCGCTGACCCCTTGCTCAAAAAGGGCATTGAGCTCATCAGGGAGGGGTCCGTTGGAGCCGATGATTTTACAAACTTCATCTTGTACTCTGTTATGTCTTGCAGACCTTGTCATAATCGATGGGGTTCAGTGTGGCTAGCCTGGGACTCTGGCTTGGTCCGGTACTGTCTTTTGGCATCTTTGGTGGATCTCCTTAGATCGTATCTGGCTTTCTTGTGTAGATCAGGGTCGCCTGGCTTGAACATCTCAGATTGGACTTCAACAAGGCATGGATATCCCTGTTCATCCATTATTTCCAGTTGGAAAACACACAGATTTGGTTCTTTGGCACACAGTCTTCTACACACTTACTAATGAGGTCAGTTACTGTAGTGGCGTACTCGTTCAGGCTGGTCGCAGAGTTTTTAAATACTGACCAGTCCACTGACGCCAAGCAGCCCCGTAGGAGATCATCTGATTCCTCAGACCAACATTGCACGGCTCTCTTTTATGGATTCTCCCCTTTCAGTTTTTGCTTGCAAGCTGGAAGCAGGAACACTGCCTTTGTGGTCTGTGTTGGATATAGCGACTACATTCATACTAACAAGATTTGGCTGCTATATCTGCTGGCTGTCAAATCCATCAGAATCCTTAATAACTTATTTTAAGAAAGGAAAGCCCTCGTGAATTTCAAAGTTCCTGCTGCCACCACATTTGTGAATTCTTTCAGAAATGAATATTTAATAAGGGAATGATTTCAGTATACGCAAACTTTGTTATAGAGTCAGCAGCAGGGACAGTAGGGGATGGTGGGATGGGACAAATGTTCAGCAAACAAAGTTTCTTTGGGCAGCTGCTCGAGATAGCTGGCCAGGTTAAAACAGTTTAAGCACTGCCTCTGTAATTGACTTCTATGGAACTGGAAAAGGTCAGTGTCATTTATATGATGCAAGAGGCTGGCATGTCCAGGATTGGGTAAGTGATGGGCACTGTATATAGAAATAAGACAGTAAGAAGTCTCACAACACCAGGTTATAGTCCAACAGGTTCATTTGTAGTAGCTTTCGTAACTGGTTGTCTGGTGTTTGCTACAAATAAACCTGTTGGACTTTAACCTGGTGTTGAGACTTCTTACGGTGTCTACCCCAGTCCAATGCTGGCATCTCCACATCATATAGAAATAACAACAGAGCCAATGCACACCATGAGTGGATGTGGAAATTTGCCACATCCACTCAGTCCAAGAAACTTCCTTTCCGTTTTATCCATTGCATTTTGCCTTCTTTATTCTCTTGTTTTCCCTTTGCCATCTTTCCCAAACATCTCTTGCATGGAACATTATCAAATGGTTTTCATAGTGACCATATTTCCTTGAATTGTCCTCTTTTTGAAGAATTCTATAAGGACTCAAAATAACCAGAGGTGAAGTGAGAATGTATTTACACAACAAGTTATGATGATCAGGAGTTGCTTGAAAGGGTGATGGCAGCAAATTTAAAAATAATAACTTTTTAAAAATAACTTTTTGAAAGAGAATTTAAGGGGAGAAATCTGCAGGATTTACAGAAAGAGCCAGGGAGTGGGACTGATTGGACAATCCTCTGATGTAGCATCCTATGACTCTAAGGTTGTTGAATTCCATTCTATCTTTTCAAAATCCATGCTGGCTGGTCATTGATTAACTTAGTTATAACCCTTTTAGAGTGGAAATGAGTGAACAAGATCACCAGCTATTACAGCTATCTTTGACTTGTTTGCCCAAGCACAACAGGGATGTGATTAGAAGGCTAATGAGCTAAACATAGCTTTCTACCTATACAACAGAGGCAGACAGGCAATATTAGACAATCTTTAGCAAATTGGTTCACCAAACAATTCAGGCAATGCACTGTCAACCTGCTACAGCATTCAGATGGTATCAGGCTGCAGGGGTTCAGTATTTCTGTTCTCTATATAACATTGTTAACAGCAATGATGGAACCCTCTTTAAAATGAAAATATTCCAGGTTACTGAGCCAAGTGTCTAATTGATGAAACAAAACCATACCTAAATAAATGGTTGGAATTTTTCAGCTGTTTGCACCCCATCGCTGCTGCCAGTGAGAATGGAATATTTGGCACCCAGCCAAATCTCTGTTCACTGCAGCGGAGCCAAAGAATCCCAATAAATATTTGTCTTACATTCATCTGACACTATAAGTAAATCTTATAACATTTTAAAGTTTATTTATTCGTGTCACAAGTAGGCAATGAAGTTACTGTGAAAATCTTAGTTGCAATTCTGGTGCCTGTTTGGGTACACAGGGGAGAATTGAGCATGGCCAATGCACCTAACTAGCACGTCTTTCAGACTGTGGAAGGAAACTGGAGTACCCGGAGGAAACCCACATAGACACGGGGGTAACTTGGGGAAAACGTGTAGACTCTGCACAGACAATGGCCCAAGCCGGAAATTGAACCTGGGTCCCTTGCGCTGTGAGGCAGCAGTGCTAACCACTGTGCCACCCTATAAAGGTATTGGTTCACCTACAGGAATCATGTGACTATTTGCAAGTTACCCTGCAGGTGCCCCATCTGCTGAAAATGCCCACCAGGATGTCAGCAGCATTTATAATGCATTCTGCCCTTATTTGGAATGGAAGCAGGTGGCCTCTCAATGTTTGAGGGTCAATAAGTGACTTGCAGCTTGAGAGGAGCAGCAAGCTGTAATGGAGGGTAAGTAACTGAGAAGTCACTTCAATATGGAAGTGCAGTCTCACTAACAATTCAACCTACAATTGAAAAAAAAACAGCCATACTGCCACTGTGGGAGCAGGAATCCCTGTACCCCGATAGGGAGAGATGGCCTGTAGGATTGCCTGAAGTGGTAGCCCCATTTGGCCTGACACTGGGGCCCACTAACAGGCAATTAAACTGCTCTGACAGTTGAAGGATGCATATAAAATCTCTGTAAAAAGTCTGACAACACCAGGTTTTAGTCCAACCGATTTATTTGATAATAGACTCACAAGCTTTCGGGGTTAGCCCCTTCGTCAGGTGAATGGAGAGTTCTGGCCTCAGACAGAGCATATAAAGCACAGACAGTTTACAGATTACTGATTAGAATGCGAATCCTTACACCTAACCTGCTGTTCAAGACCTGAAGTGGCTGACAATGTGAGTAGAAGGAGCACTGATCACAGATTACAGAGATGTGTATTGTCTCCAGACAGTACAGTAAGTGAGGTTTTGCAAACCCAGGCAAGTCACGGGGGTTACAGATAGTGTCACTATCTGTAACCCCCGTGACTCTGTAACCTGTGATCTCTGTAACCTGTGATCAGTGCTCCTTCCACTCACACTGTCAGCCACTTCAGGTCTTGAACAGCAGGTTAGGTGTAAGGATTCACATTCTAATCAGTAATCTGTAAACTGTCTGTGCTTTATATGCTCTGTCTGAGGCCAGAACTCTCCATTCACCTGACGAAGGGGCTAACCCCGAAAGCTTGTGAGTCTATTATCAAATAAATCGGTTGGACTAAAACCTGGTGTTGTCAGACTTTTTACTGTGTTTACGCCAGTCCAACGCCGGCATACCCACATTATAAAATCTGTCGGTTAAAACCGTGTTAATACTGTTAATAACAAGTGGAATTGGTTTATGTCTCTTGAGGATGAAGGCGCTCCTAGGATTAGGTAGGGAATGGAACTGGCCATGAAGGCGCCTTTGCAAAAACATAAAGCACTGAAAACAAAGTCAGGAATCTGGCACACTGGCTGCTGTTTTCAGGTTCCAGGCCTTCCTCTCCCACCCTCAGTGGGGTCCAAAGATTCAGTCCAAACCTGGAAACAAATGCTGACAATTCACCATCTTCCGATTGCAGGACTGTCCTGATCTATTAACCCACTCAAACATATTGGATGTATTTTGGGAACAGGCCTTTGGCCATCTGAGCTTGTCAATTATCCAATTACATAGTTGAACTACACATCGCAATTCCATTTACCCAATTTACGTTCATCCCCCATAATACCCTTACCTAATAAATAATCTATCTTGCAGCAAGTTAGGCCATTTAACCCAACTTGCTGCATTTATGCTCCATACCAGTCTCCCCTTACTTCACCTCATCTGATCAACATACCATGTATTTATTTCTTACTTATGTTGTTAGCTCTAAAATGTATTGATACTATTCACCTCAGTTACTTGTAGCAGATTCCACATTTTCACCATTCCATAGGTAGAGAAGTTTCTTAATGGTAACAGCTTGTGGGATGTAGGTATGTGGAGAATGCTCAGAATCAGCTGAATGTGCAGAAAGACAGATGAGTGGATTAAGAGAGTAGAAAAGTGCTGCTAAGTAGAGTTAGATAGAAAAAGGTAGCCAAGAATGGACATTAGAAACTAAAACCTGACAACCTTAGCCAGGCAACAACTGAATGAGAAGTCAAGGTAAAAACAGAAGAGTAAGAAGAAAAAGGGTGGTTAAGTGGATAACATTGAGGCATGGACTAAGGGAGGCTTCAAGAAAACCAAAGAAGCAGCAAGGTGGTGGCCAATGGCTCAGTCAATGCTACAGTGACAGCAAACAAAATGAACTGACCTTTACAGAAGTGGCAGATGAGATGCTATCTTGGGGAGCACAGACCATTATTAACATTGACTCTGGTTCCTATCTTGTACTATCTATTTACCTCCAGTCCTGATGACAAATTGATGTTGAGCGAGCATAGAATTAAGAATAATTTATTCCTTCATGGAATATGGGCATGGACAAGGCCAGCCCTCATCACCAATCTCCAATATCATAGCTTGCTTGACCATTTGAGAGGGCACATTGCAACAATGTGTTTGGCTCTTAACTCCCCTCTGAGTGCCATGCTGTTACGTACTAAAGTCTTTCAACTGGAATTTGAATCTGCAATCTAAATGGCAAAAGTGCTTCCACCCAGCCATGGCTCACATCCAGATTGTCATTTTGTTTCAGATGCACAATGTTTCATCACAGCCACACTGTAAAAAGGTGAAACTGGAATCTTCAACTGATGAGGGAAACTAATGCTCTCCTCTTCTAGCATTTCTATCTGGCAAGTGGGCAATATTAGATTCAATGTCTTGCTTGGAATGTAGGTTAGTTCTTTCATCCTCTCATGTTACAGCTACAAAAGCTGTATCCATTCAGGGCTTATGATGTGGAGATGTCAGCATTGGGCTGGGGTAAACACAGTAAAGAGTCTCAACACCAGGTTAAAGTCCAACAGGTTTATTTGGTAGCACAAGCCACTAGCTTTCGGAGCACCGCTCCTTGATCAGGTAATTGGGAGTTCTATTAACAAACAGGACACATAAAGACGAACTCAAATTACAAAATAATGATTGGAATGCGAGCCCTATTCAGGACTACACAGCAAGCTGTGACACTTCTGTTTAAAATCCACAACTGCTTCAGTTATATAATGTTAATCTCAGCCAAAGCATCATTGAATCAGTTTGACCATTCCCTCTTGTGTCACCAACCAAATCTTGTGCTCTCTCCAATGTAATGTGAGTTTGTATTACTTTCCACTGGACACTAGGTTGAAAAACCCGCCCTCTTTGACTGCGCAGTGGCATAACTCAGGTGAATGAGAATCAAACGGAAAATTCTCCAGTAGTTGTTCTCGTATTTGATACATAAGGAAGGCGACCTTGGTTTTAGAGACTATTCATCACTGCCCCCGGACATTAGTACACGAGTTCCCCAGAGAAGGGCTCAACCATTTACAGCTGCTTTATTGCTGATTTTCTCTGTCAGTTGATAATTCCACAGTGAACAGCTCTATTCATAGCTCCTCTGAAACAATGTAAGCCAGACAACAGCTGTAACAACGTATTCAACAGTGAGTTTCTGACTTCTCAAAACCTCTCCACCATTTACAAGTCTGTTGTGTTGAATTAAACAAAACTTGGCTAAATGGATACAATATATGTATACCAACATTCAAGAAGCTCTGATGAAAGGTCATCCAAACTCAAACCGTTAGCTCTATTCTCTCTCTGCAAATACTGTCAGACCTGCTGAGATATTCGAGCACGTTCTGTTTTTGTTGACTAAGCTTAACACCATCCACCATTGATCAGTAATCTTGACAAATGCCGTGACCACCGGAGTCAAATATCCATTCCCCCCATCACTAGCACAATCGATTAGAAAAGCTGCAGCAACTCCATCCATGCACAGCACTTCCATCACCAAGATTATTTGATGGTTTATGTATACACATCATGATGAGAACATCACGTGTCACACACCATCCCAGTTTGGACATTTGTTGTTGTTTTCACATCGTTGCTGATTCAGAATCCTGGATTTCCTAATCTAACCCCAGGAGCATCTTCATCACAGTGACTCTGCACCCACTCTGTAGCTGCTAACATATTTGTCATATAAATCTCTTCCACAATGGAAATAAAAATCAGGTTGATTTGCAAACAGACAGCTGAACTTCCACCTGGATAGAAAGGTGAAACATACCCAAATTTTATTTTGTGATCTGAGGAATCATAACTTTAGTTGCAATTTAATAAAATCTGTTGTTAATTTTTTGCCACTTTTTATTTCTTATTAATGAATTAAAATCTGATTACGAAATATTAGGCCACATGGCTTAATAAAAAGATTACCCTAACACCAAAAAAAGAGTTGTGCCATTTCTAGTGGGCAAATTACAAAGAAACTGTAACAATAGAAGTGTCCTGAATGACCACAGTTCATTGTCAATTTTTCTAATATTCTTTATCTGATAAAATGAGCACACCGCTTACACTCTGGCAGAACTTACTGGCAGGATATGTCCAGTATAAAGGACATCTCACCTGTTCCATCAGGAGTTGATCGTACAAAGGTAGGCAACATTTTGAGAGTTGCTGTTGGATTAGTGTCCCGTCCTAGTCCTTTCTCCATCTCGGTCCTGAATCGTGCCATAACATCAAGTAAAGTTTCATCTGAGAGACGCGCAGCATACAGATATTTGTCGATCTGTTGAAAAAAAGTGAAATTTCTATCAAGACTTATTTCACAGCTGAGAACACTGATTGAAGAAGAGAAATTTAAAATGAAATGGTGTGCTAATCCAGTGATTTAACCTGCTATTGCAGCATGGATAACTGTTACAAATTTAGACTTGCCATAGATATCTTCATGGATTTGGCGCCATAAGATTCTCCCTGATGCAATGAGCATTTTAGATTTAGGAGTTGATTTGCACTGCCCGATTTCTATTTATACAATCACATAGTCCAGCGGCAAAGATAACATCTCAATTTTTTACTCCAATAGAATATTTATGTATTTCATATGCTTCTTCAATTTCTGAAGACACCAAGCGAACATCCGGTTATATTACGGATATTAATTCTGACAATGCTCTCCAATCTTTGTGTAACATTCATGGGCCAAGTTACTCTGCAACAGCATTCCATTTTAAATTCTTACTGCATGCTTACGTCTGTGTCTGAGATTTATTTTTCAATGCACACAGACAGAGAATGATCAAACATAATGATGGGGATTTCCTGCTCCTGTTTTTGGTGAGCAGGAGTTGAAAATTCTACGGGAGGCCCAGAACACAATTTACGCTGGAGAGATTACCTGCTGCAATGGAACTTCTGACATTCAGTGTCAGGATCCCTGTTATAATACATTAACCTCTGATTATCAGATCTCAATGCGCAATAATTTTGCCCTCTGTTACGTAATCCATACAGATTGGCATGAGGGTACTGCCACTCCATGGTTGGTGGAGGGGGGGTTTAATTTATTTTTATATTCGTATCGGCTGGCTCAGTCAGGGTCCACTCTGCCAGCGAGACCAACCCCTGCATTTTTTCCAGTTACGAGCTGAATACAGAGAAAAAAGCCATCAGGCAATCCCGTTTTTCCCACTCGCTGTGCCATCTCACCAAAGAATGGAAAAATCCAACCAATGAGTTTAAAGTATTTTTAAATGGCTGACAGTCCAAGAATTGATTATTCAATCAACTGAAAAATAACAAATATTACTCATTGCCCTCTCAACTAACTTCAGTCTCAAAAATCTTTTTTAAAAATCTGAGGAAACATAATGTGTTTTTAAGAACTCAACATCAAAAGTAACTGTTTTCCAGATCCTCTCTGTGGAGTATAGTCAAAGGATTCTGCATTGTGGAACAGCATTATTTCATCCCAACCCACAGCAATGTTTTCCAAACACACTAACATTACCATGGTGAACAGCTTTATTTGTTCACAGTATTTACTGCCCATTCGAACTGCCCTTGAGAAAGTGGTGGTGAAATTTCTTCTCGAACCTCTGCAGTCCATGAGGTGTAGGTACACCCACAATGCTATTACGGAGGCAATTCCAGGATTTTGACCTGGTGACAGCGAAGGAACAGTGACTTAGAGCAAAATTCTCTGGCCTCCCCTCAGAGTTCTTCTCGGAAGCAGGAGGTGACCCATCACTCGCTGGCAGCAGAATCCTTTAGTCCCTCTGCTGTCAATGAAAATTCCTGTTGAAGCCATCCTACACCTTGCCAGCAGGACCAGAGAATCTCACCAGCACAAACAGCCAAGAATTCAGGCCATAGTTTCAAATCAGGGTTGTTTTTGGCTTGATGGGGAACTTCCAGGTAGTGATGTCCCCATGCATTTGCTGCCCTTGCCCTTCAGATGGTAGAGGTCGTGGGTTTGGGAGATGCTGGCAAGGCGACCTAGCTGAGTTGCTGCAGTGTATCTTGTAGATGGTACATACACTGCTGACATTGTGCATCGGTGGTGACGAGAGTGAATGGGGAACAGATCAAGTGGGCTGCTTTGTCCTGGATGGTGTAGCATTTGAGTGTTGTTTGAGTTGCACCAATCCAGACAAATGGAGAGTATTTCACCTTCCACCACACTCTTGACTTGTGCCTTGTAGATGGTAGACAGGCTTGGGGGGAGTCAGGAGGTGAGTTATTTGCCACAGGATTCCTAGTCTCTGACCTGTTCTTGTAAACACAGTATTAATACAACTAGTCCAGTTCAGTTTCTGATAAATGGCAACCCCCAGGATATTAATAGTAAGGGATTCAGCAATGGTATTGCCATTGACTGTCAAGGTAAGATGGTTAGATTCTATGATTATATAAGTAGCCATTGTATTCAACCGCAATTTGTGACCTCATGGCCCGGCATTTCCCCCGCTCTACCATTACCACCAAGACAGGGACTAATCCTGGTTCAATAAAGTATGAGGAAGGAAATGCTAGGAGCAGCACCAGGCATACCTAAAATGAGATGTCAACCTGGTGTGTGAAGCCCAGGTATATCCTCTTTATAAAAAGCAGGACAACCTCACTCCAGACATTTACCACACCATCAGTCTATTTTTGACCATCAACATTGCAATGGAAGATGTCATTAACAATGCTATGAAGCAGCACTTATAGAATCTTAAAATCCCTACAGTACAGAAATAAGCCATTTGATCCCTCAAGCCTGCCCAACAATAATCCTACCCAGTCTTTATCCATGTAACCCCATGTATTTACTCTGCTAATCCCATTGACATTAAGGGGTCATTTAAGCATGGCAAATCAACCTGACTCTCACATCTTTGGACTGGGTGACACAGTGGTTAGCACTGCTGCCTCACAACTCCAGGGACCCAGCTTCAATTCCAGCCTTGGGTGACTGTATAGCATTTGCACATTCTTCCCATGCCTGCATGAGTTTCCTCCAGGTGATCTGGTTTCCACGCACACTTGAAAGATGAGCAAGTTAGGTGGATTGGCCATGCTAAATTGCCCCTTGATGTTCCAAAATGTGTAGGTTAGGGGATTAGCCATGGCAAACATATGGGCTTAATGAATAGGGTGGGAGAAGGAGCCTGAGTAGAAAGTCTGATGGAAAATTGGTGCAGACTCAAGAGTCGAATGGCCTCCTCTGCATTGTATGGATTCTGTGAAACTGGAGCACCCAAAGGAAACCCACATAGGTACGGGAGAAAGTGCAAACTCCACACAGTTATCCAAGGCCAGAACTGAACCTGGGCCCCTGTTGCTGAGAGGTAACCATTGTGTCACAATAAATAGTAATAACCTGCTCACTGACATTCAGTTTGGATTATGACAAGGTCACTCAGCTCCTGAACACATTACAGACTTGGTCTAAATGTGGACAAAAATGGTGAATTCCAGATGTGAGGTGAGAATGACTGTCCTTGACATCAAGGCAGCATCTGACCAAATGTGACATCAGAACTCAGACTTAATGGGCTCAATGGCCTCCTGCACTGCAAAGTTTCTAAGACTTCTGTGAAGGAGTCCTCGCAGAACTAGAGTCAATGGGAATCAAAGGGAAAACTGGCTAGTGTCTTGCATGAAACAAAGAAGGATGATTGTGGTTGTTGGAAGTTAATCTTATCAGTCTTGGGACTTCACTGCAAGTGTCCTTCAGGATAGTGTCTTGGGCACAATCATCTTCATTCTGCTGTTTCATTGATTACCTTGCCTCCATTAAAAGAATGGTGCTGATGACTTTCAGTTGCATTCATGACTCTTTAGCTACTGAAGCAATTACATGTCCATATGTATCAAGACCTGGACAATATTCAGGCTTGGGCTGGTAAGTGGCAAATTGCATTTGTGCTACACAGGTTCTGGCAACCAATGCAAAAAATGTGAGAGTCAGGTTGATTTGCCATGCTTAAATGACCCCTTTGTGTCAATGCGATTAGCAGAGTAGGATCTACCCAGAGTAGAACTGGGTAGGATTATTGTTGGGCAGGCTTGATGGGTCAAATGGCCTATTTCTGTACTGTAGGGATTTTAAGATTCTATAAGTGCTGCTTCATTGCATTGTTAATGATATCTTCCATTGCAATGTTGATGATCAAAAATAGACTGATGGTGTGGTAAATGTCTGGAGTGAGGTTGTCCTGCTTTTTATAAAGAGGATATACCTGGGCTTCACACAGCAGGCTGACATCTCATTTTAGGTATGCCTGGTGCTGCTCCTAGCATTTCCTCCCTCGTACTTTATTGAACCAGGGTTGGTCTCCTGTCTTGGTGGTAATGGTAGAGTGGGGGAAATGCCAGGCCACAAGGTCACAAATTGCGGCCGAATACAATTCTGCTGCTGCTGATGGCCCACAGCGCCTCACGGATGCCCAGTTTTGGTGTGCTAGATCTGTTTAAAATCTATCCCCATTTAGCATAGTGGTAGTGTCCATAACACAATGAAGGATATCCTAAATGTGAAGGTGGGACTTAGGTCTCAAGGACTGTGAGGTAGTCACTACGTCAATACTGCCATGGACAGATGCATCTACAATTGGCAAATTGGTGAGGACCAGGTGAAATAGCTTTTCCCCCCTCTGGTTGGTTTCCTTACAAAGAACAAAGAACAAAAACAGCCCAGGAAACAGGTCCTTTGGCCCAACAAGCCCACGCCGCCATTTTAACATTACCAGTCCCCCCCCTCCACCCATGACCCTTATCTATTGTTTTATGGCATTCCACATTGAGGGAAACTAATTTAGGGACAATTTATTACTTCCAATCAGCCTAATAGCACATCTTTGGAGCTGATTACCACCTGCCTTTAGCCTAGTCCAGCAGCCATGTCCTTTAGGACTCTGCAATCTTGGTCTATAGTGCTGCTACCAAGCCACACTTTGTAATAGACATCGAAACGCACACCCTTGCCACCCTCAGGAGTACTGACTCATCATTCCTTGGGACTTCATGGGGTGCAGATTCGATTCCTGAAACAACTCCATCCTGACTGTATCATTGTGCTGGGTCTATGCAGTTCCAGCTGCCAGTATCAAAGAGCAAGCACAAATGCATCAGAAATACAAGAGCCCTAACCTCCATGTTAAATAACAGTTCATCCTATCAGGCAACTAATATCAGACATAGGACCTTTGCACAAAACATCCACCCAACAAGAGATTTACATGTATTCGCTATGTCCCCCAGTGTTGAGGCACCTGCTTTGAGATATGAATTACTTATATTTCACATATTGCACAGCTTTCTATACAAATATAGCACATTTCCAGTTCTTGGAGATGGACACAAGCTGTATAAGCAAGAAAAAATACTTTTCATTGTATACTAATGCATGTGATATTAATAAATCAAATCAAATCACATACTATTACTACAGAATTCATTCTTAATAGCAATTCATGTGCTAATATAACGTAAGGCTAGAGAGGGAGAAGTATCATTGTGGCTCTGCTGAAAAGTCAATGCACAAGTGGATGCCACTGACACCAGGTTCAGCTGCGATGAATGCCACAGTTTAATAATTGCATGACCCTCACCATCTAGACTCACTCATTTTACTTACCACTTGGGTAAGGAGTGAAATGATGGCCAGTAGTTGAATAATTTGCCAGTTTTTAGGTATTTTACTGATGAGAGTCACTTATGTGATGCTGGAGAAGTTACACAGTGCTCAAGTCTGGGAGGCAGCAAACGGGCAAAAGAATTGAGGAACGTTGATCTGAGAAACTGAAGCTGAGAGCTGGGAAGAGACAGTTCCACTTCCAATGCCACTCTTAATTCCCATTTCTCAGTGATAACATTCTTGTTGCTTTGTCAGTCGACAGAGTTCTGGTTCCATTCAGAAATTAAGTTCATTACTTCACTCAAATACAGTACTAAAGGAATGTTGTATTATCGGAGTGACAGACTTCAGGTGAGTTGATGTCCATATCCTAACATACTCGACTTGCTGGACCCACCCCAATAAAAAATACCCCAAAGCACGTGATTTTCTCTGTGGGGGTACACCCATCATACTGTCCAGACCAACTCAAATTCCCTACCACCTGTCCCCTTTCCTCTACCAGCAAAAATTGGGTCTGTGGGAAATGAAGGGTGGACTTCTGCATTCGAGCCCTGCCCTATTTTTATGGTCTGCAGATGACTATACAAAAAAACCATGTGTTCACTGATGAGTAGCTCTGGGCCCCATGCAATATTGCTTGTTTTTAATTCCTTCATGACCTCATCCTTCACTGTCTCTAAACTCCTTCAACCCTCCACACTTCTGAGATTTGTGTTTCTCCAATTCTGGCATCTTGCACTTTTTATTATTTTAATCACTCCACTACTGACACTAATCCTTCAAACGCCGCAGCACCAAGCTCTTGAATTCCTTCCCTAAACCTAACCACCTTTCTCTGCCCAATTAAGACTCTCCTTCAGACTGACCTCTTTGACCAAAACTTTGGCCATCTGTGGTCTGTATAAGATTTGGTTGCATAATACTTCTTGGTACATTTTACCATGCTAAAGGTGGTATATAAATACAGTTGTTGTTCAATTAAAGATTCCATAATTAATCATACAAGTTCTCCTCATTGCAAAGATTATTTATTTCCACCTCCATAACATCAGCCAACTTTGCCACTGTCTCAGTTCATCAGCTGCTGAAACCCTCATCCATACCTGCTAATTCTAAACATCTAATGCATTCTTGGCCAGCCCACCATATTTCACCCTGCGTAATCTAGAAGCTACTCAAACCTTTGTTACTCATGTACTTACTTGCACCAAGTCCTGTTTAGTAGGTGCTCAGTGACTTACACTGACTCTTTGTTAAGCAAGATTTAAAAATTTGAACCCTTGTCTTCAAAACCCTTCATGGTCTTACCCCTATCCATGTAAATCCCATCAGCAGCACAACCCCCTGAGATAGCCACCCCCCGTTAATTCTGACATCACGAGCATCCTTGATTTTTGTCACTTAGCCACTGGTGGCCATGCCTTCAACCTTGACCCCTAAGCTATTGAATTCCCTCTTTAAACCAATACACTTATCTCTTTAAGAACGATATATTTTTCCACATTTCTGCTGACCTAGGGTGTTCTCTTTTGTTTTACATTGCCTGTGAAGCACACTGGATGTTTTATTAGGTTAAAAATACTATACAACTACATGTTCATATTGTTATTATTGTCATGTGTTCCTCATTCAATCAACACTTCAAAGGACAGAAGACCCATTCATTCATTTCTTTGCACTGCTCCTGCCATTTGGCCAACATAAGCATTTATACAAAGTACAGATTCAGATTTAAACCATCATCTTCTTGCTTTAAGCAATTAATTGCAAAAATGGTATTAAGACTTCAAAGAATAAACACAATTGTGCAGATGACCAGTATCTTGATGCATTCAGGTGCAAATAAAAAGATTAAAGTTCCAAGCAGATGAAAGGGTTTTCAGAACGTTTTTGCAGACGTCATGAGTCTAAGAAAACTGTTGCAGTTTGCTTTTATATAGGAGGGTATGGAGGGTGAACAGACACAATGCTTGAGGTCAAGCCAAATCATGTGTGTTAGTTGACCAGGCTGAACAACAAATCTGAATGCAAATCTTTCTTTAAAAGGATGGGAGTGCTGGGGAATCCTTCCACCATTTTGTAAACTGGTTTATTAAACTAAGCAATAGTTCTACCTTTGCTCTAAAGTGTCAGATTTGGATAAATGTAATTATAAACTGTGTGCTACAGCATAGTAAAAAAGGCAGGTTTGTTTTGTTCATCTTTTATAGAATGATGCATATACATTAGCTTCTTTTTAAAGGAAACTGTTTGGCCTGAAAGGGAAGGATGCAATGACCTACCTTAAAGATGACTGGCAGTGAGATAATTATTCGTTACAAAAGAGCAGGGTAAAACAGTAAGAAATATTTTTGAAAATACACAGTAACTGTTAAATGTCTCTGTTACTACAGTGGGTTTACAGTGAATCTTGTGACTGGTTTATAATATTCCCTTTTATATTTTAGCTGCAGACACTTGGTTAAAGAAATTCTTGAATAAATTATTAGAAGCTTTTCACACCCAGTTTTTACCCATTTCTACTAAAGAACCTAACTACCTAAAATGAATATGATGTACTGCTGTATGTTTTTGCCAGAGAAAATTAGCTAGTATTAATAAGTATATTGTTTCATTAATATATTAATTAATAATACATTTATAACAGTATTTGTGTACCCAGTACTGAAATGATGTTTCTTTAAAGCTTTTTAACAAGAACCCTGGAAAGGCCTGTATCTAGGACACACACACAATGGGGAATGATAAGATGGCAAAAGCCAACTAAAAAAAGTAAAGGTTTTAAATTTCAATAAATTATAACAATATTATAATCAGTGGCCCAAATTAAATAAAATACCTATAGTAAAACAAACGTAAAACAAGCCTGCAGAGTATGAATGACACCACCATATTGCTTTCAAGGACACTGCAGTAAGAGATTAAGGAAGCCATTACAAATCCTTTCAGAATTATAGTTCTAGATCACACCTCGCAAATTATAAATGTAAATGTAACACGCGAGGTCTGTTTTAAACAGCAGGCATACTTCCTCAGCTCTTTTGTACCTTGTCTCTTAATTGTTTCCTTCTAATGATGCATTTAGAGTAGATTTCATTTCAAACAGATTGCATTTTTAAAAGCATCAACAATATATGTAACAGTAACAATGAATTACATGTAAAGAAGGAGGCTCACCTTTTTGACTTGGTCAGCCTTTAATTCTGTGAAGAAATAGGCCAAAACCTGTGCAGCTATCATCCTGGCTGGAAATCAGGAAACAATTCACACACACAAGCTTCAAAGACAGTGCTGGCTGCAGCTTCAGCGAATCCTGTGTAGCTTTGTGTAAGTACACAATACTTCTGACCTCTCCTGAAGTAAATGTGCTCACTTCTCGTTTCAAAAATGAATTCTAAAATCCTACACTCATCCGGCCTTTTTCTCGTGTGCAAGTTGAGAGATGCAGCTTTTCAGCCTGGTATGGTAATGGGCTAGAACCTACCCACTTCCTGTGTTGTAATCGGTTTACTGGGGGAGCCTTTGCTGCATAAGGAAAGAAGCAGAACTCTTGAGCTCTGACTGGCTGCACCCACATTCTCCATACAGGAAGCTGTGTGGGTGTGGGGGACTCCTGGGTAGGACTAATGCATCATAGCACGCTCCTCACGTCTTCAAAATCAACGATTTGACCTCTAATTCTTGTGGAAAGAGATGCAGAGGACATTTATTCAATTTTTTTTATTTTAAAGACATTTATTCAATTTAATCATGTTCTTCAAATTAGAGAAATCAAATGAGCCAAACAGAGCCATTTATTGTAACTTTTCTATGGAAATATGGTTCTATGCGTCTGATGTCTACTTTGAACAAAATAATTTCTCAATAAATAATTTAGAATAATTTATTTATTTATTTGCTCCCTCGATCCTGATCATCCTAAAGGTATTGGCTATAATTCTGGGAGGATATTTCACTGAATATTCAGGAAGTATTATATGCCATACTGCAGTATATATTTGAGATTACAGATAATTTGCTTCACATCGCAGTGTAAAGTGCATCACAGACTCACTGATAGTACACAGCAATAAGCTACACAATGTAATTTGAGCAAAGCTCAGGTCTCACTTCACTGTCACGTGACCAGTCATGACTCCTGCCGTGCCTCTCATTGCGCCTCTCCTTTCCCCTCCCCCAAGGTCCTATAAATGCTGCACTGAACAGACACACTGGCCACAGCATTTTATCTTATCGCTGTGCCTTCCTAATGGTTGGCTTTACAGGCAAAAAATGCATTATCTTATAATGAGTAGCAATGTTAAAGCTATCTAAATTGAAAGCTGTATTTCTAATATTAATATAATGCTAGAATCATGAGAGAAAGAAATTCAACTTTTATTCCTTTCCACAGTGCCAGGAACTGACAAATTACCACAGCAACTTCTATGTATTCATGCCACAAAAAAATGGTCAGAGGATCTATGCAGCCCTGTGTTTCATCTGTCTAGACCGTGCCCCACCCCCTGTGAGGCTCTGCTGCCTGGCCCATCCAGCGTCCACCTGCCTCACCCAAAGATGAGTTCCAAAACAATTTTATATCATGGCATACCTTTATACTTTAAAATAATTTGAGGCACATCACCCATTTTCTCCAACTGAACTCACAAAAACCCTTTATTTCTAAAAACTCCTAAAAACATTGAATGCAATTTTAAACATAGAACAGTACAGCATAGTACAGGCCCTTTGGCCCTTGATGTTGTGCCAGCTTTGCCCGGAACCAAGATCAAGCTATCCCACTCCCTATCATTCTGCTGTGCTCCATGTGCCTATCCAATAACCGCTTGGAAGTTCCTAAAGTGTCTGGCTCCACTATCACAGCAGGCAGTGTATTCCACACCCCGACTACTCTCTGAGTAAAGAACCTACCTCAGGCATCCCTCCTAAATCTCCCACAATGAACCTTATAGTTATGCTCCCTAGTAACAGCTACATCCACCCGAACGTCCACTCTATCTATTCCCCTCATCATCTTATAAAGTCACCTCTCATCCTCCTCTACTCTAAAGAGAAAAGCCCCAGCTCCCTCAACCTTTCCTCATTGGACCTATCCTGGTAAATCTCCTCTGCATTCTCTCTAGTGCTTCCACATCCTTCTTATAGTGAGGTGACCAGAACTGCACACAATATTCCAAATGTGGTCTCACCAAGGTCCTGTAAAGTTGCAGCATAACCCCACGGCTCTTAGCCTCACTGTACCGCAAGCCCACGGATAACCTCACGATGCTCCACTTCTACAGCTTCCACCCTAAACACGTTAAAGAAGCCATCCGCTATGGATAAGCCCTCCTTATAGACGGGATCTGCTCAGATGAGGAGGATCACAACAGACAGCTACAGACGCCGAAAGATGTGCTCATGAGAACAGGATATGGCGCTCAACTCATTGATCGACAGTTCTGACACGCCACAGCCAAAAATCACACTGATCTCCTCAAAAGACAAACACGGGAGACGGCGGATAGACTACCCTTTGTCGTCCTGTTCTTCCCCGGAGCGGAGAGGCTATGACATCTTCTCCGGAGCCTTCAACATGTCATGAGGAAGACGAACATCTCGCCAAGGACATCCCCAAACCCCCAGTTCTTGCCTTCAAACAACTGCACAACCTCAAACAGACAATTGTCCACAGCAAACTAGCCAGCCTTCAGGAGAACAGTGACCACAGTACCACACAACCCTGCCACAGCAACCTCTGTAAGACATGCTGGATCATCGACACGGATGCCATCATCTCACGTGAGAACATCATCTATCAGGTACACGGTACATATTTTTACAATTCGGCCCATGTTGTCTATCTGATACGCTGCAGGAAAGGATGTCCCGAGGCTTGATACATTGGGGAGACCATGCAGACGCTACAACAACGGATGAATGAACACCGCTCGACAATCACCAGACAAGACTGTTCTCTTCCTGTTGGGGAACACTTCAGCGGTCATGGGCATTTGGCCTCTGATCTTAAGAACATAAGAAATAGGAGCAGGAGTAGGCCATCTAGCCCTTCGAGCCTGCCCCGCCATTCAATAAGATCATGGCGTGATCTGAAGTGGCTCAGTTCCACTTTCCCGCCTTCTCCCCATAACCCTTAATCCCCCTGCCTACCAAAAACCTATCTACCCGTGACTTAAATATATTTAGCGAGGAAGCCTCAACCACTTCAATGGGCAGAGAACTCCAGAGATTCACCACCCTTTGAGTGAAGAAGTTCCTCGTCAACTCCGTTCTAAACTGCACCCCCCCCCCCCCCTTATCTTGAGGCTGTGCCCTCTAGTCCTGCTGTCTTTTCTGAGCGGGAAGAACCTCTCCACCTCTACCCTATCCATCCCTTTCATCATCTTGTACGTCTCAATGAGATCTCCCCTCATCCTTCTAAACTCTAACGAGTACGAGCCCAGTCTGTTCAGCCTCTCCTCATAGCTCAACCCCCTCAATTCCGGTATCAGCCTAGTGAACCTCCTCTGCACTCCCTCCAAGGCCAAAATATCCTTGCGCAAGTGCGGTGACCAAAACTGCACACAGTACTCCAGCTGCGGCCTCACCAGTGCCCTGTACAGTTGCAGCAAGACCTCCCTACTTTTATATTCAATCCCCCTCTATCCACCGCACTAGACACATCCTCACAGAATTCCAATAAATTCGTCAGACACGACTTCCCCTTAATGAAACTGTGCTGCGTCTGCTCTATCAAACAATTCTTCTCAAGATGCCTCGCTATTTTCTCCTTAATTACGGATTCAAGCATTTTTCCAACAACAGACATTATTATTGTAAATGCACCTAGTTTGGGGGCGTTTAAGAGATCCGTGGATAGGTTTATGGACGAGAAGGGATTGGTTTAGGTTAGTGGGTCTTTGTTTTGTAACTGGTCGGCGCAACATCGTGGGCCGAAGGGCCTGTTCTGCGCTGTAATGTTCTATGTTCTATGAAGGTCAGCATCTCATTTGCCTTCCTGACCATCTGCTGCACCTGTAGGCTGGGTTTTTGCAACTCATGCACAAGGACCCCCAGGTCCCTCTGCACCGTAGCATGCTGCAGCTTTTCGCCATGTAAGTAGTAGTCCTTCCTACCATTATTCCTACCAAAGTGGATAACCTCACATTTGCCAACATTGTATTCCATCTGCCAGGTCCTCGCCCACTCGCTCAGCCTATCTAGATCCCTCTGCAGACTTTCCACACCCTCCGCATAATTTGCCGTTCCACCAATCTTTGTGTCATCAGCAAATTTCAACACCTTACACTCGGTTCCCTCCTCCAGATCATCTATATAAATGGTAAATAGCTGAGGCCCCAGCACTGATCCCTGGGGCACTCCACTAGTCACCAACCGCCAATCCGAATAGCACCCATTGACACCCACTCTCTGCCTCCTATTTGACAGCCAATCCCCTATCCACGCTAACACCCTACCCCCAACTCCATGCCCCCTAACCTTCTGTAACAACCTCTTGTGCGGCACCTTATCAAACGCCTTCTGAAAATCGAGAAACACCACATCCACCGGTTCCCCTCTATCCACCGCACTAGACACATCCTCACAGAATTCCAATAAATTCGTCAGACACGACTTCCCCTTAATGAAACTGTGCTGCGTCTGCTCTATCAAACAATTCTTCTCAAGATGCCTCGCTATTTTCTCCTTAATTACGGATTCAAGCATTTTTCCAACAACAGACATTAAACTAACCGGCCTATAATTCCCTGCCCTTTGCCTGCTCCCTTTTTAAACAGCAGCGTAACATCTTTGGGTAAGCATTCTCCAAGGCGGCCTTCATGACCCATGACAGCGCAGAGTCACTGAGCAGAGACTGATAGCCAAGTTCCGCACACATGAGGATGGCCTCAACCAGGAACTTGGCTTTATGTCACACCGTCTGTGACCTCAAAACTTGCCTGGACTTGCAAAATCTCACTAACTTCCCTGTCTGGAAACAATACACATCCTTTTAACCTGTGCTTAATGCTCTTTCCACTCACATTGTCTGTACCTTTAAGACTTGATTAGCTGTAAAGACTCACATTCCAACCATTATTCATGTAAACTGAGTTTGTGTCTTTGTGCCCTGTTTGTGATCAGAACTCCTACCCACCTGATGAAGGGACAGTCTGTTCTGAAAGCTTGTGGCATTTGTTACAAATAAACCTGTTGGACTTTAAGCTAGTGTTGTGAGACTTATTTCTGTTTTTACCCCAGACCAACACCAGCATCTCCACATTTTATGAGATAGCCAGTTACTTATCCAATGGGCCAAATTTCCCTCTGTCCCACACCTCTTTATTTTCTTCATGAGCCTACCATGGGAACCTGATAAAATGCCCTACTAAAATCCATGTATACGACATCAACTGCTCTACCATCATTTACACACTGAGTTACCTCCACAAAGAATTTAATCAAATTTGTGAGGCAAGACTTACCCTTCACGAATCTGTGCTGACTATCCTGGATTAAGTTGCATTTTTCCAAATGGTCATAAATCCTATCCCTCAGGACTTGTTCTATTAACTTACCGACCTCCGAAGTAAAACTAACAGACCTATAATTAGCAGGGTCATTCCTATTTCCTTTTTTGAACAGAGGGACAACATTCTCCACTGGGAAACAAACCCAGATTCCAGATGCTGTGAGGCAGCAGTGCTAACCACAGCTGTGGGGCCTTCACCGCACAGCAGTATGAGAACCTCTGTTTTCTTATTATCAGTGTTTCCAGGCCAGCTTACTCCAATGAAGCTGGAACCAAATAGCGTCTTCAGCTCCTGATACAAATTCAAATTCCCCTCCAATTCGATTTTCAAGTTTGCTGATGACACCATCATGGCGGTTTTGATCTCAAACAATGACGAGACAAAGTATAAGAATGAGCTAGAGAATTTGGTGAACTGGTGCAATGACAATAATCTCTCCCTTGATGTCAACAAAATGAAGGAGATTGTCATTGACTTCAGGAAATGTAGTGGAGGACATGCCCCTGACTACATCAATGGGGATGAAGTAGAAATGGTCAAGAGCTTCAAGTTTTTAGGTATGCAGATCACCAATAGCCTGTCCTGTTCCCCCCTTGTCAACACTGTAGTTACGAAAGGCCACCAACGCCTCTACTTTCTGAGAAGACTAAGGAAATTTGGTATGTCAGCTACGACTTTCACCAATTTTTACAGATGCACCATATGCATTCTCCCAGTTGTACCACAGCTTGGTATGTCTCCTGCTCTGTCCAAGACTGCAAGAAACTACAAAGAGTCATGAGTGTAGCCACGCCCATTGCACAAACCAGCCACCCATTCATTGACTCTGACTATGCTGGCTGCTTTTTCGAGACAGCAGGAAGTGTACACAAGGACCCCACACACCCCAAACAAACTCTCTTCTACCTTCTTCTATCAGGAAAAAGATACAAAAGCTGTGGTCATGAACCAACCGACGCAAGAACAGCTTCTTCCTTGCTGCCATCAGACTTTTGAATGGACCTACCTCGCATTAAGTTGGTCTTTCTCTACACCCTAGCTACGATTGTAACACTACATTCTGCACTCACGTTTCCTTCTCTATGAATGGTATGCTTTCTCTGTATAGCATGCAAGAAACAATACTTTTCACTGTATACTAATACATGGGACAATAATAAATCAAATCAATTCAAAATAAAAATTATGGGTTGTTAGATCATTTTTAATCATTTTGTAGAACATAGAACAGTACAGCACAGTACAGGCCCTTTGGCCCTCAATGTTGTGCCGAGCTATGTCCAATCCCAAGATCAAGCTATCCACTCCCTATAATTCTGGTGTGCTTCATGTGCCTATCCAGTAACTGCTTGAAAGTTCCTAAAGTGTCCGACTCCACTATCACAGCAGGCAGTGCATTCCACACCCCAACCACTCTCTGAGTAAAGAATCTACCTCGGACATCCCTCCTATATCTCCCACCATGAACCTTAAAATTATGCCCCCTAGTAACAGCTATATCTACCCAAGGAAACAGTCTCTGCATGCCCACTCTATCAATCGTTCGCATCATCTCTTAAATCTCTATTAAGTCGCCTCTCATCCTCCTCCGCTCCAAACAGAAAAGCCCCAGCTCCCTCAACCTTTCCTCATAAGACCTACCCTCCAAACCAGGCAGCATCCTGAGAAATCTCCTTTGCACTCTCCTTTGTGATCAAAGGACAAGTCAAAAGAAAAAAACTCACTGTTGGATATCTAAAGTAAAAACTGAAAATGTTGTGAGGGTTCCCGCCTCTGTCCCACTTTCAGGCAGTGAGTTGCAGCTTCCCATCACGTTCGGTGAAAGTGTTTATCCTCAAATCCTCTCTAAATTTCCTGACCCAAACCTTAAACAAATGTCCTGTGGTTAATGACCCCTCTACGAAAGGAGAAAATTTCTTCCTATCTACCCAATGCCCCTCATAATTATATACACTCAATCAAGTCCCTCATCAGCCTTTCCTGTTCTGAGAACAACCCCAGCCTAACAAGCCTCTCTTTATAGCTGAAATGATCCAGCCCAGGCAACATCCTGGTGAATCTCCTCTGCATCCTTTCTGGTGCAATCACACCCTTCCTACAGTGTGGTGACCAGAGCTGTACACAATACTCTAGCTGTCATCTAATGAGCAGTTTATACAGCTCCATCATAACCTTCCTGCTCTTATACTCTATGCTTTGGTTAATAAAAGTAAGTATCTATATGCCTTCTTAATAACCTTATCTACCAATCCTGCTGTTTTCAGGGATCTTTGTACATGCAGCCCAAGATCCCTCTGGTCCTCTGCACTTCAGTATCCTACCATTCTTTGTGTAGTCCCTTGTCTTGTTATGCATCACCTCACTTCACCATTTGCGTACATGATGCCACAATGATCCTTTGATACTAGAGGAAGCTGAGAGGGCACTTTTCCTGGCAGAATGGGTGAGATCATTCATCCACTTTCCACACTTTGGGTGTGGTTGCCAGCTGTACTGACCTGCTGGGCAACAGCCTTCTAGGCCAGCAATGTAACATTTGGGTGCTTTTTGGAACCATCCCTGAGGTAGAAGACATGCCACTGCACCCAGACTACAGGCCTGGTTGATGAAGTGGACTGCAGCTTCTTTTAGAGGCTGGTAACCTTCAGTTTCTGGCTGGAGGACATCATCATAGAACATTACAGCGCAGAACAGGCCCTTCAGCCCACGATGTTGCGCCGACCAATTAAAAAGCAATGACCCTCTAACCTAAACCAATCCCTTTCCATCCATAAACCTATCCATGGATCTCTTAAACGCCCCCAAACTAGGCGCATTTACAACTGCAGCAGGCAGGGCATTCCAATCCCTGACCACCCTCTGGGTAAAGAACCTACTCCTGACATCCGTCCTATAACTACCACCCCTTAATTTAAAGCTACGCCCCCTCGTGCTAGCTTTCTCCATCCGAGGAAAAAGGTTATCACTGTCCACCCTACCTAAACCGCTAATCATCTTATATGTTTCAATAAGATCCCCTCTTAGCCGCCTTCTTTCTAACAAAAACAACCTCAAATCCCTCAGTCTCTCCTCATAGGACCTCCCTTCCATACCAGGCAACATCCTGGTAAACCTCCTCTGCACCCTCTCCAAAGCCTCCACTTCCTTCCTATAATGTGGGGACCAGAACTGCACACAATACTCCAAGTGCGGCCGCACCAGAGTTTTGTACAGTTGCAACATGACGCTGCGGCTCCTAAATTCAAACCCCCTACCAATAAACGCCAAGACACCGTATGCCTTCCTAACAACCTTATCTACTTGATTCCCAACTTTCAGGGATCTATGTACACATACACCTAGATCCCTCTGTTCATCCACACTATTCAGAGTCCTACCGTTAGCCCTATACTCTACACATCTGTTATTCCTGCCAAAGTGAATTACCTCACACTTTTCCGCATTAAATTCCATCCGCCACCTCTCGGCCCAGCTCTGCAACTTGTCCAAGTCTCTCTGTAAACTATGACACCCTTCCTCACTATCTACCACACCTCCGACTTCGGTGTCATCAGCAAATTTACTAATCCACCCAACTATACCCTCATCCAGATCATTTATAAAAATTACAAACAGCAGTGGCCCCAAAACAGATCCCTGAGGCACACCACTTGTAACTGAACTCCATGACGAATACTTTCCATCAACCACCAACCTCTGTCTCCTATCTGCTAGCCAATTCCTGATCCAATTACCTAAATCACCCTCAATCCCATACATCTGCATTTTCTGCAGAAGCCTTCCATGGTGAACCTTATCAAACGCCTTACTAAAGTCCATATATACCACGTCAACTGCCTTACCCCCATCCACCTCTTTGGTCACTTTCTCAAAAAACATAAGGTTAGTAAGGCACGACCTACCCTCCAAAAAAACCATGCTGACTATCTCCAATCAATTCATTACTCTCTAAATAACTATAAATCCTATCCCTAATAATTTTTTCTAAAACCTTGCCCACAACAGAAGTAAGACTCACCGGTCTATAATTCCCGGGGAAGTCTCTGTTCCCCTTCTTAAACAATGGGACAACATTCGCTATCCTCCAATCTTCTGGCACTATACCTGTGACCAATGACGACCTGAAGATCAGAGCCAGAGGCTCTGCAATCGCCTCTCTTGCCTCCCAGAGAATCCTAGGGTAAATCCCGTCCGGCCCAGGGGACTTATCTATTTTCAAACCCTCAAGAATATCTAGCACATCCTCCTTATCAACTGCAATACTGTCCAGTTTACAACCCTGTAACCCAGTGTTCTCCACAGCTACATTTATGTCCCCCTGCGTGAATACCGAAGAGAAATATTGGTTCAATGCCTCACCAATCTCTTCCGGTTCCACACATAAATTCCCACTGCTGTCTCTCACTGGCCCTAATCTTGCCCTAACCAATCTTCTGTTCTTAACATATCTACAGAACACCTTAGGATTCTCCTTAATCCTATCAGCCAAAGTCTTCTCATGTCCTCTTTTAGCCCTTCTTAACTCACTCTTTAACTCCCTCCTAGCCAATCTAAAGCTTTCTAGTGCACTACCTGAGCCCTCAAGTCTCATCCGGACATAAGCCTCCTTTTTCCTTTTAACCAGCGAATCAACTTTCAACTGCAGTCTTCTGACGACAGCAGGACTGGAGAGTGTTGCACAGGTATTTAAATATGATACTGGGACCTTTGAACCTACAGCGGGCAGGCGAATCGGCTCCAGATTTGTCAGGTGATTTGGAGAGACACTTGCTCATGCTAATGAATGAGGTGCCAAGCACAGAATGAGGCAGATTCCCAATATTCCAGCTGGCCAGAATGGCTCCATTCGAACCATCCACTATCACACTTAGAAAACAACATGAAGATTCCAAACTATGCTTCTCCCATGTTCTTTCTCAAATTTTGTTTTAAATGATTATGAATCAAAAGAGAACTGTTTCTTTTACCAACTCTTCAGTGTATTGCTGAACAGAAAACAAAACATTACAACTCTATTTCCAACTTCAGGTGTATATTAGAGAAAGGAGCTGCGAGTACTGGTATGTGATGTGGTTTTATCACTGTCCCATGACTGCTACAGGTGACTACCTACAAAGTGCTTCAAGGCCATAGAGGTACAAATGATCACTGAGCAGCACCCTGCCTCCAACACCTGAGGTTACATGTTGTAAATTGTTCAAATTCCTTTTTAATAGAGCAGTTAATAGTACTTCAATGAATAATAGCAGTGCACTACTCTGCACTGGTGTGATAAGAAATTCATTTGAAATTGTTATTGGGCTCCCAATGTTGACACTGCTAAATCTAGCTCTTCATCCTTGCAGAAAAATTATTGAACCAAGAAAAACTATCCAAGGTTCTGTTACAGAATAAGGCTAACAGATATACAGCATAAACACTGTTTATAAAGTTCATAAAGCTGGATTCAGAAATTTATACATGACAACTCACACAAACTCTGCCTCACTAATACTCTTATCAGAAGGCTAAGAGAACTCAGGAATTTTAAGTCTTCTATGCATGTTCACTGTGATGAGATTACACACAAGATCTGTCATGTCCGCACACGTGCCTGGACTCCAGTGGAAAGCAAGATTGGTGCCTGTCTATACACACTACCTTGCCAAGTCTGGATTATGAAGCTACTCTGACAAGAGCTGCTTGCTACCTGTAGCTCCTGCAGCCTGTAGATGCTAACTGCCTATCTCACCTTAAGATGCTTGCAGCCTGTTCCACCTGAAGATACCTGCTGCCTGTATCTCCTGCAGCCTGCAGATGCTTACTGCCTGTCGCGCCTTAAGATACTTGCTGGCTGTCTCTCCTGCGGCCCGCAGATGCGTGTTGCTTGTCTTAGCTACAGCCTGAAAATGCTTGCTGCCTGTACCTCCTACAGACTGCAGATGCTCACTACCTGTCTCTCCTGCAGCCTATAGGTGCTTGCTGCCTGTCTCCCCTGTAGCCTAAAGATGCTTGCTGTCTGTCTTGCCCTGCAGATGTTTGCTATGTGTTTCGCCTGAAGCTGCATGCTGCCTGAATCGTTTGAAACTTGGAGCTTGAGTTGCTGTAGTTGAGTTCATCTCTGAAATCATTTGGTAACTTTGACTGACCTGTGCGATGTAGTTAATCTCAACGGTAGTTCATATGGTTGTAGATTGCTGCTTAACCAAAGTATTATTTTAAAGCTGTGCTGCTCTATGTGTTTAAATTGCAAATTCAATATTGCTTTAATCACATTATTCACTGTAACTGCAAAGTTAACCTCAATTGATACTGTGGTAGATACAAGCATAATTGGTGAGTTGATTGCTTGCAATTAATAATACTACACAAATCAATCAAGAATTGATTGCTGCTTTAATCGCCATAGTGGTTCATGGCATCTGAATAATAACATTACTGTGACAATGGTTTCAGGCAAGACAAGGCAGCTTCACATTCCAGGCTTGGCAGTGCAACATGTTTTGGCAAGCTCTACTTCCAATTTCCTTGGCACTCCAGAACCTGGCACATGCACAAAAGTGAGCAACTGAATGTGCGATTCATAGAAACATAGAAAAACTACAGCACAAACAGGCCCTTCGGCCCACAAGTTGCGTCGAACATGTCCCTTCCTAATAGGCTTACCTATAACTCTCTATTTTACTAAGTCCCATGTACTTATCCAAAACTCTCTTAAAAGACCCTATCGAAGCCGCCTCCACTGCCGGCAGCAGATTCCATGCACCCACCACCCTCTAAGTGAAAAACTTACCCCTGACATCTCCTCTGTACCCACTCCCCAGCACCTTAAACCTGTGTCCTCTTGTAGCAACCATTATAGCCCTGGGAAAAAGCCTCTGAGAATCCACTTGATCAAAACCTCTCAACAGCTTAAACACCTCTATCCAGTCACCCCTCATCCTTAGTCCCTCCAAGGAGAAAAGACCGAGCTCCCTCAACCTATCTCATAAGGCATGCCACCCAATCCAGGCAACATCTTTATAAATCACCTCTGCACCCTTTCTATGGCTTCCACATCCTTTGTGTAATGAGGCGACCAGAACTGAGCACAGTACTCCAAGTGTGGTCTGACCAGGGTCTTATTATCTCCCAACTCCTGAACTCAATTTCTCGATTGATGAAGGCCAGTACACCATATGCCTTCTTAACCACAGCTTCAACCTGCGTAGCTGATTTGAGCGTCCTATGAACCTGGACCCCAAGATCCTTCTGATCTTCCACACTTACCCTTAATATTATATTCTGTCATCCTATTTGACCTGCCAAAATGAATCACCACACACTTATCTGGGTTGAACTCCATCTGCCACTCCTCCACCCAGTCCTGCATCCTATCAATGTCTCGTTGCAACTTCTGACATCCCTCCACACTATCCACAACACCTCCAACCTTTGCGTCATCAGCACACTTACCAACCCATCCCTCCACTTCCTCATCCAGGTCATTTATAAAAATCATAAAGAGCAAGGGTCCCAGAACAGATCCCTGGGACACTCCACTGGTGACCAACCTCCATGCAGAAAAAGACCCATCTAAAACCACTCTTTGCCTTCTGCAGGCAAGCCAGTTCTGAATCTACAAAGCAATGTCCCCTTGGATCCCATGCCCCCTCATTTTCTCAATAAGCCTTGCATGGGGCACCTTGTCAAATGCCTTGCTGAAGTCTATATATACTACATCTACTGCTCTTCCTTCATCAATGTGTTTAGACACATTCTCAAAAAATTCAATCAGGCTCGTAAGGCATGATCTGCTTTTGACAAAGCCGTGCTGACTATTCATGGTCGTACTATACCTCTCCAAATGTTCATAAATCCTGCCTCTCAGGATCTTCTCCAACAACTTACCAACCACTGAGGTTAGACTCACTGGTCTATAATTTCCTGGGCTATCTCTTCTCCCTTTCTTGAATAAAGGAACCACATCCGCAATCCTCCAGAACCTCTCCCGTCTCCACTGATGACATAAAGATCATCGCTAGAGGATCAGCAATCTCTTCCCTCACCTCCCACATAAGCTGGGGTACATCCCATCCAGTCCCGGTGCCTTATCTAACTTGATGGTTTTCAAAAGCTCCAACACATCCTCTTTCTTAATATCTACGTGCTCAAGCTTTTCAGTCCGTTGCAAGTCTGCACTACAAGATCCTTTTCCACTGTGAATACTGAAGTAAAGTATTCACTGAGTACCTCTGCTATTTAGAACAAAGAACAAAATCAGCCCGGGAAACAGGCCCTTCGGCCCAACGAGCCCGCGCCGCCATCTCAACACCACCAGTCCCCCTCTCCACCCACGACCCCTGTTTAATGTTTTATGGCCATCCAGATTGAGGGAATCTGATTTAGGGACAATTTATTCCTGCCAATCAGCCTAACAGCACATCTTTGGGGTGTGGGAGGAAACCGGAGCACCCGGAGAAAACCCACGCAAGCACGGGGAGAATGAGCAAACTCCCACAGACACCGGCCCAAATCCATGTGTCTGCACGGCAATCAGCGATAGTCACTGAGCTGTCGTCTTGCCCAGTATCTGGTCCAGTTTAGGCACACACTCACGACATGAAGCACTAGGCCAATCTCGAACAACCAAGAGCAGCCCCAGTACGACCCATCGTGTGTATGCCCCTCGTTGGACACGAGGCGGACCGACTTAAAACCTGTGAATGAAAAGAGAAAAAACATTATTATCATACCATATCCATTTACATTACCAGGGACGCCCCAATGCTAGTGACCCTTATTTAAAACAATCTCCTATATCCACCCATTGTGGATATTTCCAGCGGTTCTATACAAACTTTCCCACCGTCACACTTGATAGATCCTATTCCTTCACGTCCAAACAGGTATTCATGCTCGGAAGAAATGACAACTTTGCAAGAAATCACTCTGGCTAGATTTAGTAAATTTCTGCCTACAGGACTGCCATCCGAAGTAGAATATCCCCAAGGAGGCTATTTCATTCAACAAGTGCATAAACCAGAAAACCCTCTGTCAGTACCTTGTAGTAAAAAGTCTCACAACACCAGGTTAAAGTCCAACTGATTTATTTGGTAGTAAACTCACAAGCTTTTGAGGTTAACCTCTTCGTCAGGTGAATGGAGAGTTCTGGCCTCAGACAGAGCATATAAATTACAGACAGTTTACAGATTACTGATTAGAATGTGAATCTTTACACCTAACCTTTACACCTAAGTCTTAAAGTGGCCGACAACGTGAGTGGAAGGAGCACTGAGCACAGGTTAGAGAAGTGTATTGTCTCCAGACAGTACAGTAAGTGAGGTTTTGCAAACGACACACGACAGCGCAGAGTCGCTGAGCAGAGACTGATAGCCAAGTTCCACACACATGAGGACGGTCTCAACAGAGATCTTGGGTTCATGTCGCACTATCTGTAACCCCCATGACTTGCCTTGGTTTGCAAAACCTCACCTACTGTACTGTCTGGAGACAATACACATCTCTTTAACCTGTGCTCGGTGCTCCTTCCACTCACATTGTCAGCCACTGTAAGACTTGAATAGCAGGTTAGGTGTAAAGATTTGCATTCTAATCAGTAATCTGTAAACTGTCTGCGCTTTATATGCTCTGTCTGAGGCCAGAACTCTCCATTCACCTGACGAAGAGGTTAACCTCAAAAGCTTGTGAGTTTACTATCAAATAAATCGGTTGGACTTAAACCTGGTGTTGTCAGACTTCTCACTGTGTTTACCCCAGTCCAACGCCGGCATCTCCACATCAGTACCTTGTAGACACACATTGTTTACAATCTAAAATAGGTGGACACGTAATAGGGAAATTTAATGCAGAGAATTGTGAGGTGAAATACTTAGAGGGACATCATAAAATGAAGAGTATAACTCTAAAGGGGGTGCAGGAACTGAGGACCTTTGCATAAATCCTTATCGGGCAGGTTGAGGAAATGGATACAAAGGCATATAGGTAGAGTACAAAAAAAAGGGAATATTGAAGAACGTTTATAAAACACTAAGTTTGGCCATCACTGAAGAACTATAGGAAGGCTGTGAAGGTTTCAGGAAAGATTTATGAGAATAATTCCAGTCATAAGAAAGAGGCTTGATTTACAAGGATAAATTGGAGAAGCTGGGATTGCTCTCCTTAGAGAGTTACAAGCGGTGTACCTCAGGGATCTGTTTTGGGGCCACTGCTGTTTGTCATTTTTATAAATGACCTAGATGAGGGTGTAAAAGGATGGATTAGTAAATTTGCTGACGACACCAAAGTCGGAGGAGTTGTAGACAGTGAGGATGGATGTTACAGTTTGCAGAGGGACATAGATAAGCGGCAGAGCTGGGCCGAGAGGTGGCAGATGGAGTTTAATACAGAAAAGTGTGAGGTGATTCACTTTGGTAAGAATAACAGGAGTACAGAATATAGGGCTAATGGAAGGACTCTTAGTAGTGTTGATGAGCAGAGGGATCTCGGGGTACATGTGCATAGCTCCCTGAAAGTTGGCATCCAGGTTGATAAGGTTGTTAAGAAGGCGTACGGTGTGTTAGCTTTTATTGGTAGAGGAATTTTGGAGCCGTGAGGTCATGTTACAACTGTACAAAACTCTGGTGCGGCCGCACTTGGAGTATTGTGTACAGTTCTGGTCGCCACATTATAAGAAGGATGTGGAGGCATTGGAAAGGATGCAGAGGAGGTTTACCAGGATGTTGCCTGGTATGGTGGGAAGGTCTTACGAGGAAAGCCTGAGGGACTTGAGGTTATTTTCATTGGAGAGAAGAAGGTTACGAGGCGACCTGATTGAGGCATACAAGAAGATCAAAGGATTGGATAGGGTGGACAGTGAGAGCCTTTTACCTCAGATGGTGATGGCTAACACAAGGGGACATAGCTTTAAATTAAGGGGTGGTAATTATAGGACGGGTGTCAGAGGTAGGTTCTTTACTCAGTGGGTGGTGAGGTCGTGGAATGCCCTGCCTGCAGCAGTTGTGGACTCACCAACTTTAAGGGCATTCAAATGGTCTGTGGATAGGCATATGGATAACATTGGAATAGTTTAGGTTAGAGGGTCATTGGATTGGTTCCACTGGTCAGCACAACATCGAGGGCCGAAGGGCCTGTACTGTGCTGTAATGTTCTATGTTCTATAGAGAAAAGAAGATTAAGAGATTTGATAGAAGTGTTCAAAATCATGGGGAGTCCAGAGTGCATAGAAACAATTGTTGCCATTGGGAGAAGGATCAGAACCACAGAACAAATATTTAAGGAGACTGCAAAGAACCAAAGGCATCGCAAAGGAAAGTATTTTTATGTAGTGAGTGGTTAGAATTTTGAATGAAGTGTCTGAGAGGATAGGGGATTCAGGCAGAAGGTAGGTATTTGCGAAACAGCCTTGCAAGTACAAATTGAACCTGCAGACAAGAACACAAGAAAGAGAAACATGAGGAAACCACCTGGTCCTTCAAGTCTGCCCCCTATTCAATACAATCATGGCTGATCTATGTCAGCTTCAACCTTCCTATGTCATTTCCCCATAGCCTATGTTCCGATCTATCGAATATTTATCCACCACTACTTTAAATACTTCTAATAATCCAGCCTCCGCCACCCTTTGGGGCAGAGAATTCCAGAGATTCACCACCCTCCTTGAGAAGAAATTTCAGTGCACCTCAATTTTAACTGACCAGCTCTTAATTTTGTCCCCTTGTTCAAGATGATCCCACTAGTGAAAATATCTCACCATGTACTCTGTCAAGTCCCCTCAGGATCTTACATTTTTGAATAAGGCCATCCCTCTTTCTTGTAAACTCCAAGGAATACAGACCCAGACTATTTAGTCTTTCTTGATAGGACAACCCGCTCATCCTAGGAAGAAGTCTGGTGAATCTCCTTTGGACTGCGTCCAATGTTACTTTGTCCTTTTTTGGCTAAGGGGACCAAAACTGCACACAGGATTGCAGGTGAGGCCTCACCAACACCATATATAATCATAATAAAACCACCCTACTTCAAAACTTCAACTCTTTGCAATAAATGCCAAAATGTTGTTTGCCTTTTAAACTACTTGTTGGATCTGCCTGCTAGCCCTTTGTAGAACAAACACTAGAACACCGAGATCCCTCTGTACTTCACTCACCTGCAGTTTCTCCATTTAGATAATAATCTGCCTTTTGATTCCTCCTATCAAAGTGTATGACCTCACACTTCCCCACATTAAACTTCATTTACCAGATCTTTACACAGTCACCCAAATCTATATCCTGTTGTAGAATCACAATATCCTTATCACAGCATCCTCTTCCACCTATCTTCGTTTCATCAACAAATCTGGAAACCTTACATTCTGTTCCCTCCTCTGGTCATTAATGAAAATAGTGAACAAATGCGGGCCAAGAATGGATCCCTGTGGTACTCCACTAGTTACATATTTCCACTCTGAAAAGGTCCCATTTATTCCAAATCTGCTTTCTATACGACACCATTTTTCAATCCATGCTAACACACTTCCTCCAATTCACTTTCTGCACCAGGCTTTTACGCGGCACCTTGTCAAATGCCTTTTGGAAATCTAAATACACGACACCCACAAGTTCTCTCTATTTATTTTCTGTTACATGCTCAAAGAATTTGAACAAATTTGTCAAACATGATTTACCTTTTATAAAACCATATTGACGAGGTTTGATTATATTCAGCTTTCCTAAATGATTAGCTGTTTCCTCTTTGATTATTGACTCCAGCAACTTGCCAATGATAGATGCTAAACTAACTAACTTATTTTTCCCTGCCTTCAGCCTTTCTCCCTTTTTGAACAATGACATCACATTGGCTGTTTTCCAATTTTCTAGTATCCTCCCAAAATTTATCGAGTTATGAAAAATATCAACCAATGGGTCCACTATCTCTGCAGTTACTTCCATTAAAACCCTAGTGTGCAGTTCAGTGTTTCCGAGTGACTTGTTCACCTTTAGCCCCTTGAGTTTCTCTTGCGTTTCTCTAATACTTTACCCCTTGTGATTGGGATTTATGTAAATTCTAACATGGTTTTTGAAATCTGATAACTTAGGAATATTTACAACATCTTTCATATAGAGTCATACAGTCACAGAGGTTTATAGCATGGACACAGGCCCTTCGGTCCAAATTGTCCATGCTGCCCTTATTTTTTTTAAACCCCTAAGCTAATCCCAATTGCCCACATTTGGCCCATATCCCTCTACAACCACTGTACCCATGTAACTATCTAAAAGCATTTTAAAAGATAAAATTGTACCCGCCTCTAATATTACCTCTGGCAGCTTCTTCCAGACATTCACCACCCTCTGTGTGAAAAAACTGCCCCTCTGGACACTTTTGTATCTCTCCCCTCTAACCTTAAACCTATGCCCTCTAGTTTTAGACTTCCCTAGTTTTGGGAAAAGATGTTGACTACCTACCTTGTCTATGCCCCTCATCATTTTATAGACCTCTATGAGGTCACCCCTCAGCCTCCTACGCTCCACAGAAAAATGTCCCAAGCATTTCAGCCTCTCCTTATAACTCAATCCATCAAGTCCCAATAGCAACCTAGTAAATTTTTTTTGGACTTTTTCTGGTTTAATAATATCCTTTCTTTGATAGGGTGACCAGAATTGCACCCAGTATTCCAAGAGTGGCCTTATCAATGTCCTGTACAACTTCAACAAGGTATCCGAACTCCTATGTTCAATGTTCTGACCAATGAAACCAAGTACGACAAATACCTTTTTCACCACTCTGTTCACCTGTGACTCCACTTTCAAGGAGCTATGAATATGTACCCCTCGATCTATTTGTTCTGTAACTCTCCCCAGTGCCCTACCATTAACTGAGTAAGTCCTGCCCTGGTTCAATCTACCAAAATGCATCACCTTGTGTTTGTCTAAATTAAACTCCATCTGCCATTCGTCAGCCTACTGGCCCAACTGATCAAGATCCTGCTGCAATTGGAGATAACCTTCCTCACTGCTCACCATGTCACCAATCTTGGTGTCATCTGCAAACTTACTAGCCACACCCCCTATATTCTCATCCAAATCATTAATATGAATGACAAATAACACTTGGCCCAGCACTGATCCCTGAGGCACACTGTTGGTCACAGGCCTCCAACTTGAAAAACAATTCTCTACAATCACCCTCGGGCCTCTGTCAAGAAGCCAATTTTGTATCCATTTAGATACCTCACCCCGGATGCCATGAGATCTAACTTTACACAATAACCTACCATGCGGTACCTTGTCAAAGGCCTAGCTAAACTCCATGTAGATAACATCAACTACATTGCCCTCATCTATCTTCTTGGTTACCCCTTCAAAAAACTCAATTAAATTTGTGAGACATGATTTTCCACTCACAAAGCCATGCTGACTGTCCCTAATCAGTCTTGTATCTTTAAATGACTGTAGATTCTGTCTCTCAAAATACTTTTCAACAATTTCCCCACCACAGATGTGAAGCTCACTGGGCTGTAGTTCCCAGGCTTTTCCCTGCAGCCCTTTTTAAACAAAGTCACAACATAGTGAAGAATAATGCAAAACTTTATTGAGCATATCCACCATTTCTTTGTTTGCTGTAATCAATTCACCCGCCTTATTCAGTAGAGGTCCCACATTTACCTAAGCTGCTTCCTATTTATTTATCCATAGAAACTCTAGTGTTTGTTTGTATGCTGCTTGCAGGTCTTCTCTCAAAATTCATTTTCTCCTTTCTCATGAGCTTTTTAATCTATTGCTGCTGGATCCTAAAATGTTCCCAATTCCTTGGTCTACCACTATCTCTTGCCACTCTGTATATCCCTGCTTTTCAGTTTAACTTATCCATGACCACGGATAACCATGGATTTTGCCGCTTTCTCATGGAATCCCTCTTTCTGATTGGGATAAACTCCTGCTGTGCATTTTGGAGCAGCCGTTTGAATATCTGCTACTGCTCATTTACTAGCTGTAAATATAGCTTGTTTACCCAGTTCACCTTAGACAACTGCTCCCTCAAAACATTATAATTGCACTTATTTAAGTTGAAGTTACCGAACAAAGAGAATAAAAACAAAGAAAATTACAGGTCCTCAAGCCTGCACCGACCATGCTGCCCGACTGAACTAAAACCCCCTACCCTTCCGGGGACCATGTCCCTCAAATCCCATCCTATCGATGTATTTGTCAAGACGCCCCTTCAAACTCACTATCGTATCGCATTCTACTACCTCCTCCGGCAACGAGTTCCAGGCACCCACTACTCTCTGTGTAAAAAATCTGCCTCGTACGTCTTCTTTAAACCTTGCCTCTCGCACCTTACAACCCATGCCCCTTAGTATTTGTCTCTTCCACCCCGAAAAAAAGCTTCTGACTATCCACTCTGTCCACGCCTCTCATAATCTCGTAGACTTCTATCAGGTTGCCCCTCAACCTCCATCGTTACACTGAGAACAAACAAAGTTTCTCCAACCTCGCCTCATAGCTAATGCCCTCCATACCAGGCAACATCCTGGAAAATCTTTTCTGTATCCTCTCCAAAGCCTCCACATCCTTCTGGTAGTGTGGCGACCAGAATTGAACACTATATTCCAAGTGTGGCCTCACTAAGGTTCCATAAAGCTGCAACATGACTTGCCAATTTTTAAACTCAATGCTCTGGCTGATGAAAGCAAGCATGCTGTATGCCTTCTTCACTACCTTCTCCATCTGCATTGCCACTTTCAGTGACATGTGTCCCTGTATACCCAGATATTGCCTATCAATATTCTGAAGGGCTCTGCCATTTACTGTATATTTCCTATCTGTATTAGATATTCCAAAATGCATTACCTCACATTTGTCTGGATTAAACTCCATCTGCATCTCTCTGCCCAAGTCTGATCTATACTGATCTATATCCTGCTGTATCCTCTGATGATCTTCATCACTATCCACAAATCCACCAACATAGAACATAGAACATAGAACATTACAGCGCGGAACAGGCCCTTCGGCCCACAATGTTGCGCCGACCAGTCTTATTTCTAAAAAAAAACATTGACCCACTAATCTAAACCAATCCCTTTTCGTCCATAAACCTATCCACCAATCTCTTAAACGCCCCCAAACTAGGCGCATTTACAACTGCAGCAGGCAGGGCATTCCAGTCCCTCACCACCCTCTGGGTAAAGAACCTGCCCCTCACATCCGTCCTATAACTACCCCCCCTTAATTTAAAGCCATGCCCCCTCGTGCTAGCTTTCTCCATCCGAGGAAACAGGCTATCACCATCCACCCTATCTAAACCTCTAATCATCTTATATGTTTCTATAAGATCCCCTCTTAGCCGCCTTCTTTCCAGTGAAAACAACCCCAAATCCCTCAGTCTCTCCTCATAGGACCTCCCCTGCATACCAGGCAACATCCTGGTAAACCTCCTCTGCACCCTCTCCAAAGCCTCCACATCCTTCCTGTAATGTGGGGACCAGAACTGCACACAGTACTCCAAGTGCGGCCGCACCAGAGTTGTGTACAGTTGCATCATGACGCTGCGACTCCTAAATTCAATCCCCCTACCAATAAACGCCAAGACACCGTACGCCTTCTTAACAACCTTATCTACTTGATTCCCAACTTTCAGGGATCTATGTACACATACACCTAGATCCCTCTGCTCCTCCACTCTATTCAAAGTCCTCCCGTTAGCCCTATACTCAACACATCTGTTATTCCTACCGAAATGGATTACCTCACACTTCTCCGCATTAAACTCCATCCGCCACCTCGCGGCCCAGCTCTGCAACCTGTCCAAGTCACCCTGCAAACTTCGACACCCTTCCTCACAATCTACCACACCTCCGACTTTGGTGTCATCAGCAAACTTACTAATCCACCCAACTATACCCTCATCCAGATCATTAATAAAGATTACAAACAGCAGTGGCCTTTGTGTCATCCGCAAACTTACTAATCAACCAGTTACATTTTCCTCCAAATCACTTATATCTACTACAAACATCAAAGGTCCCAGCACTGGTCTACTGGTTATGGACCTCTTGCGTTCATCCTCAAACTGTATCAGAATTCAATAATATTGTGGTTAGTACACCCAAGGGGATCCTTAACCACAAGATCTCTTATTAATCCTTCTTCATTAGACAAAACTAAATCTAAAATAGCCAATTCCTGGGTAGGTTCCACAACATACTGCTTTAAAAACAATCCCTGATGCACTCCACAAATTATTTTCTTTGATGATATTCTTGCTGGTTTGTTTTGTCCCATCAATATCGAGATTAAAATCTCCCCTAATAATTACATAGAAACATAGAACATTACAGCACAGTACAGGCCCTTCAGCCCTCAATGATGTGCCGAGCTATGTCCAATCCCAAGATCAAGCTATCCCCTCCCTATAATTCTGCTGTGCTCCATGTGCCTATCCAATAACCGCTTGAAAGTTCCCGAAGTGTCCAACTCCACTATCACAGCAGGCAGTGCATTCCACACCCCAACCACTCTCTCAGTGAAGAATCTACCTCGGACATCCCTCCTATATCTCCTATATATATATGTATATATATCCCTCCTATATATACCCAGAGGGTGGTGAGGGATTGGAATGCCCTGCCTGCTGCAGTTGTAAATGCGCCTAGTTTGGGGGCATTTGAGAGATCCGTGGATAGGTTTATGGATGGAAAGGGATTGGTTTAGGTTAGAGGGTCATTGTTTTTTAACTGGTCGGCGCAACATCTTGGGCCGAAGGGCCTGTTCTGCGCTGTAATGTTCTATGTTCTATATCTCCCACCATGAACCTTACAATTATGCCCCCTAGTAACAGGTACATCCACCCGAGGAAATAGTCTCTGCACATCCATTCTATCAATCCCTCTCATCATCTAATAAACCTCTATTAAGTCGCCTGTCATTCTCCTCTGCTCTAAAGAGAAAAGCCCCAGCTCCCTCAACCTTTCCTCATAAGACCTTCCCTCCAAACCAGCCAGCATCCAGTAAGACCTGCACTCTCTCCAATGCTTCCACATCCTTCTTATAGTGAGGTGGCCAGAAGTGAACACAATATTCCAAATGTGGTCTCACCAAGGTCCGGTATAATTGCAGCATAACCCCACAGCTCTTAAACTCAAAACCCCCTGTTAATAAACACTGACACACTATAAGCCTTCTTCACGTCTCTATCTACTTGGGTGGCAACCTTCAGAGATCTGTGGATATGAACCCCAAGATCTCTCTGTTCCTCAACATTCCTTAGAACCCTGCCATTGACCCTGTAATCTGCATTCAAATTTGTCCGACCAAAATGAAAAACTTCACACTTAACAGGCTTAAACTCCATCTGCCACTTTTCGGCCCAGCTCTGCATCCTATCAATGTCTCTTTGCAGCCTACAAGAGCCCTCCACCTCAACCACAAGTCCACCAATCTTGGTGTCGTCAGCAAATTTACTAACCACACTTCAGCCCCCTCTTCCAATCATTGATAAAAATCACAAAAAGCAGAGAACCCAGCATTGATCCCTCTGGTACACTGCTGGTAATTGACCTCCAGTCTGAAAACTTTCCCTCCACCACCACCCTCTGTCTTCTATGAGACAGCCAGTTTCTTATCCAATCGGACAAATTTCCTTCTAACCCACACCTCCTTATCTTCTTCATGAGCCTACCACGGGGAACCTTATCAAACGCCTTACTAAAATCCATGTATACGACATCAACTGCTCTACCTTCATCTACACACTTAGTTACCTTCTCAAAGAATTCTATCAAATTTGTGAGGCAGGACTTACTCCTTGCTAAACCATGCTGACTATCCCGGATTAAATGGAATCTTTCCAAATGGTCATAAATCCTATCCCTTTCCATTAACTTACTGACCACCGAAGTAAGACTAACTGGCCTATAATTACCAGGGTCATTCCTATTTCCTTTCTTGAAAAGAGGAACAACATTTCTCACTCTCCAGTCTTCTGGCACTATCCCCATGGACGGTGAGGTCCCAAAGATCAAAACTAAAGGCTCCGCAATCTCATCCCTTGCCTCTTAAAGTATCCTAGGATGTATCCCATCTGGCCCAGTGGACTTATCCACCCTCAGGTTTTTCAAAATTGCTAATACATCTTCCCTGAGAACATAGAACATAGAACATTACAGCGCAGAACAGGCCCTTCGGCCCACGATGTTGCGCCGACCAGTTAAAAAACAATGACCCACTAACCTAAACCAATCCCTATTCGTCCATACTTTTCGTCCAAACTAGGCGCATTTACAACAGCAGCAGAACATCTACTTCCTCCATCCTGAGCCTGTATCACGCACTCATCCTCAAAAACACGGCCTTTCCTTAGTGAACACTGAAGAAAAGTATTCATTCAGCACCTCTCCTATCTCTTCTGACTCCATGCACAAGTTCCCACTACTATCCTTGACTGGCCCTAACCTCATCCTGGTCATTCTTTTATTTCTCACATAAGAGTAAAAAGCCTCGGGGTTTATACACCTCAACCCATCATCCTGTCTGCCTGTATGCTCCTGCAACCTTGGTACCTTCCTCAGTACGTCGTGACCCTCAGTTTCCTTCAAACATACCCTTTATATTTCCCCATTTACACTCTGACTTCTTGAGAAGTAACATTTTGGGATTCTATAAATTACTACCACCCTTGTTTTCTTTTCTGCTGCTATTCATGATTTCAACTCAAACTGATTCTACAACACCACGTACCGCCTTTATATCATGACTCAGCATAACTCTGAAACCTTCCTTGATTAACAATGCTACCCTGCCTTCCCCCTTTGGCTTGTTCTTTTGGAATACTGCATACACTGTAACGTTGAGCATTCAGTTCTGGTAGTAGCTAATGCATCATACTCATATGTTGCAACCTGTGCTATCAATCCTTCCCCTCCTACCGCAAGTTCCTCTTCAGTCCAGAGCAGATGTCCTGAACCCTGACAATGAGCAGGCTCTTGACTTTGGCTATAGAGAACAGAGTATTTTCCTCTGACTATAGTATTGCCAACTAAGACTGCATTTATCTTTTCTTGTAAGCATGGAACTTGTGCTGAAGTAACAGAGGGGTCCCTGTAATATGCAGACACTATACTCAGGCGTTACATTGGATGGCACTGGAAGTACTGATCAGGGCAAAAGTCTTGTAGCAGGGATTTGGAAAGTAAGTATAGGGGAGTTTGATATGGAGCTGGGTGCTGACTCCAGAAAATAAAAGGTTGGATGTGGTTAGGTCAAGTGTGAGAGTTGTTGACTGCAGGGCTAGTTGCTGAGCCAAGTTTAGCTTAATGTGGCTGAGTACATGATTCAATAGTGTTTCCTAATCTGTGTCCCCTATAGCTATGGTGCAATCAGGTCAATCTCTTGTCTGTGGGATGGAGATGTATCTGCAGCATCATCCTAACTGATGCAACTTTGACATTGAACCCAGGCACATTGAAGTAGTTACGACTTGAGCTCTAATTTTTTAATACCCAATTGTACATAAACCCACACTCTCTCTGAACCTAAGCATAACTTCACACACAATGACAATCTAGCATAACCTTCTGTTGCTGGTAAATGCATTGTAAATTATAAAAGATGTCCCCACTCTCTTGATTTCTCCATCACCAGTCCGTAGATCGTGTACTTCAGGTTTTTTGAGGCTGAGAGATAATAGAGGTCAACACTAACAACTGACTCCAGTGGTGAAGTCCCAGGTTTCAACCTTCCACAGAAAATCTGGACAACCCTCACCCATCTTAAAAGTTTTTAAAGTTAATATGTTCGTTAGCATCACAAGTAGGGTTACATTAACACTGCAATAAAGTTACTGTGAAAATCCCCTAGTTGCCACATTCCAGTACCTGTTTGGGCACACTGAGGGAGGATTTATCATGGCCAATGCATCTAACCAGCATGTCTTTCGGACTCTCGGCGGGGAAACCGGAGCACCCGGAGAACATGCACTGGGGAGAACATAAAGACTCTACACAGACAGTGACCCAAGCCAGGAATCAGGTACCTGGCGCTGTGAGAAAACAGTGCTAACCACTGTGCCGCCCAGCACAGGATGGATCAGAGAAGACGTAGCACTTGCCCCATAAGTGGAACATGAGGAACAGCTCAAATTGTGACTGTGGCGATCCAAGTCAGACCATGGCTCATTTAGTGAGTTCCTGCAGGCAGATCCATTACTGGTGGTATCACAGTCATTCAGACTGGGGACTTTGTTTTTTTTCATTCTTCCTGTCCTCTGTCCCTATCACCCTCGCTTAGAAACATGGAACTCCTACAGTGCAGAAGGGGGCCATTTGGTACATCAATTCTGCACTGAATCTCCAACCAGGCCCTCTCCCCATAGTCCCAAATCATCCTCCTAACCTACACACCATGGGATACTAAGGGGCAATTTAGTATGGCCAATCCATCTAACCCACAAATCTTGGACTATGGGAGGAAACTGGAGCACTCAGAGGAAACTCACGCCAACATGGGGAGAACGTGCAAACTCCACACAGTCACCCAAGGAATTGAACCCGGGTTCTTGGCACTTTAAGACAGCAGGTGCTAACCACTGTGCTATGTCAGGGCGAGAACACTTCCTGTTGCTTGGATTTCCATGATGGGACAGGAAATGGGAATTCTGTTGCTGGTGGGGCCTGAATAACGTCCCAGATGTGTCTGAAGATAGGGTGTTTATTTTGTTTAAAGCCCAGGCGCGGTGTGTTAGGGTCCTGGATTAGAACCACAAGATATATAATGAAGCCAGACTGGACCCTAACAATTTTTCTATTTTGGTATGAATGTGATAGGATATTTTGCTCCAGAAATAATACCACTGACAAATTAGGGATATTTTATAGTAAACAAATTTTATTTAATAACACAGTTTAATTGTAACTAACAAATGAAGAAAGTTAACTATTACAAGTTGAGTAATATTTAAAATGAAAAAAGAAACAACTTTAATTTCTAACAATTTTTTCAGTTCCAAATAAGCAACATTTCTTTTGCAGACTTAAATGCCATTTTAAGTATTGTTAGCAGCTATAAATATACTTGCTATGATGAGTATAGGCAGTCTTGAAACTTTAAGAGAGAAATTTAGTTTCAGAAGCCTGCAAGATCCTTCTAACATCAACCAGGGTTCAGCTGAAAACTAAACTGCTTTTTGTGCTACAGACCTAGAATGGCACATAAACCACATCATCATATGACCCTGTCAATCACTCTAATCAGAAATCCAAGGGAACTTAAAGAAAATGGCACGGAGACACAATGATTAGCTCTGCTGCCTCACAGCATGGAACATAGAAAACCACAGCACCTGGGCTCGGGTTCAATTCCAGCTTTGGGTCGCTCAGTGGAGCATGCATATTCTCCCCAAATCTGCATGGGTGATCTCCAGGTGCTCCAATTTCTTCTCAAAGTCCAAATACGTGCAGGTTAGATTGATTGGCCATGTTAATTTTTCACTTAGTGTCAGGGGGATTAGCAGGGTAAATATGTGGAGTTACAGGAATGAGGGTTGGATGGGATTATTGTTGGTGCAGGCTTGACGGGTTGAACAGCCTCTTTCTGCACTGTAAGGATTCTATGACTCTGTTCTATGAAACAAAAGTCCATTAACTCTACTTAAAATAATCACTTGCAAGGCCAAATGAATAATTATGCTGCTCTCCCAGCTTTGGAGTTGCATCCCTTGCAGACATATCAAACACCTGTCGAATAAAGCTGAATTATTAAATGTTTCCCTTAAACATATTTACTCGTAATCCCTCTAACCTATGCATCTCAGGACACTAAGGGGCAAGTTTTAGCATGGCCAATCAACCTAACCCACACATCTTTGGGCTGTGGAAGGAAACCGAGGCACCCAGAGGAAACCCATGCAGACACGAGGAGAATGTGCAAACTCCACACAGACAATGACCCAAGCCGGGAATCGAACCCAGGTCCTTGGAGCTGTGAAGCAGCAATGCTGTTACACCACCATCATCACAGGCATCAATACTGTATTGTGACTGGGTAGGTTAGGGCAGAAGCTACTTTGATTATCCATTCCTGGACCCTGTGGAGAATTGATTAAATGAGGGAATGAGGCAGGGAGGGGGGGTATGGGTTTGCAGGGCCTAAGTGTGAACCCAAATGCTAGGGCTCTGCGTTTTCTCAGTTTTTTCTCTGTGCTATCCTGTATGGGAGAGTGTACAGTGCCTTGCTTTTTTTTGGTAGCACGATGCATTTATGGCACCATCCTCCTCTCCTTCCTTTCTCTCATACAGTGCCTCGCATCTATGGTCTTATCCTGGTTTTCCTCCCTCTCAAAAGGTTTCCTTTTGTTATCTGGGTCAGTGGGGTTGATATAGGATCCTATTTATTATATCTGATCACACAGGACTTCCCTCATCTTGTTGGGAGGGGGAGGATTGTATCTTTCCTTGAAACATAACATCTATGAATGTCTTTATGATTCTTCATCTTCCAGTTGATGAGATCTCCTTCATGAGAAAATGGGTTAAATTTTCCTGATGCTGGGACTTGAGTGGTACCTTTGTGTGACTGGAGATAAGTGAGGCTTGTTTTGTGGTGAGCCCAAACATGGTGTGAGAATCTTTGGCTTATTGTCTCTTCTTTTATTTGTCAATATCCCTTACTTTCTTTGGCTGTGTTAGCAAGGGTAGCAGCTATTCTGTAAATCTGTACTTTTGATTTGATTTATTATTGTTACAAATATTGAAATATAGCGAAACGTATTCTTTCTTGCATGCTATACAGACAAAACATACCATTCAGAGTATGTTGGGGAGGAAGAAAGGAGAGGGTACAGAATATAATGTTACAGTCATAGCCAGGGTGTAGAGGAAGATATCTTAATACATGGTAGGCCCATTCAAACATCTGATGGCAGCAGGGAAGAAGTTGTTCTTCAGTCAGTTGATATGTGATCTCAGATTTTTGTATCTTTTTCCCAAAGAAGGTGGAAGAGAGTACGTCGGGGGCGCATGGGGTCCTTGATTCTACCGGCTGCTTTTCTGAGGCAGTGGGAAGTGTTCAGGAAGTGGGAGGCTAATTTGCATAATGGACTGAGCTATGTTCACAACCTTTTGTAGTTTCTTGCAGTTTTGGTTAGAGTAGGAGCCATGTCAAACAGGGTTACAAGCGGAAAAGATGCTTTTTATGCTGCATCTATAAAAATTTGTACGAGTCATAGCAGACATGCCAAATTTCCTGAGCCTTCTGAGAAAGTAGAGGCATTGATGGGCTTTCTTAAGTATAGCATCAGCAATGGAGGGACCAGGACAAGTTGTTGGTGATCTGGATACCTATAGACTTAAAGGTCTCGACCATTTCCACTTCATTCCCATTGACGTAGAAAGGGGCATGTCTTCCATTATGCTTTCCGAAGTCAATGAATATCTCCTTCGTTTTACTGACAAGGAGGGAGAAATTAGTCATCGCGCCAATTTACCAGTTTCTCAATCCCTTTCCTGTACTCCATCTAATCGTTGTTTGAGACAAGTGTTGGCAAGTGTGAGGTGGTCCACTTTGGTAGGAATAATGGTAGGAAGGACTATTACTTACGTGACGAAAAACTGCAGCAGGCGACGGTGCAGAGGGACCTCGGGGTCCTTGTGCATGAGTCGCAAAAACCCAGCCTGCAGGTGCAGCAGGTGGTCAGGAAGGCTAATGGGATGCTGGCCTTCATAGCGAGGGGGATTGAATATAAAAGTAGGGAGGTCTTGCTGCAGCTGTATAGGGCATTGGTGAGGCCGCAGCTGGAGTACTGTGTGCAGTTTTGGGCGCCGTACTTACGCAAGGATATTTTGGCCTTGGAGGGAGTGCAGAGGAGGTTTACTAGGCTGATACCGGAGTTGAGGGGGTTGAGCTATGAGGAGAGGCTGAATAAACTAGGTTTGTACTCGTTAGAGTTTAGAAGAATGAGGGGAGATCTCATTGAGACATATAAGACGGTGAATGGGATGGATAGGATAGAGGTGGAGAAACTCTTCCCGCTCAGAAAGGACAGTAGGACTAGGGGGCACAGCCTCAAGATAAAGGGGGGGCGGTTTAGAACAGAGTTGAGGAGGAACTTCTTCACTCAAAGGGTGGTGAATCTCTGGAATTCTCTGCCCGTTGAAGTGGTGGAGGCTGCCTCGCTAAATATTTTTAAGACGCGGGTTGATGGGTTTTTGATAAGCGAGGGGATTAAGGGTTATGGGGAGAGGGCGGGAATGTGGACCTGAGCCACGACAGATCAGCCATGATCTTACTGAATGGCGGGGCAGGCTCGAAGGGCTAGATGGCCTACTCCTGCTCCTATTTCTTATGTTCTTATTTTTGAGACCTGACCCACTACAACGGTGTCATTAGCAAACTTCAAAATGGAACTGGAGTGAATCTGGCCACACAGTCATGACTGTATAAGGAATACAGTAAGGGGATGAGGACAAAGCCTTGCAGGGCACTACTGTTTTGGATAATTGTACAGGAGATGTCATTATCATGACATTAACATGTTTGGCGAATATGGGCTTGGGAAGTCGAGGATCCAAGTGCAGAGGGAGGAGCCAAACCCTAGACCATGAAGTTTAGAGATGAGCGTTAGAATGGGTGTTGAAAGCTGAGATGTTGTTAATAAAAAGGAGTCTGACATAGGAGTCTTTATTATCCAGGTGTTCCAGGGTTGAATGTAGAGCCAGGGAGATAGCGTCTGCTGTGGACCTGTTGTGGCGATAGGCAAACGGTAGTGGATCCAGGCAATCTGGGAGACCAGATTTGTTGTGTGCCATGACTAACTTATTGAAGCAGTTTATAATGATGGATATCAAAGTCACCAGGCAGTAGTCATTAAGGCACACTGCCTGGCTTCTCTTTGGTACAGGGATGATGGGCTTAAAAATGTTGTAGGTAAAATAATATCTGAGATTGTATGGTCAGTGAGTCAAAATACAGGGGCTTATATTCCAAAGCTTTGGAAGAAACTGGTTCCAAACGAGGACTACCAGACTTCTCCTTGAACACAAACACAAGCAGGCTTTAACTCATTATGAGTCTTGGTGTCAATCATGATACAAATTTCCAATTCCGGCCAGAACTCAAGGTCTTCCTTCCTTGGTCGTGATTCAGCTCCAGATTTAATCAGGAATTACAGTCCTGCAGTCACAACACAGTCTTCAATCCGGTCACGAATCAAAACCCTTCTGCAGCAGTACTGGCATCCCTGTCTTTGAAATCGCAGCTACCCCAGCAGGACTCTTCCTGTTAAAAGCCGGTATCGCGATCTGCCATCAGCAACTGTCAAAAGCCGGTATCGTAAACTACCATCTGTGTAATGATGTTCAACTAATACAAACAGATAAGATTCGCAAAGTCTACAAAATACATTTAACTATCTGCCTTTATAAAAATTGAGAGTTAAAGCATGTAAGACACGAACAAATAATTTATATTAACGCCAGGAGCAGTATAAGCCTGGGAAGGTCAACTGTAATGAAGCGTTATGTTTGTGATATATTCTAGGTACAAAATTCATGAACCCTTTCCCTTCTTCAAAAATTGCTGAGATGACAGGTTTTGGTCTCTCTAATAAAAGGTATCATGTTACTCATGGGATCCGGGGGTAAGTTTAGACACGGGCTCTGTTTTATCTGCACTCTTCCCATGAGGCTGCATAGGTCTGCTCCTATTATCCCTTGTGAGAGTGGATGTTTTTATCCCATGTCTGGGTTTTGAGGTTGTATCCTGATGTTTCCCTCTTTCAGTGATATCCTTTCACTGTTCAAAGGTTGCTGAGTTAGGCTCCGATTGGTTATATTTGACCCCATGGGCTTCCGTTATGCTATGTCACTAAGTCCTTGTTATCCTGTGGGTGAGGGTGGGCACTATTGTACCATGAGCTCATTGTTTTATCCTGTAATCCCTTTATCCTCCACTCTGTTAATATCCTTTCATTATCAGTATAAGGGAGGGACTGATTATAATTATAACAAATTGTAATGATATTTGCTGGTCTTTTCTTTTTGTACATGTGAAAAAATTATGCTGTACTTTACCAATCCTTGAGGATTTAAGAACATAACATAAGAACATAAGAAATAGCAGCAGGAGTAGGCCATCTTAAACTGATTCGGAGGGGGGGGTCGGATCCTGAGTAGAGGGGGTGAAAGTGAGGGGGGCATAGATGGGGACTGCAATGCACGGCATCGCGGGGGTGGGGCGGAGCAGGGTTTGAAATGCGTATACTTTAATGTGAGGAGTATTTGCAATAAAGTGGATGAACTTGCAGCGTGGATCAGTACCTGGGACTTTGATGTTGTGGCCATTTCAGAGACATGGATAGAGCAGGGTCAGGAATGGTTGCTGCACGTTCCGGGGTTCAAATGCTTCAGTAGGAGTAGGGAAGGAGGTAGAGGGGGGGAGGGGTAGCATTATTAGTCAAGGATTGTATCACAGTGTCAGAGAGGAGGTTTGATGAGGACTTGTCTGTTGAGGTAGTATGGGCGGAGATTAGAAATAGGAGGAGAGGTCACCCTGTTGGGAGTCTTTTATAGACCTCCTAAAATTTCTAGAGAGGTTGAGGAAAGGATTGCGGAGACGATCCTGGTTAGGAGTGAAAGTAATAGGGTAATTGTTATGGGGGACTTTAATTTTACTAATATTGATTGGAATTGCTATAGCTCTAGCTCATTAGAGGGGTCAGTTTTTGTACAAAGCGTGCAGGAAGGTTTTTTGACTCAGTATGTAGATAGGCCAACTAGAGGTGAGGCTATATTGGATTTGGTGCTGGGAAATGAGCCAGACCAGGTGCTAGACTTGGAAGTTGGTGTGCATTTTGGTGATAGTGACCACAATTCGGTTACGTTCACCTTAGTGATGGAAAGGGATAGGCATGAACCTCGGGTCAGTAGTTTTAGCTGGGGGAAGGGTAATTATGAGGCTATTAGGAGAGAATTAGGAAGCATAGGTTGGACTAGGAGACTACAGGGACTGGGAACGTCCGAAATGTGGAGTTTTTTCAAGGAGCAGCTACTGCGAGTCCTTGATATGTATGTCCCTGTCAGGCAAGGAGGAATTGGTCGAGCTAGGGAACCGTGGTGCACTAAAAAAGTTGATTCGCTGGTTAAAAAGAAAAAGGAGGCTTATGTTCGGATGAGACTTGAGGGCTCAGGTAGTGAACTAGAAAGCTTTAGATTGGCTAGGAGGGAGTTGAAGAGTGAGTTAAGAAGGGCTAAAAGAGGACATGAGGAGACTTTGGCTGATAGGATTAAGGAGAATCCTAAGGCGTTCTATAGATATGTTAAGAACAGAAGGTTGGTTAGGGCAAGATTAGGGCCAGTTACAGACAGCAGAGGGAAGTTGTGTGTGGAACCGGAAGAGATTGGAGAGGCGTTGAACCAATATTTCTCTTCGGTGTTCACGCAGGGGGACATAAATGTAGCTGAGGAGAACACTGGGTTACAGGGGTGTAAACTAGACAGTATTGCAGTTGATAAGGGGGATGTGCTGGATATTCTTGAGGGTTTGAAAATAGATATGTCCCCTGGGCCGGACGGGATTTTTCCTAGGATTCTCTGGGAGGCAAGAGAGGCGATTGCAGAGCCTCTGGCTCTGATCTTCAGGTCGTCGTTGGTCTCAGGTATAGTGCCGGAAGATTGGAGGATAGCGAATGTTGTCCCATTGTTTAAGAAGGGGAACAGAGACTTCCCCGGGAATTATAGACCAGTGAGTCTTACTTCTGTTGTGGGCAAGGTTTTAGAAAAAATTATTAGGGATAGGATTTATAGTTATTTGGAGAGTAATGAATTGATTGGAGATTGTCAGCATGGTTTTGTAGCGGGTAGGTTGTGCCTTACTAACCTTATTGAGATTTTTGAGAAAGTGACCAAAGAGGTGGATGGGGGTAAGGCAGTTGACGTGGTATATATGGAGTTTAGTAAGGCGTTTGATAAGGTTCACCATGGAAGGCTTCTGCAGAAAATGCAGATGTATGGGATTGGGGGTAATCTAGGTAATTGGATCAGGAATTGGCTAGCAGATAGGAGACAGAGGGTGGTGGTTGATGGTAAGTATTCGTCATGGAGTTCAGTTATGAGTGGTGTGCCTCAGGGATCTGTTTTGGGGCCACTGCTGTTTGTAATTTTTATTAATGATCTGGATGAGGGTATAGTTGGGTGGATTAGTAAATTTGCTGATGACACCAAAGTCGGAGGTGTGGTAGATAGTGAGGAAGGGTGTCATAGTTTGCAGGGAGACTTGGACAGGTTGCAGAGCTGGGCCGAGAGGTGGCGGATGGAGTTTAATGCGGAGAAGTGTGAGGTAATTCACTTTGGCAGAATAACAGATGTGTGGAGTATAGGGCTAACGGTAGGACTCTGAATAGTGTGGATGAACAGAGCGGTCTAGGTGTATGTGTACATAGATCCCTGAAAGTTGGGAATCAAGTAGATAAGGTTGTTAAGAAGGCATATGGTGTCTTGGCGTTTATTGGTAGGGGGATTGAATTTAAGAGTCGCAGCGTCATGTTGCAACTGTACACAACTCTGGTGCGGCCGCACTTGGAGTACTGTGCGCAGTTCTGGTCCCCACATTACAGGAAGGATGTGGAGGCTTTGGAGAGGGTGCAGAGGAGGTTTACCAGGATATTGCCTGGTATGGAGGGGAGGTCCTATGAGGAGAGACTGAGGGATTTGGGGTTGTTTTCGCTGGAAAGAAGGCGGCTAAGAGGGGATCTTATTGAAACATATAAGATAATTAGAGGTTTAGGTAGGGTGGGCAGTGATAGCCTTTTTCCTTGGATGGAGAAAGCTAGCACGAGAGGGCATGGCTTTAAATTAAGGGGGGGGTAGTTATAGGACGGATGTCAGAGGTAGGTTCTTTACCCAGAGGGTGGTGAGGGATTGGAATGCCCTGCCTGCTGCAGTTGTAAATGCGCCTAGTTTGGGGGCGTTTAAGAGATCCGTGGATAGGTTTATGGATGGAAAGGGATTGGTTTAGGTTAGAGGGTCATTGTTTTTTAGCTGGTCGGCGCAACATCGTGGGCCGAAGGGCCTGTTCTGCGCTGTAATGTTCTATGTTCTATATCTAGTCCCTCGAGCCTGCCCCGCCATTCAATAAGATCATGGCTGATCTGACGTGGCTCAGTTCCACTTTCCCGCTTTCTCCCCATAACCCTTAATCCCCTTGCCTACCAAAAACCCATCTACCCGCGTCTTAAATATATTTAGCGAGGTAGCCTCAACCACTTCAACGGGCAGAGAGTTCCAGAGATTCACCACCCTTTGAGTGAAGAAGTTCCTCATCAACTCTGTTCTAAACTGCCCACCCTTATCTTGAGGCTGTGCCCTCTAGTCCTACTGTCCTTTCTGAGCGGGAATTTGTTTCATTGTTAGTAAAAATGGGGAAAATCCTCAATAAAAATATTTATTAAGAAGTTCTGTAGTTTAAAGTATTCAGTTGCCTACTAAAATAGCGTTTAGTCAACGGTGCTTTTAGCTTGTTACAGTAAAGTCTTAAAATGCAAAATCTTGCTATGTTATTCTTTCAGCTAGCTGTTAGGAAGTTCAAATTTGTTTTTAATATTTATCAGTCTCCATGGGGATCATAACAGCACTCCCTGTTCAGCATCTTGAGAAAATTTAGCTCTATTACTACTTGAGCTGGTTATGTCTCAATGCCATCAGCTGCATTAGACGTCGTCAAATCAACTGTGCCTCAAGGCAAGGGTTACAAAACAATGCACATTCAAAAACTGCAGTCCTCGCAGTCAACAGTTAAGGTTGGGAAGGAGAGAAAGGTTTGTTTATTGCAAAGGAGGATTGCCCACTCATTGTGAACACAGGAACATTATCATAAATCCATGGACAGAAGTGAACAAACAAGACAGCTTTCTACATCTATGGTCATGGGGTTAGAGAAAGTTTCTGAATTAAAGATGGTTGCCAAGGTAACATTACACACATGACCTATTTTTACTCAAGGGTCTTACAATGTATAACAATAAGGATTCATTCTCTACTCAGCTTCATTGAGGCAATATGCAAAGCAACTTGGTAAACTCTGAGCTACTTGAGACACATGTTGCTGCAGAGCCTATTTGTTAAACAGAAAAAATATTTCAAACCTCAAGATAAATCCTGTAGGTTAGAACACCTGTTGGCAACGCAGGATGCAATTACTGTATGTTCATAGTTTCGTGCAAGGTGACGCAGAGGTTAGATGATAGTTAGGTCAATTGAAATGCCTTTGTCTGAAAATGGTGTTTTGTCACTTGCCATCTGTTTATGCTGGCATTTCTGCCACTGCTGCTTTGGTCTTGAGATGGGTGGCTCAAGCACTCACTTGTTTCTGATGGGAGGTCACATGTGACTGCAAATCACAGCAGTTCAATCACCTCCCTCCCGCCTGCAGTTCTGACTCCCTGCGCAAACAAGGTGATTTACTGTCACCCACAACTGGCAACCTGAATTACAGTCCTGGTTTCACACCAGCTTACTTTTAAGATTTGTTCTCAAGATGTGGCCAGCTGTTATTGTCCTTTGGTGAGCAGTGATGTTCTGCCTTCTTGATCCACTGCAGCCCACCTGCAATTTGAGTGGCCGGCTGAGTCATTTCAGAGGGCCATACTGAATTCAACAGCTTCGTATTTACTTTAGTGGAGAACAGTTTCTTACTTCCAAACTTCATTGGCTAAGTTCAAATTCTCAAACTGCCACGAGGGAATTTGAACTCATCATCTGGGTTACTAACCCTGCAGAGGAACTACATTCTGCCAAAATCTGTAACCTCAAAAACCAGCATATTTTCACTCCAGGCACCACTACCATCAAGCCGGAGGCCCAATCCTGGTTGAATAAGGAAAGCAGGAGAACAAGCCAGGGCCAGTATCAGACCAAAAAATAAGGTGTCAACCAGGTGAAGTTACAACACAGCATTGTCTGCATGCCAAACTGCAGAAGCAGCACGCAATGGACAGTTAAGCAAATCCCACAACCAAGGGATCAGATAAAAGCTGTGTAGTCCTGTAACATCCACTAACTAGAGGAGCGGTTTCCACAAATATTACTAGCACATCACTGCAACACTATTTTGGAAAGCGGCATCATCAAATTTGAGACCGTTGATGTCCCACAGCATAATGTTGTCCAGATATACACTGCTGTGTGGCACTGGGAGAGGAGGAGGAAGGAGACCCCAGTACTTCCCAACCTCAGGCAGAATACTGATCCGACTTGGTGACACAGGAGGGTCAATGGGTCCAGTAATACGGTCCATGAAATCCAGCTCAGCATAGATACAAAGCTGAAGTGTTTTCAAACAATTTCAACCAAAGGTGTCAAGCGGATGATCCTATCTTGCTCTACCCAATCTTAAACATTGTAAAATCTATCACATTTCTTCCTCAATTTAAGTCTGCAGACGAGTTATTGGGAGTCAAAACATTAACTCTGTTTCTCTCTTCATAGATGCTGTCTGCCCTACTGACGCTTTTTCCTGTATTTTCTATTTTTATTTCAAATTTCCAGCATTCATTTTTTAAGTTGTTATGCATTAATTTTAATTATTAATCAAATATAATAACTTAGTAGCTTATAGTGCTGGTGCTGCATTGACATGACGTAGAGATGCCAGCGTTGGACTGGGGTAAACACAGTAAGAAGTCTCACAACACCAGGTTAGAGTCCAACCAGTTTACTTGATAGTAATCCCACAAGCTTTCGGAAACAGTGTTCCTTCGTCAGGTGTGTGGAAGGTTCTGATCAGAGAAAGGCATATAAAGTCACACGCAGTTTACAGAATACTGATTAGAATGCGAGTCTTTGCAGCTAACCTGCTATTCAAGTCTTAAAGATGCAGCATCTTTAAGTGTAAGTGTGGAAGATCCAGTCTTGGGCTCCCTAATTTTATGTAAATTAATTTTTTAATAAATTTAAGTCATTTATTCAGCCTCACACTCAAACACACTGGGTACCCGTTTCCAGTAAGATTGAGAGAGGTGAGAAAATTGGGTGCAAACCTGATTTCATGGCTCTCTCGCGATCTTCACAGCTCACCCTGACCATTGGCTGCAGGGCGCAGTGATAAGATCATCCCCTATGGCTGTAAAGAGTAAAGAACAAGGAACATGACATAACAGGGACAGGCCCTATGGCTCTCCAGGCCTGCACCGATCATGATGTCTGCCTAAACTAAAACTGTATGCACTTAATGGAATCCATATCCTTTCATTCCTACCCTGTTCACGTATCTGTCTAAATGCCCCTTAAATGCCGTCATTGTACCTGCTCCCACCATCTCCCTGGGCAACGCATTCCATTTACCACTCTCTGTGTAAAAAACTTGCCTCACACATCTCCTCTACACTCTTCCCCATGCACCTTAAATCTATGTCCCCTGGTACATAGGGTGAGCATCTGATTGTCCACTCTTTCCATGCCACTCACAATCCTGTTAACCTCTATCAGGTCACAGGTCAGAGGTTGCAAATTTTGTGATGAGTAACTCACCTCATGTCTCCCAAAATCCAGTCAAATTTTTAAAAGGCACTAGTTGGAAGTGTGATGGAATACACTGCACTGGATGAGTGCAGATCCATTAACACAGAAAAAAGTCATCACTAGCCAGGAGAACGCAGCCCACCTGGTAAGTATCTACCATGTGAAACATTCACTTCCTGCACTGTATTTCACCTACAAGATACATTGCAACAACTCACCAAGGTTCCAAACCTGCAACTTTTACAATCTAGAAGGACAAGAGCAGTAGACCCATGGGAACACTATCACCTGCCAGTTCGCCTCAAAGTCACTAACCATCCTGAAAACACTCAGCATGTCAAGCAGCATCAGTGGAGAGAAAAATCAGAATTAATGTTTCAGGTTTTTAAAATGAATTCTTTTCTCCAATGTGGACAAGACCAGCATTTGTTGCCCACCCATAATTGCCCTCGAACTTGAGTAGCTGTTAGCACCATTTCAGAGAGCAGTTAAGAGTGACATTGCTAAGCGTCTGGAGTCACATGTAGGCCAGATCAGGTATGGATGGCAAAATTCCTTCCCTAAAGAATATCTGAACCAGATGGGTTTTTAAAACAAGGCAGTTTCACGGTCACATTACTGAGTCTAGCTTTTAATTCCAGAATGATAAAATTATTTGAATTTAAATTCAGCCAACTGCTGTGACAAGATTTGAACCCACCTCCAACGAGCTTGGGTCACTGATGACTTATTCCAGTGACATAACCACTACAACACCATCATCATATTCAGTGTTTCCAAATCTTTTGTTTTTTTTTCAGAATTCCAGCATTTGCAGTATTTTACTTTTGTACATACCATCCTAATTTGGAACTAGGTCACATTTCCTTCATTATTCAGTCAAAACCCTGTGCCTCCCTCCCTAACAGCTTGCCAAGATTAAATTCGCCAGCTAGGGAGGGAATTCGAGGGTTTTGACAATAAAGGAATGGCAAAATAGTTCGAAGTCAAGACAGCGAGTGACTTGGAGAAGATCCATGTGGGTTGCACAGTGGTTGGTACTGCTGCCTCACAGCACCAGGGATGACAGATTACCTTCCCTAAAGGACACTCGTGAACCAGATGGGTTTTTCTGACAATCAACAATGGTCATCAGTACATTTTTAATTCCAGATATTTTGTATTGAATTCAAATTCCACCAGCTGCCGTGGGTCCCCAGAACATTAGCTGAATTCCTGGAATAATAGTCTAGAGATAATACCACAAGGCCATCGCCTCCCCTCAGACTCACTATTCTCTTCTTCATTCTGAAGGGTGTCACAGTGGTTGGCACTGCTGCTTCACAGCACCAGGGACCTGGTTCAATTTCATTCTTAGGTGACTGCCTATGTGGAGTTTGCACATTTTCCCACTGTCTGCATGGGTTTCCTCTGGGTGTTTCGGTTTCCTCCCACAGCACAAAAATGTGTAGGTTATGTGGACTGGACATGCTAAATTGCCATTTAGTATCCAAAAATGTGTAAATTAGGGGGATTATTGAGGGAAATATATATGGTTCTGTGAATAGATCTGGATGAGGGTATAGTTGGGTGGATTAGTAAATTTGCTGATGACACCAAAGTTGGAGGTGTGGTAGATTGTGAGGAAGGGTGTCATAGTCTGCAGGGAGACTTAGATAGGTTGCAGAGCTGGGCCGAGAGGTGGCGGATGGAATTTAATGCGGAGAAGTGTGAGGTAATTCACTTTGGTAGGAGCAACAGATGTGTCGAGTATAGGGCTAACGGGAGGACTTTGAATAGTGTGGATGAACAGAGGGATCTAGGTGTATGTGTACATAGATCCCTGAAAGTTGGGAATCAAGTAGATAAGGTTGTTAAGAAGGCGTACGGTGTCTTGGCGTTTATTGGTAGGGGGATTGAATTTAGGAGTCGCAGCGTCATGTTGCAACTGTACACTACTCTAGTGCGGCCGCACTTGGAGTACTGTGTGCAGTTCTGGTCCCCGCATTACAAGAAGGATGTGGAGGCATTGGAGAGGGTGCAGAGGAGGTTTACTAGGATGTTGCCTGGTATGGTGGGGAGGTCCTATGAGGAGAGACTGAGGGATTTAGGGTTGTTTTCGTTGGAAAGAAGGCGGCTAAGAGGGGATCTTATTGAAACATATAAGATGATTAGAGGTTTAGATAGGGTGGATAGTGATAGCCTTTTTCCTCGGATGGAGAAAGCTAGCACGAGGGGGCATGGCTTTAAATTAAGGGTGGGTAGCTACAGGACGGATGTCAGGGGTAGGTTCTTTACCCAGCGGGTGGTGAGGGATTGGAATGCCCTGCCTGCTGCAGTTGTAAATGCGTCTAGTTTGGGGGCGTTTAAGAGATCTCTGGATAGGTTTATGGACGAAAAGGGATTGGTATAGGCTAGTGGGTCATTGTTTTTGTAACTGGTCGGCGCAACATCGTGGGCCGAAGGGCCTGTTCTGCGCTGTAATGTTCTATGTTCTAAGACTGAATGGGCCAAATGGCCTCCTTCTGCACTGTAGGGATTCTATGGTCTCTAAATGTGAAATTCAATCATCTTCAGCTCACTGCTATCTAGAGACTCCTTTACTATGGAGGTCATTAATCAATCCTGTCTCATTGCATGCTACTAGACCTAATGTAGCCTGATCTCTGATTGGATCTAGGATATGCTGTTCTCGCAAATGCACCAAAAATAAGCTTTCTGGTTGGTTTCCCATGCAGCAAACATTTTTCATGGATACTCACTAGCATTTTTCTGTATGCTGCCTCATCTAGATCCTTACACAGCAGAATACATGAGCAACCACCCACTCTGGTGACCTGGCACCTGCACAACCCTTGCTGCCTGCCGTAGCAGCAAACAACTAATGCTCAGGCCTCCCCAAATGCAGATTCCACCCCTTGCTATTCTCTAAACTGTGGACAGAGATAGTGACCGAGAGTGTAAAATCAAGTGATGTCACATTTTCATTGTCACTGGCTCCTTGTTGTTTCCCAGTTTTTCATCAGGTAAGGAGAAAGGCACCAGGATAAGATTGTGTTGCAAGGATGAGAGGTGGAATACAAGAGATGCATGTTTACACCATCCAGAATTTGTAAACTGGAAGTGTGTGTAGAATGAAGAAGAGGTAAGATGTGAGGAGGATTAAGATTAGGATCTATAATCCTTTGTGGCCCCACAACTAAATACCCGCATACATCGAATTCTGCCTGCTTGAGCATCCCTGAATTTAAATCACTCCACCATGGATTCACCTCCAGAAGATCCTCCCTAAATAGCTCTACCTCACTTTCTCCCTTTAAGTAAGACATTACTTAAAAATTATCACAATGAAAAAGTTTTTTGTCATCTAAACTAATACTTTCTCAAGTGCCTCAGTGTCATAATAATAGTCCTCTGGTGAAGCACCTTGGGAAGTTTAATTATGTTAAAAGCACCACATAAATTTGTTACAGTTTCAGCCCCACAATGGCTATGGCTGCCCCAATGATAGCCTGCACTGTCGCTTACCTGTGGATTAGGAATAGTTGGCATGCATGTCCTCCTTGGTTAGTTCCTGTTGCCTCCAGGTTGTCCTGCAAGATACAAGGAAGTGTGTCAGTGAGTCTCATGCAATACGGTTGTCATTACTGGCAGTGTGTGAAAGCTGTGAAATGTGCGATTGGCTTGTGTTTGGATTTCAAAACGCAATCATTATTAAATGTCCTACATGGCTTGCCATTGTCATGTGATCTCTGTCATGAGGGAATGTCCGGAGGTAACCATGTTGCAGTAAGGTTGAAAGAATAAATATCAGAAAAATGCTGCTGCAACAACACAATTTGTGTCCTCTACTGTGAAGGCAAAATCAATGCATGAACAAAGAACAGTACAGCACAGGTAGAGGCCCTTCAGCCCACCAAACCTGCATCGACACATGATGCCTTTCTAAACTAAAGACCTTTTGCCTCTATTCCATCTGTATCCCTCTATTCTCTGCCTATTCATGTATCTGTCAAGATGCCTCTTAAACATTACTATTCTATTTGTTTCCACCACCTCCTCTGGCAGCACGTTCCAGGCACTTACCACTCTCTGTAAAAAAAATTTGCCTCTTACATCTCCTTTAGACTTTTCCCCTTTTACCTTAAACCTATGGCCCTGGTAACTGACATTTCTACCCTGGAAAAAAGACTCTGACTATCCATGCGTCTCATAATTTTGAAAACTTCTATCAGGTTGCCCCCTCATCCTCCGACATTCAGATGAAAACAAACGAAGTCTGTCCAATCTACTCTCCTAACCAGGCAACATCCTGGCAAACCTTTTCTGTATACTCTCCAAAGCCTCCAAACCCTTCTGGTAATGTGGCAACTGGAATTTTGCAAATATTCCAAATGTGGCCAACATTTATTGCCCTTTACTAGTTTCCCTTATTCAGAGAGCAGTCGAGAGTCAAAAACATTGCTGTGGCTCTAGAGTCACATTTAGGCCGGACCAGGTAAGAACGGCAGATTTCCTTCCACAAAGAACATCAGTGAATTACAATCGCCAGTGGTTTCAATGGTGATGGAGGATAGTATAGAATTTCTAGTACAGAGGCCCTCGTTTTAAATTTACTATAATAAGTAGACTAGATTGAGGAGAAGGTTACAAGGTGCCTTATAATCCTTGGAATAAGGATTCACTGTGTGCCTAATGCAAAGATGTTGTCTATGAATGACATATAATCAATAGTAATGAATTTTTTAACAAGTATTGTAACTAAAATGTAGTTTTAAATGTCTTTGAGAGTCTTGGCCAAACAACAGTCTATTTACTCAGCATGACGGGAAGCAGAAATCAGCAGACATGCCACATTCTTTGATGCAATGAACCATAAAGAGCAGTTTGCTCTTATCAGTCTGGGTTGGCAGCTGCAAGTTAATCAGGACTCTCAAATAAATGGGAGTATGTTCACTGCTGGTTAGTGAAGCTAGTACAGTTTTTCACATTGAAAAGAAGGGGCTGGATTCAGGCAGGAGAACTGACTCCTTTACCAATTGAACTTTACTGGATTACGTGGTTAGGTTTCTTAGTAACAAGGGAAGAAACTTAGGTGCAAAGATTTAATGAGCTCCTATTCCTGCTGACAGGTGGGAAGTTACTGGCAAATATAATATTGTATTATATCGTAATTGGAGACTCCAGTTTGGATGGCAAGCATGGCAGGGAATTGAAGTGTTCAGGAGAGTATATCAATCACACATTTGTATTCTTATGAAAGACAGAAAAGGCGGAACTCACTGATTATCTTTTCTCCTAATGCATGCATTAACAATAAACTTTCTTTCTTTGAATACATGCTATCTTTCGTAGTCTTTGTACTGGTTCAGTGAGATCAGCTAATTTCAAGACACCCCAGAGGGAGACCTCAGAAAATTCCTCTTACACATGATCATCAGTAGATTCTTAACTCCAGATAATTTTTATTGAATTCAAATTCAACCATCAATCGTAGCAGAATTTTTATACTCTACACTGATAAAGAGCCACAGCAATGTGGTTGACTTTCAACTGACTTCTAAAATGGCCTGGCAAGCCATTCATTTGTATCAATCACTACAAAATCTCAACAAAGAAATGAAACCGAACGAACCACTTGGCATCGACCTAGGCACCAGAAAAAACAACAGCAAAACAAACAGTCCTGTCAACTCTGCAAAGTCCTCCGTACTCACACCTATGGGCTAATGCCAAATTTGGGACAGCTGTTTCACAAACTAGTCAAATAACAGCCTCACACTGTCACTCTCCTGGAATCATACCTGACAGTTAACGTCCCAGACAAACCACAGATGAAGTTGAGAGCAGATTTCTTAACTATTGCAGGAACTGATTATCTTATTACTGCAGACTATTATTCTGACTACTTAGAAGTAGATCAGCTGACTTCAACGACGACAGGAGAAATAGTAGAATACTTGAATGCACACTTCCGTGGTTATAACACTCCAGACATTGTAATGAGTGAGTTCCTCAGTTCACGAATGAAGAATGCAACTGCTTCTCAAAGGATTGAGAAATTCAACATTATACATGATCTCCACACTATCATTAATTGAATGGAAAGGCAGCAGTCAAAATCATCAAAGGAAATCTAGAAATCAAGCAAATCCAGCACAGACATATGCAAAGCTATCATCAAATAGAGATCACTGATCATGTACAATGTTCAGCACCATTTGCAACTCCTCAGATAATGAAGCAGTCCGTGCCCAAGTGCAGCAAATCCAGAAATACATAGAAACATAGAAGGTAATGATGCAGTTAGATAGGCACATGAGTGAAACGAGAATGGAGGGATATGGTAGGGGCTATTAAATAGGGTTAAACCTCGGGAGACACCGGAAGGGCAGGCTGTATGATTAATATTTTTTGTCTTTATTCCACAGGTGGAGGTCCACCTCGTGTCAAGCGAGGGGCATGCACACGGCGGGTCGTGCGTGGGCTGCTCTTGGAAGTCCAGGAGTGGCCTAGTACTTCATGTCGGTGTGTGTGCTTGATCCTGGACCGGTAGACGGGCACTGCAACAGCTCAGTGACTAGCACTGCTAGCTGTGCAGATACATGGATTTGGGCCTGTGTCTGTGGGAGTTTGCGCATTCTCCCTGTGGTTGCGTGGGTTTCCTCCGGGCGCTCCAGTTTCCTCCCACACCCCAAAGATGTGCTCTTAGGCTAATCGGTTTCTACCAAATTGACACTATTTCTTCCCTGAATCTGACTGAGTAGGGTCCCATTCGTAGACATGCAGGGTAGAATAGGTGTAGGGTGATGCGGCGGCGCGGGCTCGTTGGGCCGAAGGGCCTGTTTCCCGTGCTGGGTTGTTCTTTGTTCTTTGTAAGAGCAGGAGGAGGCCATTTGACCCTTTGAGTCTACTCTGCCATTCACTGCTATCATGGCTGATCATCTAACTCAATCGCCTAATCCTGCTTTTTCTCCATAACCTTTGATCCCATTTTCCCCAAAGTGCTAGATCCAGCTGCCTCTTGAATATATTCAATGTTTTGGCATCAACTACTTCCTGTGGTAATGAATTCCATGTTCAGCACAATCAAGTTTGGGTTGATAAACGGAAAGTAACACAAGTGCAAGACAATGGTGAGCTTCAAACAAGAGAGAATCGAACCATTGCCCTTAACATTCAATGGTATTACCATTGCTGAATCCCCCGTATCAACAGAGATCATTGGCTAGAAACTGAACTGGACCAGGCACATAAATAAAAGCAAAATACTGTGGATGCTGCAAATCTGAAATAAAAACAGAAATGCTGGAAAAATTCAGGTCTGGCAGCATCCGTGGAAAGAGAAACCAAGTTAATGTTTCAAATCCTTATGATTCTTCTTCAGAGTTAAAGATTTTTTGATTTGATTTATTATTACTGTTGCACATATTTATAATGAAATGTATTGTTTCTCGCACGCTATACAGACAAAACATATCGCTCACAGAGAATGAAGGAAAGGGTGCAGAAAGTAGTACTACAGTCATAGCAAGGGTGTAGAGAAAAATTAAATTAATATGAGGTAGGCCCAGTCAAAAGTAAAGCATTGTTACAGTTTAAAAGAATGAGAATAGAATTTTAAAAACATAGAACAAAAGTAAAAGATCATGATTAGAGGGTATGTTGGACGCAGCTTGCAAGAAGTTGTCACACTCCAGCACAATTTAGAAAGGGAGAAATGACATGGATTATGTACTTGTAACGACTTTAATCAGGCAGTTGAAGTTTTGTTGTCTTTTAGGGCAAACCAAATAAACCAACGGAAATGAACTCAGGGGCAAAGTAAAAGGGCGGCTCCCTAAAAGTGGGGGAACAGCCAAACATAACAGAAGTACAAAGAAACTTAAAACAGCAAATTAAAATGTGATTATCAGGGTCTATAATGCATCCCAGCCCCTGCGGTGCCCAATGGATGCGCAAGGTGTCAACCGCACCCAAAGACATCGCATTTAAAAGGCGAAAAGCTGCAGCATGCTACGGTGCAGAGGGATCTGGGGGTCCTTGTGCACGAATCACAAAAACCCAGTCTGCAGGTGAAGCAGTGATCAAGAAGGCGAATGGAATGTTGGCCTTTATAGCGAGGGGGATAGAATATAAAAGCAGGGAGGTCTTGCTGCAACTGTACAGGGCACTGGTGAGGCCGCAGCTGGAGTACTGTGTGCGGTTTTGGTCGCCGCACTTGCGCAAGGATATATTGGCCTTGGAGGGAGGGCAGAGAAGGTTCACTAGGCTGATGCCGGAGATGAGGGGGTTAGCCGATGAAGAGAGACTGAATAGACTGGGTCTGTACTCACTGGAGTTTAGAAGGTTGAGAGGGTATCTTATAGAGACATACAAGATAATGAAGGGGATGGATAGGGTAGAGGTAGAGAGATTCTTCCCGCTTAGAAAGGATAGCAGGACTAGAGGGCACAGCTTCAAGGGGGGGGGGGGGGGGGGGGGGGGGGGGGGCGCAGTTTAGAATGGAGTTGAGGAGGAACTTCTTCACTCAAAGGGTGGTGAATCTCTGGAATTCTCTGCCCGTTGAAGTGGTGGAGGCTACCTCGCTGAATATATTTAAGTCACGGGTAGATAGGTTTCTGATAGCTAAGGGAATTAAGGGTTATGGGGAGAAAGCGGGAAAGTGGAACTGATCCACTTCAGATCAGCCATGATCTTATTGAATGGCGGGGCAGGCTCGAAGGGCTAGATGGCCTACTCCTGCTCCTATTTCTTGTGTTCTTATGCTTCTTCTCCAGGGACACCTGACACAAACGCAACCGCGGTAGAGGGGCAGACAGTCAGGACGACAACCCCATCGAGTGCCCGCTGCCTGGACCTGTTAATGGCGTGTTTCACAAGGCCCAGGAGCAGGTTCACGAGGAGGTCGCCATCCCGACCCGCCCCTCTCCGCACCAGGTGTCCACGGATCAGGAACGTGGACTGAGTGCAAACAAAAAAAAAATCAATAAAAGATTCTTCAGGAAAACAAAAAGGGAGTGAAATCTTAAGACACAAAACGTAGACATGGTCCACAGGCTCCACAAGGCCACAGAAGGGGCAAACTTGGGAGCCCGAGAATAGGCAATAGAGGTTGACCTGCTTGAATACGAGCTCCCCAAATCGATGGTTATCAAAAGATGTCCCCAAATTGATGGTCTGATCTGGGAGTCCCATGCTCTGTACTTAAACAGGAGTGAGAGTTCCTCTGCCACTCCTGATGTAGATTGCACACTGAGACCACTCTATATAGTGTTATTGGATGTTGTAAATAAAGGAATTCTGCTGAAGGGACTTCTGCCCCCGGGGAATTATTACAGTACTGTATAAGAGGATGTGGAGCTGGTGGAGCTGTGAGTGAGCTTACAAAAAAGATGTGACAGGCACAAGACAGAAGAACTGTTAACAGCAGTGTGAAGGACCCCAGAAAATGCTGACAGTGGCAGTCAGCTGTTGGTAGAAGAACAAAGGTTAGTGCTCATTGAAAGCAAAACTTAAGAACAAATGAGAGATGGCTCGATTAGGGTTGCATTTGAAAAGAGAAGGATCAAGATGGAGGCGAAAGCTCAAGGCCTAAAGCTGTTAAACTCAACATGAGTCCTGAGGGATGTATACTCTATTTTATACTCTATTTTATACTCTATGCCCCATCCAATAAAGGCAAGCATGCCATATGCCTTCTTCACCACCCTCTCCACCTGTGCTACCACCTTTAAGGATCTGTGGACCTGCACACCGAGGTCCCTCTGTGTGTCTATACTCCTGATGGTTCTGCCATTTATTGTATAGCTCCTCCCTACATTAGTTCTATCAAAATGCATCACTTCACATTTATCTGGATTAAATTCCATCTGCCACTTCTCCACCCAATTTTCTAGCCTATCTATATCCTGCTGTATTCTCTGACAATGTTCATCACTATCCGCAACTCCAGCAATCTTTGTGTCATCCGCAAACTTACTGATTACACCAACTACATCTTCTTACAAATCATCTCTATATATCACAAACAGCAGAGGTCCCAGTACACAGCCCTGCGGAACACACCTCCAATCAGAAAAAGACCCCTCCACTGCTACCCTCTGTCTTCTATGGCCAACACAGTAAAAAGTCTGACAACACCAGGTTTTAGTCCAACCTATTTATTTGATAATATACTCCACATCATGACTTCTATGGCCAAGCCAGTTCTCCACCCATCTAGCTAGCTTACCTTTTATCCTGTGAGATTTAACCTTTTGCACCAACCTGCCATGAGGGACCTTGTCAAATGCTTTACTAAAATCCATATAGACGACATCCACGGCCCTTCCCTCGTCAATCGTTTTTGTCACCTCCTCAAAAAACTCAACCAAGTTTGTGAGGCATGACCTCCCTCTTACAAAATCATGCTATCGCTAATGAGATTATTCCGTTCTAAATGCGCATATATCCTATCTCTAAGAACCTTCTCCAACAATTTCTCTACCACGGACGTCAAGCTCACCGGCCTATAATTGCCCGGGTTACCCTTGCTACGCTTCTTAAATAACAGGACCATATTTGCTATCCTCCAATCCTCTGGGACTCCACCTGTGTCCAGTGAGGAGACAAAGATTTCTGTTAGAGGCCCAGCAATTTCATCTCTTGTCTCCCTGAGCAGTCTAGGATAGATGCCATCAGGCCCTGGGGATTTGTCTGTCTTAATGTTTCCTAAAAAACCCAACACTTCCTCCTTTGTAATTGAGATTTTTTTCTCACGAGTCAACACATCTCTCTGAGGCACTACCAGTCAACATGTTCCTCTCCTTTGTGAATACTGATGCAAAATATTCATTTAGGATCTCACCTAATTCTTTGGGTTTGAAGCATAATTCCCCTCCTTTGTCCCTGAGAGGTCCGATCCTTTCCCTGACAACACTCTTGTTCCTAATGTATGTACAAAATGCCTTAGGATTCTCCTTAATCCTGTCTGCCAAGGGCAATTTATGACCCCTTTTTGCCCTTCTAATTCCCTGTTTGAGTTATTTTCTACTTTCTCTGTATTCTTCCCGTGCTCCATCTGTTTTTTGCTGCCTGGACCTTATGTATGCCTCTTTTTCCTTTTTGATTAGACCCACAATTTCCCTGGTTATCCACGGCTCTCAAATCTTACCTTTCCTATCCTTCCTTTTTACAGGCACATGCCTGTCCTGCAGCCTTATCAACCGCTCCTTAAAAGACTTCCACGTGCCAGATGTGGATTTACCCTCAAACAGCCTCTCCCAATCAATAGCCACCACATCCTGCCTAATCCAGCTGTAGTTAGCCTTCCCCCAATTCAGCACCTTACCCATAGGACAACACTCATCTTTTTTCCATTACTGTTCTAAAGTTTACACCAGCATCTCCACTTCTATGACCGAGTCAGTTTTGTAGTGACCTTGCCAGCTCACCTCTGATTCCATGCGACTTCACCAATCTGCCATGAGGGACCTTCTCAAAGGCCTTGCTGAAGTCCATGTAGACAACATCCACCGCCCGACCCTCATCAATCATCTTTGTCACTTCCTTGAAAAACTCAATCAAATTAGTGAGACATGACCTCCCCTTCACAAAATCATGTGGCCTCTAATACATCCACTTATTTCCAAGTGGGAGTAAATCCTGTCTCAAAGAATCCTCTCCAATAATTTCTCTACCACTGATGTAAAGCTCACCAGCCTATAATACCTGGACTATTCTTGCTACCCTTCTTAAACAAAAAAACATAGGCTACAGGGGAGGATTGGAGAATAGCCAATGAGAATAAACAAATTTCCTCCCTCGCCTCTCTCAGGATTTTGGAATATATCTCATCAGGTCCTGAGGACTTGTTCAATGCTTCATCAATGTTTCTCAAGAATCTCAATATCTCCTCCTTTTTGATCTTAACATGACTCAAACTATCTACGTCCCTTTCTCAGATTCATCATAAGAACATAAGAAATAGGAGCAGGAGTAGGCCATCTAGCCCTTCGAGCCTGCCCCGCCATTCAATAAGATCATGGCTGATCTGTCGTGGCTCAGTTCCACTTTCCCGCCCTCTCCCCATAACCCTTAATCCCTTCTCCTATCAAAAACCCATCAACCCGCTTCTTAAAAATATTTAGCGAGGCAGCCTCCACCACTTCAACGGGCAGAGAATTCCAGAGATTCACCACCCTTTGAGTGAAGAAGTTCCTCCTCAACTCCGTTCTAAACCGCCTCCCCTTTATCTTGAGGCTGTGCCCCCTAGTCCTACTGTCTTTTTTGAGCGGGAAGAGTCTCTCCACCTCTATCCTATCCATCCCATTCATCATCTTATACGTCTCAATGAGATCTCCCCTCATTCTTCTAAACTCTAACGAGTACAAGCCTAGTTTATTCAGCCTCTCCTCATAGCTCAATCATCCACCAAGTCCTTCTCTTTGGTGAAGAGAGATGCATTTAATACCTCATTCATTTCCTCTGGCTTCATACATAGATTCCCTTTCCTGTCCTTGAGTGGGCTAACCCTCTCCCTGGCTACTTTCTTGCTCCTTATGTATCTATAAAAAGTCTTGGAAATTTCCTTAATCCTGCTAGCCAATGATTTTTCATGACCCCTTTTAGCTCTTCTTACACTTTGCTTAAGTCTCTTTCTCGTATTCCACACTTGCTTCGTGTATTCCCAGTTTCCCACCTTTGACAAATGCTCCCTTTTTCTCTTTGACGATATCTCTTGTTATCCAAGGTTCCCAAAACTTGTCAGAATTATCCTTCATCCTTACAGGAATGTGCCAGTCCTGAACCCCTATCAACTTACACTTGAAAGCCTCCCACATGCCAGATGTTGTCCCAACATCTCCATCTGTCACAGCTTCTCCGCCGTTTGACCATTCGTATCTTTTACTCTCTCTGTGGACTGCTTTTAGTAATCTTTTCTCCGCTTTCTATGGCTATGACTCATCTTTCATTCCCTCACCTTACAGTATAAATATCACCCACTTTCTATGCCTTTCAACTTTGACAAAGGGTCATCTGGACTCGAAACGTCAGCTCTTTTGTCTCCTTACAGATGCTGACAGACCTGCTGAGATTTTCCAGAATTCTCTCTTTTGGTTTCAGATTTCAGCATCTGCAGTAAATTGCTTTTATACCAGGCGGACGCTGGTTGAGCATAGGAAGCGGCCATCCATTGGCCCGAGGGGAAGGCTGGAGGAAGTCGGAGACAGAGACCCCACCTCTATAGGGCTCGCTTATCTTTTGATGGGTTGCCCTGTGCTACCGTAGGCTCCAGCTCAGTAAGGAGACAGTGTGGCACCTCATGTTAGGAGGACACCTGCTCCAGATGGCATGAAGGTCACCCTAGCCTTCAACACCCACACCACCGGGTCCTTCCAGGCTGCCAATGGAGACCTCTGCAGCATCTCGCAGTCCTCTGTGCACAAGTGCACTCGCAAAGTGACTGATACCATGGATGCCTATGCAAGCAACTACGTTCACTTTGATGTGGGCCAGGCCCAGCAGGAAGCCTGGGCTGCAGACTTTGGTTCTATCCCCATATGCACAGCACCCTGCAGGTCCCATACAATCAAGGGGTGTCCTTTATAAACAAAAAGGGGTTCCACACCATGAACGTTCAAATAGTCTGTGCCAAGCTCCTGAACATCACGAGTTGCGAACACAGCATCTACATCTTAAAGAGCTCTGATATCCCCAAGGTCTTTGAGGACCTCCTGGCTGCCAGGGTGACTCATGGGGGACAAGGGCTTCCCACTGAGGAAATGGCTGATAACATTAGTGTAAAAGCCTGAGATGGAAGCGGAGTTCCACTAAAATAAAGCTCCATTATCGAGCGGTGCATCGAGTTCCTGAAGATGCAGTTCTGCTGCCTAGACTGCTCTGGCAGAGCTCTGCAGTACAGCCCCCGAGGTCTCCCACATTGTGGTGGTCTATGTGCTCCACAATCTGACGCAGCAACAGGGATATGTTCTGGAGAAAGAGGACCAAGCAGATGTGGAGGACGAGGCAAAGGAAGAACAGGAGGATAGAGGACAGGCAGCAGCAAGAGTCCTGCAGGGCAGAAAGATGAGGGAACCACAAAGTTCTCCCAGTAGGAGGTGTGAGGTCAACCAGCTCCAACCTCTCCCATCAAATGCATCCCAGGAGCCTTTAACCCCCCTCTCCCATATCCACAGCACCCACCATGGTTCATACCAGGGTGATGGGCCTAGGTTGGTCATGTTAACGAGTTACTAGTCCAGATAGATGGGTAATGATGACGTGCTGTGTGTCATGCTGTGATGCTGCCCTAGTGCTGCTGCTCTAGTGCCACAGAAGTCTGACTTCTACCTGTTCTATGACCGCACACTGGCACCTGCACATGAGCTACAGCACTTACTCCTCTGTCAGGGTGGCCATTTGCCCAGAACATTCCATGGGACAGCAGGCAGCTGGAGTGAGCTCCATTGGACTCGGCATCATCTGGCTCTGCCAGACGTGTGTCTGCTGTGTGTCTGGGACAAGCTCTCAAGAGTAGGGAAAAAGCCTGGGAACTACAGACACCTGAGTCGAACGTCTGTAGTGGGTAAGTTGCTAGAAGGTATTCTGAGAGGCAGGATCTATAGGCATTTAGAGACAAGGAATGATCAGGGACAGTCAGCATGGCTTTGTGAGTGGACAATCATGTCTCACAAATTTGATTTGAGTTTTTTGAAAGGGTAATCAAGAAGGTAGATGAGGGCAGTGCAGTTGGTGTTGTCTATATGGACTTTAGCAAGGCCTTTGACAAGGTACCATACGGTAGGTTGTTGCATCTGCTTAAATCTCATGGGGTCCAGGGTGAGGTAGCCAACTGGATACAAAATTAGTTTGACGACATATGACAGAGGGTGGTTTTTCAAACTGAAGGCCTGTGACCAGTGATGTGCCTCAGGGATTGGTGTTCGGTCCACTGTTATTTGTTATTTATATTAATACTTTGGATGAGAACTTAGGAGGCACACAAATGACACCAAGAGTGGCGGCACAATGGACAGTGAAGAAGGTTATCTAGAATTGTAACATGATCTTGATCAATTGGGCCAGTGGGCCAATGAATGTCCAATGGAGTTTAATTTAGATAAATGTGAAGTGATTCATTTTGGTAGATCGAATTGGAGCAGGACCTACTCAGTTAATGGTAGGGCGTTGGGGAGAGAGATCTAGGAGTACAGGTTTATAGTTCCTTGAAAATGGAGTCACAGACGGACAAGGTGGTGTAGAAAGCATTCAGCATGCTTGGTTTCATTGGTCAGAACATTGGCGGCATGGTGGCACAGTGGGCAGTACAGTGGTTAGCATTGCTGCCTTACAGCGTCAGGGACCCAGGTTCAATTCCGGCTCAGGTTACTGTCTGTGTGGAGTTTGCACGTTCTCCCTGTGTCTGCATGAGTTTTCTCCAGGTGCTCTGGTTTCTTCCCACAGTCCAAAGATGTGAATGTTAGGTTGATTGGCTATGCTAAATTGACTCTACAATCAGGATGTTAGCAGGGTACATATTGGGATTACAGGAATAGGGCCTGGGTGGATTGTGGTCAGTGCAGACTCGATGAGCTAAATGACCTCCTTCTGCACTGTAGGGATTCTACGAATTGAATACATGAGTTGGAAAGTTTTGTTGGAAGTTGTGCAAGACATTAGTAAGGTCACACTTGGAATTCTGTGTACTGTTCTGGTCACCCTATTATACAGAGGCTAACAAACCAGAAAAAGTGCAGAAAAGATTTACTAGGATGCTACTCTGACTTGATGGACTGCATTATAAGGAGAGGCTGGATGTAGAAGTGGAGTGTAGAAGGCTGAGGGGTGATCTTATAGAGGTCTATAAAATAATGAGAGGCAGAGATCAGCTGAGTAGTCAATATCTTTTCCCAAAAGCAGGGGAATCTAAAACTAGAGGACATAAGTTTAAGGTGAGAGAGAGATACAGAAGGGTCCAGAGGGGCAATTTTTTCACACAGAGGGTGGAGTAACTGGAACAAGCTGCGAGAGGTAGTAGTAGAGGCGGGTACAATTTTGTTTTTTAAAAAGCATTTATAAAAACAATGAAGCGAACTCCGACCAGGTTGTCGGTCACAGATCTATCATCTGATTCCCCCAACAGCTCCATCGCACGCTCCTCAAAAGTGGTTAGGATGCACAGCTCAGGGACCCCATCTCGGGACTTCACTCCTGTGATTGTGGGCCGTCTTCTCCAGCAGGGACAGAAGAGGGGATTTAAAGGCTGATGGCTGGAAGGGTTGGAGTGCTGGAGGTGAGGGCAATTGGGTGCATATGTCAGCACTGTGCTTTGGCAGGCAGGGGTTGTGATGGAGGATGCCAGAGTGGTTGGAGGAAGGTGCTAGGGGTTGAGAAGCTGTGGGGTGCCAAGGAGTGTCTCGACATGGCCATTGCAGGCGCAACATATTGGACCAATATCTGAGTGAGATGGATGGTCACCTTTGCTGCCCAAACGAGGTCATTCATTTTCTTCTGGCACCGGCCTCTGTTCCTCCATACCAGTGTGCAGCCACTGACTGCTGCTGCCACCACCTCCTAGGCCACATTGTCGGCCTGACCCCTGGGCGATCGACTGTCTCAGGCGAAGAAGATGGCCTGTCTCTCCTTGACCAGCCTCCAGCAGCCAACCCAGCTCTCCCTCTGTTAAGGGGAGGGCTGTTCTATGTGGTGCCATCTTCCTGGTGTGAATGACTCTCTGCATTGTTAGTGTTTATTTGGAGCTCAACAGTGCATAGCTGTGGCCACTTTGGGTGAGTCACATGCCTGTAGCCTCCATGACTGCATGATTTGCATGGAGGTTCTTTCATTGCACTAACTGTTGAAAGATTGCGATGAGGAATGTGCCGAAACACTGACGTAAAAAATTCTCAGTTTTCTGCTGTTATGACATTTTGAAATTTTTTGGGAAAATTCCACTCCCTGAATCCCCAAAATCTGTCCATCATGTACAAGGCACAAGTTAGGAGTGATAAAATCATTTCCCCTTGCCTGGATTAGTGCAGCTTCAACAACACTCAAGAAACACATCAAGAACAATGATCAGCGCCTAATCTGATCAGCACCTCATCCACCACCTTCAACATTCCCCGTCAGCACCACACAATACTAGCAGTCTGCACCATGTGATGCACTGCAGCAACTCATCAAGGTTCCTTAGGCAGCACCTTCCAACCCATGACCACTACCATCGAGAAGGACAAGGGCAGTTGACACATGGGAACGCCAGCATCTGAAAGATCCCCTCCGAGTCATTCACCATTCAGATTTGGAAATATAACGCTGTTCCTTCACTGTCACTGGGTCAGAATCCGAGAATTCCCTCCCTAATGACAATGCGAGTGTCATCACATGGGCTGCAGCAGCTCAAGTAGTGGCTCAAAACCACCTTCTCATGGGCAATTAGGAATGGGCAATAAATGCTGGCCTAACCAGTGACACCCACATCCTGCTAAAGAGTAAAATGAAAATGAGAGAAGAGCAAGATAAGTGGGGTATGTGAGGCACGAGTTCAATAATGATCAAAAGATCATGATGAAAAATCAAAGATATGTGATTGGAGTTGTTATAAAGGGACGAGGTGCATTGGACAGAAACTGCATTACTGGCACGCAGGTTATTTGCTTGAAAAAGTAAATCTGCTAAAGGACAGATGGTAAACCTCCTATAGGCCAAATTCATCCTATAACCAAACTGAAAGTCAGACAGTGCAAGTCCCAAATAAGCTGAATCCACTCGTACAGGAAAGTCAGTCAGAGTATTGACAAAAATCAATCAATAGCACATTCCTAATCACTAAGTGGAATTGGGAGTGAAAGTCAGGAGTTCAGGATTTACACAGTCTGAGATGTTGAGAAAGCAGAGTCAAGCTAATGGAAATAAAAGGAGATATCCAGATAGGTTAATTGAAAGTATGTCAAAACGAAGAGAAAAAGCTTTATTCATTATTTCAAATTATGATATTTTGTTAAATGTGTACAGGTGCTGAAGGGAAACATTGTCACATACAAATTAATCTGGTAATATCAGTTGTATATGTGTTTCAGTCGCGATTGTAGTACAAACAGATATGCAGCAAACCTGTTAAATTCCAAGTTTTGCTAGTACTGGTTTAATTATCATATTCTAGGGAATTGTGTTCTATTTTAAACTTGATTATAACATTCTGTTTTAAAGTGTTTATTGTCAGTGTGGTTGTGTTGGGTCTGTTCAATTCCACCTGCTTATAGTTAAACATGTGTTAATCTTCATGCAATACACAACACGACAACCTAGGTGCTTCGATAGGGTAGCTGTCAAAAAGCCAACAATCTCAGAACTAAGAGTAAGAAAGTTCTTCATCACTAAATACGGAGAGCACCCCAAGAGAGTGACATTTGTAGCTGGACATACCCTCCACTTCCTCCTTTCCATTCCTCATTTCTCACCTCCTTCGCAATCACACCCGCCTCAAAATGGCTGCCAACTACAACCGGACACCCGCCCAGCGCACGTGGCCCCGACTGGCCCCGCCCAGCGCACGTGGCCCCGACTGGCCCCGCCCAGCGCACGTGGCCCCGACTGGCCCCGCCCAGCGCACGTGGTCCCCCGACTGGCCCCGCCCATCGCACGTGCCCCCGACCGCCCTCCAGGAGGACACCAGCCCAGCGCACGTGGCCCGGGCTGGCCCCGCCCACCGCACGAGGCCCCAACCGGACACCCGCCCAGCGCACGTGGCCCGGGCTGGCCCCGCCCAGCGCACGTGGCCCCCGACTGGCCCCGCCCAGCTCACGTGGTCCCCCCGACTGGCCCCGCCCATCGCACGTGTCCCCGACCGCCCTCCAGGAGGACACCAGCCCAGCGCACGTGGCCCGGGCTGGCCCCGCCCACCGCACGAGGCCCCAACCGGACACCCGCCCAGCGCACGTGGCCCGGGCTGGCCCCGCCCAGCGCACGTGGCCCCGACTGGCCCCGCCCAGCTCACGTGCCCCCCCCCGGCTGGCCCGCCCATCGCACGTGTCCCCGACCGCCCTCCAGGAGGACACCAGCCCAGCGCACGTGGCCCGGGCTGGCCCCGCCCACCGCACGAGGCCCCAACCGGACACCCGCCCAGCGCACGTGGCCCGGGCTGGCCCCGCCCAGCGCACGTGGCCCCGACTGGCCCCGCCCAGCTCACGTGCCCCCGACTGGCCCCGCCCAGCTCACGTGCCCCCCCCGACTGGCCCCGCCCATCGCACGTGTCCCCGACCGCCCTCCAGCAGGACACCAGCCCAGCGCACGTGGCCCGGGCTGGCCCCGCCCACCGCACGAGGCCCCCAACCGGACACCCGCCCAGCGCACGTGGCCGTGACTGGCTTCGCCCCGCGCGCCTCCCCCCTCCCCCCTCCTCTTGGGGGGGTTGATCTGGAAAGTTCTGTCGGGTACGGCAGCGGTAGATTTTGCTGCTTATTATAATCCGGTGTTTCCTGTGGATATAGTGGCGTGTAGGTGAGCATCAAACTCAATATCTGCACTGTCAACAAAAACAAAGCAGATAGAAGTAGAAGGAGGCCATTCAGTCACCCCCCCCCCCCCCAGTCTGATTCACTATTTGATATCATCCCGGTTGGTCCTCAAAACCATTCCCCCCCCCCCCCCCCGCAGCAAAAGCAGCGTAAAAACCGATAAATCTCCGGGGCCTGATGGTATTTATCCCAGGCTGCTTAGGGAGGTGAGAGATGAAATTGCTGGGCCTCTGATGCAAATCTTTGTCTCTTTAGACACAGGTGAGGTCCCAGAGGACTGGAGGATAGCTAATGTGGTACCGCTGTTTAAAAAGGGCAGTAGGGATAACCCTGGTAATTATAGGCCAGTGGGTTTGACATCAGTGGTAAGAAAATTGTTGGAAAAAATTCTTAGGGGTAGGATGTATACGCATTTGGAGCATTGCGATCTGATTAGGGATACGCAGCATGGCTTTGTTCAGGGGAGGTCTTGCCTTAAGAATCTGGTAGAATTTTTTGAGGAGGTGACAAAAACGGTTGACGATGGACGAGCCGTTGATGTCGTCTATATGGATTTCAGTAAGGCGTTTGACAAAGTCCCTCACGGTAGGCTGGTAGAAAAGGTTAAGGCACATGGGATACAGGGACAGGTATCTAGATGGATTGAAAACTGGCTAGGCAACAGGAGACAGAGAGTAGTAGTGGAAGGGTCCTTTTCTAGCTGGAGGTCTGTCGCTAGTGGAGTCTGTCACAGAGACTGATAGCCAAGTTCCGCACACATGAGGACGGTCTCAACAGGGATCTTGGGTTCATGTCACACTATCTGTAACCCCCGTGACTTGCCTGGGTTTGCAAAACCTCACTTACTATACTGTGTGGAGACAATACACATCTCTTTAAACTGTGATCAGTGCTCCTTCCACTCACATTATCAGCCACTTCAGGTCTTGAACAGCAGGTTAGGTGTAAGGATTCGCATTCTAATCAGTAATCTCTAAACTGTCTGTGCTTTACATGCTCTGTCTGAGGCCAGAACTCTCCATTCACCTGACGAAGGGGCTAACCCCGAAAGCTTGTGAGTATATTATCAAATAAATAGGTTGGACTAAAACCTGGTGTTGTCAGACTTTTTACTGTGTTTACGCCAGTCCAACGCCGGCATACCCACATCATGACTAGTGGTGTGCACAGTAAAAAGTCTGACAACACCTGGTTTTAGTCCAACTGATTTATTTGATAGTAAACGGTTGGACTAAAACCAGGTGTTGTCAGACTTTTTACTGTGTTTACCCCAGTCCAACGCCGGCACATCCACATCATGACCAGTGGTGTGCCGCAGGGCTCAGTACTGGGACCTCTTCTCTTCATAATATGTATAAACGACTTGGAAGAGGGCGTACGTGGTGTGATCAGCAAGTTCGCAGATGACACCAAAATGGCAGGATTGGCGGACAGCGAGGTGGATCGTCAGGCGACGCAGCAGGATATAGATAGGCTGGTATATTGGGCAGATAGATGGCAGATGGAATTTAATCCTGATAAATGCGAGGTGATGCATTTTGGAAGGAATAATGCAAGGGGGAGTTACATGATAAAAGGTAGACACAATTAAGAGTATAGAAATGCAGTGGGACCTCGGAGTGCAAGTGCACGAGTCTCTGAAGGTGGCAGCCCAGGTGGAGAAGGTTGCGAAGAAAGCTTACGGAATGCTAGCCTTTATAGGAAGGGGTATAGAGTACAAGAGCTGGCGTCTAATGCTACAGTTATACAGAACGTTGGTTAGACCGCATTTGGAGTACTGCGTCCAGTTCTGGTCACCTTACTACTGGAAGGACGTGGAGACCCTGGAGAGAGTGCAGAGGAGGCCTGGTATGGAAGGACTGGGTTATGAGGAAAGATTGGGTAAACTGGGGCTCTTAGAAAGATGGAGATTAAGGAGGGATCTGATAGAGGTGTATAAAATAATGAAGGGTATAGATAGAGTCAACAGTGGCAGGCTTTTTCCTAGATTGGAGACAAATATCACGAGGGGTCACGAGCTAAGGGTGAGGGGGGAGAAGTATAATTTGGATACTAGAGGGAGGTTTTTCACACAGGGTCGTGGGGGTATGGAACGCACTGCCAAGTAAGGTGGTGGAGGCAGGCACGCTGGACTTGTTTAAGGTTTACTTAGATAGGCACATGAGTGAAACAGGGATGGAGGGTTATAGGAGACTGTTTTAAAAAGGGTCAGAGCCTCAGGATGATACTGGAAGTCTAATGCTGCATGTCAATGTTTTGTCTCTTTTAATCCGCAGGTGTGTCAGTCCACCTTGTTGTCTAATGAGGGGCATACACACGGTGGGTCGTGCGTGGGCTGCTCTTGGATGTTTTGAGAGTGGCCTAGTACTTTGCGTTGTTGTGTGCGCTTAAAACTGGACCAGCAGATGGGCACCACAACAGCTCAGTGACTATCACTGTTTGCTGTGCAGATGCATGGATTTGGGCCAGTGTCTGTGGGAGTTTACGCATTCTCCCTGTGGTTGCTCCGGTTTCCTCCCACATCCCAAAGATGTGCTCTTAGGCTGATTGGTGTAACAAATTGTCCCTAAACTATTCTCCCCTGAATCTGGTTACAATAAGGGTAAAATACGCATACACACGGGTCAAGGTAGGTGTAGGAAAATGCTTTGTTAAGATGGCAGCGTGGGCTCGTTGGGCTGAAGGGCTTGTTTCCCATGCTGGGTTGTTCTTTGTTCTTTCTTTGTTCTTTCAATGGGCCGAATGGTCTCCTGCACCGTAGGGATTCTATGATTCTATTCTGTGATCCCTATGCCAATTTGCACGTGGCTCGGGCAGTAATCCAGAGATTATAACTCTTGAGGACGTGTTCTTTAATTTAGTTCTTGCTTCCTAATAATGCCCCAACAGGTCTTCTTTTCTAGTCTTACCCGAAAGACCCCCAACTGGTCTTCTTTCCTAGTCTTGCCTATGTTGTTTGTCCCAACGTGAATCGCAACATCTGGATCTTCCCTCTTCCACTCCAATATGTTTTCAAGCTGGTCAGCGATGTCCCTCACCCTGGCATCAGGCAGGCAACATTCCAGGACTTTCGATCCTGCTTACAAAGGATGCTATCTATCCCCCTAATTATAGAATTCCCAATATGTACTATTTGTCTTTATGCTCCCCCCTCTTGAATGGCCCCCTGTAACAAGGTCTGTTAGCTCATCCTCCTCTCTCCAGCCTTTTTCCTCTTCCACACAAGGAGCAAGGATGTCGTACCTGTTAGACAAGGTTAAGAGCTGAGGCTCCTCCGTTCCTGAATTCAGGATCCCTCTACCTGCCTCACTTGCAGTCACACCCTGCTGTCCCTAACCACTGATCAAATTTGAGGAACTGGATCTGCCAGATGTGACTGCCTGCTGAAACAAAGCACCTGAGTAACTCTCCCCTTCCTGAATGTGCTGTAGCTTCTGAAGCTCATACTCCAGCCCATCAATTCTGAGCCAGAGTTCCATGAGCACCAACACTTGCTGCAGATCTGATCACTGCAGCTCCCACATTGTACAGTTACAGCACTCAGCTGCCCAGCCATCTCAACTTTGTTAATTAATTTGTTAAAAATTAATTTTGCAGTGTTTTTCTTTGCGAATTTAGCACAGACATGGGGCAGCACAGTAGCACAGTGGTTAGCACTGCTGCTTCACAGCTCCAGAGACCTGGGTTTGATTCCCGGCTTGGGTCACGGTCTGTGTGGAGTTTGCACATTCTCCTCGTGTCTGCGTGAGTTTCCTCTGGGTGCTCTGGTTTCCTCCCACAGTTCAAAGATGTGCGGGTTACGTTGACTGACCATGCTAAAATTGCCCCTTAGTGTCCTGAGATGTGTAGGTTAGACGGATTAGTGGGTAAATATGTAGGGATATGGAGTTAGAGTCTGGTGGGATTGTGGCCGGTGCAGATTCAATGGGCCGAAGGGCCTCTTTCTGCACCGTAGGGTTTCTATGATTTCTACATCACTTTTCCAAATATAATCCTTACAAATTTTTGTGAGGTGATTCATTTTGGTAGGACAATCTTGAATGCAGATTACAGGGTCAACGGCAGGTTTCTAAGGAATGTGGAGGAACAGAGAGATCTTGGGGTTCATATCCACAGATCTCTGAAGGTTGCCACTCAAGTGGATAGAGCTGTGAAGAAGGCTTATAATGTGTTAGCGTTTATTAACGGGGGTTTGAGTTTAAGAGCCGTGGGGTTATGCTGCAACTATACCAGACGTTGGTGAGACGACATTTGGAATATTGTGTTCAGTTCTGGTCACCTCATTATAAGCAGGATGTGGAAGCATTGGAGAGAATGCAGTGGAGATTTACCAGGGTGCTGCTGGTTTGGAGGGTAGGTCTTATGAGGAAAGGTTGAGGGAACTGGGGCTTTTCTCTTTGGAGTAGAGGAGGATGAGAGGCAACTTAATAGAGGTTTGTGAGATTATGAGAGGGATTGATAGAGTGGATGTGCAGAGATTATTTCCTCGGGTGGATGTAGCTGTTATTAGGGGGCATAACTATAAGGTTCATGGTGGGAGATATAGGGTGGATGTGCAAGGTAGATTCTTCACTCAGAGAATGGTTGGGGTGTGGAATAGACTGCCTGCTGTGATAGTGGAGTCGGACACTTTAGGAACTTTCAAGCGGTTATTGGATAGGCACTCCAGAATTATAGGGAAGGGATAGCTTGATCTTGGGATTGGACATAGCTCGGCATAACATTGAGGGCCGAAGGGCCTGTACTATGCTGTAATGTTCTATGTAAACTATAAACCACAAGAATTACCTCTGAAACTAAAAGTGATAGAACAATTAAATACTTACCCGACCTTACTACTTACCAGTCAGCTCTTTCCATTGTGTCCTCATTACTGCAGGAGGGCAAGACCAAACCTAAGATTTAAGAGGTAGAAAGCAAGGAAACAAAGCAGAAAGCACCTCTTTCCCCTCAGCTCCAAATTCCAATTAGTCTTACTCTGGCTGTGGTTTCACTCCAGCTGAAGTTTCTCCCACTGGTCATGCACAAGCTCGCTAGTCGTGCACTTGCAAAAAAAACCTGCCTTAAATACAACTGAGGTGAACTAAGATGTTCTTGGGGAGGGTTTAAACAAGAGTGCCAGAGCAGATAGTGGAGCGGTGGGGTGAAAATAAATGATGTTAATAGTTCATGCAAAATCACAAATGGAAGGGTTGTGTGTGGTGGTAATTATCTCCTGAGGTGTGTCTATTTCAACGCCAGGAGTATTGTGGGGAAGGCAGACGAGTTGAGGGCACGGGTTGACACATGGAATTATGACACTATAGCCATTAGTGAAACTTGGCTACAGGAGGGGCAGGACTGGCAGCTCAATGTTCCAGGGATCTGATGTTTCAGACATGATAGAGGCAGAGGGATGAAGGGTGGGAGGGGAGGAAGGGAGGGGGGTGACATTGCTAGTCAGGGAAAATGTTACAGCAGTGCCCAGGCAGGACAGATTAGAGGGCTTGTCTATAGAGGCCATATGGGTGGAGCTGAGAAACAGGAAAGGTATGACCACATTAATGGGGTTGTATTATAGACTATCTAATAGTCAGCGAGAATTGGAGGAGCAAATCTGCACAGAGATAGCAGCCAACTGCAGGAAATATAAAGTTGTGATAATAGGGAATTTTAATTTTCCACATATAGATTGGGACTCACATACTGTTAAAAGTCTAGATGGGTTAGACTTTGTAAAATATGTTCAGAAAAATTTTCTAAATCAATACATAGAGGTACCAACAAGAGAAGATGCAATATTAGATCTTCTATTAGGAAATGAGGGCAAGTGTCAGAAGTGTATGTAGGGGAACACTTTGGTTCTATTGATCATGGATAACGATAGATCTGGTCCTCAGGTTGAGGTTTTAAACTGGAAAAAGACCAAATTTGAAGAAATGAGAAATGATCTAAAACATGTGGATTGGGACAGGCTGTTCTCTGGCAAAGATGTGATTGGTAAGTGGGAGGCCTTCAAAGGAGAAATTTTGAGAGTGCAGAGCTTGTATGCTCCTGTCAGGATTAAAGGCAAAGTGAATAAGAATAAGGAACCTTGGTTCCCGAGGGATATTGCACATCTGATAAAGAAGAAGAGAGAGATGTATGACGTGTATAGGCATCAGGGAGCAAATAAGATGCTTGAGGAGTATAAAAAGTGCAAGAAACTACTTAAGAAGGAAATCAGGAGGGCTAACAGAAGACATGAGGTCACTGTGGCAGTCAAGGTGAAGGATAGTCCTAAGAGTTTCTACAGGAATATTAAGAGCAAAATGATAGTAAAGGATAAAATTGGTCCTCTTGAGGATCAGAGTGGTCGGCTTTGAATGGAACAAAAAGAAATGGGGGAGATATTAAATGGGTTTTTTACATCCATATTTACTAAGGAAACTGGCATGGCATCTACGGAAATAAAGCAAACAAGTAGGGAGGTCATGGAACCTATCCAGATTAAAGGGGAGGAGGTGCTTGCTGTCTTGAGGCAAATCAGAGTAGATAAATCAGCCATGATCTTTTTGAGTGGTGGGGCAGGCTCGAAGGGCTACTCCTGCTCCTATTTCTTATGTTCTTATGAACCAGAGGGGAATTTGGCCACACAGTCATAGGTGTATAAGGAGTATAGTAGGGGGCTGAGAACACAGCCTTGTGGGGCACCGGTGTTGAGGATGATCCTGGAAGAGGTGGTGTTGCCTATCCTTACTGATTGTGATCTGTGAGTTAGGAAGTTTAGGATCTAGTCGCAGAGGGAGGTGCTGAGACCTAGGCCATGGAGTTTGGAGATGAGTTTTGTGGGAATAATAGTGTTGAAGGCTAAGCTGTAGTCAATAAATAGGAGTCTGACATAGGTGTCCTTGTTATCTAGGTGTTCCAGAGTTGAGTGCAGGGCCAGGGAAATGGCATCTGCTGTGGACCTGTTGTGGCAATAGGCAAACTGGTGCTTCAAAGCTAACCTTTCAAAGCAGTTCATAATGATGGATGTCAGAGCCACCGGCCGATAGTCATTAATGCACGCTGCTTGGGTTTTCTTTGGTACCGGGATGATGGTTGTCTTCTTGAAGCAGATAGGGACCTCAGATTGTTGTAAAGAGAGGTTGAAAATGTCTCTGAATACCCCCACCAGCTAATCCACGCAGGATCTGAGTGCACGTCCGGGTACCCCATTCGGGCCAGCTGATTTCCATGGGCTGACCTTCAAGAAAGCTGCTCTGACATCTGCAGTGGTGACCCCAGATACAGGTTCATCCAGGATGGAGTGCATGCTCTTGCTGACCTTCTGCTCAAAAGGGGTGTAAAATGCATTGAGCTCATTGGGGAAGGATGCGTTGGAGCCGGCGATTTTACGTTCCTACAGGTGAGGCCACACCTGTAGTACTGTGTGCAGTTTTGATGTCCTTATCTGAGGAAGGATGCCCTTGTTATAGAGGGGGTACAGCTAAGTTTACCAGGGTGATTCCTGCTGTGGCAGGTCTGTCAGATGAAGAGAGAATAAGTCAGTCAGGATTATATTCACTGGAGTTTAGAAGAGAAGGGATCTCACAGAAACTCATTGAATTCTAACAGGATTTGACAGAATAGATTCAGAAAGAATGTTACCAATGATGGGGGTGTCCAGAACACCTCATCCAAAGTAAGACCACTGCCAGAGTGAGGGGGTAAGGCTATCATGAATTTGGATCTCAGTGGGTAACTATTGGTATTGGTGAGTGTTGGTAAGTGTTCTCTTTTTCTCTTTAAATTCAGTAGACTAGTTTAAAGGTCAATAAGCAACTTGAGCATTTAGGAGCTTTAATTTGTGAGTCATAAAACCGTAGAAAACACTACAGCACAGAAACAGGCCTTTTAGCCCTTCTTGGCTGTGCAGAACCATTTTTCTGCCTAGTCCCACTGACCTGCACCTGGACTATATCCCTCCATACCCCTCTCAACCATGTACCTGTCCAAGTTTTTCTTAAATGTTAAAATTGAGCCCACTTTCACCACTTCATCTGGCAGCTCATTCCACACTCCCACCGCTCTGTGTGAAGAAGCCCCCCTAATATTCCCTTTAAACTTTTCCCCCTTCACCCTTAACCCATGTCCTCTAGTTTTTTTCTCCCCAAGCCTCAGTGGAAAAAGCCTGCTTTGCATTCATTCTATCTATACCCATCATAATTTTATACACCTCTATCAAATCTCCCCTCATTCTTCTACACTCCAGGGAATAAAGTCTTAACCTAGATTAGTGGGTCATTGTTTTTTAACTGGTCGGCGCAACATCGTGGGCCGAAGGGCCTGTTCTGCGCTGTAATGTTCTACGTTCTATTCAACCCTTCTCTGTAACTCAGTTTCTCAAGTCCCGGCAACATCTTTGTAAACCGTCTCTGCACTCTTTCAGCCTTATTAATATCCTTCTTGTAATTTGGTGATCAAAACTGCACACAACACTCTAAATTCGGCCTCACCAATGTCTTATACAACATCACCATAATATTCCGACTCTTATACTCAATACTTTGGGGGTAGGGCCTGGGTGGGATTGTGCTCGGTGCAGACTCGATGGGCCTCTTTCTGTACTTTAGGGATTATATTCTATTCTTCCAATAATTTACCTATTACTGATGTCAAACTTAGTGGCCTATAATTTCCTGGCTTACTTTTTGAGCCTTTTTTAAACAACAGAAAAACATGAGCTGTCCTCCAATCATCCGGCACCTCACCAATATTTTAAATACATCTGCCAGGACCCCTGCAATTTCAACACTAGTCTCCTTCAAAGTCCGAGGGAACACCCTGTCCACTCTTGGGGATTTAAGAACATAAGAACATAAGAAATAGGAGCAGGAGTAGGCCATCTGGCCCTTCGAGCCTGCCCCGCCATTCAATAAGATCATGGCTGATCTGTCGTGGCTCAGTTCCACTTTCCCGCCCTCTCCCCATAACCCTTAATCCCCTCTCTTATCAAAAACCCATCAACCCGCTTCTTAAAAATATTTAGCGAGGCAGCCTCCACCACTTCAACGGGCAGAGAATTCCAGAGATTCACCACCCTTTGAGTGAAGAAGTTCCTCCTCAACTCCGTTCTGAACCGCCCCCCCTTTATCTTGAGGCTGTGCCCCCTAGTCCTACTGTCTTTTTTGAGCGGGAAGAGTCTTTCCACCTCTATCCTATCCATCCCATTCATCATCTTATACGTCTCAATGAGATCTCCCCTCATTCTTCTAAACTCTAATGAGTACAAGCCTAGTTTATTCAGCCTCTCCTCATAGCTCAACCCCCTCAAAAATGGTTCTGCACAGCCAAGAAGGGCTAAAAGGCCTGTTTCTGTGCTGTAGTGTTTTCTACGGTTTTATGACTCACAAATTAAAGCTCCTAAATGCTCAAGTTGCTTATTGACCTTTAAACTAGTCTACTGAATTTAAAGAGAAAAAGAGAACACTTACCAACACTCACCAATACCAATAGTTACCCACTGAGATCCAAATTCATGATAGCCTTACCCCCTCACTCTGGCAGTGGTCTTACTTTGGATGAGGTGTTCTGGACACCCCCATCATTGGTAACATTCTTTCTGAATCTATTCTGTCAAATCCTGTTAGAATTCAATGAGTTTCTGTGAGATCCCTTCTCTTCTAAACTCCAGTGAATATAATCCTGACTGACTTATTCTCTCTTCATCTGACAGACCTGCCACAGCAGGAATCACCCTGGTAAACTTAGCTGTACCCCCTCTATAACAAGGGCATCCTTCCTCAGATAAGGACATCAAAACTGCACACAGTACTACAGGTGTGGCCTCACCTGTAGGAACGTAAAATCGCCGGCTCCAACGCATCCTTCCCCAATGAGCTCAATGCATTTTACACCCCTTTTGAGCAGAAGGTCAGCAAGAGCATGCACTCCATCCTGGATGAACCTGTATCTGGGGTCACCACTGCAGATGTCAGAGCAGCTTTCTTGAAGGTCAGCCCATGGAAATCAGCTGGCCCGAATGGGGTACCCGGACGTGCACTCAGATCCTGCGTGGATTAGCTGGTGGGGGTATTCAGAGACATTTTCAACCTCTCTTTACAACAATCTGAGGTCCCTATCTGCTTCAAGAAGACAACCATCATCCCGGTACCAAAGAAAACCCAAGCAGCGTGCATTAATGACTATCGGCCGGTGGCTCTGACATCCATCATTATGAACTGCTTTGAAAGGTTAGCTTTGAAGCACCAGTTTGCCTATTGCCACAACAGGTCCACAGCAGATGCCATTTCCCTGGCCCTGCACTCAACTCTGGAACACCTAGATAACAAGGACACCTATGTCAGACTCCTATTTATTGACTACAGCTTAGCCTTCAACACTATTATTCCCACAAAACTCATCTCCAAACTCCATGGCCTAGGTCTCAGCACCTCCCTCTGCGACTAGATCCTAAACTTCCTAACTCACAGATCACAATCAGTAAGGATAGGCAACACCACCTCTTCCAGGATCATCCTCAACACCGGTGCCCCACAAGGCTGTGTTCTCAGCCCCCTACTATACTCCTTATACACCTATGACTGTGTGGCCAAATTCCCCTCTGGTTCATAAGAACATAAGAAATAGGAGCAGGAGTAGCCCTTCGAGCCTGCCCCACCACTCAAAAAGATCATGGCTGATCTGAAGAGGATCAGTTCCACTTACCCGCTTTCTCCCCATAACCCTTAATTCCCTTGTCTGTCAAAAACCTATCTACCCATGATTTAAATATATTTAGCGAGGTAGCCGCCACCACTTCAACGGGCAAAGAATTCCAGAGATTCACCACCCTTTGAGTGAAGAAGTTCCTCCTCAACGCTGATCTAAACTGCCCCCCCTTATCTTGAGGCTGTGCCCTCTAGTCCTGCTATCCTTTCTAAGCGGGAAGAATCTCTTTACCTCTACCCTATCCATCCCCTTCATTATCTTATACGTCTCTATAAGATTCTCCCTCATCCTTCTAAACTCCGAGTACAGACCCAGTTTATTTAGTCTCCCTTCATAGGCCAACCCCCTCATCTCCAGTATCAGCCTAGTGAACCTCCACTGCACTCCCTCCAAGGCCAAAATATCCTTCTGCAAATGTGGCGACCAAAACTGCACACAGTACTCCAGCTGCGGCCTCACCAGTGCCCTGTACAGTTGCAGCAAGACGTCCCTACTTTTATATTCTATCCCCCTCGCTATAAAGGCCAGCATCCCATTCGCCTTCTTGATCACCTGCTGCACCTGCAGACTGGGTTTTTGCGACTCGAGCACAAGGACCCCCAGGTCCCTCTGCACCATAGCATGCTGCAGCTTTTCGCCTTTTAAATAATAATCCCTCCTACTATTATTTCTGCCAAAGTGGATAACTTCACACTTGCTAACATTATACTCCATCTGCCAGGTCCTCGCCCACTCGCTCAGCCTATCCAGATCTCTCTGCAGACTTTCCACACCCTCCACGCAATTTGCTTTTCCACTCATCTTCGTTCGATTTTCAAGTTTGCCGATGACAGCACCGTAATGGGTCAGATCTCAAATAATGATGAAACAGTGCACGAATGAGATAGAGAATCTGGTGAACTGGTATGGCAACAATAATCTCTCCTCAATGTCAACAAAATGAAGGAGATTGTCAATGACTTTAGGAACCGTAAAGGAGAACGTGCTCCTGTCTACGTCAATGAGGACAAAGTAGAAAGGCTCATGAGCTTCAAGTTTTTACCTGTCCTGGCACCCCCCCATGCCTACACTATTGTTAAGAAAGCCTAACAACGCCTCTACTTTCTCAGAAGACTAAGGAAATTTGGCATGTCAGCTATGACTCTCACCAACTTTTACAGATGCAACATAGAAAGCATTCTTTCTGGTTGTATCACAACTTGGTATGGCTCCTTCTCTGCCCGAGACCGCAAGGAACTACAAAAGGTTGTGAATGGAGTCCAATCCATCACGCAAACCAACCTCCCATCCTGTTTACACTTCCCGCTGCCTCGGCAAAGCAGCCAGCATAATTAAGGACCCCACGCATCCTGGATATTCCCTATTCCACCTCCTTCCTTCGGGGAAAAAGACACAAGTCTGAGGTCACGTACCAACTGGCTGGAGCAGCTTCTTCCCTGTTGCTGTCAGACTTTTGAAAGGACCTACCTTGCACTAAGTTGATCTTTCTCTACACTCTATAGCTATGACTGTAACACTACATTCAGCACTCTCTTGGTTTCCTTCTCTATGAACAGTATGTTTTATCTGTTTAGTGTGCAAAAAACAATACTTTTCACTGTATACTAATACATGTGACAATAATAAATCAAATCACCAATGCCCTATACAGTTGCAGTAAAATATCCCTATTATATGCAAATCCTCTCACAGTGAATGCCAACATATTGTTTGCCATTTCCATTATTTCCTGCCTGCTTTCTTTCAGTGACTGATGCTGAAATTTACTATCAATGGCTCTAAAGTGAATAGTTACATTGTTGGCTGGCAGCACTGAACGACTGGCCTCTGAGGAGTTATTTCAGCTGCACCATCAGTGGGCTACACTGTCAAGAGTTATACATCACTGAAACATACATAGACAATAGACGGAGTAGGCCATTTGGCTCTTTAATTCTGCTGCTCCATTCATTATGATGGCTAATCATCAAATTCAGTACACTGATCCCACCTTCCCCCATAGCCCTTGATCCCTATATCTAATTTCCTTTTTGAATTCACACAACATTTTGATCTCAACCATTTTCTGTGGTAGTGAATTCCACACATTCACCACTTTGTGAAGAAAGTTATCCTCACCTCAGTCCTAAAATGTTAGTATCAATATGGTGTGTTGTCAGTAGCCTGGACTATCAATAGCAGTGCCTGTCAGTAGCTCATGACAGCACCATCCACCAGGTACACAGCACATACTCTTGCAACTGAGCCAACATTGTTTATCTAATACGCTGCAGGAAAGGATGTCCTGAAGCATGGTACATTGGGGAGACCATGCAGACGCTACGACAATGGATGAATGAACATCGCTCAACAATCACCAGACAAGATTGTTTCCTTCCTGTTGGCAAACACTTCAGCGGTCACGGCATTTGGCCTCTGATCTTCAGGTAAGCATTCTCCAAGGCGGCCTTCACGACACACAACAGCACAGAGTCGTTGAGCAGAGACATATATTTTCTGTGTATGTTTCAATGATTTACGGCTCTAGACAATGCACACATGAGAACGGCCTCAACCAAGATCTCGGGTTCATGTTACACTATCTGTAACCCCCATGACTTGCCTGGGTTTGCAAAACCTCACTTGCTCTACTGTCTGGAGACAATACACATCTCTTTAACCTAATGCTCTTTCCATTCACATTGTCTGCATCTTTAAGACTTGAATAGCAGGTTAGCTGTAAAAACTGTCATTCTAATTAGTAATCTGTAAACTGTGTGCTGTTACGTACTCTGTCTGAGACCACAACACTCCAGTCACCTGACGAAGGGGCAAACCCCAAAAGCTTGTGGGTTTACTATCAAATAAACCCGTTGGACTTTACCCTAGTGTTGTGAGACTTCTTACTGTCAGTAGCTGACAGATGAAGAATAATAAATTGAACACGATATGCAAATACATGTGGAAGTAAGAATCAACACACAATCTTGAGTGTATGTTTAGAACTATCAGTCCAAAAGATATTCAAAATTATTACAAAGAATATTTTACATATAAATATTGTTTTTCTATTCTCCCAGTTTTGCTTTGGATTATTGTTTACATAGGAATGTCATCTCTTTAATGAAAGTAATGTTTGCAGAAATGACACCATTTTCACTGATCAGAAACATTCCCAGGCAGATAGACCTTTTACTGATCCATTAGGAACTTGACAAACTGCTTTGTGGAATTACAGTACTCTTTTTGACTACTCTAGTCTAGTTGAGGCACCACAAGTCAGGAACTAGTGATTCACTAACTCTGATCAATAAAAAACCAGTGAAAGCTAGTTTTCAAAATCAAATTAATTATTTGTGAAATGTAGGCAATCTTCATTGGCAATTTCCCCATTAAAGATATTGGAAAAACCCACAAAGGTAGGCACTTGTAGGTGAAGTAATTTTCATAATTATATCATAAAAACACATTTATGTTTTAATATCTCCATCCTGAATAATAGTTATACAGAATTTATCAGCTAATTCTATAATGAAACGACCAGTCTCCAGTCTCTAACATGGAATAATTGGATTTGGTTTTATCATTTATTGTTAGGCATTCTGCTGAGGTATTTTTGCTGCTGCTGCTGTTGCTGCAACAATGGCTGCACCTTTCCCACTGCCATCTTCAGCCATCACAAATGCCACGTCACACTTTGGAGCCAGGTCCTTCACTGTGTTTTGCAACAGTGTGGAAAAACTGAAAGAGAAATATGAAATTGTGAAGAAAATGTGACAGATTTTCTGAGAAAGCAAAGTGCATTTGAAATTCTCATTTGAACCACTTGAATGAATTCAGCATTAACAGTTTTCCCAAACTAATATTGTACAGGCTAGTGCCAATTTCCATGCCTCTGCCTTATTCGAAAACACTCTGTTAATGCTATAAGTGTTTTGGTATCATACCAAGCTGCATAAAAAGCAGTTCTAGAATGGATTATTTTGCCAATTATGTCACTAGACAATGGAATAGCTCTTAATGCAACAAATACATTTTTTTTAATTCATGGGACTTGGGCATTGCTGGCTGGCCAGCATTTATTGCCCTTCTTGATCACATTGTCAACCACATTGCTGTGGTTCTGGAGTCATATGTAGGCCAGACCAGATAAAGCCGGCAGATCCCTTCCCTAAAAAATATTAGAGAACAAGGTGGGTTTTTCCGGCCATGGTTCCGTGGCTATCAGTAGATTCTTAATTCCAGATATTTCTTAATGAATTCAAACTCCAGCATCTGGTGGAGTTGAATTTGTGGTGGGATTCAAACCTGGGTCCCCAGAAGATGAGCTGAGTTTCTGGATTAATAGCGATAAACCATTACATAGAACATTACAGCGCAGAACAGGCCCTTCGGCCCACGATGTTGCGCCGACCAGTTACAAAAAATTACAAAAACAATTACCTCCCCATCTTTCACTTGAATTATAAACCAGCCAACAAAACCCCAAATCAGTTAATAAAATCCTATTCTCAAGTTTCGAGCATTACAAATTTGCACAAATAAAACTTTGTTAGTGATCATTATGAATAAACACAAGTAGCCAGCCCATATAGACCCAGGCTAATTATAAGGTAAATCTGGCTCTCCGTGGTTCACAACAAACCCACCTGGAGCATGTACAGCACTGGGTTAAATACGAAGTAAAGGTCCCTCAACATTGCCCCCATCAAACACTCCCAGGACAGGTACAGCACAGGGTTCAATATAGCATAAAGCTCCCCCTATATTGTTCCCATCAAACACTGATGTGGAGATGTCAAGAGTTGGACTGGGTAAGCACAGTAAAAAAATCTCACAACACCAGGTTAAAGTCCAATAGGTTTATTTGGTAGCACAAGCTTTCGGAGTGTCACTCCTTCTTTAGGTGACTCACTGTCACCTACACTGTCCCCATCAAACACTCCCAGGGCAGGTACAGAATGGGATTTGATAGAGTAAAACTCCCTCCACATTGTCCCTATCAAACACTCCCGGGGCAGGTACAGCATAGGATTCGATACGGAGAGAAGTTCCCTCTGTACCTTCCCTGGGAGTTTTTTATGTGGAAAATGTAGTTTGGGTTAAACACAGAATGCAGGAAAAAGCTCCTTCTAGCCCCCCTCCACTGCACATTTCATTCCCTCCAGCCTCAGTCTCGATATCTGTTGCTGAGAGGCACCCTTAGCTGGACGCTTAGTGACCATCAGTATACCAATACTTAAGTGCAGATTCAAAGCTAAGAGCGTTGACATCCCCTCATCCTGTCTTGAGTGTTGCTTTAATTAAATGAGAGAAAAGAATAGAGGGGGAGAAAAAAGAAAGGAAGGGCAGTGCTTGGCAAGAGGTCACCTGTGTGGCTTTGAACATAGAGAGGCTGTTATACCTGTGGCTATCCCACATGGGGCCTTGGCAACAGAAGCTTGAACCCAGAACCAGTGAGATTGGGAACGAATCAACTCCTGCTGCAGACTTCCTCCACTATCACAGCTGTTAAGACACAGGAATTCCTCTGCCTGCTCCATACTTGAGGATACAGATTCTTCTGGATCATGTTTAGTCTGGAGCTTCCCTCCAAGCCTGTTTGTCATGGGTGACCCAATCTAGGAGCACTGGTCCCTGAAAGCATAACCCTGGGGTTCACTGGCCCAAAGTCTCTCAATACCAGGTTAAAATCCAACAAGTTTATTTGGTAGCAAAAGCCACCAGCTTTCAGAGTGCTGCTAGCGGCTTTTGCCAGCAAATAAACCTGTTGGACTTTAACCTGTTGTTGTGAGACTTCTTACTCTGTTTACCTTAGTCCAACACTGGCATCTCCACATCTTCACTGGCCCACACAAACCCCTTCCCCATGACAGGCTAATAATCCATGGGTCTTTTTAAGATGCCATCTGCCCAACCCACATGGGTATGAGCTAGAAAAGATCTCCTAAACGTAGGCTCTCTTACTCCTTCCTAATTGGATAGTCACAACCAGCAGAACCCAGAGGGTAGTGACAGCCTGGAATGTGCTGTCTGGGATGGTGGTAGAGGCAGGTTGTCTCATCCTTTATAAAGTACCTGGTGAACACTTGGCACATTTTATCATTCAGGGCTATGCGCCAAGTACTGGTGTCTGAGGTTAGGTGGGAGTTTGGGTGTTTCTAATGTATTGGTGCAGACATGATGGGCCTCCTCTGTGCTATATGATTCTATGATTACTCCCCTGCAATTGATAAAAAATGAGAACACTGAAAATCCCAGAAAGCATCACAAACAGACCCTTTGCTTTGCACCCAGAATGGTCACTCTCTCGTTGACAGCATCATCACAAGGTAATTTGTAAATCTTATCATCAACAAAATTAGTTGGCAATAAGAAGTCGGCTTCATTTTTCAAAAACTCGAGTTTCACACTGTTAGTACTCTATTATACGCGCACACATTTTATTAAATCTAAACATGCAAATATAACAGTAGTAAAATCCATTTCAGTCTTTTTCTTCCACCATTAAGCATTCCTCCTTCTTCAAAATCGTGGTAAAGCATCAGCAATCACATTCTCTTTGCCTCCTTTTCTCAACACACTGCTTCTTCTTTCTTTTTAAAACCACCTTCAGTTCCTGATCCTGCTTTGATTCCAAGTCCGAGCTCAATTGCGTTGTCATAATTGTAAATTGTAAATTCTAGTAATGCCTTCAAAGAGTGGGGCAGGATCTGGAGGGTAAAATTTTACACTTGATGCAAACTAACACAAACAACTTTCTTTTTAATTTTCTTCACTGAGTCCAAACTTTTTTTTGCTTTTCAGAGTCACAAAATATCAAAATGAAGTAATCTTTTTCCAGAAAGTTGAGATACCTGTTCCTTTGCTTATTTTCTCACATGTGAGATCAGGACCATTCAGAAAGGTCACTTTATCTATGTCCCCTTTCTTGTTAATTGGCCTTAGTTCCTCTGTTAGGCAGTCCAACTCCACCTTCTGTTGAGAAATGGTATGCTCACCACTCTTTCCAGAATTTCCAATTGTATACCTTTCTGTTCCAAGGTAGCTTTTCAATTCCTTTATTTGTTCTGAACCTTTATCATAATTTTCTGCCTATTCTTTGGTGTCAGAATTATAATTATGGCTTTAGCGCTCATTGTGACAGTTATGCTTTCACAAAAACAATTGCAAACTTAAAGTCAGATTCACTTTTTAAAGGGAACTGAGGGACTGCTGTGTACTCTGTTTCATTGAGACATGGTTCACGCTTGCTTCACCAGACTGTGTCCCACAACCAGACAGCTTCTTAATGGCCACCAAATGGACCATATAGTGGCCTCAGGTAAGGCTAGGGTATATGAGGTCTACATTCTAATCAACACCTCTCGGTGCCTAGGCATAGCAACACTGCCCTCCGGACCTACAATACCTGACGTTAAAATGCCGCCCCTGCGACCTTCCATGGGAGTTCACCTCTATCATCCTGACAGCAGTTTACATCCCACCCCATGTGGATGTGAAGACTGGGCTGGTCGAAATATACATCACCACAGACAGCCTTGAGATGAAACATCCCAAGGCCTTGTTCAGTGTGACCGGGGACTTCATCCAGGTCAAACGTTCTATCAAGTGTCCTGTCAAGATACCACCAACACATCTATTCCACTGGAGGCCGAAACATCCTTGACCATTGCGATACAAACATCAAACTGCCTACCTCTCTATCGCCCACTCACACTTTAGCAAATCAGACCACAAGGTTGTGTTCTTGCTCCCAGCTTACATGGGAAATCTTAGGAGAATCCAATAAAGAAAGTCATGCAATGTTGGTCTAAGGAATCGGATGATGAGCTACAGGACTGCTTTGAGTCAGTGGACTGGTTAATATTTAAAAACTCTGCGACCATCCTGAATGAGTACGCCACCACAGTAACTGACATCATTAGTAAGTGTGTACAAGACTGTGTGCCAAAGAAGCAAATGCATGTACTTCCCAACTGAAAACCGTGGATGAACAGGGATATCCATTGCTTGCTGAAGTCCAAGTCTGAGGTGTTCAAGTCAGGCGACTCTGACCTATACAAGAAAGCCAGATATGATCTAAGAAGATCCATCAAAGATGCCAAAAGACAGTACTGGACCAAGATAGAGTCCCAGAAAGCCACACAGACTCCCACTGACTAAGGCAAGATCTGCAAGGCATATCCGGCTACAAGATGAAGGCATGTAAAATCACCGGCACCAATGTACTCCTCCCTGATGAGCTCAATGCATTCCATGCCCATTTTGAGCAAGAAATCAGCGAAAGCAGACCTTCCACCCCAGAAGCCTTGGCTGAACCAGTATTGGAATTCACCATCGCAGACGTCTGATCAACCTTCTCGCAAGTCAACCCACTGAAAGTGACTGGCCCAGATGAGGTACCCGGATGAGCACTCAGACCTTGTGTTCACCAGCTGCCAGGGTATTTGCAGACATCTTTAACCTTACTTTATACCAATCTGAGGTCCGTATTTGCTTCAAGAAGATTACCATCACTCCAAAGAAAAGTAGGCAGCATGCCTTAGCAACAGTCGCCTTGTGGCTGAAGTGCTTTGAAAGGTTAGTCATGGCATCAATCAATTCTGGCATCTCAGATTGCCTGGGTCCACTATAACTTGCCATTGCAGTCCACAGCAGACGCCATCTCCCTGGCCATACACTCAATGCAAAAATATCTGGATAAGAAAGTCACCTGTATCAGACTCCTATTTATTGACTGCAGCTCAGCCCTCAACACCATTATCACAACAAAACCCATCTCCAAATTCCGTGGGGCCTGGGGCGTGGCTCTTCCTTCTGCGACTGAATCCTAGACTTTCTAACCAACGGACCACAATCATTGATGATAGGTAACAACACCTCCTCCACAATACCTGGTCAGACCCCATGTGGAATATTGTGAGCAGTTTAGGGCCCTATTTCTAAGGAAGGATGTGCTAACCTTGGAGGGAGTCCAGAAGAGGTTTCCAAAAATGATCCCAGGAATGAAGGGTTTGTCATGTGAGGAGCAGTTGAAGAGTTTGAGTCTGTACTTGGAGTTTAGAAAGATGAGATGGGGATCTATTTGAAACTTACAGAATACTGAGAGGCGTAGATAGAGTGGATATGGAGAAGATGTTTCCACTACCGGGAGAGACTAGAACTCGAGGGCATAACCTCAGAGTGAAGGGACGTTCCTTTAAAACTGAGATAAGGAGGAATTTCTTCAGCCAGTGGGTGGAGAATCTCTGGCACTGATAGCAAGAGAAAGCAATGGAGGCCAGGTCATTGAGTGCCTTAAGCACAGAGCTGGATAGATGCTTGTTCAATAAGGGGATCAGAGGTTATGGGAAAAAGGCAGGAGAATGGAGACATGAATCATATCAACCATGACTGAATCTGCTCCACCATTCAATGGGCCGAATGGGCTAATTCAGTTAATAGAACATAGAACATTACAGCGCAGAACAGGCCCTTCGGCCCACGATGTTGCGCCGACCAGTTACAAAAACAATGACCCACTAGCCTATACCAATCCCTTTTCGTCCATAAACCTATCCAGAGATCTCTTAAAGTTAAGTTCCTACATTTTATGGTCTTAACCTCAATACCAGTGCCCCACACACAAGGTTCTGTCTTCAGCTCCTTACTGTACTCCTTATACACCTATGACTGTGTGGTCAAATTCCCCTCCAAGTTATTTTCAAGTTTGCTGATGGCACCATTGTATTGGGTCAGATCTCAATGAAGAGACGACGTACAGGAAAGAGATAGAGAATCTAGTGAACTGGTGCAGTGACAAAATCTCTCCCTCATTGTCAGCAAAATGAAGGGATTCATCACTGACTTTAGGAAGCATAGTGGAGAATATATCCCTGTCATGTGGCGATGCCAGCATTGGACTGGTGTAAGCACAGTAAGAAGTCTCAAAGCACCAGGTTAAAGTCCAACATGTTTATTTGGTAGCACAAGCCACAAGCTTTCAGAGCACTGCTCCTTCATCAGGTGAATGGGAATTCTGTTCACAAACAGGGCATATAAAGACACAAACTCAATTTACAAAATAATGGTTGGAATGCAAGTCTTCACAGATAATCAGGTCTTAAAGGTACAGACAATGTGAGTGGAGAGAGGGTTAAGCACAGGTTAAAGAGATGTGTATTATCTCCAGCCAGGACAGTCAGTGAGATTTTGCAAGTCCAGGCAATTCGTGGGGGTTACAGATAGTGTAACATGAACCCAAGATCCCGGTTGAGGCTATCCTCATGTGGCTAATCAGTTTTTGCTCAGTGATTCTGCTCAGATCGATGGCCCTCCTCTGCCAATTGCAGGCAGAATGACAACAGCAGCATGCTCTCTCTCTCTCTCTCTTCCCCCGCCCCCAACCCCGATCACAGGCAGTATCGCAGTGAACACACTCTCCACCCTCTCCGATCACAGTCAGTGAATCCCACCCCCCATCCCACCGATCACAGGCAGAGTGGCAGCGAACCCCCTCCCCTCCTTCCCTCCTCCACTGATCACAGGCAGAGTGGCAGCAGCCCCTTCCCCCATCATAGGGGGAGTGGCAGCAGCCCCCCCTCAGCCGATTGCAGGCACAGTGGGAGCAGCCCTCCTCCCCCACCAGTCGCAGGCAGAGTAGTAGCACGTCACCTCCCCCCACCCCAAACCCACTTGCACATGGCCCCCATCTCCCCCTGCCCACATGGACATTGGACTTCCCAACACTACTGACCTCCTCATCCCCTCCTACGGACCCCCAGCAACACAGCCTCCCCTCCTCCCCCCAATAACATACTCAGAACCCATGCATTAGCGAGCACAAACATTGCTGCTTGGAAAGTCCTCAGGCTACAGCACCACAATTTCAAAGGTATGCCAGCACATTCCCTCACATACAACAGTGCTGCATGCACTCAGACCAGCAGCATCCTTAAGACACGAGGTCAGTGCTGAAAATCAGACACTGTGATCAGCAACACCCCGCCACATAATTGCAGACACCTCCCAATCCGAAACACAACATCCGCCATGAAATGACCCCCTGTGAGCACCATGGAGCTGTCCAACAGCAGGCACTTACTTCCTCACTAACCCACACTGATGGAGCACCAGAAACTGACATTTACAGAGGAGATATTTTCCAGACCGATCCAGCTAGGGTGAATGAGGTGGTGATGGCTAACAGGCTCAAAATGGGGTGTGCAGATCGCTAATTGCATTCAAATGAATGCAAAAATAATTAACTTGTCGTCTCACCCCTTTGGCTGGCTCCCGATCATGCCATTTGTTTTCCCTTCGTAAAGTGGGAACTGACACGAAAATGGGTGCAAGTTACGCTAATTGCTTCACACCTCGCTTTACAACTTTTTGTTCTGAAGGAAGGGGGCTAAGCAGTTGTAAAATTCTGCCCATTATCCCAGCAGTTAATTTCAAAAGGTGTACAGTTTCATCGAAGAGTCTCATTTCACATTGTTGTCTTTTCTGTCTGCAGGAGTACAATACTTCGGCTCCTTAATCCCCATCTTGAGATTACATGTGAGTGCTGATTGATCTATATTTTTCTTCTCATAGCTGATGTTGACAATCTTGCAGTTTATGTTCAGTTAATTTCAACAATTTAGGAACAGGTTCCAAATCAGTCAATTTTACTTGCAACTGTTTCCTAATCTCTTTGTTTATTCACATCATTATCCAGTAACTGTTTGTCATTTTCCACCTTCACCAGTTTTAAATTGCATTCATACGTCTCCATTTGTGTCTTTATTATCTGAGATTTATAACGATTCACCAGCCCTTGTGTTTGATCAAGAATTTCAGCTGCAGCATCTCAGGCTGATCAAACATCAGCTCCTCTTCCAGAACCTGTGCCAATTTAAATGGATTAAATCCATACAGATGTTGTTCAGTTGGACAGTATCTTCTACACCAACTTTTACAGATGCACCATAGAAAGCATTCTTTCTGGTTATGTCGCAGCTTGGTATGGGCTCCTCCTCTGCCCAAGACCGCATGAAACTACAAAAGGTCGTGAATGTAGCCCAATCTATGACGCAAACCAGCCTCCCATCTGTTGACGCTGTCATCTTGAAGGGAATTGCTTGATAGAGCAGACGCAGCACGGTTTCATTAAAGGGAAGTCGTGTCTGACAAATTTACTGGAGTTCTATGAGGATGTGTCTAGGGCGGTGGATAGAGGAGAGCCGGTGGATGTGGTCTTTCTAGATTTTCAGAAGGCGTTTGACAAAGTGCCTCACAAGAGGTTATTGCAGAAGGTCGAGGGACATGGAGTTGGGGGTAGGGTGTTAGCGTGGATAGAGGATTGGTTGTCAAATAGGAGGCAGAGAGTGGGGGTCAACGGGTGCTATTCGGATTGGCGGATGGTGACTAGTGGAGTGCCCCAGGGGTCGGTGCTGGGGCCTCAGCTTTTTACCATTTATATAGATGATCTGGAGGAGGGAACCGAGTGTAGAGTGTCGAAATTTGCTGATGACACCAAGATTGGGGGAACGGCAAATTGTGCAGAGGGTGTGGAGAGTCTGCAGAAGGATCTAGATAGGCTGGGCGAATGGGCCAGGAAATGGCAAATGGAATTTAATGTTGGCAAGTGTGAGGTGGTCCACTTTGGTAGGAAGAATGGTAGGAAGGACTATTACTTACGGGGTGAAAAACTGCAGCAGGCGACGGTGCAGAGGGACCTCGGGGTCCTTGTGCATGAGTCGCAAAAACCCAGCTTGCAGGTGCAGCAGGTGGTCAGGAAGGCGAATGGGATGCTGGCCTTCATAGCGAGGGGGATTGAATATAAAAGTAGGGAGGTCTTGCTGCGGCTATATAGGGCATTGGTGAGGCCGCAGCTGGAGTACTGTGTGCAGTTTTGGGCGCCGCACCTGCGCAAAGATATTTTGGCCTTGGAGGGAGTGCAGAGGAGGTTTACTAGGCTGATACCAGAGTTGAGGGGGTTGAACTATGAGGAGAGGCTGAATAAACTAGGCTTGTACTCGTTAGAGTTTAGAAGAATGAGGGGGATCTCATTGAGACATATAAGATGATGAATGGGATGGATAGGACAGAGGTGGAGAGGCTCTTCCCGCTCAGAAAGGACAGTAGGACTAGAGGGCACAGCCTCAAGATAAAGGGGGGGGCGGTTTAGAACGGAGTTGAGGAGGAACTTCTTCACTCAAAGGGTGGTGAATCTCTGGAATTCTCTGCCCGTTGAAGTGGTGGAGGCTGCCTCGCTAAATATTTTTAAGACGCGGGTTGATGGGTTTTTGATAGGAGAGGGGATTAAGGGTTATGGGGAGAGGGTGGGAAAGTGGAACTGAGCAGCGACAGATCAGCCATGATCTTATTGAATGGCGGGGCAGGCTCGAAGGGCTGGATGGCCTACTCCTGCTCCTATTTCTTATGTTCTTATGACACTTCCCGCTGCCTTGACAATGCAGCCAGCCTAATTAAGGACCCCATGTACCCTGGACATTCTTCCTTTTGGAAAAAGATACAAAAGTCTGAAGTCACGTACCAAGAACATTCAAGAACTCCTTCTTGCCTTCTGCTTTTGAATGGACTTACCTTTCATTAAGTTGATCTTTCTCTGCACCCGAGATATGACTGTAACATTACATTTTGCACTCTCTCGTTTCCTTCTCTATGATCGGTATGTTTTGTCCGTATAGCGCACAAGAAACAATACTTTTTACTGTATGTTCATGTATATGACAATGATAAATCAAATTAAGTCACATCTATCTCATGAGCAATTAATTAGTACTTCCCAGCTTATTCCCACATATATCTCCATGTGATTTTAATAACTCTTTCAGGTCATTGTGATTTTCCTCCAGAACATAACTCAGTAATCTATCCCAATTTCTGATTACTCCCACATTATCCAATCTAATTTGAGAAATATCAAGTTCAGAATCATCTGGATTTATTTCTTCATTCTGCGTTATAGCAACTAATATATCCTTTTCTTCATATCAAAAGCATACTCACATGGCACATCCTACGCATCTTCCTTCTATCGCCGTTTTTATCAAATAATTCATCCCACTCAATTTTCTTTCAGATCCATTAAACCTGGCTTTTAAAGGTTTATCTACCACGGGTAAGAATACTAAGACTTTATCTCCACTAGCAAAACTAAGAATATTCCGTTTCCTTTTTTCAGCACATGTTGTGCCACCTTTAAATGTTGTCTAGCCAATTCACCAACCCAAGTTAACCTTTCTCTAAAATTTGACACAGTCCAATGATGTAGTCTCAGAATGATGACTCACCAGTTTCTTCTTGATCAATTTATCGCATGATCAACAGTCAATTCAAATGGACTGAATTGAGTTGAACATTAGGTGCATTGCTAATTGCAGATAGTAGAAATGAAATTCCTTTATTGCAATCCTCTCGATAATCTTGACTCTAGGTCCTCATCATAGAACATAGAACATTACAGCGCAGAACAGGCCCTTCGGCCCACGATGTTGCGCCGACCAGTTACAAAAACAATGACCCACTAGCCTATACCAATCCCTTTTCGTCCATAAACCTATCCAGAGATCTCTTAAACGCCCCCAAACTAGACGCATTTACAACTGCAGCAGGCAGGGCATTCCAATCCCTCACCACCCGCTGGGTAAAGAACCTACCCCTGACATCCGTCCTGTAGCTACCCCCCCTTAATTTAAAGCCATGCCCCCTCGTGCTAGCTTTCTCCATCCGAGGAAAAAGGCTATCACTATCCACCCTATCTAAACCTCTAATCATCTTATATGTTTCAATAAGATCCCCTCTTAGCCGCCTTCTTTCCAACGAAAACAACCCTAAATCCCTCAGTCTCTCCTCATAGGACCTCCCCACCATACCAGGCAACATCCTAGTAAACCTCCTCTGCACCCTCTCCAACGCCTCCACATCCTTCTTGTAATGCGGGGACCAGAACTGCACACAGTACTCCAAGTGCGGCCGCACTAGAGTAGTGTACAGTTGCAACATTACACTGCGACTCCTAAATTCAATCCCCCTACCAATAAACGCCAAGACACCGTACGCCTTCTTAACAACCTTATCTACTTGATTCCCAACTTTCAGGGATCTATGTACACACACACCTAGATCCCTCTGTTCATCCACACTATTCAAAGTCCTCCCGTTAGCCCTATACTCGACACATCTGTTGCTCCTACCAAAGTGAATTACCTCACACTTCTCCGCATTAAATTCCATCCGCCACTTCTCGGCCCAGCTCTGCAACCTATCTAAGTCTCCCTGCAGACTATGACACCCTTCCTCACAATCTACCACACCTCCAATTTTGGTGTCATCAGCAAATTTACTAATCCACCCAACTATACCCTCATCCAGATCATTAATAAAAATTACAAACAACAGTGGCCCCAAAACAGATCCCTGTTTTAAAGTTTGATGTCACAGCTCTAAAGTTCCCTGTGATTCTGGATGGCACACAGTTGATTTAAGTTGCTTTATACCCAAGCTATTCCATAACTTTCTTGGGTAACTTTGACATAAAATTTGATCCTTGATCTGATTCTATTTCTATGGGTAGTCTGTATGTGTCAAAAAATTTAAATAACTCGTCTACAATCGCTTTAGCTATAATATTATGTAATAAAATGGCATCTGGGGATCTAGTAAACACATCTATTATAGTCAACAAATATTGATTCCCACTTGTCATTTTAGAAAAGGGTCCTACTCAAACAATTGGTATGCTCGTGAAAGGTTCTTCAAATGCTAGGACGGGTTTTAAGGGTTCTGGTTCTGTCACCAGTTGAGGTTTTCCTATTACCTGACATGTATAATACATCCAGTAAAATTCTACTACATCTTTATGCAGTCCAGGCCAATAAAAATGTTTTTGTATTTTTGCACAAGCATTCGTTACTCGTGAATAACCTTCTACTGGTACCACTTCACTTTTCACCTGCAATACCTCATTTCTATAACCCACTGATAATACAACTTGTTGAACTTCTGCCCATTTTTCATTTGCCTGAAAACGTAAAGATGTCCACTCATTAAGACATCATTTTTACTGGAATAACACTCTGGTCTACACTCAGATTCTTCTTTTTTTCCAGATACAATTGCTTTATCTCCACATCTTTCTGTGGTAATTCTGCCAACTTTCCTGAATTAAAGATATCTGTTTCGTCTTCCACCTGTTCTTGCTCTTTCTCAACCATCTAGTCAAAAATGGTTTCTGCTAACTGAACTTCAGCCTCATCTTTACTCTTTGACTTCTCCTTTTGACTCAAGCAGTGGCTTTGTGATCATGTTACCACAGGGTCAGGAAAAATCCTAGGATTTGCTTCCTGCAACATTCAGTCGTTTAATTTTCCATTGGCTTTTTCGCCACAGTAGTCATCACTCCAACCTATGATCCATTTATAGCATTACTCAAGATAAACTGTATCCCTGAAAAAGATAATTTCTCTATTATTCCTAATACCACTTCACTTTTCACCAGATTTCCCAACTTTACCTTATATAATGGAACATTACTGTTTTCGCCAATAATTTAATGTGTTTCCACCTCTTCTAGCAATATTCCTTCTGAATTGCATTTCTCTTCATCTCTCACCATTAAAGATTGACTTGATCCTGTAGCTCTTAAAATCTGAACTTCTTTACCTACTCCTGGTACACATGAATAAACCTTACTCACAAGTAAATTATTTGAAGAGATCTGGGGATTAATCACCCTGACCAGGCTGTACATCCTTTTGCATCTGTTTAGCTTCAACCAAGTGAAGTGTGTCAAAGTTCATAGATGACACCAAGATGAGTGGCAGGGCAAAGTGTGCAGAGGATACTGAAAGTCTGCAAAGGGATTATAGATAATCATAGTGAGTGGGCAAAGGTCTGGCTGATGGACTACAATATTGGTAAATGTGAGGTCATCTATTTTAGTAGGAATTACAGCAAAATGGACTATTATTTAAATGGTAAAAGAATTGCAGCATGCTGATGTGCAGAGGGACCAGGGTGTCCTTGTGCATGAATCACAAAAAGTTGGTTTGCGGGTGCAGCAGGTAATTACGAAGGCAAATGGAATTTTATCCTCCATTGCTAGAAGGATGGAGTTTAAAAACAGCGAGGTTATGTTGCAGCTGTATAAGGTGCTGGTGAAGCCACACCGGTGTAGTTTTGGTCTCCTTCCTTCAGAAAAGATATACTGGTACTGGAGGGGTGCAGAGGAGAAACACTAGGCTGATTCCAGAGTTGAGAGGATTGGCTTATGAGGAGAGACTGAGTAGACTGGGACTATACTCATTGGAATTCAGAAGAATGAGAGGAGATCTGATAAGAAGATAGAAGCAAACAGATTGTTTCCACTGGCAGGTGAAACTAGAACTAGGGGGCATGGCCTCAGAATAAGGGGGAGCAAATTTAGGATTGAGTTGAGGTGGAACTTCTTCACCCAAAGAGCTGTGAATGTGTAGAATTCCCTGCCCAGTGAAGAAGTTGAGGTTGCCTCATTGAATGTTTTTAAGGCAAGGATGGATAAATTTTTGAACAGTAAAGGAATTAAGGATTAGGGTGAGTGGGCGGGTAAGTGGAGCTGAGTCCACAAAAAGATCAGCCGTGATCTTATTGAATGGCGGAGCAGGCTCGGGGGACCAGATGGCCAACTCCTGCTCCTAGTTCTTATGTACTCTCTGTTTCACACACTTGCAGTTCTATCATTTCAAGTTCAAATAGTCTTTCTACTTCCTAAATCTCCAATTCTCTTTCTTCCACCAGTGTTCCCTCCAGTGATTGGAGGTTGGCTCATGTTGTTCCGTTGTTTAAAAAAGGTTCCAAAAGAAATCCGAGAAATTACAGGCCAGTAAGTTTGACATCGGTGGTTGGCAAATTATTGGAAGGTGTGATAAGGGATAGGATCTACAAATATTTGGATAGACAGGGACTTATTAGGGAGAGTCAACATGGCTTTGCGCGTGGTAGGTCATGTTTGACCAATCTATTAGAGTTTTTTGAGGAGGTCACCAGGAAAGTGGATGAAGGGAAGGCGGTGGATGTTGACTACCTGGATTTCAGCAAGGCCTTTGACAAGGTCCCCATGGGAGGTTAGTTAGGAAGGTTCAGTCGCTAGGTATAGATGGGGAGGTTGTAAATTGGATTAGACAGTGGCTCAATGGAAGAAACCAGAGAGTGATTGGGGAGGATTGCTTCTCTGAGTGGAGGCCTGTGAGTAGTGGAGTGCCACAGGAATCGGTGTTGGGTCCGTTGTTGTTTGTCATCTACATCAATGATCTGGATGATAATGTGGTAAACTGGATCAGCAAATTTGCTGATGATACAAAGATTGGAGGTGTAGTGGACAGTGGGGAAGGTTTTCAAAGCTTGCAGAGGGATTTGGACCAACTAGAAAGGCCAATGTACCAAAAGCACTCTTTATGACCCTATCCACCTGTGACATCACTTTTAGGGAATTCTGTACCTGTATTCCCAGTCCCTCTGTTCAACTGCACTCTTCAGAGTCCTATCATTTACCCTGTACGACAACGTACAGGGTAAATGGTAGGACTCTGAAGAGTGCAGTTGAACAGAGGGATCTGGGAATACAGGTACAGAATTCCCTAAAAGTGACGTCACGGGTGGATAGGGTCGTAAAGAGTGCTTTTGGTACATTGGCCTTTATAAATCGGAGTATTGAGTATGAAGGTTGGAGTGTTATGGTAAGGTTATATAAGGCATTGGTGAGGCTGAATTTAGAGTATTGTGTACAGTTTTGGTCACCTTGTTACAGGAAGGATGTAAATAAGGTTGAAAGAGTGCAGAGAAGGTTCACAAGGATGTTGCCAGGACTTGAGAAGCTGAGTTACAGAGAGAGATTGAATAGGTTAGGACTTTATTCCCTGGAGCGTAGAAGAATGAGGGGAGATTTGATAGAGGTGTATAAGATTTTGATGGGTATAGATAGAGTGAACGCAAGCAGGCTTTTCCCACTGAGGCTAGGGGGAGAAAAAAACCAGAGGGCATGGGTTAAGGGTGAAAGGAGAAAAGTTTAAAGGGAATATTAGGGGGGATTCTTCACGCAGAGAGTGGTGGGAGTGTGGAATGAGCTGCCGGATAAAGTGGTAAATGTGGGGTCACTTTTAACATTTAAGAAAAACTTGGATGGGTTCATGGATGAGAGGGGTATGGAGGGATATGGTCCAAGTGCAGGTCAGTGGGACTAGGCAAAAAATGGTTTGGCACAGACAAGAAGGGCCAAAAGGCCTGTTTCTGAGCTGTAATTTTCTATGGTTTGTTTCTATGATTCTACACATAATTTCCCTCCTTTGTCCTTGAGTGGACCAATTCTTTCTCTCACTATTCTTTTGTTCCTAATATATTATAAAATGCCTTGGGATTATATCTGCCAAGGACATTTTATGACCCCTTTTTGTCTTCCTAACTCCCTGTTTGAGTTCTTTTCTACTTCTGCTGTATTCTTCATGCTTTATCTGTTTTTAGTTGCCTGTTTATCTATACATCGCAATGTACCTGGTTATCCATGGGTCCCGAATCCCGCCTTTCCTGTCCTTCCTTTTCACAGGCACATGCATGCCTGTTCGGCACTCAGATCAACTGCTCCTCAAAAGAATCCCACATGCTAGATATGGATTTACCCTCAAACAACAGCCTCCACATTCTGCCGAATCGGGTTGTAGTTAGCCTTCCCCCAATTTAGCACCTTAACTCTAAGACAACACTCATCCTTTTCCATGAGTATCCAAAAACTTATGGAATTGTGGTCACTGTTTGCTGCATGTTTCCCCTACTGCAACTTTGATGACCTGGCTGGGCTCATTCCCCAGTACTGGGTCCAGTATAGCTTCCTTTATCGTCGGACTGAACAAAGAACAACACAGCACGGGAAACAGGCCCTTCGGCCCAACGAGCCCGCGCCACCATCTGAACATTGTGTTTTTCCTCCTCCACCCTTGACCCGTGTCTATGCTTATGGCGCCCCCATTGGAAACCAGATTCAGGGGAGAATAGTTTAGGGACAATTTGTTACACCAATCAGCCTAAGAGCACATGTTTGGAGTGTGGGAGGAAACCCACGCAACCACAGGGAGAATGCGCAAACTCCCACAGACACTGGCCCAAATCCATGTATCTGCACAGCCAGCAGTGATAGTCACTGAGCTGCCCATCTGCTGGTCCAGTTTTAAGCGTACACAAACGACGCGAAGTACTAGGCCACTCTCAAAACAGCCAAGAGCAGCCCACGCACGACCCACCGTGTGTATGCCCCTCGTTAGACAACAAGGTGGACCGACACACCTGTGGAGTAAAAGAGAAAAAACATCAACACGTGTAACATTAGATTTCCTGGAACGTCCCAAGGCTCTGATCCTTATTTAAAACAGTCTCCTATAACCCTCCATCCCTGTTTCCCTCATGTGTCTATCTAAGTAAACCTTAAACAAGTCCAGCGTGCCTGCCTCCACCACCTTACTTGGCAGTGTATTCCATACCCCCACGACCCTCTGTGTGAAAAACCTCCCTCTAGCAGGCAAATTATACCTCTCCCCCACCTCACCCTAAGCTCATGGCCCCTCGTGATATTTGTCTCCAATCTTGGAAAAAGCCTGCCACTGTTTACTCTATCTATACCCTTCATTATTTTATACACCTCTATCAGATCCCCCCTTAATCTCCGTCTTTCTAAGGAGAAGAGCCCCAATTTACCCAATCTTTCCTCATAACCCAGTCCTTCCATACCAGGCAACATCCTGGTAAACCTCCTCTGCACTCTCTCCAGGGTCTCCACGTCCTTTCGGTAGTAAGGTGACCAGAACTGGATGCAACTGGACTGTTAACATATTGTTCCAAAAAACCTTCCTGGACACACTTAACAAAATCTTCACTGCCCGGATCCCTGGCCCTAAGGGATTTCTAGTCAATATGAGGAAAATTAAAGTCTTCCACTACAACAACCCTACTATTTCTACATCTGTCCAGAATGTGCTTACATCTCCTGTGGGCTGTTGGGAGGTCTGTAGTACACCTCCATCATGGTGACTGCACCCTTCCTGTTTCTGAGCTCCACCCACAGTATCTCATTACGTGATTTTTCCAAGATTTCTTCCTTCTGTATAGCTGTAATATGTTCCCTAACTAGTATTGCAATTCTCCCACCTCTTTTACCTTCCCCTCTGTCTTGCCTAAAACATATCCTGGAATATTTAGCTGCTAGTCTCGTCCTCCTTTTAACTAAGTCTACCGTAACCACATCCAAGTTCTGTGCCTGAATCAAGGTTCTAAGTTCATCTGTCTTACCTGTTATACTCCTTACATTGAAGCAGATGCACTCCAGCCTGCTCTTCATCTGAGCTAGCCTGGCCTTGGTCCCATGCTGATCCCCAGTCTCTACACTTGTTGACCTACTGTTCTGATTCCCACCATCCTGTCTCACTAGTTTAATGATGCGGATATGCCGGCGTTGGACTGGGGTAAACACAGTAAAAAGTCTGACAACACCAGGTTTCAGTCCAACCGATTTATTTGATAGTAAATTCACTAGCTTTCGGGTTTGCCCCTTCGTTAGGCAAATGGAGAGTTCTCCATTTGCCTGACAAAGGGGCAAACCCTGAAAGCTTGTGAGTTTACTATCAAATAAATCGGTTGGACTTAAACCTGGTGTTGTCAGACTTCCTACTCTGTGCACTCCTATTCCCAGAGGAGGGATATGAGGTTGTGCAACTGTACCAGGAGTGTATCTCCATCGTATTTCAGACTTTCAGCAGAGACTCCAGTTGCTGCAGAGGCCTTATTTTTCAGCTGTCAAATGGCTTTTTCAGCTTTGCTCTGGATTGGGGTAGTCCTGAGACTGAGCTGACGAGGTATTGAAGAATGGGTTAACCTTGTCTGAAAACAAAACCATGTGAACAAGATAAATTTGAGTTGAACTGAATATTTTTAAATTTTGAATTAACTGAGAATTCAGATCTGATCCATTAGTTATGGAATCACTTAGCTCTGTCTATCACATGCTCTTCCTGCTGTCTGACATGCAAGTAGTTCTGTGTCATAGCTTCACCAGGTTGACAACTCATTTTTAGGTATGCCTGGTGCTGCTCCTGGCATGTCCTCCTGCATTCTTCATTGAACCAGGGTTGATCCCCTGGATTGGTGGTAATGGTAGAGTGGGGATATGCTGGGCCATGAGGTTACAGATTGTGGTTGAGTACAGTTCTGCTGCTGTGACGGCCAAAGACACAGTTTTGAGTTGCTAGAGCTCTTAAAAGTCTATCCCATTTGGTACGGTGATAGGAGTTGTGGGATAGAGTGGGGAACTCTGACATTAAAAGTAGATGTAAGAAGGACACGGACAGATAAGTGTCAGATACTTGGACAATTGGGGCTCATTCTGGGAAAGGTGGGACCTCTACAAAAGGGATGGTTTGCACCTGAACCAGAGAGGTACTAATATCTCGGGAGGAAAATTTGCCAGGGCTATTCAGGGGGGTTTAAACTGATTCAGAGGGGGGATGGGAACCTGAATTGTAACTCCAGTGTACAGGAGGATGAGAATAGGGAAGTCGTGGATAAGGTTTCTAGGTCGTATTGGCAAGCAGGAGGGTAGGTTGAAGTGTGTATACTTTAATGCGAGGAGCATACACAATAAGATGGATGAACTTGCAGCCTGGATTGGTGCCTGGGACTTTGATGTTGTGGCCATTTCAGAGACATGGATACAGCAGGGACAGGAATGGTTGTTGCAGGTTCCGAGGTTCAGATGTTTCAGTCAGAGCAGAGAAGGTGGTAGAAGAGGGGGAGGCGTGGCATTGTTAGTCAAGGACTGTATTACGGTGGCAGAAAGGACGTTTGATGTGGACCTATCTATTGAGGTAGTATGGGCTGAGATTAGAAACAGGAAAGGAGAGGTCACCCTGCTGGGAGTTTTTTATAGGCCTCCAAAAAGTTCCAGAGATGTAGAGGAAAAGATTGCAAAGATGATCCTGGATAGGTACGAGAATAACAGGGTAGTTGTTATGGGGGACTTTAACTTTACAAATATCAATTGGAAAAGCTATAGCTCAAGCACATTAGAGGGGTCAGTTTTTGTCCAATATGTGCAGGAAGGTTTCCTGACACAGTATGTAGATAGGCCAACAAGAGGTGAGGCCACATTGGATTTGGTACTGGGTAATGAACCAGACCAGGTGTTAGACTTGGAGGTAGGTGAGCACTTTGGTGATAGTGACCACAATTCGGTTATGTTTACCTTAGTGATGGAAAGGGATAGGTATATACTGAAGGGCAGAAGTTATAGCTGGGGGAAAGGAAATTATGAGGCTATTAGGCAAGATTTAGGATACATAGGTTGGAGTAGGAAGCTGCAGGGGCTGGGAACATCTGAAATGTGGAGCTTATTCAAGGAGCAGCTACTGCGAGTCCTTGATAAATATGTACCTGTCAGGCAGGGAGGATGTGCTCGAGCGAGGGAACCATGGTGTACTAAGGAAGTTGAATCTCTGGTGAAGAGGAAGAAGGAGGCTTATGTAAAAATGAGACATGAAGGCTCAGTTAAGGCACTGGAGAGTTACAAATTAGCCAGGAAGGAGCTAAAGAGAGTGTTAAGAAGAGCTAGAAGAGGACATGAGAAGACTTTGGCGGATAGGATCAAGGAGAACCCTAAAGCTTTCTATAGGTATGTCAAGAATAAAAGATTGGTTAGGGCAAGATTAGGACCAGTCAGAGACAGTAGTGGGAAGTTGTGCGTGGAGCCTGAAGAGATAGGAGAGGCACCGACTGAATATTTTTCGTCAGTATTCATGCGGGAAAAAGTCAATGTAGTCGAGGAGAATACTGACATAGTCTTTTAGACTATTTGGAATTGAGGTACTTAAGGATGAGATGTTAGCAATTCTTGAGAGTATGAAAATAGATAAGTCCCCTGGGCCGGATGGGATTTACCCTAGGATTCTCTGGGAGGCTAGGGAGGAGATTGCAGAGCCTTTGGCTTTGATCTTCATGTCGTCATTGGCTACAGGTGTAGTGCCGGAAGACAGGAGGATAGCAAATGTTGTCCCCTTGTTCAAGAAGGGGAGTAAAGACCATCCTGGCAATTATAGACCGGTGAGCCTTACGTCTGTTGTCGGCAAAGTGTTGGAAAGAATTATAAGGGATAGGATTTATAATCATCTAGAGGGAAATAAATTGATTAGGGATAGTCAACACGGTTTTGTGAAGGGTAGGTCGTGCCTCACAAACCTTATCGAGTTTTTTGAAAAGGTGACCAAAGAGGTGGATAAGGGTAAGGCAGTTGACGTGGTGTATATGGATTTTAGCAAAGCGTTTGATAAGGTTCCCCATGGTAGGCTACTGCAGAAAATGCAGATGCATGGGATTGAGGGTGATTTAGCAGTTTGGATCAGGGATTGGCTAGCTGACAGAAGACAGAGGGTGGTGGTTGATGGGAAATATTCAACCTGGAGTTCAGTTACAAGTGGTGTACCTCAAGGATCTGTTTTGGGGCCACTGCTGTTTGTCATTTTTATAAATGACCTAGATGAGGGTGTAGAAGGATGGGTTAGTAAATTTGCTGACAACACCAAAGTCGGAGGAGTTGTAGACAGTGAGGATGGATGTTACACTTTGCAGAGGGACATAGATAAGCTGCAGAGCTGGGCTGAGAGGTGGCAGATGGAGTTTAATATGGAAAAGTATGAGGTGATTCACTTTGGTAAGAGTAACAGGAGTATAGAACATAGGGCTAATGGAAGGACTCTTGGTAGTGTTGACGAGCAGAGAGATCTCGGTGTACATGTGCATAGCTCCCTGAAAGTTGGCACCCAGGTTGATAAGGTTGTTAAGAAGGCATACGGTGTGTTAGCTTTTATTGGTAGGGGGATTGAATTTCAGAGCCGTGAGGTCATGTTGCAACTGTACAAAACTCTGGTGCAGCCGCACTTGGAGTATTGTGTACAGTTCTGGTCGCCGCATTATAAGAAAGATGTGGAGGCATTGGAAAGGGTGCAGAGGAGGTTTACAGGATGTTGCCTGGTATGGTGGGAAGTTCTTATGAGGAAAGGCTAAGGGACTTGAGGTTATTTTCGTTAGAAAGAAGAAGGTTGAGAGGTGACTTAATTGAGGCATAAAAGATGATCAGAGGGTTAGATAGGGTGGATAGTGAGAGCCTTTTTCCTCGGATGGAGACAGCTAACATGAGGGGACATAGCTTTAAAATGAGGGGTGGTAATTATAGGACAGATATCAGAGGTAGGTTCTTTACTCAGAGGGTAGTAAGGGCGTGGAATGCCCTGCCTGCAGCAGTTGTGGACTCGCCAACTTTAAGGGCGTTCAAATGGTCAGTGGATAGGCATATGGATAACATTGGAATAGTTTAGGTTAGAGGGTCATTAGATTGGTTCCACTGGTCGGCGCAACATCGAGGGCCGAAGGGCCTATACTGCGCTGTAATGTTCTATGTTCTACGTAGGACAGGCTGGTTAGGATGCCCACTTCAAATCTGTGGCGCTTTATCGCACTTTTAGAGGGTTTTTTTCCCCTCTTATTCATGGTCCCTCATATTGTCCATGCATTTCAATGCCAACACACCCAGTATCTCCCATTGGGAAATCTCAGAGCCATAAAGATATAATAACTGGAAATGCGAAAATGGCTGGGGCATTGAACAGGTATTTTATGTCAGTCTTCACAGTGGAAGACACAAATAACATCTGTGTTAGGAAAGTGTTTATCTGGAGTAAGGGGAAATATGAAGCCATCAGGCAGGAAATTAGACAAGTAAATTGGAAGGAGGTGTTCTTGGGGAAAAGTACCGAAGGAAGATGGCGAATTTTCAAGGAATGTTTGTCTGGAGCTCTGCACGACAACGTTCTGATGAGACAAAGAGGTTTTGGTAGGTTGTGGGAACCGTGGTGCATGAAGATTGTGATGAACCTAGTCAGAAAGAAAAGAAAGGTGTACAGAAGGTTCAGAGAGCTGGGAGATGTTAAGGATCTAGAGGAGTATACAGGTTGTAGGAAGGAGCTGACAAAGGAAATTAGGAAAGCCAGAAGGGGTCATGAGAAGGCCTTGGTGGGTAAGATTAAGGAGAACCCCAAGGCGTTCTACAAATACGTGAAGAGTAAAAGGATGAGATGTGAAGGAATAGGACCTGTAAAAGGTGAAGGGGGAAAAGTCTGTGTGGAACCGGAAGAAATGGCAGAGGTGCTTAATGAGTACTTTGCCTCGGTATTCACGGTGGAAAGTGATCTGGGAGGTTGTACTACAGGTTTGCGGCGGACTGAAAAGATTGAGTATGTGGACATTAAGAAAGAGGATATGTTGGAACTTTTAAATTCTATCAAGATAGATAAGTCGCCAGGACTGGATGGGATGTACCCCAGGTTAATGTGGGACGTGAGGGAAGTGATTGCAGAGCCTCTGGCGATGATCTTTGCGTCGTCGATGGAGATGGGAGAGGTTCTGGAGGATTGTGGATGTGGTTCCTATTTTCAAGAAAGGGAACAGGGATAGCCTGGGAAATTACCAACCGGTGAGTCTGACCTCAGTGGTTGGTAAGTTGATGGAGAGGATAATGAGGGACAGGATTTATGAACATTTAGAGAAGTTTAGTGTGATCAAAAGTAGCCAGCATGGCTTTGTCAAGGGCAGGTCGTGTCTTACGAGCCTAGTTGAGTTCTTTGAAAATGTGACTGAACACGTTGACGAAGGAAGAGCGGTAGATGTGGTTTATATGGACTCCAGCAAGGCATTTGATAAGGTTCCCCCATGCAAGACTTCTTGAGAAAGTGAGAGGGGGTGGCATCCAAAGGGCTTTGGCCTTGTGGATCCAGAACTGGCTTGCCTGCAAGAAGGCAGAGAGTTGTTGTGGATGGGTCTTTTTCTGCATGGAGGTCAGTTACCAGTGGAGTGCCCCAGGGATCTGTCCTAGGACCCTTGCTGTTTGTCATTTTCATAAATGACCTGAATGAGGAAGTGGAGGGATGGGTTGGTAAGTTTGCCAACGACACAAAAGGTGGTGTTGTGGATAGTCTGGAGGGATGTCAGAAGTTGCACTGTGACATAGATAGGATGCAAGACTGGGTGGAGAAGTGGCAGATGGACTTCAACCCGGATAAATGTGTAGTGGTCCATTTTGGCAGGTCCAATGGGATGAAGGATTACAATATCAAGGGTAGGACTCTTAGCAGCGTACAGGAGCAGAAGGACCTTGGGGTCTGGGTCCATAGGACTCTTAAATTGGTCTCACAGGTGGAGGATATGGTTAAGAAGGCATATAGTGTACTAGCCTTTATTAATCGAGGGATTGAGTTTAGGAGTCGGGAGATAATGCTGCAACTTTATAAGACCCTTGTCAGATCCCACTTGGAGTACTGTGCGCAGTTCTGGCCACCTCACTACAAGAAGGATGTGGAAGCTATTGAGAGGGTGCAGAGGAGATTTACAAGGATGTTGCCTGGATTGGGTGGCATGCCTTATGAAGATTGGTTGAGGGAGCTAGGTCTTTTCTCCTTGGAGAGACGAAAGATGAGAGGCGACCTGATAGAGGTTTATAAAATGTTGAGAGGAATAGATAGGATGGATTCTCAGAGGCTATTTCCCTGGGCTGAAATGGTCGCTACGAGAGGACACAGGTTTAAGATGCTGGGGAGTAGGTACAGAGGAGATGTCAGGGGTAAGTTTTTCACTCAGAGGGTGGTGAGTGAGTGGAATCGGCTGCCGTCAGTGGTGGTGGAGGCGAACTCGTTGGGGTCTTTTAAGAGACTTCTAGATGAGTACATGGGATTTAATAGGATTGAGGGTTATAGATAGGCCTGGTATGTAGGGATATGATCGGCGCAACTTGTGGGCCGAAGGACCTGTTTGTGCTGTAGTGTTCTATGTTCTAATTAAGAATCTATCTATCTCTGTCTTAAAGACACTCAATGACCTAGCCTCCACAGCCTTCTGCAGCAAAAAGTTCCACAGATTCACCACTGTCTGGCTAAAAAAATTCCTCCTTATCTCTATTTTAAAGGATCGTCACTTTAGCCTGAGGTTGTGCCTTCTGGTTGTAGTTTTTTCCTACTAGTGGAAAAATTCTCTCCACATCCACTCTATCCTGGCCTCGCAGTATCCTGTAAGTTTCAATAAGATCCCTCTTCATTCTTCTGAACTCCAACGAGTACAGACCCAGAGTCCTCAAATGGTCCTCATACGACAAGCTTTTCATTCCAGGGATCGTTCTTGTGAACCTCCTCTGGACCATTTCCAAGGCCAGCGCATCCTTCCTTAGATACGGGGCCCAAAACTGCTCTCAGAACTCCAAATGGGGTCTGACCAGAGCTTTATACAGCCTCAGAAGTACATTCCTGCTCTTGTATTCTCACTTTCTTGACGTGAATGCTAACATTGCATTTGCCTTCCTAAATGCCGACTGAATCTGCACGTTAACCTTAAGAGAATCTTGAATAAGGACTCCCAAGTCCGTTTGTGTTTCTGATTTCCTAAGCATTTCCCCATTTAGAAAATAGTCTATGCTTCCATTCCTCCTTCCAAAGTGCATAACCTCACACTTTTCCACATTGTATTCCATCTGTCACTTCTTTACCCACTTTCCTAATTTGTCTAAGTCCTTCTGCAGCCCACTGCTTCCTCAGTACTACCTGTTCCTCTACATATCTTTGTATCATCTGCAAACTTAGCAACAGTGCCTTCAGTTTCTTCTTCCAAATCGTTAATGTATATTGTGAAAAGTTGTGGTCCCAGCACTGACCCCTGAGGCACACCAGTAGTCACCAGCTGCCATCCTGAAAAAGACCCCTTTATCCCCACTGTCTGCCTTCTGCCAGTCAGCCAATCCTCTATCCATGTCAGGATCTTACATTTAACACCACGGGAACAACTTATTTAACAGTCTCCTCTGCAGCACCTTGTCAAAGGCCTTCTGTAAATCTAAATAAATCATGTCCACTGGTTCTCCATAATCTAACTTCCTTGTTACCTCCTCAAAGAACTCTAACAGATTTGTCAGACATGACCTCCCCTTAAGTCGTGCTGACTCAGTCCTACTTTATCATGCACTTGCAAGTACACTGCGATCTCATCTTTAATAATGGACTCTAAAATCTTGCCAATGACTGAAATCAGGTTAACCAGCCTATAATTTCCCACCTGCTGCCTCCCTTCTTAAATAGCGGCGTTACATTAGCTACTTTCCAGTCCTCTGGTACTTTCCCAGTCTCCAGTGATTCCTGAAAGATCACCACCAATGCCTCCAGAGTTTCCTCAGCTATCTCTTTTAGAACCGTGGGATGTAGTTCATCCGATCCAGACCTTTCAGTTTCTCCAGAACCTTCTCTTCAGTGATCACCACCACACTCACCTTGCCCCCGATTCTCCTGTACCTCTGGCATCCCACTGGTCATAAAGTCATAAAGGTTTACAGCATGGAAACAGGCCCTTCAGTCCAATTTGTCCATGCTGCCCTTTTTAAACTCCTAAACTAATATCAATTACCTGCATTTGGTCCATATCCCACTCTATCCATTTTACCCATGTAACTGTCTAAACGCTTTTTAAAAGACAAAATTGTACCCGCTTTCAGTACTACCTCTGGCAGCTTGCTCCAAACACTCAGCACCCTCTGCGTGAAAAAATTGCCCCTCTGGGCACTTTGTATCACTCACCTTAAATCTATGCCCTCTAGTTTTAGACTCCCTTACCTTTGGGAAAAGATATTGACTATCTAGCTGATTTATGCCCCTTGTTATTTCATAGACCTCTAAAAGATCAGCCCCTCAGCCTTCTATGCTCCAGAGAATAAACCCCAATCTGTCCAGCCTTTCTTTATAACTCAAACCATCAAGTCCGGTAGCATCCTAGTAAATATTTTCTGCACTTTTTCTAGTTTAATAATATCTTTTCTATAATTGGGTAACCAGAACTGTACACAGTACCTAAGTGTAGCGTTACCAATGTTTTGTACAACTTCAACAAGACATCCCAACTTCTATATTCAGTGTTTTGACTAATGAAACCAAGCATGCTGAATGCCTTCTTCACCACACTGTCCACCTGTGACTTCAGTTTCAAGGAGCATGAATGAATATGAACCCTTAGATCTCTTTATTCCATAACTCTCCCCAGTGAGAGGAAGTCCTCATTTACGGAGTAAGTCCTGCCTTGGTTCAGTCTACCAAAATGTATCATCTCCCATTTATCTAAATTAAACTCCATCTCCCATTCATCAGCCCACTGGCCCAATTGATCAAGATCCCGTTGCAATCAGAGATAACTTTCTTCACTATCCAATACATCACTAATCTTGGTGTCAGTTGCAAACTTACTAACCATGCCTCCTATATTCTCATCCAAATCATTAATGTAAATAACAAATAACAATGGAGGCAGCACTGATTCCTGAGGCACACCACTGGTCACAGGTCTCCAGTTTCAAAAACAACCCTCTACAACCACCCTCTGGCTTCTGTCAAGAAGCCAATTTTGTATCCATTTAGGTACCTCACCCTGGATCCCATGAGATTTGACCCTGTGCAACAACCTACCATGTGGTACCTGGTTAAAGACCTTGCTAAAGTCCATGAGACAACATTAACTGCACTGCTCTCATCCACCTTCTTGGTTACCCCTTCAAAAAATTCAATCAAATTTGTGAGACATGATTTTCCACTCACAAAGCCATGCTGACTGTCCCTAATCATTCCTTGCATCTCTAAATGCCTGTAGATCCTGTCTCTCAAAATACCTTCCAATAACTTACCCATCACAGATGTGAGGCTCACTGGCCTGTAGTTCCCAGGCTTTTCCCTGCAGCCCTTTTTAAACAAAGGCACATTTGCCATCCTCCTTCAGGCAATCTTCACACTCCTCAAGACATCGCTGTTTATTTCTACAAGTTCCCTAACATCCATGCTTTTCTCAACAATAAATACTGATGAGAAACATTCATTTAGGATCTCACCCATCTCTTGTGGATCCGCACATAGATGACCTTGTTGATCCTTAAGAGGCCCTTGTTATTCTTTTGTCCTTATGTATTTGCAGAAGCCCTTTGGATTCTCCTTTGCCTTATCTGCCAAAACAATCTCATGTCCCCTTTTTGCCCTCTGATTTCTGTCTTAACTCTACTCCTACACCCTCTATACTTTTCAATGGATTCACTTGATCCCAGCTGCCTCTGCATATCATGTGCCTCCTTTTTCTTGACCAGGGCCTCAATATCCCGAGTCATCCAGGGTTCCTTACTTCTGCCAACTTACCTTTCATTCTAAGAGGAATGTGCTTATCCTGAACCCTTTTAACATACTTTTGAAAGCCTTCATTTAGCAGATGTCCCTTTGCCTTCCCACAGACTCTCCAAATTAACTTTTGAAAGTTCCTGCTTGATACCATCAAAATTGGCCTTTCCCCAATTTAGAATATTAACTTTTGGGCCAGACCTATCATTCTCCATAGCTATCTTAAAACTAATGGGGTTATGGTCACTGGTCCCAAAATGATCCCTCACTAACACTTCTGTCTCCTGCTCTTCTTTATTTCCCAAGAGGAGGTCAAGTTTTGCCCCCTCTCTAGTCAGGCCATCCATGTACTGAATGAGAAATTCCTCCTGAACACACTCAACAAATTTCTCTCCATCCAACACTCTAATACTATGGCTGTCCCAGTCAATGTTGGGCAAGTTAAAATCCCCTACTATTACCACCCTATTTTTCTTGGAGCCATCTGTAATCTCCTTACATATTTGCTCCTTAATTTTCCGCTGACTATTTGGGGGCCTATAGTATGACCCTATCAGTGATTTCCCCCTTCTCATTTCTCAGTTCTACCCACATAGACTCAGTGGGTGAATCCTTGGATATATCCCCTCTCAGTACTGCTGTGATGTTTTCTCTAATCAAATGTGTAACGCCCCCTCCTCTCTTATCTCCTGAACTGTCTGTCCTATTGCATCTGTACCCCGGAACATTGAGCTGCCAGTCCTGTCTTCCCTTAGCCATGTTTCAGTAATTGCTATAATATCCCAGTCCCACAGACCCATCCATGTCCACTGCATCTTCCAACGTGAAGACTGATGCAAAGTAACTATTCAGCTCCCCCTGCCATTGCTTTGTATCCTATTATTTCTTCTCCAGCCTCATTTTCCAGTGGTCTAATGGCTATTTTTGCCTCTCTCTTCTCTTCTATATATTTTTTAAAAACTCTTCCTATTTTCTTTTATATTACTAGCTAGCTTGCACTCATATTTCATCTTCTCCCCCCCTTATTGTTTTTTTAGTTGTCCTCTGCTCAGTTTTAAAAGCTTCCCAATCCTCCAGCTTCCCACTAATCCTTGCCACTTTGTTTGTTTTTTCTTTTGCTTTTATGCTGTCTTTGACTTCCTGCGTCAGCCATGGATGCCTCGTCCTCCCCTTAGCATGTTTCTTCCTCCTTGGGATGAATTTCTGTTGTGCCTCCTGAATAACCACCCAAAACTCCTGCCATTGCTCTTCCACTGTCTTTCTGCTAGACTCCCTTTCCAATCATAACCTCATCTTCCCTAGCTTTATAGTCCACAGTCCTCCAAAATGTCTTCATTTCTCTCATTCTGGCATCTTGATCATCCCCATTTTTAATTTTTCCACCATTGGAGACTGTACCTTCAGTTGTTGGAGCCTTAAGCTTTGGAATACAGGGTTTGTTACTGTTCTGCATCAAATTCACTTTCACTTAGTTCCCAATTTAAACTCACGGTTATTATCACTGTCAACTGATTCTTTACTTTTTTTTCTATTTGGTTGGTATGGTACTGCACAACTGTTTAATTTGCAAACTGTTACGCAAAACACTTTTCAACACAGTCATTCGTTATTGCAGCATTGGAATTGATGAAAGCACTTACTTTGGGTGCAGCTTATAGAGCGTTCCATCGACACCAACTGTAATTTTCAGGTGATCCAAACCCCGGTTCTCCCTTATTTTTTCAACGACAGCAGCCATTCCTGCACCACAGAGCTGGGCTGCTCTCTTAGAAACAACACCACACACTTCCTTCACAATGATACTGTCGTCACAGGTACTGTCCAGGCCAAGCTTCTGAAGGATTTCACGAACTTGAAGCAAAGCCAAGCGGTCACTGTGGTCAAATAATTTGTTAAAAGTCATTGACCATTGGCAAATGACCCTAATTTAAAATACAATTCATTGACTTTGATGCATTGAGGACCCAAAAGGTGCTATTTGCATTCACTGTATAAATATTCTTAATGGCTAAAATGTTGTGTCAAAGCAAAGAGGAGCATGACAGAAGTTTTAAACTGCTATCTTTCCTTACCTCTCTATTTCAGACAAATATTTGGTTTCAAAAATGTCCTTGCTTGTTAGAGCATGTGAGATAAAACCTCGAAATAAAATCCCTTGTTTAGTGAAGTTAATCAGTATGTTGCGGACAATCTCACCCAGATACATTCCACTGATCATTTTTTCAAATCTGGTAAATAAGAAAGAGTTTAAGGCAGGATCATATCAGGCTAAAACAAAACATTTCAGAATCCAGAACTCTTAACTTTATTTTTGGTAAAATATTTTTGTTAAAATTACCATTATTTTTGCTGATGTAACAATGGTTAGAATTTAGCCATAATTTTACCAATTTGTATTGCTTGTGAAGAGCTATTTGTGCGCAGTGGGAATTGGGGTCAGCTCTACCTGATTTTTCTTTAGTCTTTCCATTGGAAGTGGGTGATGCCAACATTTGTTGCCCATCACTAACTGCCCTTGAACTGTTTGCTAGTCATTTCAAAGGGCAGTTAAGAGTCAAACATATTGCTGTGGGTCTGGAGTCCTTCCCAAAAGGACATTACTGAACCTGATGGGGTTTAGAACAACAAATGATAGTTCCAGTCACCATTAATGAATGTAGCTTTCAATTTCAGATTTATTCATTGAATTTAAATTCCACCAGCTATTGTGGTAGGAATTGACCCATGTCCCCAGAGAATAGACAGATTTTTAATCAGTAAGGGGATCAAAGATGAAGTTGAAGATTATCATCATGATCATATTGAATGGCAGAGCAGACACAATGGGCTGAATAGCCTACATCTTATTAGCCTGGGCCTCTGGATTATACATGAATGACCTGGACTTTGGTGTACTTTGAAGCAAAATTTCAAACTTTGCGATGACACAAACTGGGAAGTACTGTGAAGTGTGAGGAGGACCGTGTTAAACTTCAAATAGATTGTTGGAACGGGTGGACAAATGTCAAATTGAAAGCTATTCAAATAGTTAGGATCTGGAACATACTGCTGGAGAGTATGTTGGAAGTAAGGTCATTTTTTAAATTAATTCCTGGGACATGGGTGTCACTGGCTGGCCAGCAGTTATTGCCCACCCCAGTTACCTTGTTTACATTTATTTATTAGTGTCACAAGTAGGCTTACATTAACACTGCAATGAAGTTACTGTGAAAATCCCCTAGTTGCTACATTCTGGTGCCTGTTTGGGTACAGAGAGGGAGAATTTAGCATGGCCAGCGTGTCTTTTGGACTGTGGGAAGAAACCGGAGCATACGGAGGAAACTCACGCAGATACAGGGACAATGTGCAGACTTCACACAAATAGTAACCCAAACCAGAATCAAACCCTGGTGCTGTGAGGCAACAGAGCCTGGCCTTGAGAATCAACCACATGGAAGCCAGACCAGGTAAGGAAGGCAGATTTCCTTCCCTAAAGGACATTAGTGAACCAAATGGATTTTTCCGACAATCATAAGAACATAAGAAATAGGAGCAGGAGTAGGCCATCTAGCCCTTCGAGCCTGCCCCACCATTCACTAAGATCATGGCTGATGTGGAGTGGATCAGCTCCACTTTCCCGCTTTCTCCCCATAACCCTTAATTCCCTTGTCTATCTACCCATGACTTAAATATATTCAGCGAGGTAGCCTCCACCACTTCAACGGGCAGAGAATTCCAGAGATTCACCACCCTTTGAGTGAAGAAGTTCCTCCTCAACTCCGATCTAAACTGCGCCCCCCCCTTATCTTGAGGCTGTGTCCTGCTATCCTTTCTAAGTGGGAAGAATCTCTCTACCTCTACCCTATCTATCCAAAGAACAAAATCAGCCTTGGAAACAGGCCCTTCGGCCCAACGAGCCCGCGCCGCCATCTCAACACCACCAGTCCATCTCTCCACTCATGACCCCTATCTAAAGTTTTATGGCCATCCAGATTGAGGGAAACTGATTTAGGGACAATTTATTCCTGCCAATCAGCCTAACAGCACATCTTTGGGGCGTGGGAGGAAACCGGAGCACCCGGAGAAAACCCACGCGAGCATGGGGAGAATGCGCAAACTCCCACAGACACTGGCCCAAAACCATGTGTCTGCACAGCAATCAGTGATAGTCACTGAGCTGTCGTCTTGCCCAGTATCTTGTCCAGTTTAGGCACACACTAACGACATGAAGCACTAGGCCAATCTCGAACAACCAAGAGCAGCCCCAGTACGACCCATTGCCTGTATGCCCCTCGTTGGACACGAGGTGGACCGACTTAAAACCTGTGAATGAAAGAGAAAAAAAAACAACATTATTATCATACTATACCCATTTACATTACCAGGGACGCCCCAATGCTAATGACCCTTATTTAAAAGGTTCTCCTATATCCACCCATCTCCAACTCAGTCATATGCCTGACTAAGTTACTCTTAAATGACTCTAGCGTGTTTGCCTCCACCACCTTACTTGGCAGAGCATTCCATACCCCCACTACCCTCTGTGTGAAAAACCTCCCTCTAATATCTGTGTTGTACCGCTCCCCCCTCACCTTAAGTCCATGGCCCCTTGTCCTACGTGTCTCTATTATAGGAAATAGCTTACCTCTGTTTACTCTATCTATACCCTTCATAATCTTATATACCTCTATTAGATCCCCCCTCAGTCGCCGTCTTTCAAGGGAAAAGAGCCCCAATTTCTTCAATCTTCCCTCATATCCCAGTCCTTCCATGCCAGGCAACATCCTGGTAAACCTCCTCTGCACTCTCTCCAGAGTCTCCACGTCCTTCCGGTAATAAGGCGACCAGAACTGTACGCAGTACTCTAAATGCGGCCTAACCAATGTTCTGTATAACTGCAACATTAGACTCCAGCTCTTATATTCTATACCCCTTTCTATAAAGGCTAACATACCATAAGCTTTATTCACCACACTCTCCACTTGCACTGCCACCTTCAAAGACTTGTGCACTTGCACCCCCAGGTCTCGCTGCGACTCTATACTCCTTACGGGCTTACCCTTTATCATATAACTTCCCCCTACATTATTCCGGTCAAAATGCATCACCTCACATTTATCCGGATTAAACTCCATTTGCCACGTATCTGCCCAATCAACCAGCCTATCAATATCCTGCTGTATTGCCAGACATTGCTCCTCACTGCCCGCCAATCCAGCCATCTTGGTGTCATCAGCAAATTTGCTGATCACACCACCTACTCCCTCTTCCAAATCATTTATATACACTACAAAGAGAAGAGGTCCCAGTAAGATAATGAAGGTCCCCTTCATTATCTTATGCATCTTTATAAGATCCCCCCCTCAGCCTTCTAAACTCTAATGAGCACAGACCCAGTCTATTCAGTCTCTCTTCATAGGCTAGCCCCCTCATCTCCGGTATCAGCCTAGAGAACCTTCTCTGCACTCCCTCCAAGGCCAATATATCCTTCCATAAGTGCGGCGACCAAAACTGCACACAGTACTCCAGCTGCGGCCTCACCAGTACCCTGTACAGTTGCAGCAAGACCTCCCTGCTTTTATATTCTATCCCCCTCGTTATAAAGGCCAACATTCCATTCGCCTTCTTGATCACCTGCAGACTGGGTTTTTGCGATTCGTGCACAAGGACCCCCAGGTCCCTCTGCACCGTAGCATGCTGCAGCTTTTCGCTTTTTAAATAATAATCCCTCGTGCTATTATTTCTGCCAAAGTGGATAACCTCGCACTTGCTAACATTATACTCCATCTGCCAGGTCCTCGCCCACTCGCTCAGCCTATCCAGATCTCTCTGCAGACTTTCCACACCCTCCACGCAATTTGCTTTTCCACTCATCTTTGTGTCATCAGCAAATTTCATCGCCCTACACTCAGCCCCCTCCTCCAGATCATCTATGTAAATGGTAAATAGTTGAGGCCCCAGCACCGATCCCTGTGGCACTCCACTGGTCACCAACTGCCAACCAGAATAGCACCCATTGATTCCAACTCTCTGCTTCCTATTAGACAACCAATCCTCTATCCACGCTAATACCTTACCCCCAACTCTGTGCACCCTAACCTTCTGCAGCAACCTTTTGTGAGGCACCTTATCAAACACCGTTTGGAAATCTAAAAACACCACATCCACCAGTTCCCCCCTGTCTGCCGCACTAGTCACATCCTCATAGAAATCCAATAAATTTGTTAAACACAACTTTCCCTTAACGAATCCATGCTGCGTCTGCTCAATCAAACCAGTTTTGGAAAGAATTATAAGGGCTGAGATTTATAATCATCTAGAGAGAAATAAATTGATTAGGGATAGTCAACATGGTTTTGTGAAGGGTAGGTCGTGCCTCACAAACCTTATTGAGTTTTTTGAAAAGGTGACCAAAGAGGTGGATACGGGTAAGGCAGTTGACGTGGTGTATATGGATTTTAGCGAAGCGTTTGATAAGGTTCCCCGTGGTAGGCTACTGCAGAAAATGCAGATGCATGGGATTGAGGGTGATTCAGCAGTTTGGATCAGGAACTGGCTAGCTGATAGAAGACAGAGGGTGGTGGTTGATGGGAAATATTCAACCTGGAGTTCAGTTACAAGTGGTGTATCTCAAGGATCTGTTTTGGGGCCACTGCTGTTTGTCATTTTTATAAATGACCTAGATGAGGGTGTAGAAGGATGGGTTAGTAAATTTGCTGACAACACCAAAGTCGGAGGAGTTGTAGACAGTGAGGATGGATGTTATAGTTTGCAGAGGGACATAGATAAGCTGCAGAGCTGGGCTGAGAGGTGGCAGATGGAGTTTAATACGGAAAAGTGTGAGGTGATTCACTTTGGTAAGAGTAACAGGAATACAGAATATAGGGCTAATGCAAGGTAGTGTTGATGAGCAGAGAGATCTCGGTATACATGTGCATAGCTCCCTGAAAGTTGGCACCCAGGTTGATAAGGTTCTTAAGAAGGCGTACAGTGTGTTAGCTTTTATTGGTAGAGGGATTGAATTTCGGAGCGGTGAAGTCATGTTACAACTGTACAAAACTCTGGTGCGGCCGCACTTGGAGTATTGCGTACAGTTCTGGTCGCCGCATTATACGAAAGATGTGGAGGCGTTGGAAAGGGTGCAGAGGAGGTTTACCAGGATGTTGCCTGGTATGGTGGGAAGGTCTTATGAGGAAAGGCTGAGGGACTTGAGGTTATTTTCATTAGAGAGAAGAAGGTTACGAGATGACCTAATTGAGGCATACAAGATGATCAAAGGATTGGATAGGGTGGACAGTGAGAGCCTTTTTCCTCGGATGGTGATGGCTAACATGAGGGGACATAGCTTCAAATTAAGGGGTGATAATTATAGGACGGATATCAGAGGTAGGTTCTTTACTCAGAGAGTAGAAAGGGTGTGGAATGCCCTGCCTGCAGCAGTTGTGGACTCACCAACTTTAAGGGCATTCAAATGGTCAGTGGATAGGCATATGGATAACATTGGAATAGTTTAGGTTAGAGGGTCATTAGATTGGTTCCACTGGTCGGCGCAACATTGGGGGCCGAAAGTCCTGTACTGCGCTGTAAGGTTCTATGTTCTATTCTTTTCTAGGTGCCTCGCTATTTCTTCTTTGATGGATTCTAGCATTTTTCCAACTACAGACATTAAACTAACAGGCCTATAATTCCCTGCCTTTTGTCTGCTACCTTTTTAAAACAGCGGCATAACATTAGCCGTTTTCCAATCTTCCGGCACTTCCCCGGAGTCCAGTGAATTTTGATAAATAACTACTAAGGCATCTGCTATCACCTGTGCCATTTCTTTCAGAACCCTGGGATGCATTCCATCCGGTCCCAGGGACTTGTCTACCTTCAGTCCCGTTAGTCTATCAAGCACTACCTCTCTAGTGACAGTTATCGCATAAAGGCCCTCATCTCCTACCATTCTTCTATCTTTAATATCTGGCAAACTATTCGTGTCCTCCTCTGTGAAGACCGAGGCAAAAAACTTATTTAAAGCCTCAGCCATTCCCTCTTCACCCACTGCTAAATCCCCCCTCTCATCTTCCAAGGGTCCAATATTCACTCTAGCCAGTCTCCTCTTTTTTTATTTGTAAAAACTTTTACTGTCTTTTTTTATATTTAGAGCTAGTTTAGCTTCATACTCTATCTTTCCTTTCTTTATCACCTTCTTAGTCATTCTTTGTTGATTTTTAAATCTTTCCCAATCTTCTAATCGCCCAATATTTTTAGCCGCTCTGAACGCATCAGCTTTTAATTTAATACTCTCCTTTATTTCCTTACATAACCACGGCTGGTTATCCCTTCTCCTACAGTCCTTCTTTACCAACGGAATATATTTCTGCTGGGCACCGAAAAAGATCTCCTTAAAAATCCTCCACTGTTCCTCAGCCGTCCTACCAACCAATCTGCGCCCCCAATCTACAATGACAATGGTTTCATGGGCATCAATGGATTGTTCATTCCAATTTTTTTTATTGAGTTCAAATTCCACCATTTACCTTGGTGGGATTAGAACCCAGGATCCCCAGAATATTAGCTGGGTTGCTGGATTAGATAGTCCAGGCCATCACGTCCCCCAGGCATTCAAGAGGAAATTAGATTTTTATCTTGAAAGTAAGAAAGTGCAAGGCTTTTGGGAGAAGGCCGAGCGAGATGAATTTCTCCTTTGGGGAGAAGTATTGGCACAATGTGCCTAAAAACCTACTTATGTACTATAATCCTTTCTATGATTCTCCCATGATGCAGAAAAGTGTACAGTGCCTTATTTTGATCGGGAGAATGTGGTCAGACAATACAAAATAAAGCGTACAATTCTAAAGGAGATGCAGAAACAGGAGGACCTGAGGATATATGTGGACAAATCATTGAAGATTGCAAAGCAGTTTGAGAACATGGCTAATAAAGTATATGGAATCTTGGGCTTTATCAATAGGGTCATGGAGTACAAAAACAAGGAAGTCATGATAAGTTATAGAACATAGAACATTACAGCGCGGAACAGGCCCTTATGGAGTAGTGTGTTTAGTTCTGGACCCCGCACTTTAAGAAAAATATGAAGGCATTATAGAGAGTGCTGAAGAGATGGTCACAGTCATAATCATAGAGGTTTACAACATGGAAACAGGCCCTTCAGCTCAACTTGTCCATGCCACCCTTTTTTTTAAACCCCTAAGCTAATCCCAATTGCCTACATTTGGCCCATATCCCTTTATACCCATCTTACCCATGTAACTATCTAAATGCTTTTTAAAAGACATTATTGTACCTCCTCTCTTACTACCTCTGGCAGCTTAAAAACATAGAACACTACAGCACAAACAGGCCCTTCGGCCCACAAGTTGCGCCGATCACATCACCTACCAACCTACAGACCTATCTATAACCCTCAATCTCATTAAACCCCATATACTCATCCAGAAGTCTTTTAAAAGACCCCAGCGAGTTCGCCTCCACCACCACTGACGGCAGCCGATTCCATTCACTCACCACCCTCTGAGTGAAAAACTTACCCCTAACATCACTTCTGAACCTCCCTCCCCGCACCTTAAATCTGTGTCCTCTCGTAGCGACCATTTCAACCCGGGGAAATAGCCTCTGAGAGTCCACCCTATCTATTCCTCTCAACATTTTGTAAACTTCTATCAGGTCGCCTCTCAACCTTCGTCTCTCCAGGGAAAAGAGTCCCAGCTCCCTCAACCTAACTTCATAAGGCATGCCTCCCAGTCCAGGCAACATCCTTGTAAATCTCCTCTGCACCCTTTCAATAGCTTCTACATCTTTCCTATAGTGAGGCGACCAGAACTGCGCACAATACTCCAAATGAGGCCTCACAAGGGTCTTATAAAGTTCCAGCATTACCTCCCAACTCCTAAACTCAATCCCTCGATTAATGAAGGCCAGTACACCATACTCCTTCTTGACCACCTCCTCCACCTGCGAGGCCGATTTAAGAGTCCTGTGGACCCGGACCCCAAGATCCTTCTGCTCCTCAACACTACTCAGACTTCTGCCCTTGATAGTGTACTCGTTCATCCCGTTGGTTCTGCCAAAATGGACGACTACACATTTATCCGCGTTGAAGTCCATCTGCCACTTCTCCGCCCAGTCCTGCATCCTATCTATGTCCTGCTGCAACTTTTGCCATCCTTCCAGATCATCCACAACACCACCGACCTTCGTGTCATCAGCGAACTTACTTACCCATCCCTCCACTTCCTCATCCAGGTCATTTATGAAAATGACAAACAACAAGGGTCCCAGAACAGATCCTTGAGGCACTCCGCTGGTGACTGACCTCCATTCAGAAAAAGCCCCATCCACAACCACTCTCTGCCTTCTGCAGGCAAGCCAGTTCTGGATCCACAAGGCCAAAGGCCCTTGGATCCCATGCCCTCTCACCTTCTCAAGAAGTCTTGCATGGGGGACCTTATCAAACGCCTTGCTGAAGTCCATGTACACTACGTCCACGGCACTTCCTTCGTCAATGTGTTCAGTCACATTATCGAAGAACTCAACTAGGCTTGTAAGGCACGACCTGCCCTTGACAAATCCATGCTGACTATTCCTGATCATGTCAAACCTCTCCAAATGTTCGTAAATCTTGTCCCTCAGAAGCCTCTCCATCAGCTTACCAACCACTGAGGTCAGACTCACCGGTCGGTAATTTCCCGGGCTATCTGCTTGTTCTAGACACTGTGAGAAAATTGCACCTCTGGACATTTTTGTATCTGTCCCCCTCACCTTAAATCTATGCCCTCTAGTTTTAGACTCCCCTACTTTTGGGAAAAGATATTGACCATCTAGCTGACCTGTACCCCTCATTATTTTGTTGACCTCTATAAGGTCACCACTCAGCCTTATATGCTCCAGAGAAAAAAGTCCCAGTCTATCTAGCCTTTCCTTATAACTCAAACCATCAAGTCCCGGAGGCATCCTGGTAAATCTTTTCTCCACTCTTTCTAGTTTAATAATATCCTCTCTATAATAGGGTACCAGAACTGCACACAGTATTCCAAGTGTGGCCTTACCAATGTCATGAGAAATCTAGACAGAGTAGTTTGGGAGAAACTAGAGGAAGGATCGAGAACCAGAGAGCATATTGAAGGTAACTGAAGCAACAGAGACATGAGGAAACAGTTTTTTATACACAGGGAGCGGTTAGGATCTAAGACATTCTGCCTGAGAGTCTGATGGAGACAGGGTCAATCGAGGCTTTCAGAAGGAATTTGGATAATTATCTGAAGCAAAAGATTTGCAGGGAAAAGATGTGAGTGGGACTGGATGAGTTGCAGAAAAGCAGCATGGACATGGCAGGTTGAATGCCTCATTCTTTGCTCTGATAGTTTCCCCTTATCCATACTGAAATCTGTTTCCAATGAGATCAGGATCAGTAACCAGAGGACACAGCTACAAGATAATGAAAAATCCAGAGGGGAGACGAGAAGCAGGTGTTTTATGCAGCGAGCTGTATCGCCAGCAATGCTTGAAATTTGGTGAAAAAGATATGTAAATGAAGATAAAGCTGGGCCGGGGCTGACTGGGGAAGTTGAACAAATTGAAAAGCTTTTACAAAGAGCTAACAGAGGAAATGCTGAAGAACATGGCTCCATCTTTGTTTTTTGATGATAAGGAGGTTTCAATTTCAATTCCAGGCCTGTGCTGAATCATAGAATCCCTACAGCATGGAAGGAGGCCATTCAGCCTGCACTGATAACAATCCTACCCAGGTTCTAGCCCCATAACCCTATGTATTTACCCGGCTAATCCCCCTGACACAGGGTAAAATTAGATAAATTTAGCATGGCTAATCCACCTAACCCACACATCTTTAGAGCATGGGATTAAACTGGAGCACCCAGAGGAAACCCACATAGACATGGAATGAGACTGAGCACATGATCTCTGTCCTGGGCCATGGTTCATGCTCCTGACCGTTATCTGTTAATTTGTGAAGGAAAATGCACACGACTAGGTTTCATACAATGCCTAACTCACTAAACTATCATAACGACATACTCCAGAACCCAACACATGAACGATATCAAGGGGCAACTAGCAAGGGTGAGTGCCTTTAGAAGAAGAGAGCAGAGAGGAGGGAAAAAACGGAAATTAAAAAGCAATGCTATGATATATATTAACTTACTTTTGTTTTCCAACGGTTATTGAATTGATGTCCACTAATTTGTCAAAGTTAGTTCGGATGTTATCCAAGCAGCCATTATCACCAAACCCTCCCCATTCAGTGTTGATGCACATTCTCTCTTCATTTCCTGTCGCTGTTTCTATATTCTTCATTTCTTCCATGTAGCAGAGGTTGCAACCAGTTCCTATTTCACAACAAGTAAAACCGAAGGAGCATTTCATAAATAGGATTCAAAAAGTTCTCTTTCTCTCCCTTTTCACCTCCCGATGTCATGAAGATGCTGAATTTAGGATGTGGTTTCCAGCAGGCAAAGAGCCTGTTTCCCAAGAGTGAGCCTCGGCCAGTGTTGTTTGATACATTAGCCATTGGAAAACAATGTCACAACTGTGGCTGTCACTGTTTATTCTTCATTTCTTCCACATAGCAGAGGTTGCTGCCAATTCCTGTTTTATGAGTAAAACTTCACAACCTCTAGAATGAAGAAATTTCTCATTTCCATTCTTAATAAGGATAAAGCCCTTTATGCTGAGACTAGCCCCATGTTCAGATTTCCCAGGTAGGAAAACAACCTCTCAGTGTCTATCCTGCCAAATCCTATTATAAGAACTGTGATAAAAGAACCCATTTGAGTCTGTCTAAACTCAAAACATCAAAACAAACAAGCGTGTTTAAAAACTTTAAAGTTGTCACTTATCACATACTCATTAACAGCAATTAAAAGCCTTTGAAAATTAGAAAAAAAAGTTTAAAAACGCTCAAGAAACTTTGTTATAAACTGCATGCTGACTGAAGTCAGGTGAATTTGTGATATTGCAAACGGTGGGGGAGGGAGTGTGGGGTGGCCTGACTACACTTTCTCCTCTTCAGTAGCACTCCTGGTCTCTGAGCTGATGCCACACTGCTTGCTCTGCTATAGGAAGTCTCAGCTGCAACAGTGAAGAAAAATATAAGGCTATACTTCTATTCACGGTCAGAGCGATCTCTGTAGCATTGCTGCTGGCCAGAAAATCTGGACCAGTAAAATCATGATTGATTTTCTACCACAAGTTGAAATTCCGTTAGTATCCAAAAATCTATCAGCGTTTGCGAGTGAATTACCACACCCACTGGGGTAGAGAATACCAAAGCCTCAAAGCCTTTTTAAATTGAAAGACTTTTTTTTTAAATACACTTTTTAGACATGTTTTTAAATTGAAAACATTTTTCCTCCTCTTAGCCCGAAGTCGTTGCCCCTTATTCAGAGACGGAATTCGAATTCTAGACTTCTTATCCAGGGGAAACATTTACTTAGCATCTACCCTCCCAAACGCCTTCAAACAGTTTATGTTTAAATTAGATCACTTCTCATTCTTGAAAATGCCAGGATACATAGGATGAGCTTGAGAGCCTAGTTTATCCCAGGAATCGGTGTGGTAAAGCAAAATTAATGTTTTAAATCCAATATGACTTTTTCAAAATGCAGTCATGTTTATGTGAACCATTAACTGTTTTCTCTTCACAGATGCTGCCAGACCTACTGAGTTTTTCCATCATTTTCTGTTTTTATTTCAGGTTTGCAGCATCTGCAGTATTTTGTTTTTAGATTAGACTGATGATATTTTGTTGCACTTCCTTGCAAAGAAATATATCATTCCAAAGGAAACCAGAGCTGCACATAGTACTTAGTCTATTGTGTTTTACCAATGCCCTGTATAATTGTAGTAAGACTTCTTAATTCATGTGTTTTGATCCTTTTGTAACAAAAGCTAACATCCTATTTGCCTTCCTAATTGCTGGCTGTACCTGCACGTTAACTTTCTGTGATTCCTGTTCGTGGATCAGACCATTTCCCAGTCTGCCACAATTCAAAAATATTCAGGTCTGAACATTTCTTCCAAGGTCAGGACTATCCAACTGGGACACTTCCCAGCTCTGCCAACACATTCTAGAAGGTCAGATGAGATGTCAAGTTAGGGGGGGTCAGGGGTGGGAAAAAGTCCTGGACAGAGACTGGAAGCTGTCAGGTGTGGAGGCAGGCTGGATGAAAGGCTGATCTCACTGTTGTGGCACTGTGTCAAGGCTATGAAAAGAAACAAATCAAAAACAGCTCTAGATTTCACACATCCCATACCCTATCGATGCAACTCTAACCATCTCATATCTTCAACCCACTCTCCATTGACCCTTTCCCCTTCCATGCCAACACATGCCCCTTCACCCACCCCCTTTGCCTTTACACCCTCCATGCCAACTCACTCAGTATCCACCATGGGCAGATCTCAGGACCCATGCTGAGATTGAATAAAGATTTTAAGTGTTGATTGGTGAATTCACTATTGAAACAAAGTCTCTCTGATAAAACCTATTCATGCATTTAAATACCTTTAATCTTTTATGAAAACAAGCAATTGTGTTCATAGTTCCACTTTAAGGTGTTGATAACCATTTGGATCTATCAAACTGTGAACTTATAGGTACCCCACTATGATAATTAAAGGTTGTAAAAGAACTAGCGGTCATAGTTTGAAGATATGAGGTAAACCCTTTAGAACTGAGGGGAGGAGAAATTTATTCACCACCACAGAAACTAGTTGGGGGCAAAACATTGAGTGGTTTCAAGAAGAAATTAGATATAGCTGTTGGGGTTAAAGGGATCAAAGGAAATGGAGGGGTGAAAGGGGCATCAGGATATTGATTTTGATAATCAGCCATGATCAAAATGAATGACAGGCTTGACAAACCAAATGGACTTCTGCTTTTTTCAATGTTTCTATTCTCTATACTAATGCTTTCTGCCCCTCCTTTTGCACATCCTCGTATTCCTCTCTAATATTTCTTCTGGATTTCCACAACTTTAATTTAACACCCTCCAGATAGCTCTAGTGAGGAACTCAGTTCCTTAATCGGTTCAAGTGCAACCATCCGGCTTGTACAGGTGCCACCTCCCCCAGTCCCAGTGTCCTATGAATCTAAAGCCCTCCCTCTTGCACCATCTTTCCCACCAAACAGTCATCTACTTTATCTTCCTATTTCTGTACTCAGTGCATGCGGTGCTGGGAGTAATCCAGAGATGACTAAATGTGAGATTCTGCTTGCTAATTTTCTACCCTGCTCCCTAAATTTAAATTGGAAATACTATGATTAGTTCCCATGTCCAAATCGTTGATATAGATTATGAACAGATGTGGCCCCAGCAATGATTCTGAGTATCCCACTAGACACAGCCTGCCATCCTGACAATGACCTGTTTATGGAAATTTTTACAAACAATTATTTGGGATTAAATTAGTCATTACATGGAAAAATGTGGAATGATTAGGAAGAGCCAGCCTGGATTTCTAATGAGGAAGTTGTGTTAAACTAATTTGTTAGAGTTTTTAGTGGAGGAAACAAAGTGTTGATGAGGGTAATGCAGTAATGTTGTGTATATGGATTTTCAAAAGGCACACAACAGACTTGTGAAATGTTGTAGCTCATGGAATAAGAGGGACAATAGCAACTTAGAACATAGAACACTACAGCACAAACAGGCCCTTCGGCCCACAAGTTGTGCTGATCATATCCATACCTACCAGGCCTATCTATAACTCTCAATCCCATTAAATCCCATGTACTCATCCAGCAGTCTCTTAAAAGACTTCAGCGAATTCGCCTCTACCACCACCGACGGCAGCTGATTCCACTCACTCACCACCCTCTGAGTGACATCTCCTCTGTACCTGCTCCCCAACACCTTAAACCTGTGTCCTCTCGTAGCAACTATTTCAGCCCTGGGAAATAGCCTCCGAGAATCCATCCTATCTATACCTCTCAGCATCTTATAAACCTCTATCAGGTAGCCTCTCAACCTTCGTCTCTCCAGGGAGAAAAGACCTCAACCTATCAACATGGACATAAAATGGGATAAGTAATCGGAAGCAGGGAGTAACAATAAATGGATATTTTTTCGATTTGGGGGAAGGTTTGCAGTGCTGGGGTCAGTGTTGGGACCCTTGCTTTTCCTGGGAGAAACATCGAAAATAGAAGCAGGAATAGGCCATTTGGTCCTTCAAGAATGCTCTGCCATTCAATATGATCATCAAATTCAATATCCTGATCCCACCTTCCCCTCCTCCAAATCCCTTGACCGCTTTAGCCCCGAGAGCTATATCTAATTTCTTCTTGAAATCACTCAATGTTTTGGCCTCGACTATTTTCTGTGGGAGTGAATTCCACACATTCACCACCCTCTGGGTGAATAAATTTCTCCTCACCTCAGTTCTAAAAGGTTTAGCCCTTATCCTCAAACTATGACCCTGTTTTTGGACCTCCCCCACCATCGGGAACATTCTTCCAGAATCTACCCTGTCTAACCCTGTTAGAATTTTATTAATTTCTACGAGATCCCCTCTTGCTCTTCTAAACTCCTGTGAATATAATCCTAACAACTTAATTGCTCCTCATATGACAGACCTGCCATCTCAGGAATCAGCCTGGTAAAACTTCACTGCACTCCCTATAAGCATAGAACCCTACAATGCAGAAACAGGCCCTTCAGCCCATCGAGTCTGCACTGACCACAATCCCACCCAGGCCCTATCCCCATATCCCTACACATTTACCCACTAATCCCTCTAACCTACACATCCCAGGACACTAAGGGGCAATTTTAGCATGGCCAATCAACCTAACCCTCACATCTTTGGACTGTGGGAGGAAACTGGAGCACCCAGAGGAAACCCACGCAGACACGAGGAGAATGCGCAAACTCCACACAGACAGTGACCCGAGCAGGGAATTGAACCCAGTTCCCTGGAGCTGTGAAGCAGCAGTGCTAACCACTGTGCTACTGTGCCGCCCAAGCAAGGACATCCTTCCTTAGACAAGGACATCAAAACTGCACACAATACTCCAGGTGTGGCCTCTGTTTAAAAAAGGAGGTAGACAAAAGGCAGGTAACTACAGACCGGTTAGCTTAACATCCATAGTTGGGAAAATGCTGGAATCTATCATGAAGGAAGAAATAGCAGGACACCTGGAAAAGAATGGTTCAATCAAGCAGACACACCATGGATTCAAGAAGGGAAAGTTATGTTTGACAAATTTACTGGAATTTTATGATGATATAATGAGTGTGGTTAACAGAGGGGAACCAGTGGGTGTGGTATATTTAGATTTCCAGAAGGCATTTGATAAGGTGCCTCACAAAAGGTTGCTGCGTAAGATAAAGGAGTTGGGGGTAAAGTGTTAGCGTGGATTGAGGATTGGCTATCTAACAGGAAGCAGAGATTTGGAATCAGTGGGTGCTTTTCTGGTTGGCAGTTGGTGACTAGTGGAGTGCCGCAGGGATCGGTGCTGGGGCCTCAACTGTTTACCATGTACATAGACAATCTGGAGGAGGGGACCAAGTGTAGGGTAACAAAGTTTGCGGATGACACAAAGATGAATGGGAAGGCAAATTGCGTGGAGGACACAGAGTCTGCAGAGAGATTTGGACAGGCTAAGTGAGTGGCAAGGATCTGGCAGTTGGAGCATAACATTGGTAAGTGTGAGGTTATCTACTTTGGAAGGAATAATAGTAAAATTGGCTATTATTTAAATGGTGAAAAATTACAACATGCTACTATGCAGAGGGACCTGGGGGTTTTTGTGCGTGAATCACAGAAAGTCAGTTTACAGATGCAGCAGGTGATCAAGAAGACAAATGGAATTTTGGCCTTTATCGCGAGGGGGATGGAGGGAGGTCTTGCTGCAATTGTACAGGGTATTGGTGAGGCTGCACCGAGAGTACGGTGTACAATTTTGGTCCCCTTATTTAAGAAAGGATATATTAGCTTTGGAGGGGGTGCAGAGAAGGTTCACCAGGTTGATTCCGGAGATGAGGAGAGATTGAGTAGACTGGGCCTACTCATTGGAATTTAGAAGGTTATGGGGAGATCTTATAGAGACATATAAGATAATGAAGGGGCTAGACAGGCTAGAAGCAGTGAGGTTATTTCCACTTAGAATGGAAACAAGAACTAGGGGGCACAGCCTCAAAATACGGGGGAGTCAATTTAGAACAGAGTTGAGGAGGAACTTTTTCTCCCAGAGGGTAGTGAATTTTTGGAATTCTCTGCCCATTGAAGCAGTACAGACTACCTTGTTAAATGTGTTTAAGTCACAGATAGATAGATTTTTGATCAATAATGGAATTAAGGTTTATGGGGAGCAGGCAAGTAAGTGGAACTGAACCACTATCAGATCAGCTGTGATCTTATTGAATGGCGGAGCAGGCTCGAGGGGCTAGATGGCCTACTCCTGCTCCTATTTCTTATGTTCTTATGTTCACCAATGCCCTGTACAATTGCAATAAAACATCCCTATCCCTGTACTCAAATCCTCTCACTATGAAGGCCAAGATACCATTTGCCTTCTTTACTGCCTGCTGCACCTGCTCACTTACTTGCAGCAACTGATGCATGAGGTCTCATTGAGTATCCATCTCTGTCAATTTACACCCATTTAAGTAGTAATCTGCCTTCCTATTTTTGCTACCAAAGTGGATAACCTCGCAGTTGCTAGGTCAAAATCTTGGAATTCTCTAATGGCGTTGTTGGTCAATACACAGAACATAGACTGCAAAAATTCAAGAAGGTGGCTCACCGCCACCTTCTCAAGGGCAACGTGGGATCAGCAATAAACGCAGGCCAGCCGGTGACGCCCATTTTCCACAAATGAATAAAAAAAAGCCACATAATACTGCATCTGTCATGCATATGCCCGCTCACTCAGCCAGTCCAAATCACGCTGAAGCATCTCTGCATCCTCCTCACAGCTCTCACTCCCACCCAACTTTGTATCACCTGGAAATTTGGAGATAATACATTTAGTTCTCTCGTCCAAATCATTAATATGTATTGTGAACAGTTTGGGGTCCTAGCATTGATCCCTGCAGTACCCCACTAATCATCGCCTGACAATCAAAAGAAAATCCATTTATGCCAACTCTTTCTTTCCTGTCTGCTAACCAGCTTTCTATCCATCTCAAGACATTACCCTGCAATCCCATTAACTTTACAAGATGTAGATTAATGATCTAGATCTTCCTGTGTATGGGACAATTTCAAATTTTGCGGATAATACAAAATAAAATGTATGGTAAACCGTGAGGAGGATAGTATAGGGTGACGAAATTTGCTGATGACACGAAGATGAGTGGAAAAGCAAATTGCGTGGAGGGTGTGGAAAGTCTGCAGAGAGATCTGGATAGGCTGAGCGAGTGGGCGAGGACCTGGCAGATGGAGTATAATGTTAGCAAGTGTGAGGTTATCCACTTTGGCAGAAATAATATTAGGAGGGATTACTATTTAAAGGGCGAAAAGCTGCAGCATGCTACGGTGCGGAGGGACCTGGGGGTCCTTGTGCTCGAGTCGCAAAAATCCAGTCTGCAGGTGCAGCAGGTGATCAAGAAGGCGAATGGAATGTTGGCCTTTATAGCAAGGGGGATAGAATATAAAAACAGGGAGGTCTTGCTGCAACTGTACAGGGTACTGGTGAGGCCGCAGCTGGAGTACTGTGTGCAGTTTTGGTCGCCGCACTTGTGGAAGGATATATTGGCCTTGGAGGGAGTGCAGAGGAGGTTCACCAGGCTGATACCAGAGATGAGGGGGTTGGGCTATGAAGAGAGGCTAAATAAACTGGGCCTGTACTCGTTGGAGTTTAGAAGGATGAGGGGGGATCTTATAGAGACGTACAAGATAATGAAGGGGATGGATGGTAGAGGTGGAGAGATTCTTCCCGCTTAGAAAGGATAGCAGGACTAGAGGGCACAGCCTCAAGATAAGGAGGGGGGTGCAGTTTAGATCAGAGTTGAGGAGGAACTTCTTCACTCAAAGGGTGGTGAATCTCTGGAATTCTCTGCCTGTTGAAGTGGTGGAGGCTACCTCGCTGAATATATTTAAGTCACGGGTAGATAGGTTTTTGATAGACAAGGGAATTAAGGGTTATGGGGAGAGAGTGGGAAAGTGGAACTGATCCACTTCAGATCAGCCATGATCTTATTGAGTGGCGGGGCAGGCTCGAAGGGCTAGATGGCCTACTCCTGCTCCTGTTTCTTATGTTCTTATTAGAACTTCAAAAGGACATGTAGTGAGCAGATAGGTAGCCCATGAAGTTCAATGCAGAGAAGTGTGAGGTGATGCATTTTGGTCGGGAAAACATGGAGAAACAATATAAAATAAGGGGTAAATTCTTAAAGGGGCGCAGGAGTAGTGGGACTTGGATGTCTGTGTGCATGGATCATTGATAGTGGCAGGATAGGTGGAGAGAGCAGTTAATAAAGCAAACAGTACACTGGCTTTTATTAATAGGGATATAGAGTACAAGAGGAAGGACACTAGTTTGACTTCACCTGGAATATTATGTACGGTTCTGGACACCACACTATAAAAAGGATGTGAATGGATTAGAGAGAGTGCAGAAGAGATTTATAAGAATGGTTTCAGGGATAGGAAACTTCAGTTATGAATATAGATTGGAGAGGTTGGGACTTGCTCCTTGAGAGAAGAAAGCTAAGGGGAGATTTGATAGAGATGTTTAAAATCACGAGGAGGCTGAACAGAGTAGACAGAAACTGCTTCTGCTTGTAAAAAGGTCAAGAATGAGAGGGCACAGATTTAAAGTGATTTGCAAAAGAAGTAAATGTGATATGAGAGATAACTTTCTCACACAGTGAGTGATTGAGGTCTGGAATGTTCTGCCTGCAGGCAGGTTCAAGAGTTCACTAGATGATTAATTGAATAGAAACAATGTGCAGGGGTATGGGGAAAAAGCAGAGGAGTGGCACTAAATGATGATATTCATTTGGAGAGCTGGTGTAGATACAATGGACCAAATGGCCTCTTCCGGTGCCATTATTATTTTATGATGCTGTGAAATCCCTGAAATTTGGGAATCAAGTAGAAAGGGTTGTTAGGAAGGCATACGGTGTCTTGGCGTTTATTGGTAGGGGGATTGAATCTAAGAGCCGCAGCATCATGTTGCAACTGTACAAAACTCTAGTGCGTCCGCACTTGGAGTATTGTGTGCAGTTCTGGTCCCCACGTTATAGGAAGGATGTGGAGGCTTTGGAGAGGGTGCAGAGGAGGTTTACCAGGATGTTGCCTGGTATGGAGGGGAGGTCCTATGAGGAGAGACTGAGGGATTTGAGGTTGTTTTCATTAGAAAGAAGGCGGCTGCGAGGGGACCTTATTGAAACATATAAGATGATCAGAGGTTTGGATAGGGTGGACAGTGATAGCCTTTTTCCTCGGATGGAGAAAGCTAGCACGAGGGGGCATAGCTTTAAATTAAGGGGTGGTAGTTATAGGACGGATGTCAGGGGTAGGTTCTTTACCCAGAGGGTGGTGAGGGATTGGAATGCCCTGCCTACTGCAGTTGTGGATGCGCCTAGTTTGGGGGCGTTTAAGAGATCCGTGGATAGGTTTATGGATGGACAGGGTTTGGTTTAGGTTAGAGGGTCATTGTTTTTTAACTGGTCGGCGCAACATCGTGGGCCGAAGGGCCTGTTCTGCACTGTAATGTTCTATGTTCTAAATGACTATGGTAATATTTCTGCTTGAAAAGGAGGAGCTTGCAATGGCTGCGAGAGTGGGCTAGCTGCTGACTTAATTTAATCAAGGGCATTACGATGTGGGGCAGGCACATAGTAAAGAGAAAAGCTTGCTGATTAGGAAGCCACCAGTAACAAGGTACCCTCAGTGAATGAAATGTATCTACCTTTGCTGAACTCAGAAGCTGAGATTTGGAGTTGGGAATCGGAATTAGGGATGGGTTTCTTTCAAATGGCATTTCTGGATGAATGAATGAAATGCAATTTCTCAGGACGGGCTAATCTGAAGTTCAAAAAGTTCCATCTCACCTTTGTAGGCTGAGAGCTGTGCTCACTGAAACTAAAGTTTAAAAATATTATTTATCAGTGTCACAAGTCGGCTTACATTCAAATTACAATGAAGTTACTGTGAAAATCCCCTAGTCGCCACACTCTGGCGCCTGTTCAGGTTTACTGAGGGAGAATTTAGCATGGCCAATGCACCTAACATCATGTCTTTCGGACTGTGGGAGAAAACCGGAGCACCTGGAGGAAACCCACACAGACACAGGGAGAACATGCAAGCTCCGCATAGACAGTGATACAAATCATTGGGAAACTGGGAGATTCAATGGAGCTTTGAGCTGGAGTGAAAGCTCCACCTGTTTGCTTCCAGACTCTTCTATCTCTGGAGCTTTTCTTTTTCTGGTGAATTTTCTCCACACCAACAGCTTCCACTGGGAGTTTGTTTCAATTTAGAATTGGTTGAAGGTTTCTTTTTGCTTAATTTCTCAGCATTCTTGATCATGGCTTTTGATTCAGAGAATGCCACCATGAAGTAGACTTTGTACTCATAGAAATCATAGAATCCCTAGTGTAGAAGGAGGCCATTCAGCCCATCAAGTCTGCACCAACAACAATCCCACACCAGGTCCTATCCCCACAACCCCACACATTTACCCCATACATGTACCCCATTAATCCCTCTACCTACACATCCTGGGACACTAAGGGGCAATTTACATGGCCAATCAACCTAACCTACACATCTTTGGACTAGTCCTGAGTATATTAACAGCAAGTCTTTGTTAGCTTATCGCTGTATGTATAGGTGAATATACAAGTATGGAGTTGACTCCATCCTTGGTCTTTCCATATCTCTGTCCATCTCCAGACTGACCCTGGCTCTACGACATGTGCCTTCTTACATCACTGTGGATGCAGAACTGTGCTCAGTCCCACATTATGTATGTACCAGATCCCTACTACAGCGCACAACTTAGTGTTGTCTGCAAATTTAGAAATTCTGTTTTTGATTCCATAACCCAAATGGTGAAAGCAAGTTGTAAACTACAGTGATCCCAACACTGATCCTTGTGGAACATGATGTCCTACCTTCAGCCACTCTGATCACTCACTGCAAGATTCATTCAATCACTGATTATTCACATAGAAAGCCATCTGAGGCACTCAGTTCATGATCCACCGTGATTGGGGTTTTCAGAATGAACAATCACTCACTCTGAAACTCTGTTAATCACTTAGGGACGCACTGATATCCCCCCCAGCCCCAATGTGACAACACCAATGAACTTGGAGCAGTTACAGGACTCTTATTGCATTATAATGAGGTCTACGCTTCAGAATTATTGTGAAGAGGACTATCCCAGCCAAAGTTTTATGTAGTTGGCAATGCAATGTTTAAAGGTCCCAAACTGGAAGAATAACAAAATCATACCTGCAATCATTCCAATTTCACAGTCGGGGTTCTCGTATGCACAAGACATCATAGTTCCCACAGTGTCATTCAAAATTGCCACAATGTCCAAATCTATCTCCTGCAAATAGCACAACAGAAAATCTGAAAAATTCTAGCATCACTGTATTTACAGCTTGCTCATAAGTTTTTTTCATTAATACTCACTCCATTTCTTTTGATTGCTTCTTTCAATAGAAAAACAACATCATTTCCTTCGACATCACTGGCCTTGAAGCCTTTGGTCCAATGAACGAGAATGCCCTAAAATCACAAAACACTTAGAGTCATAGAGGTTTATCTTCGGCCCAACTTGTTCATGCTGCCCAGTTAGGCTAGTCCCAATCGTGCCTTACGAGCCTGATTGAATTTTTTGAAGATGTGACTAAACACATGAAGGAAGAGCAGTAGATGTAGTATATATAGACTTCAGCAAGGCATTTGATATGGTGCCCCATGCAAGGCTTATTGAGAAAGTGAGGGGGCATGGGATCCAAGGGGACATTGCTTTGTGGATCCAGAACTGGCTTGCCCACAGAAGGCAAGGAGTGGTTATAGATGAGTCATATTCTTCATGGAGGTTGGTCACCAGTGGAGTGCCCCAGGGATCTGTTCTGGGACCCTTGCTGTTTGTGATTTTTATAAATGACCTGGATGCGGAAGTGGAGGGGTGGGTTGGTAAGTTTGCTGATGACACAAAGGTTGGAGGTGTTGTGGATAGTGTGGAGGGATGTCAGAAGTTGCAACGAGATATAGATAGGATGCAAGACTGGGCGGAGAAGTGGCAGATGGAGTTCAACCCGGGTAAGTCTGAAGTGGTTCATTTTGGCAGGTCAAATAGGATGACAGAGTAAAATATTAATGGTAGGACTCTTGGCAGTGTGGAAGATGAGAAGGATCTTGAGATCCAAGTTCATAGGACACTCAAAGCAGCTGCGCAGGTTGAAGCTGTGGTTAAGAAGGCGTATGGTGTACTGGCCTTCATCAATCAAGGAATTGAGTTCAGTAGTCGAGAGATAATATTCCAGCTATATAGGACCGTGGTCAGACCTCACTTGGAGTACTGTGCTCAGTTCTGGTCGCTTCATTACAGGAAGGATGTGGAAGCCATAGAAAGGGTGCAGAGGAGATTTACAAGGATGTTGCCTGGATTGGGGAGCATGCCTTATGAGGATAGGTTGAGTGAGCTCAGCCTTTTTTTGTTGGAGAGACGAAGGATGAGGGGTGACCTGATAGAGGTGTACAAGATGTTGAGAGGTATTGATCGAGTGGATAGTCAGAGGCATTTTCCCAGGGCTGAAATGGTTGCCACAAGATGACACACGTTTAAGGTGCTGGGGAGTGGGTACAGAGGAGATGTCAGGGGTAAGTTTTTCACTCAGAGGGTGGTGGGTGCGTGGAATGGGCTGTTGGCAACGGTGGTGGAGGCGGATTTAATAGGGTCTTTTAAGAGACTTTTAGGTAAGTACATGGAACTTAGTAAGATGGAGGTTTATAGGTAAGCCTAGTAATCTCTAAGGTAGGGACATGTTCGGCACAACTTTGTGGGCCAAAGGGCCTGTATCGTGCTGTAGTTTTTTATGTTTCTATGTTCTAATTGCCTGAATTTGGTCCATATCCCTCTATACCCACCTTACCCATGTAACTCTAAATGATTGAAGCTGTGGTTAAGAAGGCGTATGGTGTACTGGCCTTCATCAATCAAGGAATTGAGTTCAGTAGAGAGGCTCCGGAAGATTGGAGGATTGCGGATGTAGTTCCTATTTTCAAGAAAGGGAACAGAGCCCGGGAAATTACCGACCGGTGAGTCTGACCTCAGTGGTTGGTAAGCTGATGGAGAGGCTACTGAGGGACAAGATTTACGAGCATTTGGAGAGGTTTGACATGATCAGGAATAGTCAGCATGGATTTGTCAAGGGCAGGTCGTGCCTTACAAGCCTAGTTGAGTTCTTCGATAATGTGACTGAACACATTGACGAAGGAAGTGCAGTGGACGTGGTGTACATGGACTTCAGCAAGGCGTTTGATAAGGTCCCCCATGCAAGACTTCTTGAGAAGGTGAGAGGGCATGGGATCCAAGGGCCTTTGGCCTTGTGGATCCAGAACTGGCTTGCCTGCAGAAGGCAGAGAGTGGTTGTGGATGGGTCTTTTTCGGCATGGAGGTCAGTCACCAGTGGAGTGCCCCAGGGATCTGTTCTAGGACCCTTGCTGTTTGTCATTTTCATAAATGACCTGGATGAGGAAGTGGAGGGATGGGTAAGTAAGTTCGCTGATGACACGAAGGTCAGTGGTGTTGTGGATGGTCTGGAAGGATGTCAAACGTTGCAGCAGGACATAAATAGGATGCAGGACTGGGCGGAGAAGTGGCAGATGGACTTCAACGCGGATAAATGTGTAGTCGTCCATTTTGGCAGAACCAACGGGATGAACGAGTACACTATCAAGGGCAGGAGTCTTAGTAGTGTTGAGGAGCAGAAGGATCTTGGGGTCCGGGTCCACAGGACTCTTAAATCGGCCTCGCAGGTGGAGGATGTGGTCAAGAAGGCGTATGGTGTACTGGCCTTCATTAATCGAGGGATTGAGTTTAGGAATCGGGAGGTAATGCTGCAACTTTATAAGACCCTAGTCAGGCCTCATTTGGAATACTGTGCGCAGTTCTGGTCGCCTCACTATAGGAAAGACGTAGAAGCTATTGAAAGGGTACAGAGGAGATTTACAAGGATGTTGCCTGGACTGGGAGGCATGCCTTATGAAGTTAGGTTGAGGGAGCTGGGACTCTTTTCCCTGGAGAGACGAAGGTTGAGAGGCGACCTGATAGAAGTTTATAAAATGTTGAGAGGAATAGATAGGGTGGATTCTCAGAGGCTATTTCCCCGGGTTGAAATGGTCGCTACGAGAGGACACAGGTTTAAGGTGCGGGGAGGGAGGTTCAGAAGTGATGTTAGGGGTAAGTTTTTCACTCAGAGGGTGGTGAGTGAATGGAATCGGCTGCCGTCAGTGGTGGTGGAGGCGAACTCGCTGGGGTCTTTTAAAAGACTTCTGGATGAGTATATGGGGTTTAATGGGATTGGGGGTTATAGATAGGTCTATAGATTGGTAGGTGTTGATGTGATCGGCACAACTCGTGGGCTGAAGGGCCTGTTTGTGCTGTAGTGTTCTATGTTCTATGCTTTTTAAAAGGCAAAATTGTACCCACTTCTACTACTCCCTCTGGCAGCCCCTTCCAGACACTCACCATCCTCTGTATGAAAAAAAAATTGCCCCTCTGGACCTTTTGTATCTTTCCCCTCTCATCTTCAACCTATACCCTCTAGTTTTAGACTCCCCTACCTTTGGGAAAAGAAGTTGTCTTTATCTAACCTTATGTATGCCCCTCATTATTTTATAGACCTCAATAAGATCATCCCTAGCCTCCTTTGCTCCAGGCAAAAGGTCCCAGTCTATCCAGCCTCTCTATATAATTCAAACCATCGAGCCCCTGCACCCAACCTTGGAACAGCTAGACAACAAGGACACCTATATCAGACTCCTATCAGACTACGGCTCAGCCTCCAACACCATCATTCCTACAAAATTCATCTCCAAACTCTGTGATTGGATCCTGAACTTCCTAATCCCCAGACCACAATGAGGAAGGATGGGCAACAACACCTCCTCCTCAGGGCTGTGTTCTCAGCCTCCTAATATGCTCCTTATACACCTATGATTGTGTGGCCAAATTCCCCTCCAACTCAATTTTCAAGTTTGTTGACAACATCAACGTAGTGGATCGGATCTCAAACAATGATAAGACAGAGCACAGGAATGAAATAGAGAGCCTGGTGAACTGGTGCAACAACAATAATCTCTCTCAATGTCAGCAAAATGAAGGAGATTGTCATTGACTGCAGGAAGCGTAGAGGAGAATATGCCCCCTCAACGGGTATGAAGTAGAAATGGTCGAGAGCTTCAAGTTCTTCGGTGTCCAGATCACGAACAACCTGCCCTGGTTCCCCCCCCCCATGCAATGATGTGGAGATGCCAGCGTTGGACTGGGATAAACATAGTAAGAAGTTTCACAACGCCAGGTTACAGTCCAACAGGTTTATTTGGTAGCACAAGTCACTAACTTAGGAACGCTGCTCCTTCATCAAGTGAGTGGTCCTGCCATGCCAACATGTCCGCCCATACTGACAATATAGTTAAGAAAGCCCATCAACACCTCTAATTTCTCAGAAGACTAAGGAAATTTGGCATTTCAGCTACGACTCTCACCAATTTTTACAGATGCACCATAGAAAGCATTCTTTCTGGTTATATCACAGCTTGGTATGGGCTCCTTCTCTGCCCAACACCACAGGAAACTACAAAATGTAGATGAATGTATAAAGGTGAATGTAGCCCAATCCATCACACAAACTACCTCCCAACCATTGACTCCGTTGACACTTTTCGCTGCCTCGGAAAAGCAGCCAGTATAATTAAGGACCCCATGCACCCCAGAAATACTCTCTTTCACCTTCTTCCGTCGGGAAAAAGATACAAAAGTCTGAGGTCACGTACTAACCAACTCAAGAATAGCTTCTTCCCTGCTGCCATCAGACTTTTGAATGGACCTACCTTGCACTAAGTTGATCTTTCTCCATACCCTAGCTGTACTGTGACAACACATTCTGCACTTTCTCCTTTAATTCTCTATGAACAGTATGCTTTATCTGTAATAGCATGCAAGAAACAATACTTTTCACCATATACTAATACATGTGACAATAATAAATCAAATCAAGTCCCAGTAGCATCCTAGTAAATCTTTTCTGCACTCTTTCTAGTATAATATCCTTTCTATAAAGGGTGGCCAGAACTGGACACAGTATTCCAAGTGAGGCCATACCAATGTCTTCTACAACTTCAACAAGACACCCAACTTCTGTACTCAGAGTTCTGATCAATGAAACCAAGCATACCAAATGCCTTCTCCACCACCCTACCCACCTGAGACTCTACTGTCAAGGAGCTATGAATCTGTACCCTTGGATCTCTTTGTTCCAAAGCTTTCCCAATGCACTACCATTAACTGAGTAAGTCCTGCCCTCGTTCTACTAAACTGCATCATCTCGCATTTATCTGAATTAAACTCCATCTGTCATGCGTCAACCGACTGGCCCAATCGAGCAAGATCTCATTGTGTAATCCTAGGTAACCTTCTTCACTGTCCACTATGCCATCAATCTTGGTGTCATCTGCAAGCTTTCTAACCATGGCTCCTAAGTTCTCATCCAAATTATTAATATGAATGGCAAATAACAGTGGGCACAGCACTGATCCCTGAGGCACACCGCTGGCCAAAGTTCTCCAGTTTGAGAAACAACCCTCTACAACCACACAGTTCTTCTGTGTCAAGCCAATTTTGTATCCAATTGGCTACCTCATCCTGGATCCCGTGAGATTTAACTTTATGCAACAACCTACCATACAGTGCTTTGTCAAAGGCCTTGCTAAAGTCCATGTAGACAACGTCAACTGCATTGCTCTGATCTACCTTCTTGGTTACCCCTTCAAAAAACTCAATCAAATTTGAGACATGATTTTCCACTCACAAAGCCATGCAGACTGACCCTAATCAATCCTTGCCTCTCTAAATGTTGCAGGTCCTCTCAGAATACCTTCGAACAAATTACCCATTACAGACATTAGGCTCACCAGCCTGTAGTTCCCAGGCATTTCCCTGCAGCATTTAGACACAACATTTGCCATCCTCCAATCTTCAGGCACCTCACCTATGGCTGTTGATGATTCAAATATCTCTGTTGAGGGACCTGAAATCTCCTCCCACAACATCCTAGGATACATTTCATTAGATCCCAGGGATTTATCCCTCGTAATGCTCTTTAAGACTTCCAGTACCTCCTTTTCTGCAATATGTAATATGAGAAAGTAGGGTCCGGACCTGTGTCCTCTGTTTGAACAGAGGGGAGTACGATAGGATGAGAGCGGAATTGGCGTATGTAGACTGGGGGTGTAGATTGGTTGGTAGGATGGCTGAGGAACAGTGGAGGATTTTTAAGGAGATCTTTTTCGGTACTCAGCAGGAATATATTCCGATGGTAAAGAAGGAATGTAGGAGAAGGGATAACCAGCCGTGGTTCTCTAAGGAAATAAAGAAGAGTATTAAATTAAAAGTTGATGCGTTCAGAGTGGCTAAAAGTAGTGGGCGATTAGAAAGTTGGGAAAAATTTAAAAATCAACAAAGAGCTACACTAGCACTAAATATAAAAAAGGACAGTAAAAGTTTTTGCAAATATATAAAGAGGAGGCTGGCTAGAGTGAATGTTGGACTCTTGGAGGATGAGAGGTCAGATTTAGTGGTGGGAGATGAGGAAATGGCTGAAGCCTTAAATAAATTTTTTGCCTCGGTCTTCACGGAGGAGGACACAAATAGTTTGTCAGATCTTAAAGATAGAAGGATAGTAGGAGTTGAGGGCCTGAATGCGATTACTGTCAGTGGAACAAAGAAAGAACAAAGAACAACCCAGCACGGGAAACAGGCCCTTTGGCCCAATGAACCCGCGCCACCATCTTAAAAGCATTTTCCTACACCTCCCTTGACCCGTGTGTATGCGTATGGTACCCCCATTGGAAACCAGATTCAGGGGAGAATAGTTTAGGGACAATTTGTTACACCAATCAGCCTAAGAGCACATCTTTAGGATGTGGGAGGAAACCCACGCAACGACGGGGAGAATGTGCAAACTCCCACAGACACTGGCCCAAATCCATGTATCTGCACAGCAAACAGTGATAGTCACTGAGCTGTTGTGGTGCCCATCTGCTGGCCCAGTTTTAAGCACACACAACGACGCGAAGTACTAGACCACTCTCGAAACATCCAAGAGCAGCCCACGCACGACCCACCGTGTGCATGCCCCTCGTTAGACAACAAGGTGGACCAACACAACTGCGGATTAAAAGAGACAAAACATCAACATGCAGCAGTATATTTCCAGTATCGTCCGGAGGCTCTGTCCCTTTTTAAAACCGTCTCCTATAACCCTCCATCCCTATTTCTCTCATGTGCCTATCTAAGTAAACCTTAAACAAATCCAGCGTGCCTGCCTCCACCACCTTGCTTGGTAGTGCATTCCATACCCCCACGACCCTCTGTGTATCCCTCTGGTATCCAAATTATACTTCTCCCCCCTCACCCTTAGCTCGTGACCCCTCGTGATATTTGTCTCCAATCTAGGAAAAAGCCTGCCACTGTTGACTCTATCTATACCCTTCATTATTTTATACACCTCTATTGGATCCCCCCTTAATCTCCATCTTTCTAAGGAAAAGAGCCCCAGTTTACCCAATCTTTCCTCATAACCCAGTCCTTCCATACCAGGCAGCATCCTGGTAAACCTCCTCTGCACTCTCTCCAGGTACATCCTTCCGGTAGTAAGGTGACCAGAACTGGACGCAGTACTCCAAATGCGGTCTAACCAACGTTCTGTACAACTGTAGCATTAGACGCCAGCTCTTGTACTCTATACCCCTTCCTATAAAGGCTAGCATTCCGTAAGCTTTCTTCGCAACCTTCGCCACCTTCAGAGACTTGTGCACTTGCACTCCCAGGTCCCACTGCATTTCTATACTCTTAGTTGGTCTACCTTTTATCATGTAACTCCTCCCTGCATTATTCCTTCCAAAATGCATCACCTCGCATTTGTCAGGATTAAATTCCATCTGCCATCTATCTGCCCAATATACCAGCCTATCTATATCCTGCTGTGTCGCCTGACAATCCTCCTCGCTATCCGCCAAACTTGCTGATCACACCACGTATGCCCTCTTCCAAGTCATTTATATATATTACGAAGAGAAGAGGTCCCAATACTGAGCCCTGCAGCACACCACTGGTGACAGACCTCCAGCTAGAAAAGGACCCTTCCACTACTACTCTCTGTCTCCTGTTGCCTAGCCAGTTTTCAATCCATCTAGATATCTGTCCCTGTATCCCATGTGCCTTAACCTTTTCTACCAGCCTACCGTGAGGGACTTTGTCAAACGCCTTACTGAAATCCATATAGATGACATCAACGGCTCGTCCATCGTCAATCGTTTTTGTCACCTCCTCGAAAAATTCTACCAGATTTGTAAGGCAAGACCTCCCCTGAACAAAGCCATGCTGCGTATCCCTAATCAGATCGCAACGCTCCAAATGCTTATACATCCTATCCCTAAGAATTTTTTCCAACAACTTTCCTACCACCGATGTCAAACTCACTGGCCTATAATTACCAGGGTTATCCCTACTGCCCTTTTTAAACAGTGGTACCACATTTGGCGTTTATTGGTAGGGGGATTGAATTTAGGAGTCGCAGCGTTATGTTGCAACTGTACACAACTCTGGTGCGGCCGCACTTGGAGTACTGTGTGCAGTTCTGGTCCCCACATTACAGGAAGGATGTGGAGGCTTTGGAGAGGGTGCAGAGAAGGTTTACCAGGATGTTGCCTGGTATGGAGGGGAGGTCCTATGAGGAGAGGCTGAGGGATTTGGGGTTGTTTTCGCTGGAAAGAAGGCGGCTAAGAGGGGATCTTATTGAAACACCCCAAAGATGTGCTGTTAGGCTGATTGGCAGGAATAAATTGTCCCAAATCAGTTTCCCTCAATGTGGATGGCCATAAAACAATAGATAAGGGTCATGGGTGGAGGGGGGGACTGGCAGTGCTAAAATGGTGGCACGGGCTCGTTGGGCAGAAGGGCCTGTTTCCCAGGCTGTTTTTGTTCTTTGTTGAGAAAGCGGGAAAGTGGAACTGATCCACTTTAGATCAGCCATGATCTTATTGAATGGCGAGGCAGGCTCGAAGGGCTAGATGGCCTACTCCTACTAAGTTTCCTACTAAGGGAATTAACTGTTTCTTATGTTCTTATAGAATTGACAAAGACTCAGCTGACTTGGCTCCTCAAGAAGAAGAGATGCTTCCTCAGGCTTTGGTTGTGACAAACACCTGTAGCCTGCTAAAGATCTGGGTGGTGCTGCGTTTGGCAGTGAAAGTCTCTGCTGCAATTTGTCTCTTACAGGCTGCTACTGGAGAGATGGTGAGAATGTTTAATGTGCTGCACTTAAACAATCATTGCTCCACGGATAGCTCTGCTGCAAGGGAGAGGAAGAGAAAGTGTGAGAATGCAATCACTGCAGGAGATTCTATAGTAAAGGCAATAGGTTGGTGTTTCTATGGTTGCAAACAAGGATGGTATGTTGCTTCCCTGGTGTTAGGGTCAAGGATGTCTCAGAGCACTACAGGACATTCTAGAGGGAGCGGTGAACAGCCAGTGGTCATAGTACACATTGGTTAAAAAAAGGGATGAGGTCCTAAAAGCTGAATATGGAGAGTTAGGAAGTAAGTTGAGAAGTCATACCTCAATGGTAGTGATCTCAGAGTTACTACCAATGCCATATGCTAATCAGAGTAGAAATAACAGGATATATCAGATATACAAGACATGTAGCAGGATATTCGTGGCTGAAAAGATGGTGTGAGGGGGAGGGTTTCAGATTCCTAGGGTATTAGGACTGGTTCTGGGGGAGGTGGGACATAAGAACATAAGAAATAGGAGCAGGAATAGGCCTTCTAGCCCTTCGAGCCTGCCCCACCATTCAACAAGATGATGGCCAATCTGAAGTGGATCAGTTCCACTTTCCCGCTCTCTCCCCATAACCCTTAATTCCCTTGTCTGTCAAAAACCTATCTACCCGTGACTTAAATATATTTAGCGAGGTAGCCTCCACCACTTCAATGGGCAGAGAATTCCAGAGATTCACCACCCTTTGAGTGAAGAAGTTCCTCCTCAACTCCGATCTAAACTGCACCCCCCCTTATCTTGAGGCCGTGCCCTCTAGTCCTGCTATCCTTTCTGAGCGGAATCTCTCTACCTCTACCCTATCCATCCCTTTCGTTATCTTATATGTCTCTATAAGGTCCCCCCTCATCCTTCTAAACTCCAACGAGTACAGACCCAGTCTATTTAGTCTCTCTTCATAGTCCAACCCCCTCATCTCCGGTATGAGCCTAGTGAACCTCCTCTGCACTCCCTCCAAGGCCAAAATATCCTTGCGCAAGTGCGGCGACCAAAACTGCACGCAGTACTCCAGCTGTGGCCTCACCAGTGCCCTGTACAGTTGCAGCAAGACCTCCCTACTTTTATATTCTATCCCCCTCGCTATAAAGGCCAACATCCCATTCGCCTTCTTGATCACCTGCAGACTGGGTTTTTGCGACTCCTGCACAAGGACCCCCAGGTCCCTCTGCACCGTAGCATGCTGCAGCTTTTCGCCCTTTAAATAGTAATCCCTCCGACTATTATTTCTGCCAAAGTGGATAACCTCGCACTTGCTAACATTATACTCCATCTGCCAGGTCCTCGCCCACTCGCTCAGCCCATCCAGATCCCTCTGCAGACTTTCCACACCCTCCACGCAATTTGCTTTTCCACTCATCTTTGTGTCATCAGCAAATTTCGTCACCCTACACTCAACCCCCTCCTCCAGATCATCTATATAAATGGTAAATAGCTGAGGCCCCAGCACCGATCCCTGCAGCACTCCACTAGTCACCAACTGCCAATCAGAATAGCACCCATTGATACCAACTCTCTGCTTCCTATTAGAAACCAATCCTCTATCCACGCTAACACCTTACCCCCAACTCCATGCACCCTAACCTTCTGAAGCAACCTTTTGTGAGGCACCTTATCAAACGCCTTTTGAAAATCGAGAAACACCACATCCACCGGTTCCCCTCTGTCTACCACACTAGTCACATCCTCATAGAAATCCAATAAATTCGTCAGACAAGACTTCCCTTTACAAACCTGTACAAACTGGATGTGTTACACCTGGACAAGACTGGGACTGATGTCCTTGGGAGAGTATTTGCGAGAGTGTTTGGCTGAGTTTAAACTAAAATGTCAGGTGGGTGGAACCTATGCAAGGAGTCAAAGAAGGGGAAAGAAGATAAGAACAAAACAGAGAAAGTGGAATAAGAAAAGTGATAGGCAGAGAAACCAAGGATGGAAACAAATGGGCCACAACGAAAAACAACGGGAATGGGATAAGGAATTAAAAAGACAAACTTTAAAGTTTTATGCCTTAACGTGCAGGGGATTCGCAATAAAGTGGATGAAATAATCATGGGAATAGAGATGTAAATGGGTATAATATAGTTAGGATTAGAGAGACATGGCTGCAGCGTGACCAGGAATAGGAACTGAGCATCCTATCAATATATATTCAGTATTTAAGAAGGACAGACAGGAAGGTAAAGATGATGGGGTTACATCTCTGGTTAAAGAGGAAATTAACACCATACTGAGAAAGTGACAATGTGACAATCTGTATGAATAGAGCTAAGAAACACCAAGGGACAAAAACATTAGTGGGGTTGTATGTAGACCCCCAAACTGTAGTGGTGATGTTGGGAATTAAATTAAACAGGAAATTAGAGATGTATGTGATAAAGCAACATCTGCATATAGAATGGGCAAATCAAATTAGTCACAATACTGTAGGGAAAGAATTCCTGGAGCACATACAGATGGTTTTCTGGACCAATACATTGAGGAATCAACTAGAGAACAGGCCACGCTACTCTGGGTATTGTGTAATTGGCCCAGATCTCTCATCCCAACACGCACATTTTTTGACGCATCGGGTTGGGAGATGCGTGTGTCAGCCATTTGCGTAAGTGTTCCTGATGCATGCTTGTCTCCCACGAGCGGAGAGCAGGCGCAATTGGGACCATGCTGAAATCAGCGGGAAGACAAGGTAAATGATCCATATCTATTTTTAATCTATATTAAATGTCATTATCAGGCCCAGGACTGAATTCTCCAAATAGCATCTCCCACTCTGCTATAAGTATTTATCACGATTGTTTTTTCAGTGGGAGTTGGGATTCGAATCTCCCACATTCTGTGCAATGCAGAGGTCACAATTGTGAATATCATTAAAAGCTCGGGGAGCAGGGCCTATTCGTGCTGGAGTCTTAACAGATTCAGCACTTAGAATTCTTTTGGGAGAATCAGGCCCAAGGACTGGGAACAGTTTAGAATTCAGCAAAGGAGGAACAAGGTACTGACTAAGAAGGGCAAAGCTTCCATAAGTCAGTGAAGAAAAAAAATGAAGACAAATGGTCTTCATTACAGTCAGAAACATAAGAATTTATAACAGGGAACAAACAAATGGCTGACCAAATAAATGCATCCTTTGTTCTGTCTTCACAGTAGGGGACACAAATAAGATACCAGAAATATGGGAGAACACAAGGTTCAGTAAGAGGGAGAAGCTGAAGGAAATCGGTATTAGTAGAAAAATGGTGCTGGGAAAATTGATGGATTGAAGGTTGATAAATCCCCAGGGTTTGATAATCTACATCCCACAGTACTTAAGGAAGTGGATCTAGAAATAGTGGATGCATTCCAAGATTTTATATACCTTGGAACAGTTCCTATGTATTGGGAAGTTGTGAATGTAACCCCAGTATTGAAAAAGGAAGAGAGAGAGAAAATAGGGAATTATAGGTCAGCCCGCCTGATGTCAGTAGTGGGAAAATTCTAGAGTCCATTACAACAAATTTAATAACAGAACGCTTGGGAAACTGTGGCAAGATCAGACAGAGTCAGCATGGATTTACGAAAGGGAAATCGACTGGAAATCTTCAAGGATGTTACTGTACAGTTGATGAGGGGGGGAGGTCAGTGGTGGTTGTTTACTTAGATTTTCAGAAGGCTTTTGACAAGATCCCAAGTAAGATTAGTGTGTAAAATTACAGTACATGGGATTGGGGGAAGTGTATTGAGATGGATAGATAACTGATTGGTAGAGAGGAAACAAGGAGTAGGAATAACAGGTCTTTTTCAAATGGCAGGCAATGATGAGTGAGGAACCACAGGGATAGGTGCTGGCACCCTAGCTATTCACAATGTGTATCAATGATTTAGATAAGCAAATTAAATGTCTCCAAACTTGCCAATTATACAAAGCTGGGTAGGAGAGTGAGCTGTGAGGAAGATGCAGAGATGCTTCTATGTGATTTGGACAACTTGAGTAAGTGGACAAATGTATGGCAGATGCAGGATCATGTGGATAAATGTGAGGTAGCAGAAACATGAAGGGAGATTATATCTGAATGGCTGTAAATTAGAAGAGGGGAATATATAACCAGGGTGTCCTCGTACACCACTCATTGGAGGTACACGTGCAGATGCAGCAAGTGGTTCAAAAAAAGCAAATGTATGTTGGCCTTCGTAGCAAGAGGATTTGAATACAGGAGCAGGGATGTTTTGCAGCATTATACAGGGCCTTAGTAACACCACACCACCCAGAGTGCTGTGTGCAGTTTTGATGTTCTTATCTGAGTAAGGAAGTTCTTGCTCTAGAGAGTGTGCAGAGAGATTTACCAGACTGATTCTTGGGGTAGCATGACTGACTTATGAGGAGAGATTGAGTCGGTTAGGATTATATTCGCTGGAATTCAGAAGAATGAGGGGGATCTCAGATTCATGGTGGGAGATATAGGAGGGATGTCCGAGGTAGATTCATTACTCAGAGAGTGGTTGGGGTGTGGAATGCACTGCCTGCTGTGATAGTGGAATCGGACACTTAGGAACTTTCAAGCGATTATTGGATAGGTACATGGAGCACACCAGAATGATAGGGAGTGGGATAGCTTGATCTTGGGTTTGGACATTGCTCGGCACAACATCGAGGGCCAAAGGGCCTGTACTGTGCTGTACTGTTCTATGTTCTAAACCTATAAAATTCTAATAGGACTACAAAGGATGATGCAGGAAGGACGTTTCTGATAGTGGAGGAGTCCAGAACCAGGGGTCACAGTTTGAGGATAAACAGTAGACTATTGAGAACAGAGATGAGGAGAAATTCCTTCACCCAGAGTGTGGTCAGCCTGTGGAATTTGTGACCACAGGAAGCAAGAAATATATATGTTTTCAAGAAATATATATAGCTCTTGGGGCAAAGAGATCAAAAGATATGGGGGAAAGCAGAAACAGGTTTCTGAGTTGGATAACTAAGCATGATCATGATTAATGGTGAAACAGGTTCCAATGAACAAATTGCCACCTCCTCCTCCTAATTTCTACATCTGTATGTAATCCACCTGCCTTATGTGTTTATCAAAGCTTGGAATTATTTCAACTTCCTGTGTCAACACATGAAAACCATTGCCCTGCATTATTGGGAAAGGAATCATCAGCTATATTGTCCTTGAATGAAATGAAGTGAAGAGGATGAGTGCCATCTAGAAAAAAGTATTGCAACAAAGCACCTGCTGAATAAATGTCTAATCTTTTAAAGTAATACAATAAAATTACAAAATTGTTCATCTTAAGAAACAGAAATGAAGGAAAAGGTAAAATTGAGAAAGTTTTAAAGTGTATTTATTAGTGTCACAATTAACACTGCAGTAAAGGTACTGCGAAAATCCCAAAGTCACCACACTCCAGTGCCTGTTCGGGTACACTGAGAGAGGATTTAGCAATGCACCTTACCAGCACGTCTTTCAGACTGTGGGAGAAAACCAGATCATCCAGAGGAAAACCATGCAGACACGAGGAGAACGTGCAAATTCCACTCAAACAGTGATCCAAGCCTGGAATCGAACATGGGGTCCCTGGTGCTGTGAAGCAGTAGTGCTAACCACTGTGCCACCATGTAATTGGGAAACTTCATTAAAAGATATGATGGTAGATAAACAATGATTCTAATTTCAAGAATTAATATCTAATTCTTGAACACAGGTTTAAGGTGCTGGGGAGTAGGTACAGAGGAGATGTCAGGGGTAAGCTTTTCACTCAGAGGGTGGTGGGGGAGTAGAATCGGCAGCTGTTGGTAGTGGTGGAGGCAGTTTTGTTCGGGTGTTTTAAGAGATGTCTGGATGAGTACATGGGATTTAATAGGTTTGAGGGTTATGTAAGCCTAGTAGGTTGAAATATGATCGGCGCAACATGTGGGCTGAAGGGCCTGTTTGTATTGTAGTTTTTCTTATGATTTGGCATAAATATGTATTCCTTTTTGACACTGTTATGGACAGGAACAAGATTCATAGACTGAATCAAAGAACCCTACAGTGCAGAAGGAGGCCCTTCAGCCCATCGAGTCTGCACTGAACACAATCCCACCCAGGCCCTACCCCCATATCCCTGCATATTATACCCACTAATCCCTCTAACCTACCCATCCCTGAACACTAAGGGGCAATTTCTTAGCATGGCCAATCAACCTAACCTGCACATCTTTGGACTGTGGGAGGAAACCAGAGCACCCAGAGGAAACCCACGCAGACACAAGGAGAATGTGCCAACTCCACACAGACAGTGACTCGATCCGGGAATCAAACCCAGGACCCTGGAGCTGTGAAGCAGCAGTGCTACCGTGAACTTCAGTACACTCTCCCCATCTGTCATACATTTTGATTTAATTTGATTCATTATTGTCACATGTATTAGTACACAGTGAAAAGAATCGTTTCTTGTGTGCATTACAGACAAAGCATACCGTAGATATAGAAGGAAAAGAGAAGGTGCAGAATGTAGTGTTACAGTCATAGCGAGGGTGTAGAGAAAGATCAACTTAATTCATGGTAGGGCCATTCAAAAGTCTAATGGCAGCAGGGAAGAAGCTGTTCTTGAGTCAGTTGGTATGTGACCTCAGACTTTTGTATCTTTTTCCCGAAGAAAGAAGGTGAAAGAGAATGTCCAGGGTACATGGGGTCCTTAATTATACTGGCTTTTCCAAGGCAGCAGGAATTGTAGACAGAGTCAATGGATGGGAGGCTGGTTTGCGTGATGAATTGAGTACATTCACAGCCTTTTGCAGTTTCTTGAGGTCTTGGGCAGAGCAGGAGCCATACCAAGCTGTGATGCAACCAGAAAAATGGGACATCTGTAAAAATCGGTGAGAGTCGTAGCTGATATGCCAAATTTCCTTATCCTCTTGAAAACATAGAGGCATTGGTGGGCTTTCTTAACTATAGTGTCAGCATGGGGGGACCAGGACAGCTTGTTAGTGATCTGAAACATGAAAACTTGACCATGGAAACATACATAGAAAACAGGAGCAGGAGCAGGCCATTTGGCCCTTCATGGCTGATCATCAAGTTCAGTTGTCGCGAAGTTGAGTTTCTAAAAATGTAAAGGATGTATAGAAAATGCTAGAAAGACAAAACACTGCATAGTCCCTTCAAAAGCTGGTTTTGTTTCAGTACTTGGAGGTTTAAAATGCAAAGTATATCCAAAGTCCTAGACTGAAGCATTTGTATCCAAAGCAGGCAGCAGGATTGCCTTGGTAACAGGCTTCGGGCATTTGAATGTTTGAATTTTGCCCAAATTAAAGCAAGCACTCAGCTCCCAAGAACCTTTAAGATTCGAATTTGATGTTATTGACAACAGCAGACCAATCCTATTGCAGGAAAATTGATAGATCATCACAGGTATAAAGGAGAGTACCGGAGGAAAACAAGGGTTAGTAACTGCCACCTTTCAAGTCACGAGAGAGAGAATAGATCTCCACCCTACCAGCTGTACATATCTCTTAAGAGAACACTTAAATCTAAATAAATAAATGTAACTATAATCTAAATAAATAAATTTAACCATCTCACCAGTGAAAGGTACCAAATCAAAAAGAACTCACTGAGGGAATCCACAAAAGACCTCAAAAAGTTTCCAAAACCTACATAACATGGTTGTATTTTTTGATTGTGACAGAATTCTACTATTACATTTGTGGTTATTGTATAAGTATTTACTTTAACAGCATTCCAGTAGAATCTTATTTTATTCAGTCTATTGCTTGTTTAGATAAAATTTCCTGTCAGTTAAATAAATGAATTGTTAAATGTTCATTGGAAAGTGAGTGTTTAGTTACCCACTAAACATTACTGAAGGACAGTTTACCTTCCCACACACTTTTAACAGATTATGAGGTGTGAAGCATTCTTCTTTGGGGAATTTGGCATTATGTCTTCAAGGGGAAATTCAGGTCAGGGAACTGAACAGTCCTAAATCTTTAAACAAACCTGAGTGAGGAAATACCTCAACATTTTAACAGGTTCTGCTGGTCAAAGATGCTTCCCAAATTTGCCAATAAATTTTGAAGAAATAGACAAACGTGACAACTGTAGAATTAGCAAACAGGCTAAAATCGTATTTAACACGGGATAATGAGAAAGCTGAAATTGTAATGGAGCATCCAAGCATAAATCCAAGCATTTAGGAATATCAGAGAAACAGTCAAGTGCAATGGAGTTAGAAAGAAAGAAATTGTGACTGAGACAGTTGGAGTTAGAACATAGAACATTACAGCGCAGAACAGGCCCTTCGGCCCATGATGTTGCGCCGACCAGTTAAAAAGCAATGACCCTCTAACCTAAACCAATCCCTTTCCATCCATAAACCTATCCACGGATCTCTTAAACGCCCCCAAACTAGGCGCATCTACAACTGCAGCAGGCAGGGCATTCCAATCCCTCACCACCCTCTGGGTAAAGAACCTACCTCTGACATCCGTCCTATAACTACCACCCCTTAATTTAAAGCTATGCCCCCTTGTGCTAGCTTTCTCCATCTGAGGAAAAGGCTATCACTGTCCACCCTATCTAAACCTCTAATCATCTTATATGTTTCAATAAGGTCCCCTCTTAGCCGCCTTCTTTCTAACGAAAACAACCCCAAATCCCTCAGTCTCTCCTCATAGGACCTTCCCTCCATACCAGGCAACATCCTGGTAAACCTCTGCACCTTCTTCAATGAATGCTTAGAAATAAGTGAATGCTTAGAAAGTGAACTGTGTGGAGTTAGAAGGAAAAGAAAGGGAAAAAGAGAGGGAAGGAAAAAGAGAGGAAGGCCCTAGCGGAAGAAAGGAAAAAGAAAGGTTGTTTGAGTTAAAAAAGATGAAGTTGGAATCTGAAGCAAGAAAACATCAAATAAGAACATAAGAACATAAGAACATAAGAAATAGGAGCAGGAGTAGGCCATCTGGCCCTTCGAGCCTGCCCCGCCATTCAATAAGATCATGGCTGATCTGTCGTGGCTCAGTTCCACTTTCCCGCCCTCTCCCCATAACCCTTAATCCCCTCTCTTATCAAAAACCCATCAACCCGCTTCTTAAAAATATTTAGCGAGGCAGCCTCCACCACTTCAACGGGCAGAGAATTCCAGAGATTCACCACCCTTTGAGTGAAGAAGTTCCTCCTCAACTCCGTTCTGAACCGCCCCCCCTTTATCTTGAGGCTGTGCCCCCTAGTCCTACTGTCTTTTTTGAGCGGGAAGAGTCTTTCCACCTCTATCCTATCCATCCCATTCATCATCTTATACGTCTCAATGAGATCTCCCCTCATTCTTCTAAACTCTAACGAGTACAAGCCTAGTTTATTCAGCCTCTCCTCATAGCTCAACCCCCTCAACTCCGGTATCAGCCTAGTAAACCTCCTCTGCACTCCCTCCAAGGCCAAAATATCCTTGCGCAGGTGCGGCGCCCAAAACTGCACACAGTACTCCAGCTGCGGCCTCACCAGTGCCCTATACAGCTGCAGCAAGACCTCCCTACTTTTATATTCAATCCCCCTCGCTATGAAGGCCAGCATCCCATTCGCCTTCCTGACCACCTGCTGCACCTGCAGGCTGGGTTTTTGCGACTCATGCACAAGGACCCCGAGGTCCCTCTGCACCGTCGCCTGCTGCAGTTTTTCGCCACGTAAGTAATAGTCCTTCCTACCATTCTTCCTACCAAAGTGGACCACCTCACACTTGCCAACATTAAATTCCATTTGCCATTTCCTGGCCCATTCGCCCAGCCTATCTAGATCCTTCTGCAGACTCTCCACACCCTCTGCACAATTTGCCTTTCCCCCAATCTTGGTGTCATCAGCAAATTTCGACACCCTACACTCGGTTCCCTCCTCCAGATCATCTATATAAATGGTAAATAGCTGAGGCCCCAGCACCGACCCCTGGGGCACCCCACTAGTCACCAACCGCCAATCTGAATATGACAAAGGAAAATGACAAAGGAAGACTACCAGACGGTATTGATAATGGGCAGAGTCATCAGTTAGAATTTCATCGCCTCGCCTGCCCGGATTTCGGAACAGGCGAGATTCACAGAATGGAATTCTCCATTCGCCTCGTCTGAGCAAGCTCATAAAATCCCGGCCGTCATAGCCAACCACCTGGTCAGGATATATACAAACATGGCCAAATCTTACCAAAATTTGATGAAAAGGATGCAGAAGCCTTTTTCACCTCCTTTGAGAAATTGGCCACACAGATGAACTAGCCACCGGAGGTGTGGGTAATGTTAATTCAGACCAAGTTGGTAGGCAGGCCTCCTGAGGTGTTTGCAGCACTGTCAGAGGAGGTGTCAGGAAAGTATGATGAAGTAAAGAAGGCTGTTTTGAGTGTTTACGAATTGGTACCAGAAGTATATGGATAACAGTTAAAAAATATAAGGAAGGAACAAAGTCAGACATATATCGAGTTTGAAAGAATTAAGCAGAACAACTTCAATAGATGGGTGAGAGCATTAAAGATGGAAAAGAATACAAAGTCCTGAGAGATATTTTGCTGGAGGAGTTTAAAAATTCACTTCTAGAAATAATAAGAACTCATGTTGAGGAACAGAAAGTTAAGACAGCGAGAAGAGGTGCAGAGATGACAGATGAGTACACATTAGGGCATAAATTGAAATCTAGCTTCTGACAGCAATTTCAATCTATGCGGGATAGAAATTGGGAAAGAGGGATCCTTCAAAGAAAAACAAAAAGTAGATCATGCTGGGAACCATTTACCACCTGTGACAAAAGACACTCAAGAGGGTGAAAAGGAGGTGAAAGACCTCAGGTGTTTTCACTGTCATGAGGTGGGACACACAAAGGTGCAGGGGGGCTTAAGAAAGGCACTGGGAAAACAGATGAGGTCAAAGTGGTTCAGTCAGTGGGATTACTGAAGGCAGTGAAAGAAATCCTGAGAGAAGTAAAGGAGCTGAAGGAGAATGCACAGCATAGGCATAGGTGGATAGTAAGATAGCGCCCAATCTTTTTTAAGACTTCACCTGTTTGGGCTAGGTTTACTCAGGTAGAGCAATGGGAGTAGATAAAGATGTTAAAATATTGAGAGAAATGGGAGCTAGTCTGTCTCTAATACTAAGAGATGAAACATTTGCTTCCCTTCTTAAATATTGCCTGAGAGAGTGGTAATCTAGCATAAATGGAGAGTAGTAGTGTTCCCTGTGTAAAGTAAGGTTAGAGTATCCAATCTAGTGTGGGGAAGTGGTAGTGGGAGTGTTGGAAAACCTGGCTGTTGCAGGAATACAGTTTATTCTCAGAAATGCTATAGCTGGACTACAGGTGGGAATGTTGCCCATTGAAGTGGAAAAGCCAAAAAAGTTTCAGGGAACTGAGGAGTCAAAAGAAAAACATCCTGGAATTTTTCTGGACTGTGTGGTGATCAGAATCCACAGTCATAAATTAAAACGGGAAGGGTGAACAAAAGAGACAAATGAAGGAGTTGATGTCCATTTTGCTGACACTCTTTTTGATGAGATGGTAAGGGGAAAACCTGAGCAGGCAGAGGTGTTTAGTTCTGAAAGATTAAGGAGTTACAACAGAATGATGAAACTGTTCATCAGTTTCATCTGTAAAGAATTTACAAAATAAAGCCTACGCGGAAAAGGGATCAGAGTGTATCCCAGAATGTTATAAGGATAAAATTTTAAGGCCTTCCCTTCCACCCTCTCCACCGCCATGGAGACCCCAGCCACCACTCCAGAGGAAGGCGCCCATCAGTCACCACAGGCATCACACACATCATCCAGCAGTGTGGATATAGTCACCCAGCAGCCTAGGGTGGCCCCTGAAGAGCCGGGGGGGGGGTTGCTGTCTGAGCAGCGCAGGATGTCGCTGTGGTGCATGATCCCCAGGAGTGCTGCACACACATGCATGATGTTCAGAAGGTGGTCACACACACAAACTGAACATCCAGGCACTGTAACCCCTTCCAAGCGCAGTCTCTGACAGAGTGGAGACTGCAGGGCAACGTGCATTCCATTGATAGCCCCCTGTGCATTGGACATTCTGGAGATGGAGGTGAAGCCTCCAGTTGGGTTTCCTGTTGAACCTGGCCCACGTTGAAGTTCACATAGATAGCTGCCTAGGTGTACAGTGCATCGGTCACCTCACAGATGCATTTATGTGCAGATAACTGAGCGATGCCACAGAGGTCACCGTTGGAGGCCTGGAAGGACCCGGTAGCTTAGAGGTTGAGGGCTGCTTTGACCGTCAGTGCCACCTGAGTGGGTGTCCTCCTGCCCATGAGGAGCTAGATCCATGAGGACATGGTCTAGGTGCTGCACTGCCTGCAGTCTGACACATGGTGTCCGGCAGCCCATCGTATGACATGCAGCTCCTGTATCAGCAGGATCCCCATCTCTAACATTCTCTGGCCTTTCCCTTAGGCCAATGGGTGTCAGCCTTCTGTCCCCAACCAGTGGTCACCTGTCTTCCTGCCGCAGTGCCTGGCCCGAGTTGGTTTTGCAATGGGTGTACATCTCCCTCCTCCTCCTCCTGCGCTGCTGCTAGTATCACAGCCAACTCAACTGGATCGAATGCAAAAGAGGAAAGGGGTGGGGGAGAGGGGGACAGTCAGTTAGGTTACCCATCCTGGGCCCCTCACTCTCTCCCAACAACCCGTGTCCCCACGAGTCTGAATGCTGGCAGCCCGATACCATCGCCAGTGCCACTGGGCTGTTGACTGCTGCCCCATCATGGTCATGGTGAGCAAGGAGAACATATGGCTGGCTGTGAGCAACTCCCATTGATAACTCCTGAAGCACAAACTGGACGAAATATACACCATCACAAATAGCCTTGAGATGTAACATTCTGAGGCCTTGTTCATTGTAGCCGTGTACTTCAATCAGGACAAGCGCTAGACATTCTACCAAGATACCACCAACACATCTCCAGTTCCACCAGAGGTCCAAGTTGCCCAGAACAGGCAGACTCTGCAGACAGGAAGGGAATAGGTGACCACTAGGCAGAGCAAGAAAGATATAGGCAGGTGGTGCAGGAAACTCCTGTGGCCATTCCCCTGCAAAACAGATATACCATTTTGGATGCTGTTAAGGGGAATGACCTCTCTGGGGAAAGCAGCAGCAGCCAAACTCATTGCACCACAGTTGTTTCTGCTGCGGGGTGGGGGGGGGGAGCGGTGTAAAAAGTGTGCTAGTGCAACAGTTACAGGGGATGCTATTGTAAGGGAAATAAAGAGGCATTTCTGTGGTGGCAAACAAGACTCCAGGATGGTATGTTGCCTCCCTGGTGCTAGGGTCAAGGATGTCTCAGAGCGGATACAGGACACTCTGGAGGGGGAGGGTGAATAGCCAGCGGTCATGGTACACATTGATATCAATGACATAGATTTAAAAAAAGAGATGAGGTCCTAAAAGCAGAAAACAGGGAGCTAGGAAGAAAGTTAAGAAATCAGGCTTCAAAGGTAGTAATCTCAGGATTACTACCAGTGCCACATGCTAGTCAGAGTAGAAATGACAGGATATATCAGATGAAAATATGGCTGGAAAGATTCCTGGGGCATTGGGATCGGTTCTGGTGGAGGTGGGACCTGTAGAAATTGGATGGGTTGCACCTGGGAAAGGACTGGGACTGATGTCCGAGGGGGACTAACAAATTTGATTGAATTTTTTGAGCGTGTAACCAAGTTACTTGAAGGTAGTGCTATTGTTGTAGTTCACATGGATTTCAGCAAAACCTTTGACAAAGTCCCACATGAGAGATTTATTAAGAAGGAACATGGGATACAGGGTGATCTAGCAAGATGGATTCATAATTGGCTTAGCAGTAGTAGACAGTGGTGACATTTGGGATCCATGCTGGGCCACCTATTGTTCGTCATTTATATAAATATAAATATAGATGACTGTGGGAGCATAGGATAAGAAAGTTTGCCAATGACACAAAGATTGGCCAGGTGGTTAACAGTGAGGTTGAGTATCTTGTGTTAGAAGAAGATATAGACAAGATGGTCAAATGGGTGGATAAGTGGCAGATGGAATTTAACCCTGAGAAGTGAGATGATATACTTTAGAAGGAGTAATTTGACAAGGAACTATACTATGAAACGTCTGACACTGCAAAATTCCAAAGAAACGTTGGCATGTTTGTCTATAGATCTCTGAAGGCGGAAAGGCAGATTAATAGGATGGTGAAAAAGACATATGGTACCCTCGCCTTTATCAGTCAGAGTATAAATTACAAAAGCAGAGAAGTCGTAATGGAATTGTATAGAACTTTGGTGAGGCCACAGCTGGCGTTCTGTGTGCAGTTCTGGTCGCCACATTATAGGAAGAATGTGAATGGACTGGAGGAGGTGCAGGGGAGATTTACTAGGATGCTGTCTGGAATGGAACATTTAAGTTATAGAGAGAGATTGGATAAGCTTGGGTTGTTTTCGTTGGATCAGAGAAGACTGAGGGATGACCTGCTTCAGGTGTACAAGATTATGGACAGGATGGATAGGGAACAGTTGTTCCCCTTAGTTGAAAGGTCAGTTATGAGGGGACATAAGATAAAAGTGAGGGGTGAAAAGTTGAGGGGATATTTGAGGACAATGTTTTTACTCAGGGGGTGGTAATGGCCTGGAATGCATTGCCTGGGAGGGTGGTAGAGGCAGGATGCCTCACATCCTTTAAGAAGTACCTGGATGAGTACTTGGCATACTACAACATTCAAGGCTATGGGCCAAGTGCTGACAAGTTGGAATAGGTGGGCAGGTTAGGGCATTTTGTGCATCAGTGCAGACTCAATGAGCTGAAGTGCCTCTTCTGCACTGTAGTATTCTTTAATTCTGTGACTCTTTGCTAGAAAGATTGGGGAGGGTTTAAACTAATATGCCAGGAGATAGGAACCTACATAAGGAGTCAGAAAAGAAGGGAGCAAGGACAAAAACAAAAAGTAGAAAAGGGAATAAGAAAAACCAGGGACAAAATTCAAACAGGGCTATAGAGAAAAATATTGGGAGCAAGGCAAACAATGCTAAAAAGATAAGCTTAAGGGCTCTGTGCCTTAATGCGTGGAGTATTTGCAATAAAGTGGATGAACTAATTGCACAGGTCGATGTAAATAGGTATGATATAATTGGGAATACGGAGTCATGGCTGCAGGGTGACCACGGATGGAAACTGAATGTTTCAAGGCATACAGTATTTAGGAAGGACCGGCATAAAGGAAAAGGTGATGGAGTGACACTGCTGGTTAAAGAGGAAATTAACACAATAGTGAGAAAGAATATTCGCTCTGACAACGTGGAGTCTGTATGGGGAGAGTTGAAAAATAACAAGGGACAAGAAACATTACTGGGTGTCAAACATAAACTCCCAAACTGCAGTGGTGATATTGGGAATGACATTAACAGAAAATTAGAAATGTATGTAATAAGGGAATATTGGTGATCTTGGGTGATTTTAATCTGCACATAAATTTGGCAAATCAAATTAGACTGGTACTGTGTAATGAGAAGGGAATCATTGCCAATATAGCTGTACGAGACCCCTTGGGGATGAGTGATCATAGCATGATAAAAATTTTTTATCAAGATGGAGAGTGAAGTAGTTGATTCAGAGACCAGGGTGCTGGATCTTAATAAAGGAAACTATGAAGATATGAGGCGCGAGTTGGCCTTGAGAGATTGGGGAGAGTTACTTAGAGGGATGCCAGTGGACAGGCAATGGCAAACATTCAAAGGATGCATGGGGGAACTGCAGCAACTGTTTACTCTTGTCTGGACCAAAAGCAAAATGTGTAAGCGGGCCAATCCATGGCTTACAAAGGAGATTAGAGATGGTATCTGATCCAAGGCTGAAGCACATAGATTGGCCCAGAAAAATAATAGGTCTGAGGATTGGGAGCAGTTTAGAATTCGGCAAAGAAGGACCAAGGAATTGATGAAGATGGGGAAAATACACTACAAAAGTAAGCTTGCAGGGAACATAAAAACTGACACTAAGAGTTTCTATAGATGCATGAAGAGGTAGAGATTGGTGAAGACAAATACAGGTCCCCTACGGACAGAAATGAGGCAAGGAGTAATAGGGGCAAAGAAATGGCCGAGCAACAGAATACATATTTTGGTTCTGTCTTCACAAAAGAGGACGCAGATCAGATGCCAGAAATGTTGGAGAATGCAAGATTTTATTGAGAGGGAAGAACCGAGGGAGATCAATATTAGTAAAGAAGTGGTGCTGGGAAAATTAGAACATAGAAAAACTACAGCACAAACAGGCCCTTCTGTCCACAAGTTGCACCGATCATATCTCCACCTACTAGGTTTACCTATAACCCTCAATCCTACTAAGTCCCATGTACTCATCCAGAAGTCTCTTAAAAGACCCTATCGAGTTTGCCTCCACCACCACCATCGGCAGCCGATTCCATGCACCCACCACCCTTTGAGTGAAAAACTTACCCCTGACATCTCCTCTGTACCTACTCCCCAGCACCTTAAACCTGTGTCCTCTTGTGGCAGCCATTCCAGCTCTGGGAAAAAGCCTCTGAGAATCCATTCGATCTATACCTCTCAACATCTTATACACCTCTATCAGGTCACCTTTCATCCTTCGTCTCTCCAAGTAGAAAAGACCGAGCTCTCAACCTATCCTCATTAGGCATGCCACCCAATCCAGGCAACATCCTTGTAAATCTCCTCTGCACCCTTTCAATGGCTTCCATATCCTTCCTGTAATGAGGTGACCAGAACTGAGCACAGTACTCCAAGTGGGGTCTGACTAGGGTCTTATACAGCTGCAGCATTATCTCCCGATTCCTAAACTCAGTCCCTCGATTGATGAAGGCCAGTACACCATACGCCTTCTTAACCACATCCTCTACCTGCAAGGCCGATTTGAGAGTCCTATGAACCCGGACTCCAAGATCTTTCTGATCCTCTACGCTGTTAAGAGTCTTACCCTTAATAATATATTCTTTCATCCCATTTGACCTGACAAAATGAATCACCACACACTTACCTGCCAAATTGATGGGATTATCCCCAGAGCCTGTTAATCTGCATCCCAGAGTATTTAACAAGTCTCTAGAAATAGTGGATGCATTGCTGGTTATCTTCCAAGATTCTATAGACCCTGGAACAGTCCCTGCAAATTGGAGGGTAGGTAATGTCACTCCAATATTCAAAAAGGGATGTAGAGAGAAAACAGGGAATTATAGATCGGTAACATCGGTGGTGGGGAAAATTCTCAAATCCATTATCAAGGAATTTATAGCAGAGCATTTAGAAAGCAGTGGCAGGATCAGGCAAAGTCAGCATAGATTTATGAAGGGGAAATCATACTTGACAAATCTGTTGAAATTCTTTGCAGATGTAACGAGTAGAATTGACAAGGGGGAGTCAGTCGATATGGTATATTTTTAGACTTTCAGAAGTCCCGCAAAGAAATTATCATGCAAGATTAAAGCGCATTGGGATTGGGGAGAGTGTACTGAGATGGACAGAAAACTGGTTGGCAGAAAGGAAACAAAGAATAGGAATTAATAGGATAATGGAGGGAATCTATGCATAAAGAGGAAATGAATACTTTACCTCAGTATTCACCCAAATGATGGACACCCACCTGATGGATGAGGGTGTGTAGATATTCGGGGTTAAGTTCATAGCAAAAAGGAAGTGGTATTGGGTGTCTTAAAAAGCATTAAAGTGGTTAAGTCCCCAGGGCCTGATGGGATCTACCCCAAAATACAAAGGGAGGCAAGGGTGGAAATTGCTGGGGCCTTGACAAAAATCTTTATATCCTCATTGGCTATTGGTGCAGTTCCAGAGGACTGGAGGCCAGCCAATGTTATTCTATGGTTTAAGAAGGGCATCAGGGATAATCCAGGAAATTATAGGCCAGTGAGCCTCACATCAGTGGTGAGGAAATTATTGGAGAAGATTCTTAGGGACAGGATTCATTCACATTTGGAAATAAATGGACTTATGGATGATAGACCGCATGGTTTTGTGAAGGGGAAATCATGCTTGATGCCCTCATTAACTTGATTGAGTTTTTCAAGGTAGTGATGAAGATCATAGATGAGGGAAAGGCAGTGGATGTTGTATACGTAGACTTCAGTAAAGCCTTTGACAAGGTATCTTATGGTAGACCGGTATAACAATGAAGTTACACAAAATCAGAGGAGAGCTGGCAAGATGGATACAGAACTGGCTTGGCCATAGAAGACAGGGGGTAGCAGCAAATGGGTGCTTTTCAGAATGGAAGGCTGTGGTGTTCCACAGGGATCAGTTCTGTGACCTTTGTTGTTCATAGTCTGATTAGTAAGTTCACAGACAGCACAAAAATTGGTGGAGGTGCGGATAGTGAAGAGGATTGTCAGAGGATACAGCAAGATATAGACTGGTTGGAGACTTGGGCAGAGAAATGGCAGATGGAGTTTAATCCAGACAAATGTGAATTAATATATTTTGGAAGGTCCAATGCATGTAGAAATTATACAGTAAATGGTAGAACCCTTCGGAGTATTGACAGGCAGTGAGATATGAGTGTACATATCCACCAATCTCTGAAAATGGCAACGCAGGTGGATAAGGTAATCAAGAAAGCATATGGCATGCTTACCTTCATCAATTGGCAGGTCATGCTACAGCCATACAGAACCTTAGTTAAGCTTCATTTAGAATATAATGTTCAATCCTGCTGCCACACTACCAGAAGGATGTGGATGCTTTGGAGAGGGTACAGAAGAGGTCTACCAGGATGCTGCCTGATCTGGAGAGTATTAGCTATGAGGAGAGGTTGGATAAACTTGGTTTGTTCTCACTGGAACAATGGAGGTTGAGGGATGGTCTGATAGAGGATTACAAGATTATGAGTGGCACGGACAGAGTGGATAGTCAGATGTTCTTTCCTCGGTTAGAAAAGTCAAGTACTCATAGAATTCTACAGTGCACAGAGAGGCCCTTTGGCCCATCAGGTCTGCACCGACCACAATCCCATCCATGCCCTACCCCCATATCCCTACATATTATACCCACCAATCCACGCATCCCAGGACACTGAGGGGTAATTTCTTAGCATCAACCTAACCCGCACATCTTTGAACTGGGTACTAGGGGACATAGGTTTAAGGCGCATGGGGAAACGTTTAGATATGTGCAAGGCAAGTTTTTTCCACCAAGGATTGTGAATGTATGGAATGCACTGCCTGGGGATGGTGGTGGGATGATAATGGCATTTAAGGGGCAACTACATGAATAGATGAATAAGATGAGAATGGAAGGATACAGATTTCTTAGTGCACGGTTTTCGTTTAGGCAGGTATCATGATCGACACAGGCTTGGAGGGCTGAAAGGCCTGTTCCTTTGCTGTAATTTTCTTTGTTCCTTATAATGAATCCTTTTCAAATTGGCAGGCAGTAACTAGTGGGGTGTCACAGGATTCAGTGCTGGACCTCAGCTATTCACAATATATATTAATGAGTTGGATGAGGGAACAAAAATGTAACATCTCAAAGTTTGCAGATGATACAAAGTTGGGTGGGTGGGTGAACTGACAAGGATGCAGAGATCCTTCAGAATGATCTGGACATGTTGGGGGAGTGGGCAAATCACTGGCAGATGCAGTATAATTTGGATAAATGTGAGGTTATTCACTTTGGAAGCAAAAACAAGAAGGCAGATTACTACCTGAATGGCTGTAAATTGGGAGAGGGGGGTGTGCAGAGGGACCTGGGTGTCCTTGTGCACCAATCACTGAAGGGAAGCATCCAGGTGCAGCAGGCAGTAAAGAAGGCAAATAGTATGTTGGTCTTCATTGTGAGAGGTTTTGAGTACAGGAGCAGGGATGTGTTGTTGCAATTATACGGGGCCTTGGTGAGGCCACACCCAGAGTATTGTGTGCAGTTTTGGTCTCCTTTTCTGAGGAAGGATGATTTTGCTCTCGAGGGAGTGCAGCAAAGGTTTACTAGGACTGATGCACGAGGAGAGATTTATTAGGAAGGCAGGACTGATGTATGAGGACAGATTGACAAGGTTAAGATTGTTTTCACTGGAATTGAGATGAATGTGGGGCATCTGAGGAAAACTTATAAAATTCTAACAGGACTAGACAGGCCAGACACAGGGAGGATGTCCCGATGGTGAGGGAGTCCAGAACCAAGGGTCACAGTCTGAGGATTTGGGGTAGACCATTTAGGACGGAGATGAGGAGACATTTCTTCACCTAGTGAAGAAATGTAAGCCTGCGGAATTCATTACACAGAAAGTAGTTGATGCCAAAACATTGAATAAATTCAAGAGGCGGATATTGCCCTTGGGGCAAATGGGATCAAAGGTAATGGAGAGAAAGCAGGATTAAGCTAGCAAGTTGAACAATCAGCCATGATTGTGATGAATGGTGGAGTAGGCTTGAAGGGCCAAATGGCCTCATCCTGCTCCTATATTTTATGTTTCTATGTTTCTATGACTCACAAATATCAAAAATGCCTACCGCTCTATCACCCACCCACACTTTGGTGAATCAGACCACAAAGCTGTTCCCGGCTTACAAGCAAAAACTGAAGCGGGAGATTCCATTAAAGAGAGAGCCATACAGCATTGGTCTGAGGAATCAGATGATTTCCGATTAGAGTCAGTGGACTGGTCAGTATTTAAAAACTCTGCGACCAGCCTGAACGAGTACCCCACTACAGTAACTGACTTCATTAGTAAGCGTGTAGAAGACTGTGTGCCAAAGAAGTAAATCTGCATGATTCCAACTGGAAATAATGGATGAATAGGGATATAAAGTATTTTTATTAGTCACAAGTCGGCTTACATTCACACTGCAATGAAGTTACTGTGAAAATTCCCTAGTCACCACATTATGGTGCCCGTCAGGTACACTGAGGGAGAACTTAGTATGGCCAATTCATCTAACCTGCACATCTTTTGGACTGTGGGAGGAAACAGAGTACCCAGAGGAAACCCACGCAGACACAGGGAGAACGTGCAAACTCCACACACACTGACGCAAGCCAGGAATTAAAATCGGGTTCCTAGCACCGTGAGACAGCAATGCTAACCACTGTGCCACTGTCCTATGAGGAGAGACTGAGGGATTTGGGGTTGTTTTCACTGGAAAGAAGGCGGCTAAGAGGGGATCTTATAGAGACATATAAGATGATTAGAGGTTTAGATAGGGTGGATGGTGATAGCCTGTTTCCTCGGATGGAGAAATCTAGCATTGGTTGGACTAGGAGATTACAGGGACTAGGAACGTCTGAAATGTGGAGTTTTTTCAAGGAGCAGCTACTGTGGGTCTGTGATAGGTATGTCCCTGTCAGGCAAGGAGGAATTGGTAGGGCTAGGGAACCGTGGTGCACAAAAAAAGTTGATTTGTTGGTTAGGAAGAAGAAGGAGGCTTATGTTCGGATGAGGCTTGAGGGCTCGGGTAGTGCAGTAGAAAGCTTTAGATTGGCTAGGAGGGAGTTGAAGAGGGAGTTAAGAAGGGCTAGAAGAGGGCATGAGATGACTTTGGCTGATAGGATTAAGGAGAATCCTAAGGCGTTCTATAGGTATGTCAAGAATAGAAGGTTGGTCAGGGCAAGATTAGGGCCAGTTACAGACAGTAGGGGGAAGTTGTGTGTGGAACCGGAAGAGATTGGAGAGGCATTGAACCATTATTTCTCTTCGGTGTTCACGCAGGACGATATGAATGTAGCTGAGGAGGTCACTGGGGTGAAGGGGTGTAAAATAGAAAGTATTGTAGTTGATACAGAGGATGTGTTGGATATTCTCGATGGGTTGAAAATAGATAAGTCCCCTGGTCCAGACGGGATTTACCCTAGGATTCTATGGGAGGCAAGAGAGGTGATTGCAGAGCCACTGGCTCTGATCTTCAGGTCGTCGTTGGTCTCTGGTATAGTACCGGAAGATTGGAGGACAGCGAATGTTGTCCCATTGTTTAAGAAGGGGAGCAGAGACTTCCCTGGGAATTATAGACCAGTGAGTCTTACTTCTGTAGTGGGCAAGGTTTTAGAAAGAATTATTAGGGATAGGATTTATAGTTATTTGGAGAGTAATGAATTGATTAGAGATAGTCAGCATGGTTTTGTAGCGGGAAGGTCGTGCCTTACTAACCTTATTGAGTTCTTTGAGAAGGTGACCAAAGAGGTGGATAGGGGTAAGGCAGTAGATGTGGTATATATGGATTTTAGTAAGGCGTTTGATAAGGTTCACCATGGTATGCTTCTGCAGAAAATGCAGATGTATGGGATTGGTGGTAATTTAGGTACTTGGATCAGGAATTGGTTAGCAGATAGGAGACAGAGGGTGGTGGTTGATGGTAATTATTCATCATGGAGTTCGGTTACGAGTGGTGTGCCTCAGGGATCTGTTTTGGGGCCACTGCTGTTCGTAATCTTTATTAATGATCTGGATGAGGGTATAGTTGGGTGGATTAGTAAGTTCGCTGATGACACCAAAGTCGGAGGTGTGGTAGATTGTGAGGAAGGGTGTCGAACTTTGCAGGGTGACTTGGACAGGTTGCAGAGCTGGGCCGCGAGGTGGCGGATGGAGTTTAATGCGGAGAAGTGTGAGGTAATCCATTTCGGTAGGAATAACAGATGTGTTGAGTATAGGGCTAACGGGAGGACTTTGAATAGAGTGGAGGAGCAGAGGGATCTAGGTGTATGTGTACATAGATCCCTGAAAGTTGGGAATCAAGTAGATAAGGTTGTTAAGAAGGCGTACGGTGTCTTGGCGTTTATTGGTAGGGGGATTGAATTTAGAAGTCGCAGCGTCATGTTGCAACTGTACACAACTCTGGTGCGGCCGCACTTGGAGTACTGTGTGCAGTTCTGGTCCCCACATTACAGGAAGGATGTGGAGGCTTTGGAGAGGGTGCAGAGGAGGTTTACCAGGATGTTGCCTGGTATGCAGGGGAGGTCCTATGAGGAGAGACTGAGGGATTTGGGGTTGTTTTCACTGGAAAGAAGGCGGCTAAGAGGGGATCTTATAGAGACATATAAGATGATTAGAGGTTTAGATAGGGTGGATGGTGATAGCCTGTTTCCTCGGATGGAGAAATCTAGCACGAGGGGGCATGGCTTTAAATTAAGGGGGGGTAGTTATAGGACGGATGTGAGGGGCAGGTTCTTTACCCAGAGGGTGGTGAGGGACTGGAATGCCCTGCCTGCTGCAGTTGTAAATGCGCCTAGTTTGGGGGCGTTTAAGAGATTGGTGGATAGGTTTATGGACGAAAAGGGATTGGTTTAGATTAGTGGGTCAATGTTTTTTTTTAAAAATAAGACTGGTTGGCGCAACATTGTGGGCCGAAGGGCCTGTTCCGCGCTGTAATGTTCTATGTTCTATGTTCTATATAACAGGTCCACAGCAGATGCCATATAGGGATATCCAATGTTTGCTGAAATACAGGTATGAGGCATTCAAGTCAGGCGAACCTGACCTTTACAAGAAATGATGTGGAGATGCCAGCGTTGAACTGGGGTAAGCACAGTAAGAAGTCTTACAACACCAGGTTAAAGTCCAACAGATTTATTTGGTAGTACAAGCCACTAGTTTTCAGAGCACTGCCCCTTCGTCAGGTAAGTGGGAATTCTGTTCACAAACAGGGCATATAAAGACACAGACTCAATTTACAAAATAATGGTTGGAATGCGAGTCTTTACAGGTAATCAAGTCTTAAAGGTACAGACAATGTGCTGGAGAAGTGGAGCATTGTGAGATTATCCATGGGCTTGCGGTCCAGTGAAGTGTTGAGGTGACTGTCCTTGATGGAGATGCATGTGTCCAAGAATGTAACCGATTCCAGAGAGTAGTCCATGGTGAGTCTGATGGTGGGATAGAACTTGTTGATGTCATCATATAGTTGTTTCAGTGATTGTTCACCATGAGTCCAAAGGAAGAAAATGTCATTGATGTATCTAGTGTATAGCATCGGTTGAAGGTCCTGTGTGGTGAAGAAGTGGTGTGCATGAGGATATTGGCACATTGAGGTGCGAATTTGATCCCCATGGCTGTTCCATGTGTCTGGGTGAAGAACTGGTTGCTGAAGGTGAAGACATTGTGGTCCAGGATGAAGTGGATGAGTTGTATAATTGCATCTGGAAACTGGCAGTTGTCGGCGTTGAGTACTGAGGCAGTTGCAGCACGGGGGATGCTAGTGTAGAGTGCCGAGACATTCATTGTGACAAGGAGTTCAACTGCTCCATGTGTGCTGAGTTTCTGTAGGGAGTCCATAGTGGGAGACAAAAGCAGTGGGTTCTTTGTACAATGGGGTTCAGGATGCCTTCGACATAGCCAGAGAGGTTCTCGCACAGGGACCCATTGCCCAATACGATGGAATAGCCAGATGTGTTTTGCCTTGTGTATTTTCGGGAGGCTGTAGAGATCTCCAACATGGGAAGTATGAAGGATGAGAGCTTGGAGGGCTGGATCAAAGGTCTTGATCAGTTTGTTGAGTTGACGGGTGTGTTCTTTGGTTGGATCTGCGGGTAACAATCTGTAGTGTTTCTTGTTGCCAGTTATCAGTACACTTCTTTGCAGTAATCCATTCTGTTCAGTATGATGATGGCCCCTCCTTTGTCTGCTGGTTTGATGACAATGTTGCGGTTGGTCTTGAGAGCGCAGATGCGTTGCGTTGTGCTTGGGTGATGTTCAGGATTGTCTTGTGAGTGCGGTTGATGAATCTGGTGTTGACGCATCTCCTGAATCCAAAATCTCACTAACTGTCCCAGCTGGAGACAATACATATCTCTTTAACCCATCTCTTTATGCACTATTTGTGAACAGAACTCCCACTTACCTGACAAAGGAGCAGCGCTCCAAAAGCTACTGGTTTTTGCTACTAAATAAACTGTTGGACTTTAACCTGGTGTTGTAAGACTTCTGACTGTCTTTACGAGAAAGCCAGATATAATCTGCATAGATCCATCAAAGATGCCAAAAGACAGTACCAGACCAAGCTAGAATCAGAAGAACATAAGAACATAAGAAATAGGAGCAGGAGTAGGCCAACTAGCCCTTCGAGCCTGCCCCGCCATTCAATAAGATCATGGCTGATCTGTCGTGGCTCAGTTCCACATTCCCGCCCTCTCCCCATAACCCTTAATCCCCTCTCTCATCAAAAACCCATCAACCCGCGTCTTAAAAATATTCAGCGAGGCAGCCTCCACCACTTCAACGGGCAGAGAATTCCAGAGATTCACCACCCTTTGAGTGAAGAAGTTTCTCCTCAACTCCGTTCTAAACCGCCCCCCCTTTATCTTGAGGCTATGCCCCCGAGTCCTACTATCCTTTCTGAGCGGGAAGAGTCTCTCCACCTCTATCCTATCCATCCCATTCATCATCTCATACGTCTCAATGAGATCTCCCCTCATTCTTCTAAACTCGTTAGAGTTTACTCGTTGTACTCGTTAGAGTCCAAGCCTAATTTATTCAGCCTCTCCTCATAGTTCAACCCCCTCAACTCCGGTATCAGCCTAGTAAACCTCCTCTGCATTCCCTCCAAGGCCAAAATATCCTTGCGTAAGTACGGCGCCCAAAACTGCACACAGTACTCCAGCTGCGGCCTCACCAATGCCCTATACAGCCGCAGCAAGACCTCCCTACTTTTATATTCAATCCCCCTCGCGATGAAGGCCAGCATCCCATTCGCCTTCCTGACCATCTGCTGTACCTGCAAGCTGGGTTTTTGCGACTCATGCACAAGGACCCCGAGGTCCCTCTGCACCGTCGCCTGCTGCAGTTTTTCGTCACGTAAGTAATAATCCTTCCTACCATTATTCCTACCAAAGTGGACCACCTCGCACTTGCCAACATTAAATTCCATTTGCCATTTCCTGGCCCATTCGCCCAGCCTATCTAGATCCTTCTGTAGACTCTCCCCACCCTCCGCACAATTTGCCTTTCCACCAATTTTGGTGTCATCAGCAAATTTCGACACCCTACACTCGGTTCCCTCCTCCAGATCATCTATATAAATGGTAAGGCTAGCCATACGGATCCCTGCCAACTATGGCAAGGGAGCTAGGCGCGGGGGCAGTCGGGAAGGGAGCGCGAGAGTACAAAAAGAAGGCCACAATAGACAGCGGGCAGTTCGGGAGCGGGCAGCGGAGTGAGGTGGGTGCAGAGTGAGTGCTGTATGGGCTTTGGCTCACAGGGCTTAGGCGAGAGCAGGCTTGGGCATGGTGAGTTACTAGTCCAATTTTTCCTGTTTTCCATCTTGTGTCCATAATTCTAAGGGTGGTCAAATAAATGGCAGGGTCCTTGGGGAGACGTGTCAGCTGCGTTAGGTGCAATATGTGGAAGTTCCTGGAGACAATGCGCCTCTCAAAAGTCCACATCTGCACCAAATGTCTGGAGTTGCAGCATTTGAGGGCCCATGTTAGGCAATTAGAGCTGCGACTGGAAGATTTATCTTCAGTCAGGGAGAATGAGGCAATAATTAATAGGAACCACGGTCACGTGGAGATCCCAGAACCTGGCGGGGGAATGGGTGGGTTACTGTTAGGAAGGGGAAAGAGGAATCATGGTCCAAAGACTGCCCCAGAGGTAGTCTCCCAAGATATCAGGGGTAAGGCGACAACTGGGGTAGAAAGGGCAAGAGAGGAAGACCAGAATGCCTCAGAGGGAAGGAAGGGGGTTGGATGTGAGATAGTGGTGGGGGATGGGAAGGTAAAAGGAATTGATAGGCAGTTCTGTGGGCAAAAGCGGGACTCCAGGATGGTAGTCTGCCTCCCTGGAGCAGGGGTACAGGATTGTCGGAGAGGGTAGAGGGGATTTTGAAGGGCCAAGGGACCCAGGCTGATGTAATTATACACATAGGAGAGAAGGACGTAGGAAGAAAGAGCAGGGGGGATATACGTAGGCAGTTCAGGGAGCTGGGGGCCAGGCTGAAGTGCAGGGCCTCCAGGGTGGCTTTCTCTGGGCTGCTAGCAGTGCCCAGTAATAGCAGGGCTAAAAGTAATGAGATCCTACAGTTGAAGGCATGGCTGAGGGATTGGTGCAGGATAGAGGGTTTTACTTTTGTAGACCATTGGGAAGTCTTTGTGAGGGAAGGGCACCTGTACAAGTGGGATGGGAAGGGCACAAATATTTTAGCTGGGAGGTTAGCTGGAGTGTTTCGGCAGGGTTTAAACTAATATGGAGGGGAGGTGGAGAGGAGACAGATAGCTCAGTAGGCACTGGGAGTGGGAGTGAGTTGGGTGACAGGGTGAGTCTAGATGATAGGAAAATCTCCCAGGGGAAGGAGGATCCGAGTGGGCCGGTAGGTCTTCAGTGCATCTGTTTTAATGCGAGGAGTGTGACGGGTGAGATGGATGAACTTAAGGCCTTAATGTTCGCGAGTAATTTAGATGTGGTGGCAGTGACGGAAACGTAGTTATAGGAAGGGCAGGACTGGCAGCTAAATATTCCTGGGTATAAGTGTTTTAGGCATGACAGGGGAGGGTCGAAAAGAGGAGGGGGAGTGGCGCTGTTAGTTAGGGGGCACATCACAGCGGAGCAGAGGGAGGATAATATAGAGGGGTTAGGAATTGAGTCTCTGTGGGTGGAGTTGCGGAATAGGAAGGGAGTGATTACTGTGCTAGGGGTGTACTGCCTGACAGCCCACGGGCAGTGGAAGAGGGTATATGTAGAGACATTTTGGATAAGTGTAGGAAGAACAGGGTTGTTGTACTGGGAGATTTTAATCTCCCTGGGGTGGATTGGAAGGTGCCTCGAGCTGGGGGTTCGGACGGGGAGGAATTCGTAAGATGTGTATTGGAAGGGTCCTTGGAGCAGTATGTAGATAGCCCGACTAGGGAGGGGGCTATACTGGATTTAGTTCTGGGAATGACAAGGTACCTCACAAGAGGTTATTGCAGAAGGTAAGGGGGCATGGAGTTGGGGGTAGGGTGTTAGCGTGGATAGAGGATTGGTTGTCAAATAGGAGGCAGAGACTGGGGGTTAATGGGTGCTATTCGGATTGGCGGTTGGTGACTAGTGGAGTGCCCCAGGGGTCGGTGCTGGGGCCTCAGCTATTTACCATTTATATAGATGATCTGGAGGAGGGAACCGAGTGTAAGATGTCGAAATTTGCTGATGACACCAAAATTGGTGGAACGGCAAATTGCGTGGAGGGTGTGGAGAGTCTGCAGAAGGATCTAGATAGGCTGGGCGAATGGGCCAGGAAATGGTAAATGGAATTTAATGTTGGCAAGAGCGAGGTGGTCCACTTTGGTAGGAATAATGGTAGGAAGGACTATTACTTACGGGGCGAAAAACTGCAGCAGGCGATGGTGCAGAGGGACCTCGGGGTCCTTGTGCATGAGTCGCAAAAACCCAGCCTGCAGGTGCAGCAGGTGGTCAGGAAGGCTAATGGGATGCTGGCCTTCATAGCGAGGGGGATTGAATATAAAAGTAGGGAGGTCTTGCTGCGGCTGTACAGGGCATTGGTGAGGCCGCAGCTGGAGTACTGTGTGCAGTTTTGGTCGCCGTACTTACGCAAAGATATTTTGGCCTTGGAGGGAGTGCAGAGGAGGTTTACTAGGCTGATATCGGAGTTGAGGGGGTTGAGCTATGAGGAGAGACTGAATAAACTAGGCTTGTACTCGTTAGAGTTTAGAAGAATGAGGGGCGATCTCATTGAGACGTATAAGATGATGAATGGGATGGATAGGATGGAGGTGGAGAGGCTCTTCCCGCTCAGAAAGGACAGTAGGACTAGGGGGCACAGCCTCAAGATAAAGGGGGGACGGTTTAGAACGGAGTTGAGGAGGAACTTCTTCACTCAAAGGGTGGTGAATCTCTAGAATTCTCTGCCCGTTGAGGTGGTGGAGGCTGCCTCGCTAAATATTTTTAAGACGCGGGTTGATGGGTTTTTGATAAGCGAGGGGATTAAGGGTTATGGGGAGAGGGCGGGAATGTGGAACTGAGCCATGACAGATCAGCCATGATCTTATTGAATGGCGGGGCAGGCTCGAAGGGCTGGATGGCCTACTCCTGCTCCTATTTCTTATGTTCTTAAATGAGCCGGGTCAGGTGGTTGAGGTTGCAGTAGATGAACATGTGGCTAACAGTGACCACAACTCTGTCTACTTTAGGATACAAATGGAAAAAGATGAGAGCTGTCCTAAGGGGAGGGTGCTAAATTGGGGGAAGGCTAGATACAGCCGGATTAGGCAGGAGCTTAGGGATACAGACGGGGATAGGCTGTTGAAGGGCAAGTCCACGTTAGGCATGTGGGAGTCTTTCAAGGGAAAACTGCAATGGGTGCAGGAAAGGCATGTGCCGGTTAGGAGGAAGGATGGGAAAGGTAGGATTAGAGAGGCGTGGATTACTAGAGATATAGAAGACCTGGTCAGGAAGAAACGAGAGGCGTATGTTCAGTCTAAGCAACTGGGAACGGAGAGAGCGTTGGAGGAGTACAGAGTGAGTAGGAGGGATCTCAGAAGGGGAGTTAGGAGGGCAAAAAGGGGGCATGAGATAGCTGGCAGGTCGGATTAAGGAAAATCCAAAGGCGTTTTACTCCTATGTTAGGAACAAAAGGGTGGCTAGGGGAAAAATCGGTCCCCTCAGGGACAGAGGAGGGGAATTGTGCTTAGAGTCCGAGGGAATGGGGGAGATCCTGAATGAATACTTTGCGTTGGTATTCACGAAGGAGAGGGACTTGATGTCTGGTACAGTCTTCGAGGGAGCTTTCGACCAATTGAAGGAACTATCGATTACGAGGGAAGAAGTGTTAGGGCTTTTGGGTAGCATTAAAACTGATAAATCTCCGGGGCCCGATGGCATTTATCCTAGGCTGCTTAGGGAGGCGAGAGATGAGATTGCTGGGCCTCTGACGCAAATCTTTGTCTCTTCTTTGGACGCAGGTGAGATCCCAGAGGACTGGAGGATAGCGAACATGGTACCGTTGTTTAAAAAGGGTAGGAGGGATAACCTGGGTAACTATAGGCTACTGAGCTTAACGTCAGTGGTAGGGAAGTTGATGGAGAGGATTCTTAGGGATAGGATGTGTAAGCACTTAGAGCGTTGCGATCTGATTAAGGATACGCAGCATGGCTTTGTCAAGGGGAAGTCTTGCCTTACGAATCTGGTACAATTTTTTGAGGAGGTGACAAAAACAGTCGATGAAGGACGAGCCGTTGATGTCGTCTATATGGATTTTAGTAAGGCGTTTGACAAAGTCCCTCATGGTAGGTAGGTAGAAAAGATTAAGGCTCATGGGATACAAGGCCAGGTATCTAGATGGGTTGAGAACTGGCTTGCTAAGAGGAGACAGAGAGTAGTAGTGGAGGGGTCCTTTTCTAGCTGGAGGTCTGTCACTAGTGGTGTGCCGCAGGGCTCGGTACTGGGACCTCTTCTCTTTGTAGTGTATATAAATGACTTGGAAAAGGGAGTAAGTGGTGTGATCAGCAAATTTGCTGATGACACCAAGATGGCTGGTTTGGCTGGCAGTGAGGAGCAGTGTCTGGCAATACAGCAGGATATTGATAGGCTGGTTGATTGGGCAGATACATGGCAAATGGAGTTTAATCCGGATAAATGTGAGGTGATGCATTTTGGCTGGAATAATGTAGGGGGAAGTTATATGATAAAGGGTAAGCCTATAAAGAGTATAGAAGCGCAGCGAGAACTGGGGGTGCAAGTGTACAAATCTTTGAAGGTGGCAGTGCAAGTGGAGAGTGTGGTGAAGAAAGCCTATGGTATGTTAGCCTTTATAGGAAGGGGTATAGAATATAAGAGCTGGAGTCTAATGTTGCAGTTGTATAGAACGTTGGTTAGGCCGCATTTGGAGTACTGCGTCCAGTTCAAGTTGCCTTACTACCGGAAGGACATGGAGACTCTGGAGAGAGTGCAGAGGAGGTTTACCAGGATGTTGCCTGGTATGGAAGGACTGGGGTATGAGGAAAGATTGAAGAAATTGGGGCTCTTTTCCCTTGAAAGACGCCGACTGAGGGGGGATCTAATAGAGGTATATAAGATTTTGAAGGGTATAGATAAAGTAAACAGAGGTAAGCTGTTTCCTATGATAGAGACACACAGTATGAGGGGGGAGAGGTATAACACAGATATTAGGGGGAGGTTTTTCACGCAGAGGGTAGTGGGGGTATGGAATGCTCTGCCAAGTAAGGTGGTGGAGGCAGGCACGCTGGAGTTGTTTAAGAGTAACTTAGACAGGCACATGAGTGGGTTGGAGATGGGTGGATATCGGAGATTGTTTTAAATAAGGTTCGTTAGCATTGGGGTGTCCCTGGTAAGGTAAATGAGTATGGTACAATAATAATGTTTTTTTTTCCTTTTCATTCACAGGTTTTAAGTCGGTCCGCCTTGTGTCCAACGAGGGGCATACACGCGATGGGTCGTACTGGGGCTGCTCTTGAATGTTAGAGAGTGGCCTAGTGCTTCATGTCGTTAGTGTGTGCGTAAACTGGACCAGATACTGGGCAAGACGACAGCTCAGTGACTATCACTGATTGCTGTGCAGACACATGGATTTGGGCCGGTGTCTGTGGGAGTTTGCGCATTCTCCCCGTGTTTGTGTGGGTTTTCTCCGGGTGCTCCGGTTTCCTCCCACACCCCAAAGATGTGCTGTTAGGCTGATTGGCAGGAATAAATTGTCCCTAAATTAGTTTTCCCTCAATGTGGAATGCCATAATTATAGATAAGGGTCATGGGTGGAGGGGGGACTGGTAATGTTAAAATGGCGGCGCGGGCTCGTTGGGCCGAAAGGCCTGTTTCCCGGGCTGTTTTTGTTCTTTGTTAGAGAAATATCAGCCATGATTGAATGGCTGAGCAGATTTGATGGGCCGAGTGGCCTAATTCTGCTCCTATGTCTATGGTTTTACATGGGTAAGATGGGTGTAGAGGAATATAGACCAAACGTGGGCAATTGGGACTAACTTAATAGTTTAAAAAAAGGGACAGCATAGACAAGTTGGGCCGAAGGACCTGTCTCCATGCTGCAATCCTCTATGGCTGTATGTAGGTATCGTAGCTGTTCCGAGGGAAAAAGGCCCTCCTGATGATCAATGCAGCCGTGTCCGTGGGGGCTTTGATGGTCATGTGTGTAACACCCTGTATCTGGAGCGATTCAACAATGACCCTGAATCTAAAGGTTCTCTCAGTTGGTTTGTCCTTCTGAGTACAAATGGACATGTACTGGCTGGCTCTCATAAAGATGAGATTGAAATCACCCTGATGCAACAATGCAAACTTCAAGACTCCTCCTAAATGTTAGTGGACCCCCGAAGTCTATTCAGTACCATGGTGGCCCTCAATGCTGCTGGCAATAGGTGGCCACCACTTCTATGGGGTTCAGCTCTTCCTCCAACATGGGGCACGTCAGTGATGCTGTTTGGGGAGGCACAGTCTTCAGTGATACCTGCCGTTTCCACATCTTGGCTAGCTGATCCAGAGTCCATAGACTCTCTGCTGTGGGTAAATTCCTCTTTTGTGCAGGAGGCTGTTTGCGAGTCCATCTGCTGCCTTTTCCCCTGCTCCCCTGAGGTGGATGTTCAATCTTTCCCTCTGGTTCCTGCTATCTCACGCTCCATTGCTACAGCTATCTTTTTGACCAGAGGAGCTGGAACATGAGACAATGAGGTCCATGGCCTGTCAATTCACTCAGTGTACACATATAACCGCCAGCATAAATATGTCAGTCTGATTGTACCTCCGACAGCTTTGGCACCCTTTCTCCTTCTCCCCTCTGCCTCTGTCAGTGCTTGCTGTAGCTGCAGCCAGCACTGCCTCCCACTTGCTCCTTATAACAGGCGAGGTTCTAAAACTGAAAACTGGTTTAAATGCAGCCTGAACAAATCTGAAAACTTTCAAAGTTTGTTGCTTTTTCAAACTTTGTGATAATTCAATGTCATCCCTTCATACTGCAGCCATTGTAATATCTGCATCTACTGTATCATTGTTTGACATCAGCCCATCCGATTTTTCAACTTCCTCTGCCCAGGGTCGGGAAAATCTAGCATTTGTAACTGATTTCCTGGTAGAATCAGCAGAAAAACATTCCAGAAATATGTTGATGACATTTTTCATCACTTCATTGATTGAGAGTGGACAGATGGGGCAGCATTTGGCCAGGTCGAACTTGTCCCTTTTCTGTGTACAGGAGATACCTGAGTAATTTACCACATTGCAAATTGCCAGTGGAACAGCTTGGCTAGGGGAGCATCAAGTTCTGGAACACATTACTGAGACATTGGCACAAGGTGGTCAAAGCCATATTTCTCACTGATCTCAGGAATTTATTTCTCATATAATGTCACCAAAGCTTGAAATGAAATCTAGAGATCAACATTCTGGAGATATTCCTCACCAGATACTGTGAAAGAGGGCTGAATGAGAATTGTCACCTTTCATCATCTTGTGATGGCCATTTCATAGTTTAATACATGACTAATACCACTGTAACTTCTCTTTCTTTATGATTGAAGGGAATATATATGGACTGACCTGATCCAATTGCTTCTGTATGCAGGGAAAGGAGAATGTGAAGCCTAAGGAGAGACGTGCATGTTTTATTCCCATATACTCCACAAAGTCAACGATGCATTCCACAATATGGTCAAACAGCTGCAATCAGGACATGTCATACATTAAGTAAAACTTCATTCTTTTTCCCTCTGAGTCTTTTCCCTTCCCCTTCAAAGGTAGAGACTTATAGATGACATAGTCCACAGGTCTCCAGTACCCTCTCTGTCCTTGCCAATTGCCCGATCTTCATGTTTGATCTTGACATCAGAAACCCTTGAACAGGGCAAACCCTTTCCACAGAGAATGACCCTGCTTTCACCTGACAATCACTTATGTATTTGCTTCAGTCCAAGTAGAAACCCTGATCTTTGACTGCATTCAATTATGTCATGACTATGGGGTAGCTAGCTAAATACTAACTGAAATCTATGTGGTTTTTCTGCTAAATACTACATTAAATTCTTTAATCAAGTTATTGCTAAATATAGCAAAAGGCTGAGATCCCAGAACAGATTCCTGGGATGGCACCAGCCTCATCCAACCAATGTGAGTACTCTCCCTGTCTCCCTGCTCTCTAACTCCTCACACTGGGCCCTAAGCCATTCCTGACCAATGTCAGCACATTGTCCAAAACTCCAAATGCTCATATTTTAAACTTTCTTGTGTGGAATCTCATTGGATGCTCCCTGGAAGCCATCTTTTATTATCACATTGAAGATTTAACTAGGTTCACTAACCATCAGCTATTGTTTCTAAACCTCTGCTGGTTTTCTTTGGTTAGCTTGGATTTGTCCAAATACTTGGTCACCCTGGGCAGAGTCCTGTTCCCATCCCCTGTGGTGGGTTTGGTGGTGGAGGTGGCATTTAATCAGTGCCAGTAGCTGATGGGGACCCAGCTGGCTTCATGTCTCCACCCCAATAAAGACCACCGCCAAATGAGTAATTAATGTACAATAACAATTGCCATCAGTCAGAACCTAATGGCAGAAAGGTGAGTAGGGAGACTCACCATGCAGGATTGTTCTGAGGACCTGGGGGGGATTTCATTCAAAGACATTGGAGACAGGTGAGGGAAGTCAGCAGCAAGGATACAGTGATTTCCCACCCTGTGACAACAACCCTCCTCCTCCTCACCCCCGCTCCCCCCCCCCCACCCCCCACCCCCACCCCCAGCCCACCCACCATCACTCACCTTTGATTTGGGGTCTAAAGTTTCCTGTTCTTCCCAAGCACATGTTTGAAATGACTTGCATATTGAGGATTATACAGAGGATCGCACTCACCTCTTCACCTGTCCCTTGCATGATCTCAAAAGGAATAGGAAAGACTTTGTTGTATATTTGAATAGACTTCCTAATTCCAGCTTTCATCACAACAAGGAGTACACGGAGGTTAGTGCCACCCAAATCAATTGCCAAGAACTTGCCACTTTCTGCAATAGAAATTTGTCAGACAAAATAGTTTCAAACCAGACATGTGATTGTGAGAGGCACAGTCAATGTTAAAAGCAACTATCCCACCCCATTGTTCACTTCACCATTATTTAAATTAATTTATGGGATGCTAGCTAGGTCAGCTCTTTTTGCCTTTCCCTAATTGCGCTCGAGAAGGTTGTGGTGAGCAGCCTTCTCTAACCGCTGCGGTCCCTGTGGTGGAGAATTTTGATGTAGAGATGCCGGTGTTGGACCTTCCACACACCTGACGAAGGAACACTGTTTCTGAAAGCTGGTAAGATTACTATCAAATAAACTGGTTGGACTCTAACCTGGTGTTGTGAGACTTCTTACTGTAGAATTTTGACCCAGTGACACTGAAGAATGGCAATATGTTTCCAAATCAAGATGACGAATGGCTTGGAGGGAACTTCCAGGTAGTGGTGTTCTCAGATATCTTCTGCTTTTGTCCCTTTAGGTGGTAACGGTTGTGGGTTTGGAAGGTGCTGCCGAGTGGACCTTGGTGAGTTCTTACAGTGCATATTGCACACATTGCTGCCACTGCCTACCAGATGGTTGGTAGATTCTGGAGAACACAGTAAAAAGTCTGACAACACCAGGTTTTAGTCCAACCGATTTATTTGATAGTAAACGCACAAGCTTTTGAGGTTTCCCTCTTCGTCAGGTGAATGGAGAGTTCTGGCCTCAGACAGAGCATATAAAGCACAGACAGTTTAGAGATTACTGATTAGAATGCGAATCTTTACACCTAACCTGCTGTTCAAGTCCTAAAGTGGCCAACAATGTGAGTGGAAGGAGCACTGATCACAGGTTAAAGAGATGTGTATTGTCTCCAGACAGCACAGTGAGTGAGGTTTTGCAAACCCAGGCAAGTCACAGGGGTTACGGATAGTGTGACATGAACCCAAGATCCCTGTTGAGACCTCCTCATGTGTGCGGAACTTGGCTATCAGTCTCTGCTCAGCGACTCTGCGCTGTCGTGTGTCATGAAGGCCGCCTTGGAGAATGCTTACCCAAAGGTCAGAGGCTGAATGCCCATGACCACTGAAGTGTTCGCCAACAGGAAGGGAACAGTCTTGCCTGGTGATTGTTGAGCGATGTTCATTCATCCGTTGTTGTAACATCTGCATGGTCTCCCCAATGTACCATGCTTCGGGACATCCTTTCTTGCAACGTATCAGGTAGACGATGTTGGCCGAGTTGCAAGAGTATTTACCGTGTACCTGGTGGATGGTATTCTCACGTGTGATGATGGTATCCATGTCGATGATCCGGCATGTCTTGCAGAGGTTGCTGTGACAGGGTTGTGTGGTACTGTGGTCACTGTTCTCCTGAAGACTGGGTAGTTTGCTGCGAGCAATGGTCTGTTTGAGGTTGCGTGGTTGTCTGAAGGCAAGAAGTGGGGGTGTGGGGATGGCCCTGGCGAGATGTTCGTCTTCATCAATGATATGTTGAAGACTCCGGAGAAGCTTCTCCACTCCAGGGAAGTACTGGACGACGAAGGGTACTCTGTCCACTGTGTCCCGTGTTTGCCTTCTGAGGAGATCGGTGCGGTTTTTCGCTGTGGCGCATCGGAACTGCCGATCTATGAATCAAGCGCCATATCCTGTTCTTAAGAGGGCATCTTTCAGCGTCTGGAGGTGTCTGTCACGATCCTCCTCATCTGAGCAAATCCTGTGTATACGGAGGGCTTGTCCATAGGGAATGGCTTCTTTAACATGTTTAGGGTGGAAGCTGGAGAAGTGGAGCATTGTGAGATTGTCTGTGGGCTTGCGGTACAGTGAGGTGCTGAGGTGACCGTCCTTAATGGAGATGCGTGTGTCCAAGAATGCAACTGATTCTGGGGAATAGTCCATGGTGAGTCTGATGGTGGGGTGGAATTTGTTGATATCATCATATAGTTGTTTCAGTGATTGTTCACCATGAGGCCAAAGGAAGAAAATGTCATCGATGTATCTAGTGTATAGCATCGGTTGAAGATTCTGTGCAGTGAAGAAGTCTTGTTCGAACCTGTGCATGAAGATGTTGGCATATTGAGGTGCAAATTTGGTCCCCATGGCTGTTCCGTGTGTCTGGATGAAAAACTGGTTGTTGAAGGTGAAGACATTGTGGTCCAGGATAAAGCGGATGAGTTGTAAAATTGCATCTGGAAACTGGCAGTTGTCAGCATTGTGTACTGAGGCAGTCGCAGCAATGCCATCGTTGTGGGGGATGTTGGTGTAGAGCGCCGAGACATCCATTGTGACGAGGAGTGTCCCTGGTTCAACTGCTCCACGTGTGCTGAGTTTCTGGAGGAAGTCCATAGTGTTGCGACAAAAGCTGGGGGCTCTTTGTACAATGGGTTTTAGGATGCCCTCGACGTAGCCAGAGAGGTTCTCGCACAGGGTCCCATTGCCCGATACAATGGGACGGCCAGGTGTGTTTGCCTTGTGTATCTTTGGGAGGCAGTAGAGATCTCCAATGCGGGGAGTACGTGGAATGAGAGCACGGAGGGTGCTCTGAAGGTCTGGATCAAAGATCTTGATCAGATTGTTGAGTTGACGAGTGTGTTCTTTGGTTGGATCTGTGGGTAACTGTCTGTAGTGTTCCTCATTGTTTAGTTGTCGGTACACTTCTTTACAGTAATCCGTTCTGTTCAGTATGACGATGGCCCATCCTTTGCTGGTTTGATGACAATGTTGCGGTTGGTCTTGAGAGCGTGGATGGCGTTGCGTTGTGCTTGGGTGATGTTCGGGGCTGTCTTGTGAGTGCGGCTGATGAATCTGGTGTTAACGCACCTCCTGATGGTTTGGGCATACAAGTCCAGTCGAGGGCAGCGGCCTTCCGGAGGAGTCCAGTTGGATTCCGCACACATGAGGAGGTCTCAACAGGGATCTTGGGTTCATGTCGCACTATCTGTAACCCCCGTGACTTGCCTGGGTTTGCAAAACCTCGCTTACTGTGCTGTCTGGAGACAATACACATCTCTTTAACCTGTGATCAGTGCTCCTTCCACTCACATTGTCGGCCACTTTAGGACTTGAACAGCAGGTTAGGTGTAAAGATTCGCATTCTAATCAGTAATCTCTAAACTGTCTGTGCTTTCTATGCTCTGTCTGAGGCCAGAACTCTCCATTCACCTGACGAAGAGGGAAACCTCGAAAGCTTGTGCGTTTACTATCAAATAAATTGGTTGGACTAAAACCTGGTGTTGTCAGACTTTTTACTGTGTTTACCCCAGTCCAACGCCAGCATCTCCACATCAGATTCTGGAGAGTCAGGAGATGAATCACTGAACACAGGATTCTGAGCCTCTAACCTGCTGTTGTAGCCACAGTTTTTATATTGCTAGTCCAATTTATTTTCTGGTGAATGGCAAACCGCAGGCTACTGATAGTGAGGAATTAGCAATGGGAATGTCATTGAATGTCAAGGGATTAGAATGGTCAGGTGTTTTTGCTAATAATGTATGAATTACTAAAGACACTTTCAAGTTAAAATAAATATAATTATAACCAAAAGAGAAAATGCTGGAAAATCTCAGCACATCTAACAGCATCTGTAAGGAGAGAAAAGAGCTGACGTTTCGAGTCCTGATGACCCTTTCTCAAAGCTAAAAGGCACAGAAAGTGGGAGATATTTATACTGCAAGGTGAGGGAAGTTAGCTTTAACAAAAGCTAAGTTCATCTGAACTCGAAACATCAGCTCTTTTCTCTCCTTACAGATGCTGCCAGACCTGCTGAGATTTTCTAACATTTTCTCTTTTGGTTTCAGATTCCAGCATCCGCAGTAATTTGTTTTTATTTATTACTTAAATATAATTATAGGCCAGTCACAGTGTGGGGAGTGTGAGACTGGCAATGTGATTTGTAATACAATACTTACCAAAGTCTGTAGATTCTTATTTCTGAGGATGTTTCAAGCCCAAGTTTAAGTTTATGGTGACTGTTTCTGAATTGGATTCTCTGGCTGTGACATTTGATGTGAAAAATGAGCAGTATAATGTCAATGCAGTGTGGAGTCAATAGTGTGTAACATCCTGGCTTCCCAGGTCTGATTTAGGGCTACCACTTTTGGCAGTCCCGTGCTAGTGCAGTGTTGCACTTTCAACCTCTATTTTGCTCTAAAATGCAGGAAGTGAAGGTTGAAGCCATGGGCTCCTGACTGGGTGATGCAAATCTAACCATTGTCCCAGTTAATATGGAGACCTTCAGCCTCTCTCAGTTACTCCAATGGCCCTGTGTATGAAGAAGATTTGGTAAATAACTGTCCTGTGGACAGACGTACCTGTTCCTTCAGGGAATTTGTGGACGTAGGTTGGCAGCATTTTGACTGATGCAGTGCTATGAGTCTCAGACTTCAGTCCCCGTTCCATCTCAGTTCTCATGTTTTCCATTATTTTCAGTAGTTGATCTTGGTTGAGGACAAATGGTGACAGGGTCTTGTTAATATATTTACGCTGATAAACCAGCCTCTGGGCTACAGCAGTTACCATGGCAGCACCCTTCCCAGTGCCATGTTCAGTTACGATAAATCGCACCTCGCAGTTCGGGAGCATGCTTCGCACCAGCTTGTGGAAGGTTTTTGCGTATCTGTCAGAATTTCAGAGAGAAAAATCCCAGTGTTAAACACAAAGAGTCTCACCATGGACTCACTGTAGTCAGAAAATATACTGACTCCTCAATGCTTCAGTAGCTTCATCCACCTTGTGCCTCGGAATTGTCAATAAGGTATATGAGCAAGGAACAGGAGTAGGCCATTCAGCTCCTCCAGCCTGCTTTGCCATTCAATAAGATCAAGGTTGATCTGATAACAACCTCAAATCTGTATCCTGTCTATCCCTAGTAACCTATCAGACCCTTGGTTAGGAGAATCTAACCACCATGTTGCCACTGCCCTTTCAGAAAGAGTTCCACAGGCTCACCATCCTCTATTAACAATTTCACTTTGTCTCCATTCCTAATGGGAAACCCTTAGTTTGAACTGTGACCTCAAGTTCTATATTTTTCCACAAGAGGAAACATACTCTCCATATTCACACTGTCAAGACCCCTCAGGATGTTACATTTTATCCCAGACCTGGTCAGTTTTTCATTTCCCAGAATAATACCTTTCTCTCTCTTGTCTCCCTACTCTTTGATTTACCACATCTTCCCAAATTTGATTCCATGCTCTCCCACAACTACTGAGTTTAAAACTTTCTCAACTTTGTGAGACTTGGCACTGTAGTTAGCGCTACTGCCTCACAGTGACAGGGACTCAGGTTCGATTCCTGGGTTGGGAATGTCAGTGTGCAGTTTGCACGTTCTCCTCTTTGTGGGTTTCTGACAGATGATCCGGTTTCCTCCCAGTGCCCAAAGATGTGTGGGTTAGGTGGATTGGCCATGCTAAATTGCCCCTTGGTGCCAGAAGGATTAGCCTCCATGGGGTTATGGAGATGTGGGCCTGGGTGGGATAGTGGTCAGTGCAGACTCGATGAGCCAAATGGGCTCCTTCTGCCCTGTAGGGCTGTATGATTCTAAATTTGTGGCTCGCAAGAACAGCGATCCCAGCAACGTTCAGGCTAACAGCATCCCAATGGTACAGATCCCACTTTCCCCAGTATTGGTGCCAGTGCCCCACAAATTGGAATCCACTCCTCCTGTACCAAACTTTGAGCTCTCTGTTCATCTCTTTAATTTGATTTGTCCTGTGCCAATTTGTATGTGGCAGGCAACATAGAAACATAGAGGATGGGAGCAGCAGGAGACCACGTGACTCTTTGAGCCAGCTCCACCATTCATTACGATCATGGCTTATCATCTAACTCAACTGTTTATTCCTGCTTTCTCTCCATAACCTTTGATCCCATTCGCCCCAGCCGCCTCTTGAATACATTCAATGGGTCCTTTTCAAATTGGCAGGCAGTAACTAGTGGGGTGCCCCAGCTATTCACAATATGTATTAATGATTTGGATGAGGGAACACGATGTAACATCTCAAAGTTTGTAGATGATATCAAGTTGGGTGGGTGGGTGAACTGACAAGGATGCAGAGATCCTTCAGAATGATCTGGACAGGTTGGGGGAGTGGGCGAATCAATGGCAGATGCAGTATAATTTGGATAAATGTGAGGTTTTTCACTTCGGAAGCAAAAACAAGAAGACAGATTACTCCCTGAATGGCTGTAAATTGGGAGAGGGGAGTGTGCAGAGGGACCTGGGTGTCCTTGTGCACCAGTCACTGAAGGTAAACATCCAGGTGCAGCAGGCGGTAAAGAAGGCAAATAGTATGTTAATCTTCATTGTGAGAGGTTTCGAGTACAGGAGCAGGGATGTGTTGTTGCAATTATACGGGGCCTTAGTGTCTCCACACCCAGAGTATTGTGTGCAGTTTTGGTCTCCTTTTCTGAGGAAGGATATTCTTGCTTTTGAGAGAGTGCAGCAAATGTTTACCAGGCTGATTCCAGGAGATAGCGGGACTGATGTATGAGGAGAGATTGACTCAGTTAGGATTGTTTTCGCTGGAGTTCAGAAAAATGAGGGGGAATCTCATGGAGACTTATAAAATTCTAACAAGACTAGACAGGGTAGAACATAGAACATTACAGCGCAGAACAGGCCCTTCGGCCCACGATGTTGCGCCGACCAGTTAAAAAACAATGACCTTCTAACCTAAACCAATCCCTTTTCATCCATAAACCTATCCACGGATCTCTTAAACGCCCCCAAACTAGGCGCATTTACAACTGCAGCAGGCAGGGCATTCCAATCCCTCACCACCCTCTGGGTAAAGAACTTACCTCTGACATCCGTCCTATAACTACCCCCCCTTAATTTAAAGCCATGCCCCCTCGTGCTAGCTTTCTCCGTCCGAGGAAAAAGGCTATCACTATCCACCCTATCTAAACCTCTAATCATCTTATATGTTTCAATAAGATCCCCTCTTAGCCGCCGCCTTTCTAGCGAAAACAACCCCAAATCCCTCAGTCTCTCCTCATAGGACCTCCCCACCATACCAGGCAACATCCTGGTAAACCTCCTCTGCACCCTCTCCAAAGCCTCCACATCCTTCCAATAATGTGGGGACCAGAACTGCACACAATACTCTAAGTGCGGCCGCACCAGAGTTGTGTACAGTTGCAACATGACGCTGCAACTCCTAAATTCAATCCCCCTACCAATAAACGCCAAGACACCGTATGCCTTCTTAACAACCTTATCTACTTGATTCCCTACTTTCAGGGATCTATGTACACATACACCTAGATCCCTCTGCTCCTCCACACTATTCAGAGTCTTCCCGTTAGCCCTATACTCGACACATCTGTTATTCCTACCAAAGTGAATTACCTCACACCTCTCCGCATTAAACTCCATCCGCCACCTCTCGGCCCAGCTCTGCAACCTGTCTAAGTCACCCTGCAAACTACGACACCCTTCCTCACAATCTACCACACCTCCAACTTTGGTGTCATCAGCAAATTTACTAATCCACCCAACTATACCCTCATCCAGATCATTAATAAAAATTACAAACAGCAGTGGCCCCAAAACAGATCCCTGAGGCACACCACTCGTAACTCAACTCCATGACGAATATTTACCATCAACCACTACCCTCTGTCTCCTATCTGCTAGCCAATTCCTGATCCAATTTCCTAGATTACCCTCAATCCCATACATCCGCATTTTCTGCAGAAGCCTACCATGGTGAACCTTATCAAACACCTTACTAAAATCCATATATACCACGTCAACTGCCTTTCCCCCATCCACCTCTTTGGTCACTTTCTCAAAAAACTCAATAAGGTTAGTAAGGCACGACCTACCCGCTACAAAACCATGCTGACTATCTCCAATCAATTCATTACTCTCCAAATAACTATAAATCCTATCCCTAATAATTTTTTCTAAAACCTTGCCCACAACAGAAGTAAGACTCACCGGTCTATAATTCCCCAGGAAGTCTCTGTTCCCCTTCTTAAACAATGGGACAACATTCGCTATCCTCCAATCTTCCGGTACTATACCTGAGACTAACGACGACCTGAAGATCAGAGCCAGAGGCTCTGCAATCACCTCTCTTGCCTCCCAGAGAATCCTAGGGCAAATCCCGTCCGGCCCAGGGGACTTATCTATTTTCAAACTCTCAAGAATATCCAGCACATCCCACTTATCAACTGCAATACTGTCTAGTTTACACCCCTGCAACCCAGTGTTCTCCTCAGCTACATTCATGTCCCCCTGCGTGAACACTGAAGAGAAATATTGGTTCAGTGCCTCACCAATCTCTTCCGGTTCCACACACAACTTCCCTCTGCTGTCTGTAACTGGCCCTAATCTTGCCCTAACCAACCTTCTGTTCTTAACATACCTATAGAACGCTTTAGGATTCTCCTTAATCCTATCAGCCAAAGTCTTCTCATGTCCTCTTTTAGCCCTTCTTAATTCACTCTTCAACTCCCTCCTAGCCAATCTAAAGCTTTCTAGTGCACTACCTGAGCCCTCAAGTCTCATCCGAACACAAGCCTCCTTTTTCTTTTTAACCAACGAATCAACTTTTTTAGTGCACCACGGTTCCCTAGCTCTACCAATTCCTCCTTGCCTGACAGGGACATTCCTATCAAGGACTCGCAGTAGCTGCTTCTTGAAAAAACTCCACATTTCGGACGTTCCCAGTCCCTGTAGTCTCCTAGTCCAACCTATGCTTCCTAATTCTCTCCTAATAGCCTCATAATTACCCTTCCCCCAGCTAAAACTACTGACCCGAGGTTCATGCCTATCCCTTTCCATCACTAAGGTGAACGTAACCGAATTGTGGTCACTATCACCAAAATGCACACCAACTTCCAAGTCCAGCACCTGGTCTGGCTCATTTCCCGGCACCAAATCCAATATAGCCTCATCTCTAGTTGGCCTATCGACATACTGAGTCAAAAAACCTTCCTGCACGCTTTGTACAAAAACTGACCCCTCTAATGAGCTAGAGTTATAGCAATTCCAATCAATATTAGTAAAGTTAAAGTCCCCCATAACAATTACCCTATTACTTTCACTCCTAACCAGGATCGTCTCTGCAATCCTTTCCTCAACCTCTCTAGAACTTTTAGGAGGTCTATAAAAGACTCCCAACAAGGTGACCTCTCCTCTCCTATTTCTAATCTCAGCCCATACTACCTCAACAGACAAGTCCTCATCAAACTTCCTCTCTGACACCGTGATACAATCCTTGACTAATAATGCTACCCCTCCCCCCCTTCTACCTCCTTCTCTACTCCGACTAAAGCATTTGAACCCCGGAACCTGCAACAACCATTCCTGACCCTGCTCTATCCACGTCTCTGAAATGGCCACAACATCGAAGTCCCACGCTGCAAGTTCATCCACTTTATTGTGAATACTCCTCGCATTAAAGTATACGCATTTCAAACCCTGCTCCGCCCCACCCCCACTATGCCATGCATTGCAGTCCCCATCTATGCCCCCCTCACTTTCACCCCCTCTACTCAGGATCCCACCCCCCCTCCGAATCAGTTTAAACCTCCCTGCATGGCCTTTGCAAATTTACCCCCCAGGATATTGGTTCCCCTCCTATTCAGGTGCAGACCATCACTCTTATAGAGGTCCCACCTTCCCCAGAATGAGCCCCAATTGCTCAAGTACCTGAACCCCTCCCTCCTGCACCATCCCCTCAGCCACGAGTTCAAACCTTCCCTCTCCCTATTCCTCTCTAAACTATCCCGTGGCACAGGCAAGAGTCCGGAGATAACCACTCTTTCTGACTTGGCCCTTAGTTTCCACCCCAATTCCATAAATCTTTGCTTAATATCCCCTTCCCTTAATCTCCCTATGTCATGTGTCCCCACATGAACTATAACTTGGGGTTGATCTCCCTCTCCCCTCAGAGTCCTGAATACCCTTTCCGATACATCCCGGACCCCAGCCCCTGGTAGGCAACACACCAGCCCTGAGTCCCTACCATTACTTCCGACTCTCCTATCTGTCCCTCTAACTGTGGAGTCCCCAATCACTAGGCCCAATCTTTTACATCCCCTAACCACCTGAGCTTTCACAACAGGCTCACCTCCAGAGACCTGCTCCCTTTGGCTATCCCCAGTTGATTCCTCCTCAACTGTAGCCTCCAGGACCGAAAACCTATTTTGGAGGGGAACAGCCTCAGGGGATTGTCCCCCCAATTGCTTCTTTCCCCTCTTCCTGGCATTTACCCAAGACTCATTTCTAGGAGTGACTATCTCCTTATAACTCCCATCGATGTCCGCCTCCCGAATTATGCGGAGTTCCTCTAATTCCACCTCCAGCTCCTTTACACGCTCCTCCAGAAGCTGCAATCTAACACACTTCCTACAAGTAAAATCACCTGAAACACTACTGGAGTCCCTCACCACATACATCCCACAGGAGATGCAGCTTACTGCCTGAACTGCCATCCCTGAAACAATTACCAGCAGAAAAAAAAACAAAAGAAGAAAAAAAAACTTCCCCTCTGCTCTAATTTATAGGGTCAGGGACCCAAGAGAAAAAAAACTACAACTACCGGTAGGCGTCCTAGTGACGACTTCCGGCTTCTAACTAATTTTTAAAAAACCGCCGATACTCGCAACTTTAAACTAGAAATAAAAAGTTAAAAAATATAAACAGAAAATGTACCTTCCTTGCGGCCTCCTCACACGCCCAAAAATCACTGCCTCTCGATGCTGCTCCTCAGGAACAATGCAGGGAAGATATTCCCAATGATAGGGGAATCCAGAACCAGGGGTCACAGTCTGAGGGTTCAGAGTAGACCATTTATCTGGTTGAAGTGTATAGTCCGACAAGTGGACAATGGACTTCCCTGCAGTGGTACTGTTTTCTACTGTGGTACCAGGGAAAGCTTTCTTGCTGCTGGTGGAGATGCCGAAATTCTCAAGTTTCCTGTTCTTGGTGTGCATGTAGATTGTGTAGTTCTGTTGTCGCAAAATCTCACTAACTGTCTGGTGACACATCTCTTTAACCTGTGCTTAACCCTCTCTCCACTCACATTGTCTGTACCTTTAAGACTTGATTACCTGTAAAGACTCACATTCCAACCATTATCTTGTAAATTGAGTCTTTATATGCCCTGTTTGTGAATAGAACTCCCACTTACCTGACGAAGGAGCAGCAAGCGCTCCGAAAACTAGTGGATTTTGCTACCAAATAAAGCTGTTGGACTTTAACCTGATGTTGTGAGACTTCTTACTGATTTAATTTGATGCCAGACTCCTCACACTGACTGCACAAAACATTCTTCTTTATCCTGCCTAAGTCATTGGTACCTACCTGACTTGATCCTCCCCATACCAAGTTCCTCTCCATCCCTGAGCAATTGTCCTGGACCAGGTAGGTAACAGCCATTTGAATTCGCACTCTTTGCTGCAGAGAATGTTTGTTTCTATTTCTTCGTAGGACCCTGGGCATTGCTGACTGATGTGGAGATGCCAGCGTTGGACTGGGGTAAACACAGTAAGAAGTCTGACAACACCAGGTTAAAGTCCAACTGATTTATTTGATAGTAAACTCACAAGCTTTCGAGGTTTGCCCCTTTGTCAGGTGAAAAGTTGTAAAGATTTGCATTCTAATCAGTAATCTGTAAACTGTCTGTGCTTTATATGCTCTGTCTGAGGCCAGAACTCTCCATTCACCTGACGAAGGGACAAACCTTGAAAGCTTGTGAGTTTACTATCAAATAAATCGGTTGGACTAAAACCTGGTGTTGTCAGACTTCTTACATTGCTGACTGGCCAGTGTTTATTGTCCATCCCTAGTTGCCCTTGAAATGAGTGGCTTGCTCGGCCATTCTGGAGGCCGAGTAAGAGAGTTGAGAGTCAACCACATTGCTGTGGCTCTGGAATCACATGTAGGCCAGACCATGTATGGATGGCAGATTTCCTTCCCTAAAGGACACCAGTGAACCAACAATTGACAATGGTTTCATGGTCATCATGAGATTCTTAATTCCAGATATTTTTCATTGAATTCAAATTCCACCATCTGTTGTGGGTTGCATTTGAATCCAGGTCCCCAGAACATTAGCTGAGTTTCTGGATTAATTGTCTAGTGATAATACCACCAGGCTATCACCTCACCTAAATTCCTCTGACCATCCTGTCCCCGACAACCACTACATTCGTTTTTGCTCCCCCCACTTGAATGGCTTCCTGCACCATGGTACTGGGGACAGTCAGCTCTCCACCCTGTAGTTGCCATTCTCATCCAAACAAACTGAAAGAACCACAAACTTGCTGGACAGTTGTAAGGACCAAGGTTCCTGTACTCATGTCCGCTGAGTCCCCTTACTTTGCAATCCTCCTGTCCCGGAACACTGACCAAATCAGAAGATCCTGTCCAAAGAGGTGAGACTGCCTCCTGGTACATTAATGTCTTTCTCCTTTGCCTTGTATTTGCTTTTTGATTTGAAGCATTTTCCCAAATCTGATCCATGTGACTTTCCTCCTCCCTGATGCCTCGGTTGTCTGTAGTTCAGCTCCAACTCTGAGCCCAAGCTGCTCAAAATTCAAATATTGCAGATATGTTTGTCCGAATCAAACAGGCATCCAGAAGTGTCCACATGCTACAGCTGTGACACATCACCTGTCCTGATATCCTTAAGATTTTCTAATTCACTTCGCTTTCACTTAACCAATTATTGGAAATCAGGGTCGCAGGGAGTGGGAGCGCTAGGAAGCATACACCCAGAATGGGACATACATCCACTGCAGGGCTTATACTCACAAACTCACACACTCACATTCACATATGCATATACACATAGACACACACAAACTGAAGGCCAATCCACCTAACCTACACATCTTGGATTATGGGAGGAGACTGGAGCACCTGGAGGAAACCCAAGCAGACACGGGGAAAATATGCAGACTCCACATAGATACGGGTTTGCATATCTGTGTGTGTGTGAGGGTGTATCTGTGTGCATATCTGTGTGGGTGAGCGTGTAACTGTGTGCGTATCTGTGTGGGTGAGCGTGTATCTGTGTGGGTGAGCGTGTATCTGTGTGCGTATCTGTGTGGGTGAGCGTGTATCTGTGTGGGTGAGCGTGTATCTGTGTGGGTGAGCATGTATCTGCGTATCTGTGCGACTCTGTGTACAACTCTGTGAGTGTGTATTGGTGTGAGCATGTGAATGTGTGAGTACATGAATGTGTGCATGTGCATATCTATATGTGTGCATGTATATGTAAATATATGCATGTGTGTGAAAGTTTGTGTATCTGTGAGAGTGTGTGTGGTGTGTGTGTGTATGCATGTGTATCTGTGAGTGTATCAACACAGCTGTGTGTATTTGATTTGATTTATTGTTGTCACATGTATTAACATACAGTGAAAAGTATTGTTTCTTGTGTGCTATACTGTTCATAGAGAAGGAAATGAGAGAGTGCAGAATGTAGTGTTACAATCATAGCCAGGGTGCAGAGAAAGATCAAATTAACACAAGGTAAGTCCATTCAAAAGTCTGACAGCTTCAAAAGTCTGACACTAGAAAGAATGCTTTCTATGGTGCATCTGCAAAAGTTGGTGAGAGTCGTAGCTGACATGCCAAATTTCCTTAGTCTTCTGAGAAAGTAGAGGTGTTGATGGGCTTTCTTAACTATAGTGTCAGCATGGCGGGGGGACCAGGACAGGTTGGTGATCTGGACACCTAAAAACTTGAAGCCCTTGGACCTTTCTATTTCGTCCTCATTGGTGTAAACAGGGGCATGTTCTCCTTTACACTTCCTGAAGTCGATGACAATTTCCTTTGTTTTGTTGACATTGAGGGAGAGATTATTGTTGCCGCACCAGTTCATCAGATTCTCTATCTCATTCCTGTACTCTGTCTCAACATTATTTAAAATCCAACACTATGGTGGTGTTGTCGCAAACATGAAAATCAAACGTGAGTTTCTCTGTCAGAATGTGCGCACATATTTGTGTGTGTGTGTGTGCTTATCTCTGTGCGTATATTTGTGTGTATGGGTGCATGTGTGTCTGTGTGTTATCATTGGTGTTAATCTGTGCATATGTGTATGCATGCACATATGTGTGTGTACACATATCTGCGAGTTTGCGTGTGTGTGTGTCTGTTGTGTGAGAGTATGCATCTGTGTATATGTGAGTATTTGTGTGAGTGAATGTGCATTTACAGTCTGTGCTTGCGCAGTCTCTGGGTGCCATCAACAAGTACCTCAATGTTTTCCAGGAAGGGCTTGGAAATATAAAGACAGCCAAAGCTAAGATGCTACACCGAAGGATTTTAGAGTGAAACCAGTTCCATTCTTCCTACTGCAAAAACTAGGATTGGAACTGGAATGTCTGGAAAAGCTGTGCATAAAAAGACCATACAGTTTGCAGAGTGGACCACACACATTGTTCCTATCCTTAAGCAGACTGATTTTGTGGAAACTATAAGCTTACTGTCAATAGTATTTCTAAATTTGACAGATGCCCCATGCCCCGAATTGAAGACCCCTGGATGCCAGGTTAATTGGGGGCCAAGCATTTTCGAAGTAGGACATGAGCCTTCCCGGAAATAAGTAACAATGAATATGCACAAAAGGCCTATACGAGTGCAGTCGCCTGCGCTTTGGAGTCTCGTCTGTATGTACCATTTTTCAATGGATCATGGTGAACATACTCCAGGGATTACCCCAAGTGGTGGGATATCTGGATGAATTGTGGACTTGCCAACTTTAAGGGCGTTCAAATGGTCAGTGGATAGGCATGTGGATAACATTGGAATAGTTTAGGTTAGAGGGTCATTAGATTGGTTCCACTGGTCAGCGCAACATCAAGGGCCAAAGGGCCTGTACTGCGCTGTAATGTTCTATGTCTTGGTCACAGGAACTTCAAAACATTAACACCTAGTAAACCTGGATTAGGTCTTATGGTGATTCCTAGAGATCGGGGTGTTCCTATAAAAGGAAAAATGTATCTTCCAATCAAGTGCTGTGACATATCTGGACAATTGGGTAGATGACAAAGATCTGGTGGAGGACAAGGTCAGCACTAACTCCAAGAAACCCCACGAATTGAAATCCTTCCTGGGATTAGCAAATTATTACGGGACGTTTATTCCAAATTTGGCTTCCTTACCTACCTCAGGAACATCAAAGGTGGTCTTGGGGTCACCATATTTGGAGGCTTTTCCATTTTGAGCCAAAAAGGACCTAACTGGGCTGCACATGGTTGGAGAGATAGAACAGAGAAGCCCATTGTGTACGCATCCAGGACCATCTCAGACACAGAGCAGAGGTATTACCAGATCGAGAAAGAGGGGTTGGTTGTCGTCTCCGGCATTAAAAAGTTCCATCAGTACATCTACAGGAGACATTTTATCATAGTAACTGAACATAAACCATTGCTGAGTCTTTTTAAAGAAGCCAAGGCGATACCACCCTATTGCTTCTGCTCAGATACAGCATTGCGTCTTGTAACTGACAGACTGTCCAATGGGAGAATCCGATAAAGTTATACAATGTTGGTCTGAGGAATCAGATGATCTCCTACAGGACTGCTTGGCGTCAGTGGACTGGTCAGTATTTAAAAACTCTGCGACCAGCCTGAACGAGTACCCCACTACAGTAACTGACTTCATTAGTAAGAGTGTAGGAGACTGTGTGCCAAAAAAGCAAATCTGTGTGTTTCCCAACCACGGATTAACAAGAATATCCACTAGTGACTGAAGCCTGAGGCTGTCAAGTTAGGCGACCCTGACGTACACAAAAAATCAGATATAATCTAAAGAGATCCATTAGAGATAGCAAAATACAGTATCAGACCAAGATAGAGTCCCAGGCTAGCCACACAAAGTCCCATCACCTATGGCAAGGTCTGCAAGACATAACAAGGCTGCAAGATGAAGGCATGTAAAATTGTCGGCACTAACACACTTCTCTCTGATGAGCTCAATGCATTCTATGCCCGTTTTGAGCAACAGGTCAGTGAGAACACACTCTCCGTCTCAAAGCCTTGGAGGAACCTGTATCCGAGGTCACCATTGCAGATATCAGATCAGCCTTCTCAAAAATCAACCCGCCAAAGCGACTGGCCCTGATGTGGTAGTCATGATGTGGAGATGCCGGCGTTGGACTGGGGTAAACACAGTAAGAAGTCCCACAACACCAGGTTATAGTCCAACCAATTTATTTGATAGTAATCCCACAAGCTTTCGGAAACGGTGTTCCTTTGTCAAGTGTTTGGAAGGTAACCAGACAAGATATCAAATACTGCGCAGACCAGCTGGCGGGGCTTTTGGCAGATATCTATAACCTCTCTTTACAACAATCAGAGGTCGTTAACTGCTTCAGGAAGGTGACTATCATCCCTGTAGCATAGAAAAGCCACGTAGATAAAAGCAAAATACTGCGGATGTTGGAACCTGAAAAAAAAACAGAAAATGCTGAAAAATCACAGCAGGTCTGACAGAGAGAATGGACGTGGAGATGCCGGCATTGGACTGGGATAAGCACAGTAAGAAGTCTCACAACACTAATTTAAAGTCCAACAGGTTTATTTGGTAGCAAATGCTACCAAAAGCTAGCTTTCAGAGCTCTGCTCCTTCATCAAGTGAATGTGAGTTTAGTTCAGAAACAGGGCATATAAAGACGCTTTGCAGTTCTTTACAGTGTCTTTATACGCTCTGTTTGTGAACAGAACTCCCACTTATCTGATGAAGGAGCAGCTCTCTTAAAGCTAGAGGTTTGTGCTACCAAATAAAGCTGTTGGACTTTAACCTGGTATTGTGAGACTTCTTACAGAGAGAATAGAGCCAATGTTTCAAGCCTAGATGACCCTTTGTCAAAGCTGAAAGCAAAAAAATCAGCAAAGTTATAACATGAGGGTGGGGGTGGGTTTGCTGTAATTGGTCAAAAGGAATGTAACTGAGGATAAAGACGGCTGATAGAGGAGATACAAGTGTCCATTAAATGATCAGAATGTGTGACTGGCAGAACAGAGGTACAAATGGCTCTGCCTGAGAAACATGGCAGTTGCCCTGAAACGAGGAATGGGAGCGGCAAGAAGGAGGGCTGGAAAAATGGAAGTGGGAATGAGGCTAATAATAATGGATGCATGAGATGAAACACCAGGATGGAAATGGGAAGGCAGTGACAGTGCACAGGGTGAAAAAGACAAACGGAAATTCCGTCAGAAAGAAGAGCAGTACTTCTTCAGGCTAGACATTCCTGGAAGAGAAATGACAGTGAGTTAACACTTAAAGCAAAGGCAAAATATTACGGATGCTGGAATCTGAAACAAAGACAGAAAATGCTGGAAAATCTCAGCAGGTCTGACAGCATCTGTGAGGAGAGATGGCTTTTGCTACCAAATAAAACCATTGGACTTTAGTTTGGTGTTGTGAGCCTTCTTACCGCGAGAATAGAGCAAGAGAGTCTGGAAGATCTTTCATCAGAACTAAGAGCAAAAAAAATTCAGCAACACTATGAACCAGACGGCATGCCTTAAAGACTATCACCTGGTGGTTCTGATGTCCATCATTATGAAGTGTTTAGAAAGGTTAGTGTTACGACACAGAGATTAATCTTCTTTACCTTGTGTCATAATCTGTTCCAATTATTTGGGAAGGTGTCGATTGTTCCTAATTAATGGTTAGAGGACCATTTATATAAAGACCTGATACTCGATTTAAAATGAATAAAGAGGTCTATAAAATAATCAGGGGCATAGATCAGCTAGATAGTCAACATGTTTTCCCAAAGGTAGGGGAGACTAAAACTAAAGGGCATGAGTTTAAAGCGAGAGGGGAGAGAACAGAAGTGTCCAGAGGGCAATTTTTTTCACACAGAGGGTGATGAGCATCTGGAACAAGCTGCTAGAGATAGTACTAGAGGTGGGTACAATTTAGTCTTTTAAAAAGCATTTAGACAGCTACATAGGTAAGATGGGTGTGGCATGGACAGGCTGGGTCGGAGGGCCTGTTTCCATGCTGTAAACTTCTGTGACTCTATGAGGTTTTACAGCATTCGGGAGTTTTGGAGTTCTTTGGTCTATTGTCTGTAAATGCTGTTTTGGTACTTTTCACTGATTAGATAGTTATTTATCTTAAGACCTATATGAAGCTGGCAGGGTTAAGAACTAACTACTCCAATTGATCTAACTGCCTTTACCTGCTTCAGGTGGTTGGGCTCTGCTTCTAGTTGAACTCCTGGATCAACCCCTGGTGGAAATGAACTCAAGGCAGTTGAATTCCTCTTTTATAAGGGGTGGGAATTATAGGACGGATGTCAGAGGTAGGTTCTTTACTCAGAGGGTAGTAAGGGCGTGGAATGCCCTGCCTGCAGCAGTTATGGACTCGCCAACTTTAAGGGCGTTCAAATGGTCAGTGGATAGGCAAATGGATAACATTGGAGTAGTTTAGGTTAGAGGGTCATTAGATTGGTTCCACTAATCGGCGCAACATCGAGGGCCGAAGGGCCTGTACTGCACTGTAATGTTCTATGTTCTATAATCCTTATGACCTATCAACATTCCTGTACTCGGACTGGCCTGAGGTTGACAACAATAGCCAATTCAAATCTGATAGGTTCCTTCTAGCCGATTGTCTTCTTTAAACTCATGGGCTAACAGAATGCAAAAACCTGCAGAGCCAGTTACCGAGGCAACCCTGATGCTTTCAGTCTCAAACAAATGTTGCAACTTAGAGTCTGTGTGTACTCTGCATTTTAAACATTTAAGCATTGAACAAGACTAGCTTTTGAAGGCACTGACACAACCAGCTTTTAAAGGGACCACACACTGTTGTTTCCCCGTGTTTGTAAAATTATAAACATCGTAAATACTGATAAAGTGCTAAGCATTTGAATCTCAACAGCCTATCGGATTTGAATTTGGTGCTTTGACAACCTGTAAACCAATCCTATTGTGCGAATTTTGCTATGTCATCAGGGGTATAAATGCCACCACTCCCAGCTTCAAAGCACCAGAAGCCACAAGAAGGCTGCCTGCCAGCACCATACAGCTAGACAGACACAAGACAGACAACTGGCAGCCAATGTAACAGCCACATTTTATGTCTTTGAAAGAAAGTCTCATTTCATCTCAGAAGCACAGAAGAAAGAAGATTCTGGGAAGATGACAAACCTGATTGCCATTTGAGAGTGGCTATAAAAGTTCTATTTTCTTTTTGTTAATAAGTGGGAATAGTAATTTTCTAAACAGCATTTCATTAGAATAGTGTTTTATTCAGTCTGCTAATAGTTTAGTTTACTGTTAGTTAGAAAATAAAGTATTACTTGTTTCTTTTAAAGAGAGTCCCAGTGAGTTATTTTTGATTGAACCACTAAAAATTGCTGTAGGGAGATTGTACTATTTCTCGCATACTCTTTAAAAGATTATGAAAAGGAGGGAGGTATTTATCTTTGGGTGGTTGAGAATTAGTAGTTAGAGAGAAGATTACCCTCCCCTTCATAACATCCTTGAGTATTTTATACTTTTTTACAGACATTCTGTACATCTTTATAAATTCACAGCAGTTAATCATGGCACAGATCAAATCCAGCCTTCCAGATTTCCTGGATCCATTACAGTTTGCCTACCACCACAACAGGCCCACAGCAGACATCATCTCCCTGGCCTTATACTCAACCCTGGAACACTTTGACACACAGACACTCTATATCAGACTCCTATTTATTGACTGCAGCTCAGCCTTCAACATCATTATTCCGACAAAAATTAATCTCCAAACGCCCTGGCCTGGGACTCGGCTCCCTCCTCTTTGACTGGACCCTAGACTTCCTAACCCACAGACTATGGTCAGTAAGGATAAGCGACAACACTTCCTCCACGATCATCCTCAAGACCGGTGCCCCACAAGGCTGTGTTCTTAGCCCCCTACTTTACTCCTTATACACCTATGACTGTGTGACCAAATTCCCCTCCAATTCGATTTTCAAGTTTGCTAATGACACCACTGTAGTGGGTCGAATCTCAAACAATGATGAGATAGAGTACAGGCAAGAGATAGATAATATGGTGAATTAGTGCAATGACAATAATCTCTCCCACAGTGTCAACAAAACAAAGGAGACAGCCATCAACTTCAGGAAGCATAGAGCAAAACATGCCCCTGTTTACATCAATAGGGATGAAGTGGAAATGGTTGAGAGCTTCAAGTTTCTAAGTGCCCAGATCACCAACAATCTGTCCTGGACCCTACATGCCAATGCTATAGTTAAAAAAGTCCATCAATGCCTCTACTTTCTCAGGAAGCTAAGGAAATTTGGCATGTCAGCTACGACTCTCACCAATTTTTATAGACACACCGTAGAAAGCATCTTTTCTGGTTGTATCGCAGCTTGGTATGACTCCTGCTCTGTCCAAGATCCAAAAAAACTACAAAGGGTCATGAACGAAGCCTAGTCCATCATGCAAACCAGTGTCACATCCATTGACTCCGTCTACACTTTCCACAGCCTATGAAAAGCAAGCAGAATAGTTAAGGACCCCTCGCACATTGGACATTCTCTCTTCCATCTTCTTCCTCAGGACAAAGATACCAAAGTCTGAGGTCACGTACCAAACGACTCAAGAACAGTTTCTTCCCTGCTGCCATCAGACTTCTGAACGGACTAACCTTGTATTAAGTTGATCTTTCTTTACACCCTAGCTACAACTGTAACACTACATACTGCACTTTTTCCTTTCCTTCTCTATGTACGGTATGCTTTGTCTGTATAGTGAACAAGAAACAATACTTTACATTGTGTACTAAAACATATGACTATAATAAATCAAATCAAATCCTAGAGCACTGCCAAGGGACTCAGATAGCTAATATTGATGCACTGAGACGCCAGCCATAAACCCGGCTTCATTACCAGCTGTGGAAGAGGTTTCAATGACCTTGAATTTACTGGGACACTTTGCCAATGTCTGCGAGACAAATCAAGGCCTGGACACAAAAGGACACAGTCCTGTCTAAAACATATAATATTACATGGGGGATTCAGAAGCCCTCAGATGAAATGAAACAGTATTTGACAAAGAAAGATGAGCTCATGTTGCGGATGGCACCATCCTCTGGCATTCTCATATAGTTGTCCCTCACGCAGGGCGATGACGATATTTATGCAATGACACCCTGGAGTCTCCAAGATGAAAACGCCAGCCAAGTGTTGCATATGGTGGTCCAGTCTTGATCCAGACATTACCAATTTGGCCAGACAGTGTGAGCCATGCCGAGAGAATCAACCCCACTCCCTTAGCCTTCCCCTACATCCATGGGAGTAGCCCGGTAAGCCCTGGGTGTGAGTGCGTGTGGACTTCACCAGGCTTTTTATGGACTCCATGTTTTCAATTATGGCTGACATGCACTGCAAATGGTTGGAGACGCACTGAATGAACGCCACCCCTTCCTATGCTACCATTGAGAAACTATGACAAAGTTCCTGCATGCATAGGATACCTGAGGTCCTGGTCTCTGACAATGGCAATGCCCGTACTAGCATCAAGTTTCAGACCTTCATGTTTTTCAATGGAATCAAAGGCACAAGTCAGGAGTGTGATGGAATATTCTCCACTTGCCTGGATGGGTGCTGCTCCAACAACACTCAAGAAGCTTGAGTGTTATTGGAACAGCACAAAGCAGCTCGCTTGATTAGCACCACATCCACATCCACTCCATCATCAATGCTCAGTAGCAGCAGTGTGTACTATCTACAAGATGCACTGTAGCAATTCACCAAAAATCCTTAGACAGCATCTTCTAAACCCATGACCACTTTCTTCTAGAAGGACAAGGGCAATGGACACAGGGGAACAACTTTCAACAAAGAACAAAAACAGCCCAGGAAACAGGCCCTTCGGTCCAACAAAGGGTCGAGTCACTAGGGTCCAGTCACTCACCATCCTGACAGTCGCTGGGTCAAAATCCTGGAATTCCCTCCCTAACGGTATTTTGGATCAACCCACAGAATATGGATTGCAGCAATTCAAGAAGGCAGCTCATCAACACCTTGTCAAGGGCAACTAGGGATGGGCAATAAATGCTGGCCAACCAGTGACACCCATAGTGGCTGGGATGTTGCTGGGGTGTTGAGGCCATTCCATGGGGTGGGGATGCTTCCACTTTTAACTGTTGGTATCGTGCCTGACCTGTCAGACTGATGCCGTGGAGCCATTCCATTATTTTTTAACTAGATGCTGGAAAATATAGCAGAGGAAAGTGTTCCTGGGACCAGCTTTCCCACCAGCTGTCACTCTGCAAACATGGAAAAATTCCACCGTTTTGAGTATATATTTGCTGCTTCTCACTTACATTAAATGGTTTCTGTACAGTGTCCCAGTCATCCCCACTGTCGTTCGGAGGCGCTGCACTTTCTTATTTTCCTTAATATGTTGCAGAATAACAGCCAGAGTAGCTGCACAAAGATGGGCTGAGCGAAATGAAACGATGCTGCAGATATGTTTCACAGCAGTTACATCGTCCTCAGATGCCTCAATGTCCAGTTTCTTCAACAGATCCTTGGCATTCTCCAGACCTTTGTGTAAACTGAAAAATAACAAAATGTCAGCTTCTGCTTAACACTGATTGCAACATGATTGTGTGGAGAAAGTAACTGAGCGGGGGGATGTAACTGAGGGGGGGGGGATGTAACTGAAGGGGGAGAGAATGTAACTGAGGGAGGGGGGATGTAACTGAGGGGGGGGGATGTAACTGAGGGGAGGGAATGTAACTGAGGGGGGGATGTAACTGAGGGGAGGGAATGTAACTGAGGGGAGGGAATGTAACTGAGGGGAGGGAATGTAACTGAGGGGAGGGAATGTAACTGAGGGGAGGGAATGTAACTGAGGGGGGAGAGAATGTAACTGAGGGGGGGATGTAACTGAGGGGAGGGAATGTAACTGAGGGGAGGGAATGTAACTGAGGGGAGGGATGTAACTGAGGGGAGGGATGTAACTGAGGGGGGGGGATGTAGCTGAGGGAGGGGAGAATGTAACTTTGAAGGGAGGATGAATGTAACTGAGGGGGGAGAAACATAGAACATTGCAGCACAGTACAGTCCTTCGGCCCTCAATGTTGTGCCGAGCTATGTCCAAACTCAAGATCAAGCTATTCCACTCCCTGTCATTCTGCTGTGCTCCATGTGCCTATCCCATAACCGCTTGAAAGTTCCTAAAGTGTCTGACTCCACTATCACAGCAGGCAGTGTAATCCACACCCCAACCACTCTCTGAGTGGAGAATCTACCTCGGACATCCCTCCTATATCTCCCACTATGAACCTTATAGTTATGCTCCCTAGTAACAGCTACATCCACCCAAGGAAATAGTCTCTGCACGTCCACTCTATCTATCCCCCTCATCATCTTATAAACCTCTTTATTATTAAGAGGTTCTTATATTCTTATTAAGTTGCCTCTCATCCTCCTCCGCTCTAAAGAGAAAAGCCCCAGCTCCCCCAACCTTTCCTCATAAGACCTTCCCTCCAAACCAGGCAGCATCCTGGTAAATTTCCTCTGCACTCTCTCCAATGCTTCCACATCCTTCTTATAGTGAGGTGACCAGAATGGAACACAATATTCCAAATGTGGTCTCACCAACGTCTGGTGTAGTTGCAGCATAACCCCACATCTCTTAAACTCAAACCCCGTTAATAAACGCTAACACACTATAAGCCTTCTTCACAGCTCTATCCACTTGAGTGGCAGCCTTCAGAGATCTGTGGATATGAACCCCAAGATCTCTCTGTTCCTCAACATTCCTCAGAACCCTGCCGTTGACCCTGTAATCCGCATTCAGGTTTGTCCGACCAAAATTAATCACCTCGCACTTATCAGGGTTAAACTCCATCTGCCACTTTTTTGCCCAGCTCTGCATCCTATCAATGTCTCTTTGCAGCCTACAAGAGCCCTCTACCTCATCCACTACTCCACCAATCTTGGTGTCATCAACAAATTTACGAACCCACCCTTCAGCCCCCTCTTCCAAGTCATTGATAAAAATCACAAATAGCAGAGGACCCAGCACTGATCCCTGTGGTACACCGCTGGTAACTGGCCTCCAGTCTGAAAATTTCCCCTCTACCACCACTCTTTGTCTTCTATGAGACAGCCAGTTTCTTATCCAATTGGCCAAATTTCTCTCTATCCCACACGTCCTTATCTTCATGAGCCTGCCGTGGGGAACCTTATCAAACACCTTACTAAAATCCATGTATACGACATCAACTGCTCTACCTTCATCTACACACTTAGTTACCTTCTCAAAGAATTCTATCAAATTTGTGAGGCAGGACTTACTCCTCACTAAACCATGCTGACTATCCCGGATTAAATGGAATCTTTCCAAATGGTCATAAATCCTATCCCTTTCCATTAACTTACTGACCACCAAAGTAAGATTAACTGGCCTATAATTACCAGGGTCATTCCTATTTCCTTTCTTGAAAAGAGGAACAACATTTGCCACAATGTAACTGAGGGGGGAGAGAATGTAACAGAGACCAGGAGCAGCGGTCTGGAGGTCAGTGGGCAGGAGGAGCGGTCTGGAGGTCAGTGGGCAGGAGCAGCGGTCTGGGGGTCAGTGGGCAGGAGCAGCGGTCTGGAGGTCAGTGGGCAGGAGGAGCGGTCTGGGGGTCAGTGGGCAGGAGCAGCGGTCTGGGGGTCAGTGGGCAGGAGGAGCGGTCTGGGGGTCAGTGGGCAGGAGGAGCGGTCTGGGGGTCAGTGGGCAGGAGGAGCGGTCTGGGGGTCAGTGGGCAGGAGGAGCGGTCTGGGGGTCAGTGGGCAGGAGCAGCGGTCTGGGGGTCAGTGGGCAGGAGGAGCGGTCTGGGGGTCAGTGGGCAGGAGTAGCGGTCTGGGGGTCAGTGGGCAGGAGCAGCGGTCTGGGGGGTCAGTGGGCAGGAGCAGCGGTCTGGGGGTCAGTGGGCAGGAGCAGCGGTCTGGGGGTCAGTGGGCAGGAGCAGCGGTCTGGGGGTCAGTGGGCAGGAGCAGCGGTCTGGGGGTCAGTGGGCAGGAGCAGTGGTCTGGGGGTCAGTGGGCAGGAGCAGCGGTCTGGGGGTCAGTGGGCAGGAGCAGCGGTCTGGGGGTCAGTGGGCAGGAGCAGCGGTCTGGGGGTCAGTGGGCAGGAGCAGTGGTCTGGGGGTCAGTGGGCAGGAGCTTTGTCAGGAAAGGGATCATTCAGATATTGTAGTTAAAGGGGGGAGTGTGAAATATGAGGTACAGTAGGTATTATGAGAGAGGACGTACTGGAAGGACTGTATTCTTGGAGATGGATAAATCACCAGGGCTGGATGGATTGTGTCACAGGCTGTTGAAGGAAGTCAGGGAGGAAATAGCAGAACGTTAGCTGAAGTTGTAACTGAGGTGTATAAAATTATGAGGAGCCTAGACAGGGTTTCCCCTGGTGGAGAGGTCTGTTACCAGGGGCATAACTTTAAGGTGATTAACAGAAGGATTCAAGGGGGCATGAGGAAAAACTTTTTCACCCAGAGGATGAGCATTTGGAGTTTGCTGTTGAGGCTGATAGTCAATTAAAAGATATCTGGATCTGCACCTAAAGAGCTGGAACCAGGTGATGGAAAATGGGATTAAAATGAGTGGCTAGTTTTTTTTGTGCTAACACAGACATAATGGGCTGAATGGCCTCTTTCTGCACTGTAACGTTGCTAGGTTCTAGGTGCAGTTTGTAGCAGGGGTTTGGGAAGTATCTGGTGGCCAGAAGCAGGTGTTGTGGAATCTTCAAAGACCACAGTAAGGCTGAGAAGGTCCCAGGGAACCATCTTGATGGATCTGGTGAGGATATTGGGGGGGCAATGGCATAATGGTATTGTCACCAGACTAATAATCCAGAGACCCAGGGTAACGTTCGGACCCTGGTTCAAATCCCACCACAGCAGATGTTGAAATTTAAACTCAGTAAAAATCTGGAATTAAAAGTGCAACGATGCCATGAAACCATTGTTGATTTGTTGTAAAATCCCGGCTGGTTCACTAACATTCATTAGAGAATACTGCTAATAACAAATGAATCGTGATATTAATAAACAAGTTTCAGATGTACGGTGATCCTGACAAAGGAGCTTCAGTGGAATATTTATTCAGGCACAGGGACTTGGAAAGAACTGTGATCTTAAAGAAACAGCTTCAAATAAATCGTGATCTTGATAAAACAACTTCAAACGAATTGTAATCCTAACAGGAATTTCAAAGGTGTAGTGATCCTACCAAACTAGGTTCAAATGAATAGTGATCTTTAAAAAGGAGATGAATAAGAACCTTTTAATAAAGGGGCTTCAGAGGATTAGTGATCTTAAAAAGCTGCGATAATAACAATGGAACTTCAAATGGAAAGGGCCTCAGAGGAGTAGTGACCCCAACAGGAACAATTAAACAAATGGCCATCTTAACAGAGGATCCTCAGTTGAACTGTGAGTCTAACAGAGCTCTGAGGAAAGGTCATCCAGACTCAAAACGTTGGCTCTATTCTCTCTCCACTGATGCTGTCAGACCTGCTGAGATTTTCCAGCATTTTCTGTTTTAGTTTCAAATTAATTATGGTCCTAACAAACAAGCTACAAGTGAATCGCTATCCCACCAAAGAGCTGCTGATTAATAGTCACCCTGACAATGAAATTTGAGGAATAGTGATATAAATAACAGACCTCTAAACAAATAGCAATGTTGACAATGAAGGTCAGATGAATGGTGATCCTGACAAAGGAGCTTTAGATGAAATGTAATCCTAGGGGTATAACTTCAAAGCTCCATTATTGGGTATTAGAGGGTATAAGTTGTTAGAAGGAATCCTGAGAGAGGATCTACAGGCATTTAGAGAGGCAAGGACTGATTAGGAACAGACTTGTGAGTGGAAAATTATGTCTCATAAATGTGATTGATTTTTTTGAAGGGGGAAAGGAGATGAGTGCTGTTGACATTATCCACCTGGATTTTAGCAAGGCCTTTGACAAAGGTATCGCATGGTAGGTTGTTGTATAAGGTGGGATCCAGGGTGAGGTAGTTAACTGGATACAAAATTGGCTTGATGACAGAAGCCAGAGGATGGTCGTAGAGACTTGTTTTTCAAACCAGAGGCCTGTGACCAGTGGTGTGCCTCAGGGATCAGTGCTGGGTCCAGCATTATTTGCCATTTATATTAATGATTTGGATGAGAATTTAGGAGACATCGTTAGTAAGTTTGCAGATGACACAAAGATTGGTGATGTAGTGGACAGTGAAGAAGGTTACCTAGGATTGCAACGGGATCTTGCTCAATTAGGCCAGTGGATAATGAATGGCAGATGGAGTTTAATTTAGACAAATGTGAGGTGATGCATTTTGGTAGATTGAACCAGGGCAGGACTTACTCAGTTAATGGTAGGGCGTTGGGGGAGTTATAGAACAAAGAGATCGAGGGGTACATGTTCATAGCTCCTTGAAAGTGGAGTCACAGGTGGACAGAGTGGTGAAGAAGGCATTTGGCATACTTGGTTTCATCGGTCAGAACATTGAACACAGGAGTTGAGAATCTTGTTGAGATTGCAATAAGGCATTGATAAGGCCACACTTGGGTTACTATTTACAGGTCTGGTCACCTTATTCTAGAAAGGATATTATTAAACTAGAAAGAGTGCAGAAAAGATTTACTAGGATGCTATCAGGACTTGATGGATTGAGTTATAAGGAGACGCTGGATAGACTGCTACTTTTTTCCCTGGAGCGTAGAAGATTAGGGGTGATCTTAAAGAGGTCTATAAAATAATGAGGGGCAGAGATCAGCTACATAGTCAATATCTTTTCCCAAAAGTAGAGGAGTCTAAAACTAAAGGGCATAGGTTTAAGGTGAGCAGGGAGCGATACAAAAGGATCCAGACGGGCAATTTTTTTCACACAGTAGAGTGTTTGGAACAAGCTGCCGGAGGCTTTTAAAAAGATGGGTATAGAGGGACGTGGGCCAAATGGGCAATTGGCAACTTGCTTACTGATTTTAAAAAAGGATGACATGGACAAGTTGGGCCGAAGGGCCTGTTTCCATGCTGTAAACTCTATGACTCTATGAAATGAATAGTGATCCTATCAGAAGAGCTTCAGATGATTAAAATGTGGGATTTTAGTGATAATTCCAAAGGATAATTCCTCGGATGGAGAAAGCTAGCACGAGGGGGCATGGCTTTAAATTAAGGGGGGGTAGTTATAGGACGGATGTCAGGGGTAGGTTCTTTACCCAGAGGGTGGTGAGGGATTGGAATGCCCTGCCTGCTGCAGTTGTAAATGCGCCTAGTTTGGGGGCGTTTAAGAGATCCGTGGATAGGTTTATGGATGGAAAGGGTTTGGTTTAGGTTAGAGGGTCATTGCTTTTTGACTGGTCGGCGCAACATCGTGGGCCGAAGGGCCTGTTCTGCGCTGTAATGTTCTATGTTCTATTTATGTTCTATCTTCAACTGAATGCTGATCTTTATAAAGGAGTTTCACAGAAATTGGGGTCTTATCAAAATTGCTTCATCAACTGACTCGTGATCTGAAAAAAGCTACTTCAAATGAACAGTGATTCTGACAAAGAAGCTTCAGATGACTATTTCTCGCCCTACCCTCTCACTATCCCCCCCTCAACATCCAGCCCCCTTGCTGCCCCACCCCTCACCACCCCACCCCAACCTCCTCACCACCCCGCCCCCCACCCCACCATACGCTCATCACCCCACCCTCCCACCACCTCACCACCCCGCCCCCCCACCCCACCCCAACCTCCTCACCACCCCGCCCCCCACCCCACCATACGCTCATCACCCCACCCTCCCACCACCTCACCACCCCGCCCCCCCACCCCACCCCAACCTCCTCACCACCCCGCCCCCCACCCCACCCCAACCTCCTCACCACCCCGCCCCCCACCCCACCATACGCTCATCACCCCACCCTCCCACCACCTCACCACCCCGCCCCCCCACCCCACCCCAACCTCCTCACCACCCCGCCCCCCACCCCACCCCAACCTCCTCACCACCCCGCCCCCCACCCCACCATACGCTCATCACCCCACCCTCCCACCACCCCGCCCCCCCACCCCACCCCAACCTCCTCACCACCCCGCCCCCCACCCCACCCCAACCTCCTCACCACCCCGCCCCCCACCCCACCATACGCTCATCACCCCACCCTCCCACCACCTCACCACCCCGCCCCCCCACCCCACCGCAACCTCCTCACCACCCCGCCCCCCACCCCACCATACACTCATCACCCCACCTCACCACCCCTCCTCCCCACCCCATTCCCCTCACAACCCTGTCCCCCCACCCCACCTCACCATCCCACCTCCTGCACCCTCCCTCACCACCCCACCCTCCCACCTTCCTTCCTCCCCTCATCTTCTCGCCCTCCTACCCCGTCCCCCACCTGCCTCACAGCAGCTTTCTGTAAGGTGCTATTTTGAATACTGTTCTGTCACAGTTACTCTGTTGCTCTTACTTCTCCAAAGCGATAACGTCAGCGGTTGCAATGGATCCTTTGGTGAGAAGTTTGGGTGAAAGCTTCCCTTTGAATAACATGCCGTTTCGAATTATGTTCACCATGATAATCCTCACAAGTTCTCCCAGATACAGACCAGAAATCATTTTCTCAAACCTGCAAGATCACAAGGAAATGCAGCGTTAGGTGTTGTCACTCAAGAAGCGAGAATTCTCACAACACCGGGTTAAAGTCCAACCAGTTTATTTGATAGTAATAAATAGAACCTTACACTCACCTGACGAAGGAACACCATTTCCAAAAGCTTGTGGGTTTACTATCAGATAAACCTGTTGGACTCTAACCTGGTGTTGTGAGACTTCTTACTGTGTTTACCCCAGTCCAACGCTGGCATCTCCACATCATCACTCAGTAAGCACATTCAGCACTTTCGTCTCTTCATTTATGTTCCTCATTCTTTCTGGCACAGAGGTCACTGGGTACCAGTGGAGCAATGGGTCCCACTGGACCAAAGGATGCCAGTGGACCAACCATATCTTTGTTTCTTTCTACATAAACCAAGGGTTTGAGTGTTAGTTGTTCAATCATGGGAAACACAGGGAGAGAGGAAGTATCAATGGGATTAGCACCTTTGAAGTGGAGAAATCACCAATTTATCCACTTCAAAGTGGTCAGAACATTGGACTCGGGAGTTGGGATGTCTTATTGAAGTTGTATAAGACATTGATTAGGCCAGACTTGGAATACTGTGTACAGGTCTGGTCACCCTATTATAGAAAGGAAATTGTTAAACTAAAAAGAATGCATAAAAAATTTACTCAGACACTACCAGGACTTAATAGTTTGAATTATAAGGAGAGGCTGGATAGACTGGGACATTTTTCGCTGAAGTATAGGAGACTTGGGGGTGATCTTGTTGAGTTCTGTAAAATGATGAGGGGTGTAGATCAGCTACATAGACAATATCTTTTTCCAAAGGTAGGGGAGTCTAAAACTAGAGGGCATAGATTTAAGGTGAGAGGGGAGAGATACAAAAGTGAATTGAATTCCAGGCTATTAAAAGAAGTCAGGGAGGAATTGGTGAAGGGCTATCATTTTCCAGTCTTCACTGCATGTGGCTCTGGTGTTAGAGGATTGGAGCATTGCTAACATTGTGTACCTTGGTTTAAAAATGGAATGAGGAATAGACCAAATAATGTCAGGCCCGTCAGTCGATCCCCAGTCATGGACAAATTATTAGAATCAAGTCTGAGAGACTGGCTAAACTGTCACTTAGGCATAGATTAATCAAGTATATAGTCAGTTTGGATTTGCTGAGGGACAATAGTGTCTGATTAACTTGAGTTGATTATTTGAGGGGGGAATGAGGATTGATGAGGATAATACAGTTGATGTGATCTACTTGGATTTTGGCAAGGCTTTTGACAAGGTCCCACAGAGCAGACTGGATGTTTGCAGTGGGGTTCCACTTTACTCAGTACTAATTCCCCAGCTTTTTGTGACAGTTTTTGATGATTTGAGAGTGAATGTAGGCAACCTGATTGAGGCATTTGCAGATGATACTAAAATTCGCCATATAGCTTGTTAGAATGTAACCGGTGACAACTTTGAATTGGATGTAATGTGACCAATGGGAACAGGATGTAAGGGTCAGCTGACCCAATAAACCATGGAACCAATCACAGAGAGATGTAATAGTCAGCTGACCAGCTGATTCACTATAAATAAGGAACTATGTAGAGTTGGGGGGAGCTCAGGGTTAGGTTATGTTTGGAGTAATGATGTCCCTTCATTAAACCCTTTCTTTGATTATAAGTTGGAGTAAGTTTTGAGTATTTTCATTAGCTGTGTTTTGAAGAATTCTTTGTGATGAAACATAGCTGACAATAAGGAGAGAATGAAAAGTAGCAAATTAAATTCAACCCAGAGAAGTGTGAGGTAATGCATTTGGAGAGGTCAAACAAGGTAAAGAATAACCTAATAAATAGGAGGCTACTGAAAAGTATAGTGAGACACTTTGGAGTTAATGAAGATAAGACAGGTCAATAAGGTGGTTATGAAGGCCTATGAAATAGTTTAGAACCATAGAAAATTACAGCACAGAAACAGGCCTTTTGGCCCTTCTTGTCTGTGCTGAACCATTTTTTTTTGCCTAGTCCCACTGACCTGCACTTGGACCATATCCCTCCACTCCCCTCTCATCCATGAACCTGTCCAAATTTTTCTTAAATGTTAAAAGTGACCCCGCATTTACCACTTTATCCGGCAGCTCATTCCACACTCCCACCACTCTCTGCGTGAAGAAGCCTCCCCCCCCGCCTAATATTCCCTTTAAACTTTTCCCCTTTCACCCTTAACCCATGCCCTCTGGTTTTTTTCTCCTCTAGCCTCAGTGGGAAAAGCCTGCTTGCATTCACTCTATCTACACCCATCAAAATCTTATACACCTCTATCAAATCTCCCCTCATTCTTCTACGCTCCAGGGAATAAAGTCCTAACCTATTCAATCTCTCTCTGTAACTCAGCTTCTCAAGTCCCGGCAACATCCTTGTGAACCTTCTCCGCACTCTTTCAACCTTATTTACATCCTTCCTGTAACAGGTGACCAAAACTGTACACAATACTCTAAATTCAGCCTCACCAATGCCTTATACAACCTTACCATAACACTCCAACTTTTATACTCGATACTCCAATTTATAAAGGCCAATGTACCAAAAGCACTCTTTACAACCCTATCCACCTGTGATGTCATTTTTAGGGAATTATGTATTTGTATTCCCAAATCCCGCTGTTCTACTGCACTCTTCAGTGTCCTACCATTTACCTTGTCTGTTCCACCTTGGTTTGTCCTTCCAAAGTGCAATACTTTACACTTGTCTGCATTAAACGCCATCTGCCATTTTCTAGTTGGTCCAAATCCCTATCTGAGCTTTGAAAACCTTCCTCACTGTCCATTACACCTCCAATCTTTGTATCATCAGCAAATTTGCTGATCCAATTTACCACATTATCATCCAGATCATTGATATAGATGTCAAACAACAATGGACCCAACACCGATCCCTGCGGCACTCCACTAGTCACAGGCCTCCACTCAGAGAAGCAATCCTCCACAAACACTGTCTGGCTCAATGGATGAAGCCAATGTCTAATCTGATTTACTCCCTCTCCATGTATACCTAGCGACTGAACCTTCCTAACTAACCTCCCATGTGATAGTCACTGAGCTGTTGTGGTGCCCATCTGCTGGTCCAGTTTTAAGCACACACAACAACACAAAGTACTAGGCCACTCTCGAAACATCCAAGAGCAGCCCACGCACGACCCACCGTGTGTATGCCCCTCATTAGACAACAAGGTGGACCGACACAACTGTGGAGTAAAAGAGACAAAACATCAACATGCAGCATTATATTTCCAGTATCGTCCCGAGGCTCTGACCCTTTTTAAAACCGTCTCCTATAACCTTCCATCCCTGTTTCACTCATGTGTCTATCTAAGTAAACCTTAAACAAGTCCAGCGTGCCTGCCTCCACCACCTTACTTGGCAGTGTATTCCATACCCCCACGACCCTCTGTGTGAAAAACCTCCCTCTAGCATCCAAATTATACTTCTGCCCCCTCACCCTTAGCTCGTGACCCCTCGTGATATTTGTCTCCAATCTAGGGAAAAGCCTGCCACTGTTGACTCTATCTATACCCTTCATTATTTTATACACCTCTATCAGATCCCCCCTTAATCTCCATCTTTCTAAGGAAAAGAGCCCCAGTTTACCCAATCTTTCCTCATAACCCAGTCCTTCCATACCAGGCAGCATCCTGGTAAACCTCCTCTGCACTCTCTCCAGAGTCTCCACGTCCTTCCAGTAGTAAGGTGACCAGAACTGGACGCAGTACTCCAAATGCGGTCTAACCAACGTTCTGTACAACTGTAGCATTAGACGCCAGCTCTTATACTCTATACCCCTTCCTATAAAGGTTAGCATTCCGTAAGCTTTCTTCGCAACCTTCTCCACCTGGGTTGCCACCTTCAGAGACTTGTGCACTTGCACTCCGAGGTCCCACTGCATTTCTATACTCTTAATTGTGTCTACCTTTTATCATGTAACTCCTCCCTGCATTATTCCTTCCAAAATGCATCACCTCGCATTTGTCAGGATTAAATTCCATCTGCCATCTATCTGCCCAATATACCAGCCTATCTATATCCTGCTGTGTCGCCTAACAATCCTCCTCACTATCCGCCAATCCTGCCATCTTGGTGTCATCTGCAAACTTGCTGATCACACCACGTACGCCCTCTTCCAAGTCACTTATATATATTACGAAGAGAAGAGGTCCCAGTACTGAGCCCTGCGGCACACCAGTGGTGACAGACCTCCAGCTAGAAAAGGACCCTTCCACTACTACTCTCTGTCTCCTGTTGCCTAGCCAGTTTTCAATCCATCTAGATATCTGTCCCTGTATCCCATGTGCCTTAACCTTTTCTACCAGCCTACCGTGAGGGACTTTGTCAAACGCCTTACTGAAATCCATATAGACGACATCAACGGCTCGTCCATCGTCAACCGTTTTTGTCACCTCCTCGAAAAATTCTATCAGATTTGTAAGGCAAGACCTCCCCTGAACAAAGCCATGCTGCGTATCCCTAATCAGATCGCAACGCTCCAAATGCTTATACATCCTATCCCTAAGAATTTTTTCCAACAATTTTCCTACCACCGATGTCAAACTCACTGGCCTATAATTACCAGGGTTATCCCTACTGCCCTTTTTAAACAGCGGTACCACATTAGCTAACCTCCAGTCCTCTGGGACCTCACCTGTGTCCAAAGAAGAGACAAAGATTTGCGTCAGAGGCCCAGCAATTTCATCTTTCACCTCCCTAAGCAGCCTGGGATAAATACCATCAGGCCCCGGAGATTTATCAGTTTTTATGCTACCTAAAAACCCTAACACTTCCTCCCTCGTAATGGATATTTCCTTCAACTGATCTACAGCTCCGTCCAACACACCAAGCCCCTCTCCTTTGTGAATACCGACGCAAAGTATTCATTCAGGATCTCCCCCATTCCCTCAGACTCTAAGCACAGTTCCCCTCCTCTGTCCCTAAGAGGACTTATTTTCCCTCTAACCACCCTCTTGTTCCTAATGTAAGAGTAAAACGCCTTTGGATTTTCCTTAATCCTATCAGCCAAAGCAATTTCATGCCCCCTTTTCACCCTTCTAACTCCCCTTTTGAGCTCCCTCCTGCTCTCTCTATATTCCTCCAGTGCTCTCTCTGTTCCCAGTTGCTTAGACCTAACATATGCCTCTCTCTTCTTCCTGACCAAGTCCTCAATATCCCCTGTAATCCACGGCTCTCTAATCCTGCCTTTCCCATCCTTCCTCTTTACCGGCACGTCTTTCCTGCAACATTTTCAGTTTTCCCTTGAAAGCCTCCCACTTGCCAACCGTGGACTTACCCGCTAACAACCCCTCCCAATCAGTGTCCTTCAGCTCCTGCCTAATCCGGCTATAGCTCGCCTTCCCCCAGTTTAGCACCCTCCCCTTCGGACGGCACTCATCCTTTTCCATTAGTATCCTAAAGTAGACAGAGTTGTAGTCACTATTAGCCACATGTTCACCTACTGCAACCTCAACCACCTGACCAGGCTCATTGCCCAGAACTAAATCCAGTATCGCCCCCTCTCTAGTCAGGCTAGTTACGTACTGCTCCAAGGACCCTTCCAGCACACACTGAACTTGCAGGGGCCCTGGCAGACATATTTAAAATGTCAGTATTCACGGGGGAGGTGCCGGATGATTGGACGATGGCTCATGCTGTTCAGTTGTTTAAAAAAGGCTCCAAAAGAAATCCGGGAAATTATAGGCCAGTAAGTTTGATGTCGGTGGTGGGCAAGTTATTGGAAGGTGTGATAAGGAATAGGATCTACAAATATTTGGATAGACAGGGACTTACAGGGAGAGTCAACATGGCTTTGTGTGTGGTAGGTCATGTTTGACCAATCTATTAGAGATTTTTGAGGAGGTCACCAGGAAAGTGGATGAAGGGAAGGAAGTGGATGTTGTCTACCTGGATTTCAGCAAGGCCTTTGACAAGGTCCCTCGTGGGAGGTTAGTTAGGAAGGTTCACTCGCGAGGCATACATGGGGAGGTAGTAAATTGGATTATACAGTGGCTCAATGCAAGAAGCCAGAGAGTGGTTGTGGAGGATTGCTTCTCTGAGTGGAGGCCTGTGACTACTGGTGTGCCGCAGGGATCGGTGTTGGGTCCATTGTTGTTTGACATCTATATCAATGATCTGGATGATAATGTGGTAAACTGGATCAACAAATTTGCTGATGATACAAAGATTGGAGGTGTAGTGGACAGTGAGGAAGGTTTTGAAAGCTTGCAGAGGGATTTGGACCAACTAGAAAAATGGGCTGAAAAATGGCAAATGGAATTTAACGCAGACAAGTGTGAGGTATTGCACTTTGGAAGGACAAACCAAAGTAGAACGTACAGGGTAAATGGTAGGACTCTGAAGAGTGCAGTTGAACAGAGGGATCTGGGAATACAGGTACAGAATTCCCTTAAAGTGACGTCACAGGTGGATAGGGTCGTAAAGAGTGCTTTTGGTACATTGGCCTTTATAAATCGGAGTATCGAGTATAAAAGTTGGAATGTTATGGTAAGGTTATATAAGGCATTGGTGAGGCTGAATTTAGAGTATTGTGTACAGTTTTGGTCACCTAGTCACAGGAAGGATGTAAATAAGGTTGAAAGAGTGCAGAGAAGGTTCACAAGGACGTTGCTGGGACTTGAAAAGCTGAGTTACAGAGAGATTGAATAGGTTAGGACTTTATTCCCTGGAGCGTAGAAGAATGAGGGGAGATTTGATAGAGGTGTATAAGATTTTGATGGGTATAGATAGAGTGAATGCAAGCAGGCTTTTTCCACTGAGGCTAGGGGAGAAAAAAACCAGAGGGCGTGGGTTAAGGGTGAAAGGAGAAAAGTTTAAAGGGAATATTAGGAGGGGGCTTCTTCACACAGAGAGTGGTGGGAGTGTGGAATGAGCTGCCGGATAAAGTGGTAAATGCAGGGTCACTTTTAACATTTAAGAAAAACTTGGACAGGTTCATGGATGAGAGGGGAGTGGAGGGATATGGTCCAACTGCAGGTCAGTGGGGCTAGGCAGAAAAATGGTTCGGCACAGACAAGAAGGGCCAAAAGGCCTGTTTCTGAGCTGTAATTTTCTGTGGTTCTATGATTCTACTCATTCACTGAAGATCAATGTAGAACAGAGATTAAATCTGGAACCCTTAGGAGAGGTCATGACAAGGTCAGAAGACTAATATCAGAGATCAGCAATGTGTAATGAAGATATCAACTTACAGCTGCTTCCCTGGGTTGATGGAGCCAGCGTCTACTTCTTTATCATAAACAGTCCTGATGTCATCCAAAGAGCCATTGTCACCGAATGAGCCCCATTCAGTGTTGATGCACATCCTTCCTTCATCGCCCTCAACAGCACTGATGTGCCGCAGCTCCTCCATGTAACAAGCATTCGTACCTGTACCTAGTGGAAGGCACATGCGCTTATTCCAGACCTCAATTTCATGCAAGAAAGTAAATTTTTCAAATACTTACCAATAACAACACCAACTTCACAGTACGGGTCATCAAATCCACCTGTCATCATTGTTCCAACTGTATCATTCACTAACGCCAACACATCCACTTCAAAGTCCTAATAAAAGAGTAGAAAAAGCAGCAGCTTTTGGATATTAGCTTTATATTAATTCCACCAAATGGGACATTAAGTGACATATCCTCTCAATAGGACAAACACTCCCAGGACAGGTACAGCACGGGGTTAGATACAGAGTAAAGCTCCCTCTACACTGTCCCCCCCATCAAACACTCCCAGGACAGGTACAGCACAGGGTTAGATATAGAGTAAAGCTCCCTCTACACTGTCCCCCCCATCAAACACTCCCAGGACAGGTACAGCACAGGGTTAGATACAGAGTAAAGCTCCCTCTACACTGTCCCCCATCAAACACTCCCAGGACAGGTACAGCATGGGGTTAGATACAGAGTAAAGCTCCCTCTACACTGTCCCCCATCAAACACTCCCAGGACAGGTACAGCATGGGGTTAGATACAGAGTAAAGCTCCCTCTACGCTGTCCCCTTCAAACACTCCCAGGACAGGTACAGCACGGGGTTAGATACAGAGTAAAGCTCCCTCTACACTGTCCCCCATCAAACACTCCCAGGACAGGTACAGCATGGGGTTAGATACAGAGTAAAGCTCCCTCTACACTGTCCCCCTATCAAACACTCCCAGGACAGGTACAGCACGGGGTTAGATACAGAGTAAAGCTCCCTCTACACTGTCCCCCCATCAAACACTCCCAGGACAGGTACAGCACGGGGTTAGATACAGAGTAAAGCTCCCTCTACACTGTCCCCCCATCAAACACTCCCAGGACAGGTACAGCACGGGGTTAGATACAGAGTAAAGCTCCCTCTACACTGTCCCCCCATCAAACACTCCCAGGACAGGTACAGCACGGGGTTAGATACAGAGTAAAGCTCCCTCTACACTGTCCCCCCATCAAACACTCCCAGGACAGGTACAGCACGGGGTTAGATACAGAGTAAAGCTCCCTCTACACTGTCCCCCATCAAACACTCCCAGGACAGGTACAGCATGGGGTTAGATACAGAGTAAAGCTCCCTCTACACTGTCCCCCTATCAAACACTCCCAGGACAGGTACAGCACGGGGTTAGATACAGAGTAAAGCTCCCTCTACACTGTCCCCCCATCAAACACTCCCAGGACAGGTACAGCACGGGGTTAGATACAGAGTAAAGCTCCCTCTACACTGTCCCCCCATCAAACACTCCCAGGACAGGTACAGCACGGGGTTAGATACAGAGTAAAGCTCCCTCTACACTGTCCCCTCATCAAACACTCCCAGGACAGGTACAGCACGGGGTTAGATACAGAGTAAAGCTCCCTCTACACTGTCTTATTCAAACTGGGGGTTGAATGAAGTCAGGGCGGGGGGGGGGTGCACACAAGGAGGCTGGGGGTTGGGGTGTGTGCAATGGGGGCGGTGTGGGCTGGGGGTGGGTGAAGAAGGGAATGGGGCAGGTGAGGGAGGGGATCAGGGAGGCAGGGGGCGGAGTGGGCAAGGGAGACAGTGGGCGAGGGAGGGGGCGGATGGATAAACGAGGGAGGGGATGGGGGGACGTACGAGGGAGGGGCGGGGGGGCAGGCGAGGGAGGGGGCGGGGGGGCAGGCGAGGGAGGGGGCAGGGGGAGCGAGGGATCAAGTGAGGGAGGGGGCGGGAGGGGGAGGGCCAGACGGCAAGGGGGGACGGGGCGAGGGAGGGCAGGGAGCAGGAAAGGGAGGGAGAGTGTGGGCGAGGGACGGAGGGGGCAGATGAGGGACGGTGGGAGCGGGCAAGAGGAGGGTAGGGTCAGGCAGGTGACGGCGGGCGGGGGAGGGCAAGGGGGTCCTGTGGGGAGGGTGGGGGCGAAGAAGCGAGAGCAAGGGGTGAAAGGGAAGAAGCGAGGGATTGGCGGGCAGGGCCAGGGGCCGGCGGGGAGAGCAAGGAGTTGACAGGGAGGAAAGTCGGGGGGCGGTGAGGGGGGGGGTTCGGGGGGCGGTGAGGGGGGGGGGTTCGGGGGGCGGTGAGGGGGGGGGTTCGGGGGGCGGTGAGGGGGGATTCGGGAGGCGGTGAGGGGGGGTTCAGGCGGCGGTGAGGGGGGGTTCGGGCGGCGGTGAGGGGGGGGGTTCGGGGGGGCGGTGGGGGGGGTTCGGGCGGCGGTGAGGGGGGGGTTCGGGCGGCGGTGAGGGGGGGGTTCGGGGGGGCGGTGAGGGGGGGTTCGGGGGGCGGTGAGGGGGGGTTCGGGGGGCGGTTGGGCAGTGGTGTGGGGGGGGGATTCGGGGGGCAGTGTTGGGGGGGGGGTTGGGTGGGGATAGATGGGTGTTTAAACAAGGTCTCCTCTCTACAGGCAGAATGTTCGCTGAGTTTTTTCTTCAAATTTTTCCTCTCTCTGACCTCCCCAAAGATAAAAATCAGTTTCTCAAGAAAGTCAAAACTTACTCAGGAACTGATCTCCTGTAACTGCTTTCTGAAGCCAGCTCACATTGCTCATCAGCAGTTAGATTTCAGAAAGAGGTTTAAATCAGATTAAACTGACCTCTCGTTTTGCAAGTGCTTTGCGTAACAAAGAGACAACATCTTCTCCTTGGACTCCTTTAACTGAGAATCCTTTTGTCCATGAAATGAGAATACCCTGAATTGGAAGATAATTGGATATCAGAGATAGAACACAAAATATTCACTCTCTCATTCTGTCTGACCAGTGGCCCCTCTCCTCCTTCAGCAAAATTATTTTCCTAAAATGCTGGACAGTTCACTTTGAAAACTGGCCACCCTGTGCTGTGTTTGGAGTCAGTGAGTGCACTGCGGGCGGCACGGTACCACAGTGGTTAGCACTGCTGCTTCACAGCTCCAGGGTCCTGGGTTTGATTCCCAGCTCAGGTCACTGTCTGTGTGGAGTTTGCACATTCTCCTCGTGTCTGTGTGGGTTTCCTCCAGGTACTCCGGTTTCCTCCCACAATCCAAAGATGTGCAGGTTAGGTTGATTGACCATGCTAAAATTGCCCTTTAGTGTCCAGGGATGTGTAGGTTAGAGGGATTAGCGGGTATAATATGTAGGGATATGGGGATAGGGCCTGGGTGGGATGGTGTTCGGCGCAGCCTCGATGGGCTGAAGGGCCTCTTTCTGCACTGTGGGGTTCTATGATTCTATGACTGCAGACTCAGATAACTCTGTCTTTCCGTGAGTTTGCTCAGTGAAACATGGCTGTTCTCTGATGGAGCTCATCTCTGTATCAGTGCTGAATATTTCAAAGTTAGACCGAACACATTATTTAATAACGCTGTGAAACACCATGGATCTCTTATTGCTCAAGAAACTCTGTACACAAGTGGCTGTAAAGGGTCAGATATCCTCACGAGCCTGTAGTTTAGGAGAACACAAACTCTATTTGCAATGCAGGAACTGAATGGCACTGAGGACAACACCATATATCACTGGGAGATGGGAGTCTATTTCATTCTGTTTCGTTCATTTACAGATGTGGCACTACTGATTGGCCGGCATTTATTGTCCATCCTTAGTTGCCCTTGAGAAGATGATGTTGAGCCGTTTTCTTGAACTGCTGCAGTCCATGTGGTGTAGGTACATCCACAGTGCAGTTCGGAAGGGAGTTTCACGATTTTGACCTAGCAACAGTGAAGGAATGGTGATATATTTCCAAGTCAGGATGGTGAGTGACTTGGAGGGAAACCCCCAAGTGATGGTGTTCCCATGTATCTGCTGCCCTTGTCCTTCTAGAAGGTAGAAGTTGAGGATTTGGAAGGTGCCTTGGTGAATTGCTACAACACATCTAGACTGCACACCCGCTGTCATTTTTTGTCAGTTCTGAAGGGATTGAAGGGGTGGCAACCAAGCAGGGCTGCTTTGTCCGGATAGTGCTCAACTTCGAGTGTTGGACCTGCACTCATCCAGACAAGTGGGGAATATTCCATCACATTCCTGACTTGTGTCTTGTAGATGGTGGACAGGCTTTGGAGAGTCAGGAAAGGAGTCACTTGCCACCAGATCCCTAGCCTCTGACCTGCTGTTGTAGCCACTGTGTTTATATGGCGAGTCCAGTTGAGTTTGTGGTCAATGGTAACCCCAGGGTGCTGATAGTGGGACAGCAGTTGTATGGGATGCCCACTAAATGGCCACAGAAACAATACGATCAAAGTTCCTCAGGCTTATAATTGCCCTGACTTGGGGTAGGAATATTGAAATGTGTGGGGAGTGACAGATTGATGCACTGAGGTAGAATCAACAATTTGAAACCTTGCCTGCCCACTGCCGATGGAGCTGGTGCCTAAAATCAAAGTGAAGAGGCCATTCAGCCCATCGAGTCTGCACCAACATGTGTGAAACACCTGACCTCCCATTTAACAACACTTGGCCCATATCTTGAATGTTATGATGTGCCAAGTGCTCATCCAGGTATTTTAAAGGGTGTGAGGCAACCCACCTCTACCACCTTCCCAGAGTGTGCATTCACTACCCTCTGGGTAAAAAGGTTTTTCCTCACATCCCCCTCAACCTCCTGCCCCTCAGCTCAAATTTATGTCCCCTCATGACTGACCTTTCAACTCAGGGGAATGGCTGCTCTTTATCCACTCTGTCCAAGCCCCTTTCCAGTAGCTGAACCCTATCAACCCAATCCTGACACTGAGCTCAGGAAGTGGAAAGCGTTCCACTTTCCAGCAGCCCTCCCCTTCTAACAAGAACCATTCTTAAAAGAGATCCTGAATTTTCCCCTGTTGGGTATGCAGGATGTGTGGGACTAGAAACAATCACATTGTCCATTTCTGCCCCAGAATAGCAAAAAGATACAATTTCATGCGAGCTTGACAGTACAATGGCTGCTACACAGGCTGCTGCAAGGGAATAAACTTCTGATGAGTTTACCTGTGATATTCCTGATGTCTTCTTGGGTAGCACAGTGGTTAGCACTGCTGCTTCACCATGCCAGGGACCCGGGGACAGTTCCAGCCTTGGGTGTCTGCGTGAGTTTCCTCCCACACTCCAAAGATATGCTGGTTAGGCTGATTGGCCACGCTAAATTGCCCCTTAGTGTCAGGGTAAATATGTGGGGTTATGATAAAGGGTAAGCCCGTAAGGAGTATAGAGTCACAGCGAGACCTGGGGGTGCAAGTGCACAAGTCTTTGAAGGTGGCAGTGCAAGTGGAGAGTGTGGTGAAGAAAGCCTATGGTATGTTAGCCTTTATAGGAAGGGGTATAGAATATAAGAGCTGGAGTCTAATGTTGCAGTTGTATAGAACGTTGGTTCGGCCGCATTTGGAGTACTGCATCCAGTTCTGGTCGCCTTACTACTGGAAGGTCGTGGAGACTCTGGAGAGAGTGCAGAGGAGGTTTACCAGGATGTTGCCTAGTATGGAAGGACTGGGGTATGAGGAAAGATTGAAGAAATTGAGGCTCTTTTCCCTTGAAAGACGGCGACTGAGGGGGGATCTAAAAGAGGTATATAAGATTATGAAGGGTATAGATAGAGTAAACAGGGGTAAGCTATTTCCTATGATAGAGACACGTAGGACAAGGGGCCATGGACTTAAGGTGAGGGGGGAGAGGTACAACACAGATATTAAAGGGAGGTTTTTCACACAGAGGGTAGTGGGGGTATGGAATGCTCTGCCAAGTAAGGTGGTGGAGGCAAACACGCTAGAGTCATTTAAGAGTAACTTAGACAGGCACATGACTGAGTTGGAGATGGGTGGATATAGGAGATTGTTTTAAATAAGGGTCATTAGCATTGGGGTGTCCCTGGTAATGTAAATGGGTATAGTATGATAATAATGTTTTTTCTCTTTTCGTTCACAGGTTTTAAGTCGGTCCACCTCGTGTCCAACGAGGGGCATACAGGCGATGGGTCGTACTGGGGCTGCTCTTGGTTGTTCGAGATTGGCCTAGTGCTTCATGTCGTTAGCGTGTGCCTAAACTGGACCAGATACTGGGCAAGACGACAGCTCAGTGACTATCACTGATTGCTGTGCAGACACATGGATTTGGGCCGGTGTCTGTGGGAGTTTGCGCATTCTCCCCGTGCTTGCGTGGGTTTTCTCCGGGTGCTCCGGTTTCCTCCCACACCCCAAAGATGTGCTGTTAGGCTGATTGGCAGGAATAAATTGTCCCTAAATCAGTTTCCCTCAATCTGGATGGCCATAAAACATTAGAAAGGGGTCATGGGTGGAGAGGGGCACTGGTGGTGTTGAGATGGCGGCGTGGGCTCGTTGGGCCGAAGGGCCTGTTTCCCGGGCTGATTTTGTTCTTTGGGATTGTGGTCAGTGCAGACTCAATAGGCTGAATGGCCTCTTCTACACTGTGGGCATTCTATGATTCTGTAATTTGCTTGCCTATGTTAACAATGTTCTTTTTCTTTCACCATTAGGTGATTTCAGGAGTTTGGGGGTTGGGGCAGATGTATGGTGGCGTGGCTTCTTTAAGGAGCATTCCCTGAGGACCATGTGATCAGGCTGGACTCTATGGGGAGTCAAGGCAAAAAGCTGAACCAATAGGTACGTATCCCAGGTCGGGGAGGGTCCTCTCTGAGGCTTTGATATAAATAAATACTTATTGTTGGTAATAAATCCTTTGCTACTTGAGTGGTAACCCTTCCTATTCACAAAGACATCTGATGGCCACATGAGGAAGCAGACCAGGCAGCTTGTAAGGGAATCGCCCGAGTGCATCCTTAGAAGTAGTGGTAGGGGGTTCGATAGTGCGGAGTGCAGGCAAGTCTTTCTGCAGCCATGGATGTGACTCCAGGATACTGTGTTGCCTCCCTGGTGCCAGGGTCAAGGGTGTCACAGAGCGGCTGCGAGGCAATCTAAAGGAGAGAGTAACCAGTCAGAGGCTGTGGTTCACAGGTCACAGGCACAAAGAGTGATGAGGTCCAAGCAGACTTTACAAAGTTAGGTTGGAAATTGAAAAGCAGCACCTCAAAGATACTACTCTCCAGGTGACTCCCGGTGCCGTGAGTATAGGAATAGGAGGGGAGGGCAGATGAATGTGTTACTGAAGAGATGGTGCAGGAGGGAGGTCTTTATATTCCTGGGGCATTGGGGCTGTTTCTGGGGGAGATGTGATCTGTACAAACTGGATAGGTTGCACCTGAACAGAAACGCAATCAACAATCTCAGAGGGAGATCTACTCACGTTGTTGGGAGAGATTGAAACCAAATTGGCAGAGGGATGGGATCCTGACAAGCAGCTCAGAGGAGAGAGAAGCTGAGATGGAATTAGAAGTTTAAAAGCCAGCAGGCAAGCCTGAAAGGCAGAGGAAACATAAGCTAGATAAGAAAGAAGTGAGTTAATGAAATCTGTTTTAATACAATGAGTCTGAGGAATAAAATAGGAGTGAGGGTACAGATAGGTGTGTGGGATTTCATAGCAATGACTGTGACTTGGCTGAAAGATGGGCAGGATCGGCAGAACAACATTCCTGGTTTTGGGTATTCAGATGAAACAGAAGAGGGGATAGAAAGGGGGTGAGGGGAGAAATCAGAATATTGATCAGTGATTCCATTATTGTACTAAAGAGGAACGATATCCTGGAAGGATCATCAAATGAGGCCATTGGGGTAGAAGTAAAAACACAAAAGGAGCAAACACACTGTTGGGTGTGAACTATAAATCCTCCTGTCAGAGAGACAGAGAGGATCAAATATGTGATTACATCACCAAAATATGTAGTCATTATAAAGCAGCAATAATAGGGGATTTTAACTATCTAAACACTAGTGGGATAGTTCTCTGTGTGAAGTAGGGAGGGAGCAAAATTCTTCAATTACATTCAGGAGAGCTTTTTTTTAACCATACATAGAACATCCAAAATGAGAGGGGGAGATTCTGGTGCGAACACCTGGGGATGAGTCTGAGCAGGTGGAAAATAGGCAAGCATTCCAGAGATGAAGACCATAATTCAGTTTGATTTAAGATAGTTATGGAAAAGGATAAAGATGGACCAGATATAAAGGTTCTTAACTGAGGAAAGGCTAATTTTACTCAGGTAAGATTCCATTTAGCCCAAGTGAACTGGGAGCAGTTACTTGCAAATAAATCTTGTCAGAGCACTGGGAGGCCTCAAGGAGGAGATAGTTAGAGCACAGGGCAAATATATCCCTATAAAAACAAAAGGTGGGACCAGGACCACAGAACCTTGGATCGAGGGGACATAAAGGTCAGGATGAGGATGTTTATGGCAGATACTAAGGGCCCAATATGGCAGCGTCTCTAGAGGAATATAAAATTGCAGGCTCCTCTGAATAGACTCAGAACCCTACAGTGCAGAAGGAAGCCATTCTGTCCATTGACTCTCTGACAGAGTATCTCACCAGGCCTCCTGCCCTGGCCCAAACTCTTAACCCTACACATTTAACATGGCTAACCTACACATCTTTAACTTCAAAAGGAAATGAGGAAACTAAGAGATCTTTGGCAGGTAGAATAAAGGAAAACCCAAAGGGTTTTTAAAAATCTAAAAAGAGCAAGAGAATAATTAGGGAAAATGTGTAGTCAATCAGGCACCATTCTGTTAACGCATGTGGACTGGGAAAATGTGGGCAAAGAACTCGATGAATACTTTGTGTCAGTCTTCATTTTGGAAAAAGAGAATGCAGGAATAGACATCAGGGTGGAGGATTGTGAAATATTAGAGGAAATTTATATTGAGACAAAGGAAGTATCCGTAGATTTAGAGTCTTATAAGAGGATAAATCCACAGCCTCGGATGAAACCTATCCCAGGCTGTTGAGGGAGGCAGGGGAGGAAATTGCAGGGGAACTGGCATTATTTTTTAAAATCCTCACTGGTTACAGATGAGGTCATGATGTAGGGATGCCGGCCTAACCTTCCACACACCTGACGAAGGAACACCGTTTCCGAAAGCTTGTGGGATTACTATCAAATAAACTGGTTGGACCATAACCTGGTGTTGTGAGACTTCTTACAGATGAGGTGCCAGAGAACTGAAGGGTTACTAATACTGTCACATTATTAAAAGGGGGAGGTAGGAATAGACTAGGGAATTATTCCCCAGTGATGGGGAAGTCACTTGAAAGAATTCTGAGGAGCAGAATATATCTGTACTTGGATAGACATTGATTAATTAGGGGTAGTCAGCATGGATTTATTAAAGGAAGGTTGTGTTTGACATATTTAGTTAATTTTTTTGAGGCGGTAACCAGGAATGCTGATGAGGGTAATGTGTTTGGTGTGGTATATAGGAACATCAGTAAGGCTTCTAAGGTTTCTCTTGGTAGACTGTTCAAGATAGTATAACCTTTGGGAGCCAAGACAAGGTGGCTCATTGGATCTAAACTTGTCTGAGAGGCAGGAAGCAGAGGATGACGGTGGGGGGATGTTTATGTGACTGGAAGTCTGTTTCCAGTGGGGTTATGATGGGGAGATGTTGGTGTTGGACTGGGGCAAACACAGGAAGAAGTCTCACAACACCAGGTTACATGGGCCTCTGATCTTTGGGTAAACGTTCTCCAAGGCGGCCTTCATGACATATGACAGCGCAGAGTCGCTGAGTACAAACTGATAGCCAAGTTCCGCACACATGAGGTTCATGTTACACCATCAATAACCCCCATGACTTGCCTGAACTTGCAACATCTCACTAACTGTCCTGTCTGGTGACAATACACATCTCTTTAACCTGTGCTTAATGCTTTCTCCACTCACATTGTCTGCACCTTTAAGACTTGAATAACAGATTAGCTGTAAAGACGTGCATTCTAATCAGTATTCTGTAAACTGTGTGTGACTTCATATGCCCTGTTTGTGATCAGAACTCTCCACCCACCTGACAAAGGAACAGCGTTCCGAAAGCTAGTGGCATTTACTACCAAATAAACCTGCTGGATTTTAACCTGGTATCGTGAGACTTCTTCCAGTGAGGTTCTGCAGGGCTCAGTGCTCGAGCCCTTGTTATTTGGGGTGTACAGTAATGACTTGGACTGCATAATTCTGGGCACCACTTAAAGATGTGAATGCATTCGAGAGAGTGCACAAGAATGGTTCAAGAAACAAACGTGATGAGATAAAACATTTTCATACAGTTGATGATTTGAGTCTGGAATGCACTGCCTGGAAGTATAGTGGAGGTGGGTTCACTCAAGGCATTCGAGAGGGAACTGTGGAGGGGTGTGGGAAAGGGGTGTCTTGACAAGTACATGAATGAGATGGGAATAGAGGGGAGGGGGTTTTAGTTCAGTCGGGAATGATACTAAATCCTGACGCTCATTTGGAAAGCCAGTGTAAATATAATGGACAAAATGGTCTCCTTCCACACTAGAATAATTCTGTGATTCTGAAAGCCCATTTACTGTATGTTGGATTACTAGTGCATGCTGCAAAGTATTAATCTTAATATTCTGAATTTTTTTTGGAATTGCATTATATTGGGGAAATTGATTAAAATTACCATCTGTTGATTTTGATTCCATCTGTGTGTAATTTGGCTTGCAATATTTTCACTCATTAAAGTAGGTGGCGAGGTTTGCTTCAAAAACCCTGTGGATTTTGCAATGTTACTGTTTACTTTGATAATTCTGTGACTATTTAAATGTTATACAGATGTGAGGTAATGCATTTTGGAAGGTCTAATACAGACAGAAATATACAGTAAATGGCAGAACCCTTAGGAGTATTGATAGGTAGAGAGATCTGGGTGTACAGGTACATAGATCACTGAAAGTGGCAATGCAGGTGGAGAAGGAAGTCAAGAAGGCACGCGGCATGCTTGCCCTTCATCAGCCGGGGTACTGAGTTTAAAAATTGTAAGTCATGTTGCAGCTTTAGGATCTTAGTTAGGCCGCACTTGGAATATAGTGTTCAATTCTGATCACCACACTACCAGAAGGATGTGGAGGCTTTGGAGAGGGTACAGAAAAGATTTACCAGGATGTTGCCTGGTATGGGGGGCATTAGCTATGAGGAGATTGGGGGAACGGCAAATTGTGCGGAGGGTGTGGAGAGTCTGCAGAAGGATCTAGATAGGCTGGGCGAATGGGCCAGGAAATGGCAAATGGAATTTAATGTTGGCAAGTGTGAGGTGGTCCACTTTGGTAGGAAGAATGGTAGGAAGGACTATTACTTACGGGGCGAAAAACTGCAGCAGGCGACGGTGCAGAGGGACCTCGGGGTCCTTGTGCATGAGTCGCAAAAACCCAGCTTGCAGGTGCAGCAGGTGGTCAGGAAGGCGAATGGGATGCTGGCCTTCATAGCGAGGGGGATTGAATATAAAAGTAGGGAGGTCTTGCTGCAGCTGTATAGGGCATTGGTGAGGCCGCAGCTGGAGTACTGTGTGCAGTTTTGGTCGCCGCACTTACGCAAAGATATTTTGGCCTTGGAGGGAGTGCAGAGGAGGTTTACTAGGCTGATACCGGAGTTGAGGGGGTTGAGCTATGAGGAGAGGCTGAATAAACTGGGCTTGTACTCGTTAGAGTTTAGAAGAATGAGGGGAGATCTCATTGAGACGTATAAGATGATGAATGGGATGGATAGGATAGAGGTGGAGAGACTCTTCCTGCTCAGAAAGGACAGTAGGACTAGGGGGCACAGCCTCAAGATAAAGGGGGGGCGGTTTAGAACAGAGTTGAGGAGGAACTTCTTCATTCAAAGGGTGGTGAATCTCTGGAATTCTCTGCCCGTTGAAGGGGTGGGGGCTGCCTCGCTAAATATTTTTAAGATGCGGGTTGATGGGTTTTTGATAAACGAGGGGATTAAGGGTTATGGGGAGAGGGCGGGAATGTGGAACTGAGCCACGACAGATCAGCCATGATCTTATTGAATGGCGGGGCAGGCTCGAGGGGCTAGATGGCCTACTCCTGCTCCTATTTCTTATGTTCTTATTATTTTTGCCCAGTGCACAGGCAGTACATTTACATTTCGTAGAAACATAGAAAATAGATGCAGGAGTAGGCCATTTGGCCCTTCAAGCCTGCACCACCATTTAATATGATCAGGCACTTTTGGTATCCCATTCACACTTTCTCTCCATACCCCTTCAACCCTTTAGCCACAAGGGCCACGTCCAGCTCCCTCTTGAACATTTCTAATGAACTGCCCCCAACAGCTTTCTGTGGGAGAGAATTCCACAGACTCACAACTCTTCCGCATCTCAAGCCCTGAAAACCTCTTATTGGCACAGTGGTTAGCTTCACAGCGGTTAGCTTCACAGCTCCAGGGACCTGGGTTTGATTCCCAGCTCGGGTCACTGTCTGTGTGGAGTTTGCACATTCTCCTCGTGTCTGCGTGGGTTTCCTCCGGATGCTCCGGTTTCCTCCCACAGTCCAAAGATGTGAGGGTTAGGGGGATTGGCCACGCTAAGAAATTGCCCCTTAGTGTCCAGGGATGTGTAGGTTAGAGGGATTAGTGGGTATAATATGTAGGGATATGGGGGTAGGGCCTGGGTGGGATTGTGTTCGGTGCAGACTCGATGGGCCGAAGGGCCTTTTTCTGCACTGTAGAGTTCTATGATTCTATGTTTTGTTCTATGTTACCTCATCCAATTTGCTTTGTTTGCAGGGAAAGGAAAACGTTAAGCCGAGAGGAAGCTTTTTATCCTTTATTTCCTGTTTCGTAATGAAATCTCCCAGGCATTCAACAATGTGATCGAAAAGCTGCAAGACAGGAGGAACAAATGGTCATGAACGGAGTGAGTTACCAGTCTGTCAGTTGTAGATACAAGCTGTTATATACGGAGTTACCTGTTGGCTTGTGCCGCTTTTCACTTCCTCAGGCATCGGATAGAGTTGGCTGAATGTCTGGACCACTTGTCGCCCATCTTCTGATACTTTGACCCTTAACACACGGAATTCAGAGCCCCCCACGTCCAGGGCCAAAAAATCTCCCTTTTCTGACACAAAATGAAAGTTGGTATCGGACATTCAGTAATAGAAGGACAATAATGAGCTTAATATAATTTATATTGATATAGAAAATTACAGGAGAAATTACTGGGACTAAAAGCTGACAAATCTTCTGAACCTGATTTTTACCTTCTTGAGTCAGTTGATTCGTGACCTCAGACTTTTGTATCTTTCTCCTGATGAAGGTAGAAGAGAAAAAACCAGAGTGTGTGGGGTCCTTGATTATACCGACTGCTTTTCCCGAGGCAGCGGGAAGTGTAGACAGAGTCAATGGATGGGAGGCTGGTTTGTGTGATGGACTGGGCTACATTTACGACCTTTTGTAGTTTCTTGCGGTCTTGGGCAGAGCAGGAGCCCAGACCAAGCTGTGATACAACCAGAAAGAATCTTTCTATGGGGCGTCTGTAAAGATTAGTGAGAATCATAGCTGACATGCCAAATTTCCTTAGTCTTCTGAGAAAGTAGAGGTGCTGGTGGGCTTTCTTAACTATAGTGTCGGCATAGAGGGGACCAGGACAGGTTGGTGATCTGGACACCTAAAAACTTGAAGCTCTTGACCATTTCTAGTTTTTCACTCAGAGGGTGGTGGGTGAGTGGAATCGGCTGGCGGTGGTGGTGGAGGCGGCGAACTCAATAGGGTCTTTTAAGAGACTTCTGGATGAGTACATGGGACTTAGTAAGATAGAGGGTTATAGGTAAGCCTAGTAGGTAGGGATATGTTTGGCGCAACTTGTGGGCCGAAGGGCCTGTTTGTACTGTAGTTTGCTACTCACTTGCTCTTTACATACATACAAAATGCCTCAGGACTTTCCTTAATCCTGTTTGCCCAGGACTTTTCATAACTCTTTCTAGCCCTCCTAACTCCTAATTCCTTCCTCAAGTCCCTTCTAACATCCTTTATACTCTTCAAGGGCTTCATCTGTCCTCAGCCTTTTAGACCTTACAAATGCTTCCTTTTTTTTGACAAGACTCATAATGTCCCTTGTTATCCGAGGTTCCCAATACTTACCAGACTTATCCTTCATCCTCATTGGTACATGCAGGTCCTGAATTCCAATCAGCTGACATTTGAAAGACTCCCATATGTCAGATGTTGATTTACCTCAAACAGCCTCCCTAATCTTCCCTCCCTAGATCCTGCCTAATGTTGTTAGAACATAGAAAAACTACAGTACAAACAGGCCCTTCGGCCCACAAGTTGCGCCAAACATATCCCTACCTACTAGGCTTACCTATAACCCTCTATCTTACTAAGTCCCATGTACTCATCCAGAAGTCTCTTAAAAGACCCCAGCGAGTTCGCCTCCACCACCACCACTGCCAGCTGATGCCACTCACTCACCACCCTCTGAGTGAAAAACTTACCCCTAACATCTCCTCTGTACCTGCTTCCCAGCACCTTAAACCTGTGTCCTCTCGTAGTGACCATTTCAGCCCTGGGAAATAGCCTCCGAGAATCCATCCTATCTATTCCTCTCAACATTTTATAAACCTCTATCAGGTCGCCTCTCAACCTTCGTCTCTCCAGGGAGAAGAGTCCCAGCTCCCTCAACCTATCCTCATAAGGCATGCCTCCCAATCCAGGCAACATCCTTGTAAATCTCCTCTGCACCCTCTCAATAGCTTCCACATCCTTCCTGTAATGAGGTGACCAGAATTGCGCACAGTACTCCAAGTGGGGTCTGACAAGGGTCTTATAAAGTTGCAGCATTACCTCCCAACTCCTAAACTCAATCCCTCGATTAATGAAGGCCAGAACACCATACGCCTTCTTAACCACATCCTCCACCTGCAAAGCCGATTTAAGAGTCCTATGGACCTGGACTCCAAGGTCCTTCTGCTCCTCTACACTGCTAAGAGTCTTACCCTTAATAGAACATAGAACATTACAGCGCAGAACAGGCCCTTCGGCCCACGATGTTGCGCCGACCAGTTAAAAAGCAATGACCCTCTAACCTAAACCAATCCCTTTCCATCCATAAACCTATCCACGGATCTCTTAAACGCCCCCAAACTAGGCGCATTTACAACTGCAGCAGGCAGGGCATTCCAATCCCTCACCACCCTCTGGGTAAAGAACCTACCCCTGACATCCGTCCTATATCTACCACCCCTTAATTTAAAGCTATGCCCCCTCGTGCTAGCTTTCTCCATCCGAGGAAAAAGGCTATCACTGTCCACCCTATCTAAACCTCTAATCATCTTATATGTTTCAATAAGGTCCCCTCTTAGCCGCCTTCTTTCTAACGAAAACAACCTCAAATCCCTCAGTCTCTCCTCATAGGACCTTCCCTCCATACCAGGCAACATCCTGGTAAACCTCCTCTGCACCCTCTCCAAAGCCTCCACATCCTTCCTATAATGTGGGGACCAGAACTGTACACAATACTCCAAGTGCGGTCGCACCAGAGTTTTGTACAGTTGCAACATGACGCTGCGGCTCCTAAATTCAATCCCCCTACCAATAAACGCCAAGACACCGTATGCCTTCCTAACAACCTTATCTACTTGATTCCCAACTTTCAGAGATCTATGTACACATACACCTAGATCCCTCTGTTCATCAACACTATTCAGAGTCCTACCGTTAGCCCTATACTCTACACATCTGTTATTCCTGCCAGAGTGAATTACCTCACACTTTACCGCGTTAAACTCCATCCGCCACCTCTCGGCCCAGCTGTGCAACCTGTCCAAGTCTCTCTGTAAACTATGACACCCCTCTTCACTATCTACCACACCTCCGACTTTGGTGTCATCAGCAAATTTACTAATCCACCCAACTATACCCTCATCCAGATCATTTATAAAAATTACAAACAGCAGTGGCCCCAAAACAGATCCCTGAGGCACACCGCTTGTAACTGAACTCCATGACGAATACTTTCCATCAACCACCACCCTCTGTCTCCTATCTGCTAGCCAATTCCTGATCCAATTAACTAAATCACCCTCAATCCCATACATCTGCATTTTCTGCAGAAGCTTTCCATGGTGAACCTTATCAAACGCCTTACCAAAGTCCATATATACCACGTCAACTGCCTTACCCCCATCCACCTCTTTGGTCACTTTCTCAAAAAACTCAATAAGGTTAGTAAGGCACGACCTACCCTTCACAAAACTGTGCTGACTATCTCCAATCAATACATTACTCTCTAAATGACTATAAATCCTATCCCTAATAATTTTTTCTAAAACGTTGCCCACAACAGAAGTAAGACTCACCGGTCTATAATTCCCCAGGAAGTCTCTGTTCCCCTTCTTAAACAATGGGACAACATTCGCTATCCTCCAATCCTCTGGCACTATACCTGTGACCAACGACGACCTGAAGATCAGAGCCAGAGGCTCTGCAATTGCCTCTCTTGCCTCGCAGAGAATCCTAGGGTAAATCCCGTCCGGCCCAGGGGACTTATCTATTTTCAAACCCTCAAGAGTATCTAGCACATCCTCCTTATCAACTGCAATACTATCCAGTTTACAACCCTGTAACCCAGTGTTCTCCACAGCTACATTTATGTCTCCCTGCGTGAATACCGAAGAGAAATATTGGTTCAATGCCTCTCCAATCTCTTCCGGTTCCACACATTAATATTATATTCCTGCATCCCATTGGACCTGCCAAAATGGACCACTACACACTTATCCGTGTTGAAGTCCATCTGCCACTTCTCCGCCCAGTCTTGCATCCTATCTATGTCTCGCTGCAACTTCTGACATCCCTCCAGACTATCCACAACACCACCAACCTTTGTATCGTTGGCAAACTTACCAACCCATCCCTCCACTTCCTCATCCAGGTCATTTATAAAAATCACAAACAGCAAGGGTCCCAGAATAGATCCCTGGGGCACTCCACTGGTGACCAACCTCCATGCAGAAAAAGACCCATCCACAACCACTCTCTGCCTTCTGCAGGCAATCCAGTTCTGGATCCACAAAGCAATGTCCCCTTGGATCCCATGCCTTCTTACTTTCTCAATAAGCCTTGCATGGGGCACCTTATCAAACGCCTTGCTGAAGTCCATATAAACCACCTCCACCGCTCTTCCTTCGTCAATGTGTTTAGTCACATCTTCAAAAAACTCAACTAGGCTCGTAAGGCATGATCTGCCTTTGACAAAGCCGTGCTGACTATTTTTGATCATACTACACTTCTCCAAATGTTCATAAATCCTGCCTCTCAGGATCTTCTCCATCAACTTACCAACCACTGAGGTTAGACTCACCAGTTGATAATTTCCTGGGCTATCTCTACTCCCTTATTTGAATAAAGGAACCACATCTGCAATCATGCAATCCTCCGGAACCTGTCCCGTCTCCATCGACGATGCAAAGATCATCGCCAGAGGCTCTGCAATCTCTTCCCTCGCCTCCCACAGTAACCTAGGGTACATCCCATTCAGCCCTGGTGACTTTTCTATCTTGATTCTATTCAAAACTTCCAACACATCCTCTTTCTTAATGTCTACATACTCAAGCTTTTCAGTCCGCCGCAAACCTGCAGTACAACCACCCAGGTCTTTTTCCACCGTGAATACCGAACTAAAGTATTCATTGAGCACCTCTGCTACTTCTACCGACTCTATACAAACTTTCCCACCGTCACATTTTATAGGTCCTGTTCCTTCACATATTTGTAGAAGGCCTTAGGGTTCTCCTTAATCTTACCTGCCAGGCCTTCTCATGACCCCTTCTGGCTCTCCTAAAGTTCCTTCCGAAAGGTTGTATACTCCTCTAGATCCCTAACATTACCTAGCTCCCTAGCAACTGACTTGTTGTAGTTAGTCTTCCCCCAGTTTAACACCTTCACCCGAGGACCATTCTTGTCCTTATCCACAAGCACCTTAAAACTTATGGAATTGTGATCATTGTTCCCGAAATGTTCTCCTACTGAAACTTCAATCACCTGGCCAGGCTCATTCCCCAATGTCATGTAAATATGGCTCCTTCCTGAGTTGGGCTATTTACATACTGTTTCAAGAAACCCTCCTGGATGCTCCTTACAAACCTCAACAACCCTGTTGTTTTTGCATCTTTCCAAAATCTGTCTGCATACCCATTCCTCTATCTCCTGCTGGCTGTTGGGAGGTCTGTAATAAACCCCCAACGTTGTGACTGCACCCTTCCCATTCCTGAGCTCTATCCACATTGCCTCGCTACCTGAACCCTCCGAGGTGTCCTCCCTCAATACAGCTGTGACATTCTCCTTAACCAGTAATGTAACTCCCCACCCCTTTTACACCCCCTTTATTCTGCCTGAAGCATCTAAATCATGAAATGTTTCGCTGCTAATCCTGTCGCTCGTTCAACCAAGTCTCTCTAATAGCAACATTCCAAGTACTAATCCAAGCTCTAAGTTCATCTGCCTCCTCGCGTTGAAACCACCAGTCCCACTGCGTTCAAAGACTATTCACTGCCTGCTCTTCCTCTTCATCTTACTGCCCTTAGTCTGTAGCTCTCCCTCAGTTATTTCTCCTGCTGACCTAATGCCCTGGTTCCCACTGTCCTGCCATATTTGTTTAAACCCTCCCAAGTGACTCTAGCAAATCTACCCGCCAGAATATTCCTGCCCCTCCAGTTTAGGTGTAATCCATCCTTCTTGTGCAGGTCCCAACTGTCCCAGACGAGATCCCAATGATCAAGTTACCTGAACACTTCCCTCCTGCACCAGCTTTTTAGCCACATGTTTAGTTGCACTATCTTCCATTGGCACGTGGCACAGGAAGTAATCCTGAGGTTATAACCCTTGCACCCTAGATATAACTCAACACTACATTCTGCACTCTCTTGTTTCCTTCTCTATGAACGGTATACTTTCTCTGTATAGTGCGCAATAAACAATACTTTTCACTGTATACTAATACATATGACAATAATAAATCAAATCAAAAATAGAGGTCGTCTTTTTTACCTTACTACCTAACACCCTGAATTACCCTTGCAGCACCTTGTCACTCTGCCTGCCTATGTTGTTAGTACCAATGCATACCACAACTTCTGGCTGTTCACCCTTTCCTTTCAGAATGTCCCATCCCCGTTCAGAGACAACCTTGGCCCTGGCACCAGGGAGGCAGCGTACCATCCTGATTATAGAGCCCCCTATAACTATCACTCTTCTGAGCCTTGACCAGCCCCACTGAACAAGACAGCCAGTCATGACGCCACTGCCCCTGATAGGTCATTGCACCCACCTCCCCCCACTCCAACCACCGCGCCCCCCCAACAGTATCCAAACTCTGTTAGAGAGGGGAATAGGCGCAGGGGATTCCTGCACTGACTGTCTGCCTCTTCTAGCAGTCATTCATCTATCTGCCTGCATCTTGGGTGTAATCAGATCTCTAAAGCTCCTATCTATGATGCTTTCCGCCACCTTTATGCTGCTAAGTGCATCCAGCTGCCGTTCCAACCAACCCGTGTGTTCTGTGAGGAGCTGCAATTGGGCATTTCCTGCAGGAATAGTTTAATGCCTCCCGGATCTCCCATATCTCACACCTATCACTTTAATCTGCTGGCTGACATTTATACCACAAATGAAATTATTTACAAATAAAAGACTTAAAAAATTAGGTTTCAATTAGCTAGACAGTCCCTGGTACTAGATGTCTACTATAAATATTAATAGTTAAATACACTAGTTTCCTATACTATTTCCTCCCACAGTCCAAAGATGTGCAGGTTAAGTTGATTGGCCAGGGTAAATTATCCCTGAGTGTCAGGGGGATTCGCAGGATAAATCTGTGGGGTTACAGGAATAGGGTTTGGATGGGATTGTCAGTGCAGACTCGATGGGCCAAATGGCCTCCTTCTGCACTGTAGGGATTCTAGGATACAATGATTCTGCAATACCTGTTCCATCAGGAGTTGATCGTACGAATGTAGGCAGCATCTTCAGAGTGGAGACGGCTGAGGAATCCAGGCCTTTCAGCATCTCAGCTCGAAAACGATTCATGATGTCTCGTATCTGCTCCTCATTAAGCTGCATATTGTAAAGATAACGATTTACCTGCAAAAACAAGAAAGCCGAATACTGAGAGGGTGATGAGATTTATATCAGTTGGACGCAGGAACATCCCAGGAATCGGAGGATCCCAGCGAGTGTGGTGCCTCTGGACTCATTCATTCCTCAGCTGCTGAAGATGCAAAAGCAGAGCTAGGAATAGCAGAAGGTGCCGTCAGCAACACTCTGTGTCTACAAGGCCAACTGGAGGAGTCGCAAACCTTCTGTCACAGGAAATATTGCCATGCATTAGACTAACACTGCAAGAGGCGTCTGCAATGGAAAGCTTGGGTCAAGACCACGACGGGAGAGCACAGAACATAAGAAATAGGAGCAGGAGTAGGCCAGCTAGCCCTTCGAGCCTGCCCCCCCATTCAATAAGATCATGGCTGATCTGAAGTGGATCAGTTCTACTTTCCCGCTCTCTCCCCATAACCCTTAATTCCCTTGCCTATCAAAAACCTATCTACCCGTGACTTAAAAATATTTAGCGAGGCAGCCTCCACCACTTCAACGGGCAGAGAATTCCAGAGATTCACCACCCTTTGAGTGAAGAAGTTCCTCCTCAACTCTGTTCTAAACTGCACCCCTCCTTATTTTGAGGCTGTGCCCTCTGGTCCTGCTATCCTTTCTGAGCGGGAAGAATCTCTCTACCTCTACCCTATCCATCCCCTTCATTATCTTATACGTCTCTATAAGATCCCCCCTCATCCTTCTAAACTCCAGCAAGTACAGACCCAGTCTATTTAGTCTCTCTTCATAGTCTAACCCCCTCACCTCCGGTATCAGCCTAGTGAACCTCCTCTGCACTCCCTCCAAGGCCAAAATATCCTTGCGCAAGTGCAGCGACCAAAACTGCACACAGTACTCCAGCTGCGGCCTCACCAGTGCCCTGTACAGCTGCAGCAAGACCTCCCTGCTTTTATATTCAATCCCCCTCGCTATAAAGGCCAGCATCCCATTCGCCTTCTTGATCATCTGCTGCACCTGCAGACTGGGTTTTTGCGACTCATGCACAAGGACCCCCAGGTCCCTCTGCACTGTAGCATGCTGCAGCTTTTCGCCCTTTAAATAATAATCCCTCCTACTATTATTTCTGCCAAAGTGGATAACCTCACACTTGCTAACATTATACTCCATCTGCCAGGTCCTCGCCCACTCGCTCAGCCTATCCAGATCCCTCTGCAGACTTTCCACGCCCTCCGCACAATTTGCTTTTCCACTCATCTTCATGTCATCTGTAAATTTGGTTACCCTACACTCAGCCCCCTCCTCCAGATCATCTATATAAATGGTAAATAGTTGAGGCCCCAGCACCGATCCCTGCGGCACTCCACTAGTCACAAACCGCCAATCAGAATAGCACCCATTGATACCAACCCTCTGCTTCCTATTAGACAGCCAATCCTCTATCCACGCTAACACCTTACCCCAACTCCGTGCACCCTAACCTTCTGTAGCAACCTTTTGTGAGGCAAATCCCGAGGAGTTTCATATTGTGTATAGTTTTGGTGTCCTTATTTGAGAAAGGATATACTGGCACTGGAGGGGGTGCAGAGGAGATTCACTAGGTTGATTCTGGAGTTGAGGGGATTGACTTACAATGAAAGACTGAGTAAACTGGGGCGATACTCATTGGAATTCAGAAAAATGAGGGGAGATCTTATAGAAATATATAAGATTATGAAGGGAATAGGTAAGATAGAAGCAGGGAAGTTGTTTCCATTGGTGGGTGAAACAGAACTAGGGTGCATGGCCTCAAAATAAGGGGGAGCAGATTTAGGACTGAGTTGAGGAAAAATTTCTTCACTCAGAGTTGTGAATCGTGGAATTCCTGCCCAGTGAAGCAGTTGAGGCTACCTCATTGAATGTTTTTAAGGCAAGGATAGATAAATTTTTGAACAGTAAAGGAGTTAAGGGTTAGCTTGAGCAGATGGGGAAGTGGAGCTGAGTCCATGAAAAGATCAGCCATGATCTTATTGAATGGTGGAGCGGGATCGAGGGGCCAGATGGCCCCCTCCTGCTCCTAGTTCTTATGTTCCAGAAACATAGAAAATACATGCAGAAGGAAGCCGTTCAACCTTTTAAGCCGTTCATCGTGACTGACCATCCAATTCAGGAGTCTGCTCCTCCCCCCCCACCCCGCACCACCACATATCTTTTGATCTTTTTAGCCCCAAGATCCATATCGAATTCCTTCCTGAAATCACACAATGTTTTGGCCTGAACTACATTGTGGTAGTGAATTCCACAGTTTCACCCCTCACTGGGTCCTTCCTACTCTGATTAGCCCTGTTAGATTTTGTAGGAAATCCCCACTCATTACTCTAAATTCCAGAAAGCATAATCCTAACCAGGGGCAGGTGTTGCAGTTGAACCTTCTGTGATTTCACGGAAAGGTGCAGCGGCACAGGGTGAGGTATTGGGTGTGATGGAGGAGTGGACCAGGGTGTCCCGGAGAGAACGGTTCCTGCGGAATTCTGATGGTGGGGGGCGAGGGAGAGGGAGTCACGGCATCAGGCTGCAGCTGACAGGGAGGGTGATCCTTTGAATGCGGAGGCTGGTGGGGAAACCTGAAACCCTACCCTGGTTGTGGGACGGAGGTGAGGGGGTGAGAGCAGTGACCCAGGGGAGAGAGTGAGAGCAGTGACCCAGGGGAGAGAGTGAGAGCAGCGACCCAGGGGAGAGAGTGAGAGCAGTGACCCAGGGGAGAGAGTGAGAGCAGTGACCCAGGGGAGAGACTGAGAGCAGTGACCCAGGGGAGAGACTGAGAGCAGTGACCCAGGGGAGAGACTGAGAGCAGTGACCCAGGGGAGAGAGTGAGAGCAGTGACCCAGGGGAGAGACTGAGAGCAGTGACCCAGGGGAGAGAGTGAGAGCAGTGACCCAGGGGAGAGAGTGAGAGCAGTGACCCAGGGGGAGAGGGTGAGAGCAGTGACCCAGGGGAGAGAGTGAGAGCAGTGACCCAGGGGAGAGAGTGAGAGCAGTGACCCAGGGGAGAGAGTGAGAGCAGTGACCCAGGGGAGAGAGTGAGAGCAGTGACCCAGGGGAGAGAGTGAGAGCAGTGACCCAGGGGGAGAGAGTGAGAGCAGTGACCCAGGGGAGAGAGTGAGAGCAGTGACCCAGGGGGAGAGAGTGAGAGCAGTGACCCAGGGGAGAGAGTGAGAGCAGTGACCCAGGGGAGAGTGAGAGCAGTGACCCAGGGGAGAGAGTGAGAGCAGTGACCCAGGGGAGAGAGTGAGAGCAGTGACCCAGGGGAGAGTGAGAGCAGTGACCCAGGGGGAGAGAGTGAGAGCAGTGACCCAGGAGAGAGAGTGAGAGCAGTGACCCAGGGGAGAGAGTGAGAGCAGTGACCCAGGGGAGAGAGTGAGAGCAGTGACCCAGGGGAGAGAGTGAGAGCAGTGACCCAGGGGAGAGAGTGAGAGCAGTGACCCAGGGGAGAGTGAGAGCAGTGACCCAGGGGAGAGAGTGAGAGCAGTGACCCAGGGGAGAGAGTGAGAGCAGCGGCCCAGGGGAGAGAGTGAGAGCAGTGACCCAGGGGAGAGAGTGAGAGCAGTGACCCAGGGGAGAGAGTGAGAGCAGTGACCCAGGGGAGAGAGTGAGAGCAGCGGCCCAGGGGAGAGAGTGAGAGCAGTGACCCAGGGGAGAGAGTGAGAGCAGTGACCCAGGGGGAGAGAGTGAGAGCAGTGACCCAGGGGAGAGAGTGAGAGCAGTGACCCAGGGGAGAGACTGAGAGCAGTGACCCAGGGGAGAGAGTGAGAGCAGTGACCCAGGGGGAGAGGGTGAGAGCAGTGACCCAGGGGGAGAGGGTGAGAGCAGTGACCCAGGGGGAGAGAGTGAGAGCAGCGACCCAGGGGAGAGGGTGAGAGCAGCGACCCAGGGGAGAGTGAGAGCAGTGACCCAGGGGAGAGAGTGAGAGCAGTGACCCAGGGGAGAGACTGAGAGCAGTGACCCAGGGGAGAGAGTGAGAGCAGTGACCCAGGGGGAGAGGGTGAGAGCAGTGACCCAGGGGGAGAGAGTGAGAGCAGCGGCCCAGGGGATGGGTTGGACACAGTTGAGAGCCCTGTTAAGTGGGTAGAAAAGAAGGACGATACACTGAGAATGCTATTTTGGAAAGTGGCATCATCAGAACAGATGCAGTGGAGGTGAAGGAATTGAGAGAATTGGATGGAGTCCTTACAGGATGTGGTGTGTGAAGAGCTGTAGTCCAGTTAGTTTTGGGCTTCTAATAGATACTGGTGGACAGTTTATCGTCAGAAATGGAGACAGAGAGGTCAAGGAAGGGCAGAAGTCTCTCCACATTGCCCCCTCCCTTCTCCATCCTCGTTCGCTCAGCTCTCCCTCCACATCTCCCTCTCCCCTCCTCCTCCCTTCCCTCTTTCCCCTTTCTCTCTCCTCTTTCCTTTCCCTCTCTCTCCCCACCACCCTTCTGAAGCTGGACAGAGAGCTCAAGTGGTGATGTTCCCATGTGTCTGCTGCCTCTTGTCCTTCTAGACAATAAGAGGTCACAGGTATGGAAGGTAATATCTAAGATGCCTTGGTAAATTGCTGCAATGCATCTTGTAGGTGATACACATTGGCAGTGGTGGAGGAAGTGAATGTCGGTGGAAAGGGACACTCATCAAGCCGTGTCCTGGGTGGGATTGAGTTTCATAGAATTCCTACAGTGCAGAAGGAGGCCATTGGCCAATCGAGTCTGCACCTACCTATCATGTTTAAGAACATAAGAAATAGGAGCAGGAGTAGGCCATCTAGCCCTTCGAGCCTGCCCCGCCATTCAATAAGATCATGGCTGATCTGTCGTGGCTCAGTTCCACATTCCCGCCCTCTCCCCATAACCCTTAATTCCCTCGCCTACCAAAAACCCATCAACCCGCGTCTTAAAAATATTTAGCGAGGCAGCCTCCATCACTTCAACGGGCAGAGAATTCCAGAGATTCACCACCCTTTGAGTGAAGAAGTTCCTCCTCAACTCCGTTCTAAACCGCGCCCCCCCTTTGTCTTGAGGCTGTGCCCTCTAGTCCTACTGTCCTTTCTGAGCGGGAAGAGTCTCTCCACCTCTATCCTATCCATCCCATTCATCATCTTATATGTCTCAATGAGATCTCCCCTCATCCTTCTAAACTCTAACGGGTACAAGCCTAGCTTATTCAGCCTCTCCTCATAGCTCAACCCCCTCAACTCCGGCATCAGCCTAGTAAACCTCCTCTGCACTCCCTCCAAGGCCAAAATATCCTTGCGTAAGTGCGGCGACCAAAACTGCACACAGTACTCCAGCTGCGGCCTCACCAATGCCCTATACAGCTACAGCAAGACCTCCCTACTTTTATATTCAATCCCCCTCGCTATGAAGGCCAGCATCCCATTCGCCTTCCTGACCACCTGCTGCACCTGCAAGCTGGGTTTTTGCGACTCATGCACAAGGACCCCGAGGTCCCTCTGCACCGCCGCCTGCTGCAGCTTTTCGCCCCGTAAGTAATAGTCCTTCCTACCATTATTCCTACCAAAGTGGATAACCTCACATTTGCCAACATTAAATTCCATTTGCCAGTTCCTGGCCCATTCGCCCAGCCTATCTAGATCCTTCTGCAGACTCTCCACACCCTCCGCACAATTTGCCGTTCCACCAATCTTGGTGTCATCAGCAAATTTCGACACCATACACTCGGTTCCCTCCTCCAGATCATCTATATAAATGGTAAATAGCTGAGGCCCCAGCACCGACCCCTGGGGCACTGCACTAGTCACCAACCGCCAATCCGAATAGCACCCATTGACCCCCACTCTCTGCCTCCTATTAGGCAACCAATCCTCTATCCACGCTAACACCCTACCCCCAACTCCATGCCCCCATAACCTTCTGTAACAACCTCTTGTGCAGCACCTTATCAAACGCCTTCTGAAAATCAAGAAACACCACATCCATGTTTTAAAACCTTACCCTGGCCCTATCCTCATAATCATACAATTTAGCATGGCCAGGCCATCTAATCTACACATCTCTGGAGTTGGGAGGAAACCAGATATCCAGAGGAAACCCACCGGGACAGAACGTGCAAACTCCACACACAGTCTGGTTGAATTTTGTTGGAGTTGTGCTCATCCATGCAAAGGGAGAGTGTTCCATCATGCTGTATGTGTTCAGGAAGGGGGGAACCTGCCATCCTAACATTGGAGTCCAGCCTACACTTTGTGTGTGTTTCACAGTGTGCCCAGCACCTTCACCAGGTACCGGAGCAAGAAATCAACCATTCCTGTACCACACACATCTCCCAAACAAATCAAATTACATAAACTCTCCACCTTGCTCACTTACCTTTTTTGTCTGATTATCAGTCAGTTTTGTTAAATAAAAAGCTGCAAGATGTACCGCAAACATTTTGTAATTGTTGAGGCGCCTTCACTTCTGAGGAAGAAAGAAAATGTTTTTAGAACATCAGTCAATTTCATCCACTCAATTTCACAAGAATTTCAGATAGGTCAGTTACTGAGATTCACTGCCCTGGCAAACATGGTCCATTGAAGACTAACCTGGTTAATTAGTTATGGTTAACTAGTCCAGCCTTCTTCACTCATCTTTGAAAAACATCCACCTCAACGGAAGTGATGCACAGCATAAAGTGTAATCCTTATGCAAAGTGAAATAAAATGGAATGGGGAAGATGCCAGAGATTATGAAGGGAGTCGGCAGATTTCGACATTGTGGGGAATTTGGAAAAGCAAAGTTTTTCAATGTTTAATGTGGCAACACGAGGTTGCATTGAACGAGTAGCTAGTTTACATCATGAATTTATCCAGTGGAATTTCAAGTTGGCAGCACCATGTCTATGTTCAGGGCGAATTTGATGTTGGAAGTGAGGACTGGGCTGGTGCAGTAATTCTTCTTAGCAAATGGATAGAAGATGGGGTAAAGCAGTGCTCTATTCTCCTGAGTGTGGGGCGCTGACTTAGAAATTGATGAGGAATCTGGCCACGCCACGGAAACCAAGGGAGATTTCATTTGCAGACTTAGTTGTGCTGGTTGAGAATCCCCATAATCTGAAACCGTCAGTGATTGTTAAAAGATTCAAAATATCTGTAATGTTCTATGTTCTATTTCTAAAAAGGTCAATCTGTAGCTAGCTTTGTGGTGGAACATATACAGTATTCAGAACACTGAGAATTTGGAGCAGTTCTAGATGTGTCCAGAGATACCTAGTCTGCAGCATTAGTGAGGACAGTATCAATGTCAGTTATTGGAGGAAGCCACAATGAGTTTTAGGAAGGCTCTAGAAATTTCTCAGGGCTATTAAGGAGTAATTCAGCAGATAAATGGTAGAACCGAGGCAGAGGATGATGCATCAAATACAGAAAGAAGTTGCAAGCAAAAAGGTCAAAACAGTGGAGTGTTTTAAGTGTAAAGGGCCACACTATGTCAATCATTCCAATTTCACGGACACTTTGTCACGATGCAGCAAGAAAGTGCATTTAGTGAAGAAATGCAAGGATGCAAAGAGCAAAGCGAGGGCTGAGCAAAAGAATTTTAATTCAAAGAAGCCTCAGTCAGTTACACACTATGTGGAAAGCTCAGAGCAGGCAGACAAAGCTAACAACATGTCCAATATCAGTAAGATGCAAAGCAGAGCTTATTTTTGCTACAGTTATAGACAGTAAACAGACAAAGGTAATGGTGGACATAGGTATCTCCATATCTGTAATTAGTGAGGAAACCTATAAATCGACATGGATTCTGACACAGTCCATCTCCTTGTTCAGGGTGCTGGAAGTCCATATTGCATACAATAGTCAAGACACCAAAGCAAGCCTTCTTGTGGTGAAAAGGAAGGAGTAGAGTTTGCTGGAGTGTGACCGGCTCAGCACCATTCCATTGAACTGGGGTGAATTAAGTGTGCAGTATGGATGCATACTGTGGAGGTCGAGAGCATTGTTCCACTCCCTGGGCATTCCGCAAGTCATGGAAAAAATTCAGGAAGTTCATCCAGGTGTCTCCAGAATGAAAAGTCTAGCCAGGTCACATGTTTGGTGGTTGATTATGACTGTGGACTTGGAGAACATGATAAAGTCCTGTTCTGCTTGTCAGATAAACCGGAAAATGGCATCACCATCACCTCTTCATCCTTGGGAATGGCCAGTTCATCCATGATCTATGGTTCATGTGGATGTTCACAGTAAAAAGTCTGACAACACCAGGTTTAAGTCCAACCGATTTATTTGATAATAAACTCACAAGCTTGAGGTTTCCCTCTTCGTCAGGTGAATGGAGAGTTCTGGCCTCAGACAGAGCATATAAAGCACAGTTTACAGATTACTGATTAGAATGCGAATCTTTACACCTAACCTGCTGTTCAAGTCTTAAAGTGGCCGACAATGTGCGTGGAAGGAGCACTGATCACAGGTTAAAGAGATGTGTATTGTCTCCAGACAGTCCAGTAAGTGAGGTTTTGCAAACCCAGGCAAGTCACGGGGGTTACAGATAGTGTGACATGAACCCAAGGTCCCTGTTGAGACCGTCCTCATTTGTGCAGAACTTGGCTATCAGTCTCTGCTCAGCGACTCTGCGCTGTCGTGTGTCGTGAAGGCCGTCTTGGAGAATGCTCACCCGAAGGTCAGAGGCCGAATGCCCGTGACCACTGAAGTGTTCGCCAACAGGGAGGGAACAGTCTTGCCTGGTGATTATCGAGCGATGTTCATTCATCTGTTGTCGTAGCGTCTGCATGGTCTCCCCAATGTACCATGCTTCGGGACATCCTTTCCTGCAACGTATCAGGTAGACAACGTTGGCCGAGTTGCAAGAGTATTTACCGTGTACCTGGTGGATGGTGTTCTCACGTGTGATGATGGTATCCATGTCGATGATCCGGCATGTCTTGCAGAGGTTGCTGTGACAGGGTTGTGTGGTACTGTGGTCACTGTTCTCCTGAAGACTGGGTAGTTTGCTGCGAACAATGGTCTGTTTGAGGTTGCGTGGTTGTCTGAAGGCAAGAAGTGGGGGTGTGGGGATGGCCCTGGCGAGATGTTCGTCTTCATCAATGATATGTTGAAGACTCCGACGAAGATGTCATAGCTTCTCCGCTCCGGGGAAGTAGCACATGATATTTAGAGAACAAAACTGTCCAGATTTTTGATACAGTATGGTAACACACCACAATTCACAACTGGCCTCTCTCCAGTGGAACTGTTGTTAGGTAGAAGACCAAAGTCTCAACTCGATCTGCTTCATCTACATCTCAGAGCAAAAGAGAACAGGAGACAAAGAAGTAAAAGGAGAGACGTGAATACCATGATAAAGGGAGGCAGTTCAAACCAGAAGATCAGGTTTACATCAGGAACTTTGGTAGCAGTCAATGGTGGTTACCAGGAATAATTTTAATCCAAAGTGTTCCAGTATTTGGATCAGGAGACTTTGAAACAAAAGAAATGACAGTAACTTTGCATCAGTCTTCATGGTGGAAGACATCAGTGGGATGCCAAAGCTCCTGTAGAATGAAAGGGCACAGATGAGTGCACTGGCCATTCCTAAAGAGAAGATTCTGGGGAAACTGAAAGGTGTGAAGGTGGATAAATCACCTGGACCGGATGGACTACACAGCAGTGTTCTAAAAGAGATAGCTGTGGAAATTGTGGAGGCATTGGTGGTGATCTTTCAGGAATCACTGGAGGCAGGGAGGCTTCTTGAGGACTGGAACATAGCTAATGTTACACCGGAACACTGTTCTCACAGGAACGATGGAGGTTAAGGGGTGACCTAATAGAAGGGGCATGGACAGAGTGGATAGTCAGAAGCTTTTTCCCAAAGTGGAAGAGTTAATTACTAGAGGGCGTAAGTTTAAGGTGCGAGGGGAAAGGTTTAAAGGAGATGTATGAGGAGAGGTTTTTTGCACACAGCGTGGTAGGTGCCTGAAACTCTCTGCCGGGGAGACAATAGAAGCAGATACATTAGTAAGTTTTAAGGGGAGTCTGAACAAATAAATGAAGAGGATGGGAATAAAGAATATAGTCCCCGGAAGGGTAGGGGAACTTAGTTCAGTTGGGCAGCATGGTCAGTACAGACTTGGAGGGCCGAAGGGCTGTTCCTGTGCAGTCATTTTCTTTGTTCGCTATTTAAGAAAGGAGTGAGGCAGCAGATGGGAAATTATAGGCCGGTTTGCCTGACTTCGGTCATTGACAAGATTTTAGACTCCGTTATTAAAGATGAGATCGCGGGGTATTTGGAAGTGCATGATAAAATAGGACTGAGTCAGCACAGCTTCTTCAAGGGGAAGTCATATTTGACAATCTGTTACAGTTCTTTGAGGATGTAACAAGGAAGTTAGATAAAGGAGAACCAATGGATGTGATTTATTTAGATTGTGATAAGGTGCTGCATAGCAGACTGTTAAATAAGTTAAGAGCCCATGGTGTTAAGGGTAAGATCCTGACATGGATAGAGGATTGGCTGACTGGCAGAAGGCAGAGAGCGGGGATAAAGGGGTCTTTTTCAGGATGGCAGCTGGTGACTAGTGGTGTGCCTCAGGGGTCAGTGCTGGGACCACAACTTTTCACAATATACATTAACGATTTGGAAGAAGGAACTGAAGACACTGTTGCTAAGATACAAAGATATGTAGAGTGACAGGTAGTGTTGAGGAAGCAGTGGGCTGCAGAAGGACTTGGACAGGTTAGGAGAATGGACAAAGTAGTAGCAGATGGAATACAATGTGGAAAAGTGTGAGGTTATGCACTTTGGAAGGAGGAATGGAGGCACAGGCTATTTTCTAAATGGGGAAATGCTTAGGAAATCAGATACACAAAGGGAGTTGGGAGTCATTGTTCAAGATTCTCTTAAGGTTAACGTGCAGGTTCAGTCGGCAGTTAGGAAGGCAAATGCAATGTTAGCATTCATGTCGAGAGGGTTAGAATACAAGAACAGGAATGTACTTCTGAGACTGAATAAGTCTCTGGTCAGACCCCATTTGGAGTATTGTGAGCAGTTTTGGGCCCCATATCTAAGGAATGATGTGTCGGCCTTGGAAAGGGTCCAGAGGAGGTTCACAAGAATCCCTGGAATGAAGAGCTTGTCACATGTGGAACGTACTGGGTCTGTACTTGTTGGAGTTTAGAAGGATGAGGGGGGGATCTTATTGAAACTTACAGGATACTGTGAGGCCCTGGATAGAGTGGACATGGAGAGAATGTTTCCACTAGTAGGAAAAACTAGAACCAGAGGGCACAACCTCAGGGTAAAGGGACGATCCTTTAAAACAGAGATGAGGAGGAATTTCTCCAGCCAGAGAGTGGGGAATCTGTGGAACTCTTTGTCACAGAAGGCTGTGGAGGCCGGGTCACTGAGTGTCTTTAAGACAGAGATAGATAAGTTCCTGATTAATAAGGGGGTCAGGAGTTATGGGGAAAAGGCAGGAGAATGGGGATGAGAAAAATATCAGCCAGGATTGAATAGTAGAGCAGACTCGATGGGTTGAATGGCTGTTCCTGTGTCTGATAGTCTTAATTGTTTGCAGACATTTTCATAAATTTGTTTGTCATTTTCATAAATGACCTGGATGAGGAAGTGGAGGGATGGGTAAGTAAGTTCGCTGATGACACTAAGGTCGGTGGTGTTGTGGATGGTCTGGAAGGATGGCAAAAGTTGCAGCAGGACATAGATAGGATGCAGGACTGGGCGGAGAAGTGGCAGATGGACTTCAACGCGGATAAATGTGTAGTCGTCCATTTTGGCAGAACCAACGGGATGAACGAGTACACTATCAAGGGCAGAAGTCTGAGTAGTGTTGAAGAGCAGAAGGATCTAGGGGTCCGGGTCCACAGGACTCTTAAATCGGCCTCGCAGGTGGAGGAGGTGGTCAAGAAGGCGTATGGTGTACTGGCCTTCATTAATCGAGGGATTGAGTTTAGGAGTCGGGAGGTAATGCTGCAACTTTATAAGACCCTTGTCAGGCCTCATTTCGAGTATTGTGCGCAGTTCTGGTCGCCTCACTATAGGAAAGATGTAGAAGCTATTGAGAGGGTACAGAGGAGATTTACAAGGATGTTGCCTGGATTGGGAGGCATGCCTTATGAAGTTAGGTTGAGGGAGCTGGGACTCTTTTCCCTGGAGAGACGAAGGTTGAGAGGCGACCTGATAGAGGTTTACAAAATGTTGAGAGGAATAGATAGGGTGGACTCTCAGAGGCTATTTCCCCGGGTTGAAATGGTTGCTACGAGAGGACACAGATTTAAGGTGCAAGGAGGGAAGTTCAGAAGTGATGTTAGGGGTAAGTTTTTCACTCAGAGGGTGGTGAGTGAATGGAATCGGCTGCCGTCAGTGGTGGTGGAGGCGAACTCGCTGGGGTCTTTTAAAAGACTTCTGGATGAGTATATGGGGTTTAATGAGATTGAGGGTTATAGATAGGTCTGTAGGTTGGTAGGTGTTGATGTGATCGGCGCAACTCGTGGGCCGAAGGGCCTGTTTGTGCTGTAGTGTTCTATGTTCTATGACACCAAGCTCATATTAGTTTATGATATATGACCTAGGATCAGGAAAAGTTTCAGAGTCAGCAAGCATGACTGATAACATGGCAGAAGGCAATGCTGCCGTGGACATTCACCAGGAAGTTTTTCCAGAGGTTCAAGGTTTGCCAATTGACTCTGCTGGAGGACTGGAAGAAAAACACTTAGGTACAGATTCTTAATCCAATTCTACAAATACAATTCCAGATCCACCATACAAGATTGTCCAGAGTATGATTCCAGATCCATCCATACAAAATTCTCCAGTGCCAGAGTGTAGATCACAACACAACCACAAAGCTCTTGACAGACTCTTGTAAAGTTAAGGCATTACTTTGGTTATATTTCTGTCCTGATGAAGGATTGCAGTTTAAAAGGCAGAAAGCAGAGCGTGAATAAATCAGTCATTCTCTCATTGATAGGCTGTGACTAGTAGTGTGTGACGTAGAACATTATGGATCAGTATTTGAGGCTCCAGCTATTCAGAATATATGTCAATGATTTGGATGTGGAGACTAAATGTAATATTCCTAAGTTCACAGATAACATAACACTAGGCAGGAACGTGACTTGTGAGGAAGGTACAAAATGACTTCAAGGGAATTTGGACAGACTTAGTGAGTGGGCAAGCACCTGGCAGATAGCAAGTAAAGTGAAAAATCTGAGGCTATCCACTTCGGTAGAAGGAACAGATGTGTCTCCAAAATGGTAAGAAATTAGAAGCATGGATGTGCAAAGGGACCTACGTGTCCTTATCCACAAGTCATTCCAGGCTAACTTGCAGGTTCAGCAAACTATTAAGAAGGCTAATGGAAATAGAAAATTACAGCTCAGTAACAGGGCCCTTGTAGCCCTTATTGTCTGTGCCGAACCATTTTTTGCCTGGTCCCACTGACCTGCACTTGAACCATATCCCTCCACACCCCTCTCGTGTTAGCCTTTGTCATAAGAAGAATTACATATGGAAGTAGCAAAGTCTAGGAGCTTGATTACATTACACTTGGAGTATTAGGCACAGGTTTGGTTCCTTACTTCAGAAAGGATATTATTACCACAGAGGGAGGGCATCAAAGATTAATCGACTTGTTCCAGGAATAGTGGGACTGCGTTATGAAGAGAGACTGGGCAAACTGAGCTTGTATTCTCTCGAGTTTCGAAGAATGAGAGGCAATCTCATTGAAACCTATAAAAAACTGAAAGGAATAGACTGTATTCATGCAGGTTAATATGTTTTCCTTGGCTGGACAGTCTCGAAACCGGGAGCACAATTTCAAAATAAGGCAGATGTCACTTAGGATCAAGATGAGAATTGTTTTGACTCAAAAGGGTTGTGATTCTTTAGAATTCTCTATGCCAGGGGGCTGTGGAGCATGTTTACAGCCGAGATTAACATTAAAACTAGAAGCAAATGGGATTTGGGGTGAACTGGCTGGACGGCTGCAGGATTGGTTTGGTTATAGAAGACAGACTGTAGTGATGGAATGGTGTTTTTCAGAATGAAGATCTGCAGCTAGTGGTGTTCCGCAGGGATTAGTGCTGGGACCACTGTTGTTTGTAATATATATAAATGATATTTACAGTTAGCTCTAATGAAGTGTCATCTCGACTTTAAACATGAGGCCAGAATTGAACCCGGGTCCCTGGCGCTGTGAGGCAGCAGTGCTAACCCACTGTGTCACCGTGCCGCTGGGATTGAACCCGGGTCCCTGGCGCTGTGAGGCAGCAGTGCTAACCCACTGTGCCACCGTGCCGCTGGGATTGAACCCAGGTCCCTGGCGCTGTGAGGCAGCAGCGCTAACCCACTGTGCCATCATGCCGCCCATAAGAAGACTTATTTGTCTTCATTAGCTGGGACATTGGGTATAGGAGTTGGGAAATCATGTTGCAGCTATATCAAACCTTATATATTGTCTGGTGACAAGGATATAGACTATGAAGAGAGGCTGAATAAACTAGGATTATTCTCGCCAGAAAAACAGAGGCTGAGGGGAGACCTGATAGAAAAAGATGAGAGGCATTGATAGGGTGGATAGTCAGACGATTTTTTCCCTGGGTAGAAGTGTCAATTACAAGGGGGCACAAGTTCGAGGTGGGAGGGGGAAAGTTTAAGGGAGATGTGCGGGGGGAGTTATTTTTATGCAGAGAGTGGTGGGTGCCTGGAACGTGCTGCCAGAGGAGGTGGTGGAAGCAGGCACGTTATCAACATTTAAGAGGCATCTGGATGGTTATATGAATAGGAAGGGAACAGAGGAATACAGACTAAGGGCAGAAGGTTTTTTTTCAGTTTAATTAGAGCATCATGAGGCAATCGAAGGGCCTGTTCCTGTGCTGTACTTTTCTTTGTTCTTTATTTCTAAATACTAACGACAAAGAACAACACAGCATGGGAAACAGGCCCTTCGGCCCGATGAGCCTACGTCGCCATTTTAACATTGTGAGTCCCCTCCTCTACCTATGACCTTTGTCTACACCTATTGGGGAAGATTGAGGGAAGACTAATTTAGGGACAATTTATTACACCAATCAGCCTAAGAGCACATTTTTGGGGTGTGGGAGGAAACCGGAGCACCCGGAGAAAACCCACGCAAGCACGGGGAGAATGTACAAACTCCCACAGACACTGGCCCAAATCCATGTATCTGCACAGCAAACAGTGATAGTCACTGAGCTGTCATGTTGCCCGTCAGTTGGTCCAGTTTAAGCATACACTAACGACGTGAAGCACTAGGCAACTCTCAAAGCAACATCCTAGAGCAGCCCTCGCACGACCCACTGCGTGTATGCCCCTTGTTGGACAACAGGCGGACCGAATCACCTGTGAAGTAAAAGACATCAATAAACATGCACAACTTATACAGACATTTATGGAATCCCCAGAAGCTCAGAGTAAGACAAGTGAGCCATGAAATATGTTGGAAGGAACATAGGAATCAATTGATTCCCAGGGACGTCCAAGGCTCTTGATCTTTATTTAGAAAAGTCTCCTGTATCCCTCCATCTCTAGTCCGCTCATGTGCCTATCTAAGTAAGCCTTAAACAACCCCAGCGTGCCTGACGTAAAGGAATGTGGGGATAGTATGGGGAGAAAGTGGATGGCCAGCCATGATCGTTTTGAATGGCAGAGCTGGCTCGATGGGCTCAAGTTTTTTTTATTAGTGTCACAAGTAGGCTTACATTAACACTGCAAGGAAGTTGGTGCAAGTTTCCCCTAGTCACCACACTCTGGCACCTGTTCGGGTACACTGAGGGAGAATTTAGCATGGCCAATGCACCTAACCAGCACATTTTTCAGATGTGGGAGGAAACCACAGCATCCAGAGGAAACCCAGGCAGCCATGGAGAGAACCTGCAAACTCTGCACTGACAGTGACCTGAGCCGGGAATCAAACCCGGGTCTCTGCCATTGTGAGGCAGCAGTGCTAATCACTGTGCCGCTGGGTTGAACCCGGGTCCCTGGCGCTGCGAGGCAGCAGTGCTAATCACTGTGCCGCTGGGATTGAACCCGGGTCCCTGGCGCTGCGAGGCAGCAGTGCTAATCACTGTGCCACCCTGAATGACCTACTCCTATTTCTGTGTTCCTGCATTATTTATTTCAGGAGATGACTGACGATCGTTAACTCTAACTTCACTCGAGTCACATTTCTGCCATTTCCATGGACAATGCTGGTTGATAAACTATGCTGAAAGTCAGGTTGTTAAAGTGAACGCACTCTCAGTAAGTTAAGCCACAAACTAACCTATTAGCAGTGTCTCTTTCCATTTTGTTGGGGTGAACAAATTCTTGAGGAACTGGTAGACTTCTTATCCTTTTCTTTCTGACCCTGCCCAGTTGGCAGCGAGATTAGCAATGGCTTTTTCAGGATATTGTTAACAGGGAAAACTCTCCAGGAGCTCTGCTGCCTTTTTGGGGCAATGACACCCAATAATTCTCATTCATGCAGCCATCTCAGATATCAGTCCACCATGTGTACAACACACGTTGGGCCAGAATTTAAACCTTTCCTCAACAGAAGATCTTTGGTTAATTAGCTGAGGACTTATCCAAGTAAAATTTTCTTTCTTGTAAGGGAATTTGCAATCTGAGAAGGTCTGGTACAAAACTAAATTGGTTTGATCTGGTTTTACTTCTTTACATAAATTTATGAATGGCCATGACAGGGTGGTATTACAAAGGCTAATTATCATCCCAACAGCCTACTTTCATCATCAGTAAATTGATGGAAGGAATCATCAACAGCGCTACTGAGCGGCACTTACTCAGCAATAACCTGATTCACTGATGCTCAGTTTGGGTTCCACCAGGGTCACTCAGCTCCTGATCTCGTTACAGTCTTGGTCAAACATTAACAAATGAAATATAGGGCGGAGTAAGAATGACTGCCCTTGACATCAACGCAGCATTAGAGCAAGTCAGACATCAAGGAGCCCTAGCAAACTCGGGGTCAATGGGAATCAGGGGAAAATCCTCCACTGGTAGGAGTCATACCTGACACAAAGGAAGATGACTGTGGTGGATAGCGGTTGATCAGCCCAGCTCCAGGGCGTCATTGCAGCAGTTCGTCAAGGTGGTATCCCAGGCCTAACCTTCTTCAGCTACTTCATCAATGACCTTTCCTCTGTCATAAGGTCAGATGTGGGGATGTTCACCAGTGATTGGCACAATGTTCAATACCATTTGTGACTTCTCAGATACTGAAGCAGTCCATGTCCAAATGCAGCAAGACCTGGGCAATATCCAGGCCTGGGCTGACAAATAGCAAGTAACATTCATGTGACACCAATATATCACTGATCCTGTGATGCGTTACCCGGACGTGCATTCAGATCCTGCGTGGATCAGCTGGTGGGGGTATTCACAGAGATCTTCAACCTCTCTTTACAACAATCTGAGGTCCCTATCTGCTTCAAGAAGACAACCAGTATCAAAGAAAAGCCAACAGTGTGCCTTAATGACTATTTTCTGGTGGCTCTGACATCCATCATTATGAAGTGCTTCAAAAGGGAAATCACGGCACAAATCAATTCCAGCTTCCCAGGCTGCCTCGATCGACTACAGTTCACCTACCGCCACAACACGTCCACAGCAGCTGCCATCTTCCTGGCTGTACACTCAATCCTGCAACACCTAGATAACAAGGATACCCATGTCTGACTCCTGTTTATTGACTACAGCTCAGCCTTTAACACCAGTATTCCTCCAAACTCTGTGGCCTGGGGCTCAGCTCCTCCCTCTGCAGCGAGATCCTACACTTCCTAACCCACAGACTGCAATCAGTAAGGATAGGCAACAACACCTCCTCCACCTCATCCTCAACAGCAGTGCCCCACAAGGCTGTTCCTCAGTTGCATACTATACTCCTTATACACCTACGACTGTGTGGCCAAATTCCCTTCCAATTTTATTTTCAAGTTTTCTGATGACACCACCGTAGATCTCAAACAATGATGAGACGGAGTAAAAGAAAGAGATAGAGAATCTGGTGAACTGGTGCAATGACAATAAACTCTCCCTCAATGTCAACAAAACGAAGGAGATTGTCATCAACTTCAGGAAGCGTAGTGAACATGCCCCTGTCTATATCAATAGGGACAAAGTGGAAATGGTCAAGAGCTTGAGGTTTCTAGGTGTCCAGATCACCAACAACCTGTCCTGGTCCCTCCATTCTGATGCCTCTACTATTTCAGGAAGCTAAGGAAATTTGGCATGTCCACTACAAATCTCACTAACTTCTACAGATGCACCATAGAAAGCATTCTTTCTAGTTGTCTTGGTATGGCTCCTGCTCTGTCCAGGACCACAAGAAACTACAAAGGGTTGTGAACGAAGCCTAATCTATCACTCTAACCACCTCCCATCCATTGACTCTGTCTACACTTCCTGCTGCCTCGGAAAAGCAGCCAGCATAATCAAGGACCCCATGCAGTTGAGCATTATTTTGCCATTAAATCTTTTAGCCAATTCAAATACTGTTTAAAGAAGATTATGAATATTCACCTCAGTTTAGAATCCAAATTTTCCCAAATATAGCGAGTACTAGAAATCCTTCAGTTAAGGTTGAAACTTTTCTCTTATCTTCAACCTGTGATTGAGGAGTGAGGAGACTTCTTATCATGCAGTGATAACTGCATCTGAGCAACAGCAGGGAAGAAAGCATACAGAGAACAAAAAGGTTCCAAGCTGGAACTGTCCATTGTGTTTCTCCCTCATTGCCCTTTCCCCCTGCCCCCCCCCCCCCGCCCTTCAGTCATGGAGCTATTGTGATGTGACAATTGTGATACATTCGATGAATTCAGTTCAGGTTTGAACAGGGTTCCTATGAAAATTCCCCCCACCCCCCCAATAGAACGACCCTCAAAGATTAGTCGTCGGAAACAGTTAAACTCTGGCCTTTTGTTCAGATACTCTCGCCCCTCTAATGGGCTTCAATAGGTAGTTCCGTAGGTTCTGGCTGTGGCTTTTTTCTCCTGTTGAGAAGGTTGTTCTCTATGTGTGAGGCCATTGGCTGGCTGTTTGAATAAATACAATAAAACCTGACCCTGACCGCCTCAAGTTTGCTCTTTCTAGACAGGGAGATAATGATCTCTAACATGAGGTTCGACAGATTCATACTCTCTGTACCCAAGGTGCAGAAACAACATGAAGTTTCACGTAACCCACACATCCTTGGAAATATTCCCACCCAGAGCAGTGAACTCAGCACAGATCAGGAATTGAATCTGAGAATTACTGGTCTCTTTGGGCTCATGGGGATTAAAGATAACTCATCAGATTCTCTTTTGATCTCATATTTCAAAAGTTTCCATCAGAAATTTAGCACCAAAACAGGCCATTCAGCCCAACCACTCCATGCTGATGTTTTTGCTCCATTTGAGCATCCTCCCATTTTTTTCTCAACTAAAGTCCACCATGTAACTGCCTGTTCCCTTCTCCCTCAAACATTTGACTACTTTCCCCTGAAATATATTTATGTTATTCACTCCAATCTCTCCAAGTGGTATTGAGTTCCACATTCTCAACGCTCTGGGTAAAATAAATTCTTCTCAATTTCCAATTGGGTTTCTTAGTGATGATCTTATATTGATGTCCTCTTGTTATGCTCTTCCCCACAAGGGGAAATATTTTCTCTCTATCCACTTTATCAAAATCTTTCAGAATGTTAAAGCCCTTGATTGGGAAAGCCCTCACCATGCTTTTCAAGAGAGGAGGAGACACAGTCTGTCAACCCTCTCCAGATATGTAACCCATACATTTCTGGTATCATCCTTGGAAATAGTCCCTCATTTCCTCATGTTTTCTTCATACAATATGCTGATGAGAATTGCATAGTATATTCCAGATGTGGTCTAATGAAGTTATGGTACATGTTTAGCATAACCTTTATATTCTATCACTCTAGCCTGGTGCTTGGTTTGATCCCCTTTGGCCTTTTTAATCTGTGTCACTACTGATAATGATTTTGTATATTTGTATCCCCAGGTCCCTTTAGTCCTCCACCCCATCTAGATTTTTATATAAATAAATATATAGACGAGGAGGAGGAGGCCACTCAGCCTCTGGAGTCTGACAGGGCACTCTGGAGACTGCCCCATCACCACCACTGCTAGATTCTCTCACAAGAAGGAACATCCTCTCTACATCCACCCTGTCAATACTCCTCAAGATCTTCTATGTTTTAATTGAGTCACCTCTTACTGCAGTGTACTCCAGTGGATACAAGTCTAGCCTGTCCAACCTTTCTTCATTAGGCAACCCATTGAATCCAGGTATTAGTCGAGTAAACCGTCTCAGAACTGCTTCTAACACATTTACATTTTTTATTAAATAAAGAGACCAATACTGTGCAGTTTTCTAATTGTGGTCTCATCAATGCCCTGAAGCATAACCTCCCTACTTTTGTAACCAATTCCCCTCAGAATAAACAATAACTTTTTTAGCTTTCCTAATTACTTGTTGTACCTGTATACTGTACCTGCGATCCATGCACAAGGACTCCCAGATCCTTCTGCCTCTCAGAGCTCTGCAGTCTCTCATCATTTAGATAAGCTTCTTTATTTTTCCTGTCAAAATGGACAATTTCATATTTTTAAGTTGTATAAGTTTATTTATTAGTGTCACAAATAGGCTTACATTAACATCGCAATGAAGCTATTATGAAAATCCCCTTGCCACCTCATTCTGGAGCCTATTCCGGTACACTGACGGAGAGTTTCGTAGGGTCAATCCACCTAGCCAGCACATCTTTTGGACTGTGAGAGGAAACCAGAGCACCCGGAGGAAACCCACGCAGACAGGGGGAGAATGTGTAAACTCCACGCAGACAGTGACCCGAGCCGGGAATCGAACCCGGGTCCCTGTGGGACAGCAGTGCTAACCAAGCCGGGAATCGAACCCGGGTCCCTGTGGGACAGCAGTGCTAACCAAGCCGGGAATCGAACCCGGGTCCCTGTGAGACAGCAGTGCTAACCAAGCCGGGAATCGAATCCGGGTCCCTGTGGGACAGCAGTGCTAACCAAGCCGGGAATCGAACCCGGGTCCCTGTGAGACAGCAGTGCTAACCAAGCCGGGAATCGAACCCGGGTCCCTGTGGGACAGCAGTGCTAACCAAGCCGGGAATCGAACCCGGGTCCCTGTGAGACAGCAGTGCTAACCAAGCCGGGAATCGAACCCGGGTCCCTGTGAGACAGCAGTGCTAACCAAGCCGGGAATCGAACCCAGGTCCCTGTGGGACAGCAGTGCTAACCAAGCCGGGAATCGAACCCGGGTCCCTGTGGGACAGCAGTGCTAACCAAGCCGGGAATCGAACCCGGGTCCCTGTGAGACAGCAGTGCTAACCAAGCCGGGAATCGAACCCGGGTCCCTGTGGGACAGCAGTGCTAACCAAGCCGGGAATCGAACCCGGGTCCCTGGCGCTGTGGGACAGCAGTGCTAACCAAGCCGGGAATCGAACCCGGGTCCCTGGCGCTGTGGGACAGCAGTGCTAACCAAGCCGGGAATCGAACCCGGGTCCCTGGCGCTGTGGGACAGCAGTGCTAACCAAGCTGGGAATCGAACCCGGGTCCCTGTGGGACAGCAGTGCTAACCAAGCCGGGAATCGAACCCGGGTCCCTGTGGGACAGCAGTGCTAACCAAGCCGGGAATCGAACCCGGGTCCCTGTGGGACAGCAGTGCTAACCAAGCCGGGAATCGAACCCGGGTCCCTGTGAGACAGCAGTGCTAACCAAGCCGGGAATCGAACCCGGGTCCCTGTGGGACAGCAGTGCTAACCAAGCCGGGAATCGAACCCGGGTCCCTGTGAGGCAGCAGTGCTAACCAAGCCGGGAATCGAACCCGGGTCCCTGTGAGGCAGCAGTGCTAACCAAGCCGGGAATCGAACCCGGGTCCCTGTGGGACAGCAGTGCTAACCAAGCCGGGAATCGAACCCGGGTCCCTGTGAGACAGCAGTGCTAACCAAGCCGGGAATCGAACCCGGGTCCCTGTGGGACAGCAGTGCTAACCAAGCCGGGAATCGAATCCGGGTCCCTGTGGGACAGCAGTGCTAACCAAGCCGGGAATCGAACCCGGGTCCCTGTGAGACAGCAGTGCTAACCAAGCCGGGAATCGAATCCGGGTCCCTGTGGGACAGCAGTGCTAACCAAGCCGGGAATCGAACCCGGGTCCCTGTGAGACAGCAGTGCTAACCAAGCCGGGAATCGAACCCGGGTCCCTGGCGCTGTGGGACAGCAGTGCTAACCAAGCTGGGAATCGAACCCGGGTCCCTGTGGGACAGCAGTGCTAACCAAGCCGGGAATCGAACCCGGGTCCCTGTGGGACAGCAGTGCTAACCAAGCCGGGAATCGAACCCGGGTCCCTGTGGGACAGCAGTGCTAACCAAGCCGGGAATCGAACCCGGGTCCCTGTGAGACAGCAGTGCTAACCAAGCCGGGAATCGAACCCGGGTCCCTGTGGGACAGCAGTGCTAACCAAGCCGGGAATCGAACCCGGGTCCCTGTGAGGCAGCAGTGCTAACCAAGCCGGGAATCGAACCCGGGTCCCTGTGAGGCAGCAGTGCTAACCAAGCCGGGAATCGAACCCGGGTCCCTGTGGGACAGCAGTGCTAACCAAGCCGGGAATCGAACCCGGGTCCCTGTGAGACAGCAGTGCTAACCAAGCCGGGAATCGAACCCGGGTCCCTGTGGGACAGCAGTGCTAACCAAGCCGGGAATCGAATCCGGGTCCCTGTGGGACAGCAGTGCTAACCAAGCCGGGAATCGAACCCGGGTCCCTGTGAGACAGCAGTGCTAACCAAGCCGGGAATCGAATCCGGGTCCCTGTGGGACAGCAGTGCTAACCAAGCCGGGAATCGAACCCGGGTCCCTGTGAGACAGCAGTGCTAACCAAGCCGGGAATCGAACCTGGGTCCCTGTGGGACAGCAGTGCTAACCAAGCCGGGAATCGAACCCGGGTCCCTGTGAGACAGCAGTGCTAACCAAGCCGGGAATCGAACCCGGGTCCCTGTGAGACAGCAGTGCTAACCAAGCCGGGAATCGAACCCAGGTCCCTGTGGGACAGCAGTGCTAACCAAGCCGGGAATCGAACCCGGGTCCCTGTGAGACAGCAGTGCTAACCAAGCCGGGAATCGAACCCGGGTCCCTGTGAGACAGCAGTGCTAACCAAGCCGGGAATCGAACCCGGGTCCCTGTGGGACAGCAGTGCTAACCAAGCCGGGAATCGAACCCGGGTCCCTGTGGGACAGCAGTGCTAACCAAGCCGGGAATCGAACCCGGGTCCCTGTGGGACAGCAGTGCTAACCAAGCCGGGAATCGAACCCGGGTCCCTGGCGCTGTGGGACAGCAGTGCTAACCAAGCCGGGAATCGAACCCGGGTCCCTGGCGCTGTGGGACAGCAGTGCTAACCAAGCCGGGAATCGAACCCGGGTCCCTGGCGCTGTGGGACAGCAGTGCTAACCAAGCTGGGAATCGAACCCGGGTCCCTGTGGGACAGCAGTGCTAACCAAGCCGGGAATCGAACCCGGGTCCCTGTGGGACAGCAGTGCTAACCAAGCCGGGAATCGAACCCGGGTCCCTGTGGGACAGCAGTGCTAACCAAGCCGGGAATCAAACCCGGGTCCCTGTGAGACAGCAGTGCTAACCAAGCCGGGAATCGAACCCGGGTCCCTGTGGGACAGCAGTGCTAACCAAGCCGGGAATCGAACCCGGGTCCCTGTGAGGCAGCAGTGCTAACCAAGCCGGGAATCGAACCCGGGTCCCTGTGAGGCAGCAGTGCTAACCAAGCCGGGAATCGAACCCGGGTCCCTGTGGGACAGCAGTGCTAACCAAGCCGGGAATCGAACCCGGGTCCCTGTGAGACAGCAGTGCTAACCAAGCCGGGAATCGAACCCGGGTCCCTGTGGGACAGCAGTGCTAACCAAGCCGGGAATCGAATCCGGGTCCCTGTGGGACAGCAGTGCTAACCAAGCCGGGAATCGAACCCGGGTCCCTGTGAGACAGCAGTGCTAACCAAGCCGGGAATCGAACCCGGGTCCCTGTGGGACAGCAGTGCTAACCAAGCCGGGAATCGAACCCGGGTCCCTGGCGCTGTGGGACAGCAGTGCTAACCAAGCCAGGAATCGAACCCGGGTCCCTGGCGCTGTGGGACAGCAGTGCTAACCAAGCCAGGAATCGAACCCGGGTCCCTGTGGGACAGCAGTGCTAACCAAGCCAGGAATCGAACCCGGGTCCCTGTGGGACAGCAGTGCTAACCAAGCCGGGAATCGAACCCGGGTCCCTGTGAGGCAGCAGTGCTAACCAAGCCGGGAATCGAACCCGGGTCCCTGTGGGACAGCAGTGCTAACCAAGCCGGGAATCGAACCCGGGTCCCTGTGAGACAGCAGTGCTAACCAAGCCGGGAATCGAACCCGGGTCCCTGTGGGACAGCAGTGCTAACCAAGCCGGGAATCGAATCCGGGTCCCTGTGGGACAGCAGTGCTAACCAAGCCGGGAATCGAACCCGGGTCCCTGTGGGACAGCAGTGCTAACCAAGCCGGGAATCGAACCCGGGTCCCTGTGGGACAGCAGTGCTAACCAAGCCGGGAATCGAACCCGGGTCCCTGTGGGACAGCAGTGCTGCCCATTTTTCCCCTTGACGAAGACAATAAAACAATGTATTTGTGATCAGATCGGACAACTCACTGCAATGGTGGAGGGTGGAAGAGGGAAAGAGAAGGACAGTGTGTGAGTACAGAAGCTACACGTATTAATAAAGATTTACAAAAAGTAGTTATTGAAACGTCAAGAATCATACAGCACAAAAACAGGCCCTTTGGCCCACCATTTTTCCACATTAAAGTCCATTTGCCAGATCCCTGCCCACTTTAATTATCCCAAGCTGTGATAATTAAACTTAACAAAGTTTGCTTTTCTAAAAATCAGCTAGTTTTTATTATCACAAAACTGTATGGCTGAATCTTGGACACAGAGAGCAGTCCGCACTAACTGCTGATTCTATCTCAAGACTGTGCCCACTGTAAGGATCAATTCAATAATTATACATTTTCTTATCAGCTTACATGATGTTAGTAATACAAGCAGTGATACATTGAACAAAACAAATTCTGTGACTCCCTCATCCCCAACCTTGGTTCTGTGACTCCTTTATGCCTTATTTTCTGTAATAAAGAGATTCTGTGACTCCCTCCTCCCTGACCTTATCTAATGTCTCGTATGTTATCTCACGGTATACAGAGTTATCTGTGTAAAGGCCGGTTCTCCTGGTGTTAATCATGTCTCACTCAGGCTGTGCAAAGTCAGTCTCATCAAAACAGACTGAGGCCAAGCACTTGGCCTTCACTGGTTGTAGTCATTTCTTTGTTCAGAGTCGGTCAGTTTTACAGGGGTCTGGCATTTTGAAATGGTTTGGTCTGCTGTCCTTTCTTTATACTAAACACTTGACCATTTTTCCCATCAGGCCACTGCTTCATTCGTACACTATCACATTTCCTCCTTTTGTCATATCATGGCAACTAACTAGACAGGTATATCCATGACCTGATTAATAATGCATTTACACAAGCAACCAAGCAACCCTATCCCGAGTAACAGTTATAGTAGCAAAATAAAAGCCTTAAAAATCCAACTGAATAATCCATGACCCAACCATCCGAACCAACCCAGTGGGTTATAATCATGAAATTCCTGACCAGCCTCTTGAAGCTGATCAGCCTGCCTCTTGATGTAGCCAGCCAGGTTAGTGATATTTTCAGAGGCATCTGGGATATAAGTGCAGCACTCCTGATCGACAATACACACGTCCCTCCCTGTGAGGGTAACAGATAGTCCAAAGCCATTCAGTTTTGTAATGCCATGGTCCGGACAGCCACCTGTCCAGTTGTCCTGGCTTCTGCCGCTGTTATATTTACCAGTTGTTCCATTATAGACTGTAAAATCATCAGCCAACGTCATCCAGGGTGCTGGGGATGTTATGTGCCCAGGAGCTATTAGAGGTTATATTCCATACTTTGGACCAATCAAGAACAAACATGCCCTTGCTAGATAGATTTGCTACTACAGCTGTAAGGTTGCAGTTCCTTTGCCCCACCCTCCTTCCTGTCCCTGATTTACTAAAACATAGGAAACTTCGCACATCACTTGAGGGGATGACAAGGCAGGGTGGAGAGAAGGTATGATTATATGCAGGCTGGTACCAGGTTGAAAACCTACTCATTTTGTAGCCAGCCGATTCCCATTCTATCATACCTCCCCCAGTTCCCGTTCAGTTTTGACATAAAATCCATTCCATGGTCTTTGCTAAATGGAATGGGAGGGATTGGAGAGGTATTCCTTCTTTTGAATGGACAGGGATGTGGGTACAAACCCAATATTTTCTACATTCTTTCTTTCGGCATAAATATATGACATATACAAATAAGTATTGGCATGCAAACTTTGGGTAACTAGTTTTTTTACTACCATGTGTCCATTAAGTCCAAACAGTCCAAATAGTCGACAAAGTCCGAAACATATGATGAGGATCTTCATCCTGTGTTCGTATCTGGGTCGGATGTAATCTTCTTACAATCGGACAGATGAACCCAACTTGAACGTCCTTCAAACTTGACTGAAGTCGGTGTTGTCAGTAACACTTGAAAAGGACTGATCCAGCATTGTCCTAATTTCTTCCTATCCCAGTTCTTTATCAATACGTAGTCTCTGGGTTCGATCACGAGGTATCGAGAGGCAGCTGTGCCTGCTGTCTCTGGGAGATGTGCTTGTTTCACCTGTGAGTGGAGAAACTTCAGAGAAAGGGTTAATTGCTTCAAGTAATTCTGCATCTGTTCACCCATCAGATGAAGGTCTACTCCCTCTAGGGGTTTGTCATGGGCATCCCAGGGAGTCCTCATTGGCCGACCATAGACTCTGCAGCTGACAGTCTGGTCCGCGAATGGGGAGTCACCTGCATGTGAAACAAGGGTAATACCTTCAGCCAATTTAATCCAGTTTCTTCAGTCAATTGAGATAATTTCTCTTTTAAAGTCCCATTGGCTCTTTCCACAATTCCCGCTGCCTGCAGATGATGTGCGCGATACAGTAGCTGTTTACTTGCGAGGGCTTCGCATAATTCAATGTTAATCTGAGCCACAAAATGTGTCCATTATGTGAGCTCACCACTTTGGGTACCCCGAGACAGGGAATAACTTCTGTCAACAATAACTTCACCACCATATGTGCAATACAATTCCAGGTGGGGAAGGATTCAATCCATTTACTAAACACATCGATTATCACTAGACAATATTTATAGCAATGTACTTTTGGTAATTCAATAAAATCAAGCTATATACAAGCAAAAGGGCCATCTGGCTCCAGGAGGGCATGTAATATCTTTACCCTTATTATTTTTCGTGCATATGAGGCATCGATCCAGCTGCGATTGTGCTGCTGTATTCAAATCTGGATGCCACCAAGTCTTTAGAAGTAGCTGTACCATTCCCTCCTTGCCAAGATAGATACAAGAATGCAAATAGTCAATAAGTACCGGTAATAAAGAATTCGGAATACAAACTTGACCAACTGGTGTCAGCCAGAGGTCCCTTGCCAAGGAGTATGAACACCCCATTGACTTCCATAGTTTGCACTCAGACTCAGAGGCGTCCCTCTGTAATTGTTGTACCTCAGTTATCTCTGGCATGCCTGTCATCCCCAGTGCAGGTACCTGATTTAGAGCCTGATTACCCCCAGTGGGAACAATGACAGAGGCCAATACAGCTGCTGCCTTTGTAACCAACACAGGCAGGTACAAAATCAAATCTACTGTGTGCCTAAATGGTTAACTCTCCTTATAACTTTTCAGATGTAATGGAATGCCACCTTTCTCACATGGCAGCGCTCAAATCTCTGTCCGATCCCTACGTAATTTATTAAACTGGAAACAATTCACTTTGATTGGCTATACCCTATTACACCACATGAGGCTCTCGATTGCACAGTTACGCCCTCTCTCTCTGTACCAGACAGGGTCAGCCTGCTCGTTTCTTTTTAACCCTTCACTGATGGGAGCTCACTGGGCTCTAATAAATCTGGCCATGTTTGATTCCGGTGCCTCCTGTTGTGACAAATTTATCCTGTGAGTTAAAGGTCAAGGGGATAGACCAGAACTTGTTAGCTATATCTAATACCATAAATATCTTGTGGGACAACGATAATACCAAAATTTGGCATTTTCATTCCGGAGCTGGAGTTTCCCCAGTGACACTAGGATCTGGTGTCTTTTCCCCGGTGTGAAGGGTTTAGATCGGTCAATGGATTATTTACTGTTCCTCCCTTCGTTACCGGAGCAAGGTCACAGACCTCCTCCTCAGTATCACCGGAGTAGGAAAGCATCGGCATGCCAGAGCAACTGGGAGGATCCTCCTGTTGTTTAACCTGATGGACTAGCCCAACCTGCCTATCAGCTAATGGCTTCATACCTTTAGCCTGTCTTCAACTCATCAGTAGTGATTTTTCGTGATGCCTAGCTGACTCCTTTTTCCAATTTGAAATTAATGTTTTCCATTTTAAACTAGCATTCTTTTCCACGGCAATGCAATTTTCTAGGTTCCATGTGTTGCCTAGTGGCCAAAGATCTTTACCCAATTTACACAGAACATAGAACACTACAGCACAAACAGGCCCTTCGGCCCACAAGTTGCGCTGATCACTTCTATACCTACCAAGCCATAGAACTATCTATAACTCCCAATCCCATTAAACCCCATATACTCATCCAGAAGTCTTTTAAAAGACCCCAGCGAGTTCGCCTCCACCACCACTGACGGCAGCCGATTCCATTCACTCACCACCCTCTGAGTGAAAAACTTACCCCTAACATCACTTCTGAACTTTCCTCCCCGCACCTTAAACCTGTGTCCTCTCGTAGCGACCATTTCAACCCGGGGAAATAGCCTCCGAGAATCCACCCTATCTATTCCTCTCAACATTTTATAAACCTCTATCAGGTCGCCTCTCAACCTTCGTCTCTCCAGGGAGAAGAGACCGAGCTCCCTCATCCTATCTTCATAAGGCATGCCTCCCAATCCAGGCAACATCTTTGTAAATCTCCTCTGCACCCTTTCAATAGCTTCCACATCCTTCCTGTAGTGAGGCGACCAGAACTGTGCACAGTACTCCAAGTGGGGTCTGACAAGGGTCTTATAAAGTTGCAGCATTACCTCCCGATTCCTAAACTCAATCCCTCGATTAATAAAGGCTAGTACACCATACGCCTTCTTGACAACATCCTCCACCTGCGAGGCCGATTTAAGAGTCCTATGGACCCAGACCCCAAGATCCTTCTGATCCTCTACACTGCTAAGAGTCCTACCCTTGATATTGTACTCCTGCATCCCATTGGTCCTGCCAAAATGGACCACTACACATTTATCTGCGTTGAAGTCCATCTGCCACTTCTCCGCCCAGTCCTGCATCCTATCTATGTCTTGCCGCAACTTGACATCCCTCCAAACTATCCACAACACCACCAACCTACGTTCGTCAGCAAACTTACCAACCCATCCCTCCACTTCCTCATCCAGGTCATTTATGAAAATGACAAACAGCAAGGGTCCTAGAACAGATCCCTGGGGCACTCCACTGGTGACTGACCTCCATGCAGAAAAAGACCCAACCACAACCACTCTCTGCCTTCTGAAGGCAAGCCAGTTCTGGATCCACAAGGCCAAAGCCCCTTGGATCCCATGCCCTCTCACCTTCTCAAGAAGTCTTGCATGGGGGACCTTATCAAATGCCTTGCTGAAGTCCATGTAAACCACATCCACCGCTCTTCCTGCGTCAAAGTGTTCAGTCACATTTTCAAAGAACTCAACTAGGCTTGTAAGGCACGATCTGCCCTTGACAAAGCCGTGCTATTTCTGATCATTCTAAACTTCTCTAAGTGCTCATAAATCTTGTCCCTCAGAATCCTCTCCATCAACTTACCAACCACTGAGGTCTTACTATTCAAAACAGCAGATAATTGGCGTAAATTACGTTCCTGATCAGGATACTCGAAACACATAATAAACAATGGAGAATTGCACCCCGCACCCCCCACCCCCGTTTTGTTTAAAACTGGGCCCATGACGCCAGTAAACCGGCCCTTGGCAAAACGGTAAAAAAAGTCCTGGTACAGAAATCAAATCACAGGGTCCCCAACCCAAAGCAGTACCAGAATCAAATCTCTGGGTCCCTGAGCCAAACTTAGAAAAATCACAGGGTCCCTGACCCAAACTCAAGCCTGTATAACCTTGATCCAGATCCACACGAGATCAAGGGGTCCCTGAACATAGGCTGACAACAACTGGGTCCCTGACCCTGACCACCACACACAGTACAATTTAGATTCGAACACCATCACCTGTCAGTGTCCTCCGTGAGGGACGAGGGGTCATAGCACCAATCCGAGAGACAGAGAGAGAGAGACCAAGGTGAATCTTACCTTGTGCTGGCGTCTGTCTCTGCCCTCCGGGTTGTGGCTCAATCATTTCTTCAGTCCCCCACGGAATTCACCCAGGATATTGGTTTCTGCTGACGCAGTGCCAAGTGTTGTACATTTGGCAGAATTTCTTGTTTCCCAAGTTGTGATAATTAAACTTAACAAAGTTTGCTTTTCTAAAAATCAGCTAGTTTTTATTATCACAAAACTGTATGGCTGAATCTTGGACACAGAGAGCAGTCCGCACTAACTGCTGATTCTATCTCAAGACTGTGCCCACTGTAAGGATCAATTCAATAATTATACATTTTCTTATCAGCTTACATGATGTTAGTAATACAAGCAGTGATACATTGAACAAAACAAATTCTGTGACTCCCTCATCCCCAACCTTGGTTCTGTGACTCCTTTATGCCTTATTTTCTGTAATAAAGAGATTCTGTGACTCCCTCCTCCCTGACCTTATCTAATGTCTCGTATGTTATCTCACGGTATACGGAGTTATCTGTGTAAAGGCCGGTTCTCCTGGTGTTAATCATGTTTCACTCAGGCTGTGCAGTCAGTCTCATCAAAACAGACTGAGGCCAAGCATTTGGCCTTCACTGGTTGTAGTCATTTCTTTGTTCAGAGTCGGTCAGTTTTACAGGGGTCTGGCATTTTGAAATGGTTTGGTCTGCTGTCCTTACTTTATACTAAACACTTGACCATTTTTCCCATCAGGCCACTGCTTCATTTGTAAACTATCACAGGTCCAATAGAAAGTGAGTCTTGGGGATTAATAATGGGGAAAAAGGAGATAGCAGATGAATTAAACGGCTTTGCACTGTTTCACTGTAGAGGATTCAAATAGCAGTAAAGCAGGATATAGAAGAGAGAAATGGACTCCAGAAAATTACAATCACCTGGGAAATGGTATTGAGCAAATTGTTGGAGCTGTAGGCTCACAAACCCCAGGTCCGGATAGATTTCATCCCAGGAACTTAAAAGTGACCAGTGGGATAGTTGGTGCACTGAATCATAGAAATTCCTACAGTTTGGGTAGGGGCCATTCAGTTTTTCTCAATTTATGTTAATTTATATAAATAATATTTACTGTGCCAGGGTGGCAGAGTGGTTAGCACTGCTGCCTCACAGCGTCAGGGAGCCAGGTTCAATTCCTGGCTTGTGTCACTGTCTGTGTGGAATTTGCATGTTCTCCCCGTGTCTGCGTGGGTTTCCTCCGGGTGCTCCGGTTTCCTTCCACATGATAATATATGATAACAATGGTTTTCTCTTTTAACTCAGAGGTTTTAAGTCGGTCCACCTTGTTGTCCGACGAGGGGCATACACGCGATGGGTCGTACTTGGGCTGCTCTTGAATGTTTGAGAGTGGCCTAGTGCTTCATGTCGTTAGTGTGTGCTTAAACTGGACCCGATGCTGAGCAACACAACAGCTCAGTGACTATCGCTGTTTGCTGTGCAGACACATGGATTTGGGCCGGTGTCTGTGGGAGTTTGCGCATTCTCCCCGTGCTTGCGTGGGTTTTCTCTGGGTGCTCCGGTTTCCTCCCACACCCCAAAGACGTGCTGTTAGGCTGACTGGAGGTGATAAATTGTCCCTAAATTAGTTTCCCTCAATGTGGAATGCCATAAAACAATAGATAAGGGTCATGGGTGGAGGGGGGTACTGGTAATGTTAAAATGGCGGCATGGGCTTGTTGGGCCGAAGGGCCTGTTTCCCGGGCTGTTTTTGTTCTTTGTTCATGTTCTGAAGCTTGTTAGGTGCACTGACCCAAACAGGCGCTGGACTGTGGCAGCTCAGGGAATTTCACAGTATTAATAACTTGGATGAAGGGACTGAAGGCATGATTGCTAATTTGCTGATGATACAAAGATGGGTAGGAAAATAAGCTGGGAAGAGGCTAAAAAGGATATAGGTTATGTGAGTGGGCAAAGAAAGCATAATGTAGGCAAATGTGAAATGACCATTTTGGCAAGAGGATTAAAGAAGCCTATTATCTAAATGGTAAAAGATTGCAGAGTTCTGAGTGCATGGATCACAAAAGGTTCATATACAGGTACAGCAATTAGGAAAGCTAATAGAATGTTATTATTTATTGTGAGGGGAACAAATTACAGAATTAGAGAGGTTATACATGACATTAATGAGACAGCATCTGGAATAATCATTATTGGTCACCTTATTTAAGGTATAAATACATTGGAAACTGTTCAGGGGAAGCTTTCTAGACTAATATTAATGGGTGGGCTGTCTTAAGGAAGGTTTGGAAAGTTTTTTTTAAAGGACCTTAGAGTAAGAGGCAACTTGATTGAAACATAGGAGAGTTTTGGCATGCTGGATGTGGGAGAATCTAGAATAAGGGATCATTGTTTAAAAATAAAGGATTGCTCATTTAAAACAGATGAGGAGGATCCCTTCCTCTCAGAGGGTGGTGCTTTGGAACTCTTCCTCAAAGATTGGTGGAAGCAGAGGTTTTGAATATTTTAAAGACAGATAAATTACTGATAAGTTGGGGGTGGGGGGGGGCGCTGAAAGGTTATTGGGGGTAGATGAAGTTGAGGTTACAATCAGATCAGTCAGGTTCTTATTGAATTGCGGAGCAGAGACTGAGTGGCCTAACTCTGCTCCTAATTTGTATGTCCACATCCTAATAGAAAATAGGACCAGATCAGAAATTGGTTTAAATGATGATTATTGGGGTCGACTTACACAAGGAAAACCTTTCCCCCCCACCCAATAACCTTTCACCCCAAGAATCTATCTAGCTGTACCTTAAAAATATTCAAAAACTCTGCTTCCACTGCCTCTTAAGGAAGAAAGTTCCATGGACTGACAGCACTCAGAGAAAACATTCCCATCTTGGTCTTAAATTCCAGATTCTCCAACAAGAGGAAACATTGTCTTCACATCCACCATGCCAATACCCCTCTGGATCTTAAAGGTTTCAGTTAAGAGATATAGAAAGGGTGAGAGGGAAGCAACTCCTTGGTTGAGGGGTCAATCATGAGGGCAATAGTTTTTGGGTGAGGGGAAGGAGATTTAGAGGGGATTTGAGAAAAAAGCATTCACTCAGAGGGTGATGGGAATCTGGAATCCACTACCTGTGGAAGTAGTGGAGATTGGAAACCTTACAACGTTTCAAAAATATTTGGATGAGCACCAGAATTATCACCACATTCAAGGCTATGGGAAACATGCTGGAAAATGGGATTAGTGCGACTTTAGCGGTAATTATTGTTGGTGCAGACTCGATGGACTGAAGCGAGACTCATTTATCCTTGGAACCCAATCTCCTTGCTATAAAAGCCAACATGCAGTTTGCTTTTATAATTGTTTGTTGCACCTGCCTGCTAACTCTGTATGTTGTATGAGCATGCCCAAATCTCTCTGCAGATTAACATTTTAACATATTGCACCTTACAAAAAACGTTCTATGTTTCTATTTTTACCACTGTCCCGGTTAGGTACAAGTAACTTTTGTTGTAATGAAGACAAAATTTGAAATCCCAGGTATTCATGAAGAGAATAAAGTGACATGATTCCAAACTCCTAAACAAACAGAACTTTACTGTATACAAGTCAATAAATCACATTGCCAACAGTATCTACCTTATACTCTACCATGCAAAATTAACAGAAGGAACACATGAATTAACAAGCAAATAGGGCGGCACGGTAGCACAGTGGTTAGCACTGCTGCTTCACAACTCCAGGGACCTGGGTTCGATTCCCATCTCGGGTCACTGTCTGTGTGGAGTTTGTACATTCTCCTCACGTCTGCGTGAGTTTCCTCCGGGTGCTCCGGTTTCCTCCCACAGTCCAAAGATAGAACATAGAATATTACAGCACAGTACAGGCCCTTCGGCCCTCAATGTTGCGCCGACCTGTTAAACTAATCTAAGCCCATCTAACCTATACTATTCCAATATCATCCATATGTTTATCCAATGACCATTTAAATGCCCTTAATGTTGGTTAAAGATGTGCAGGTTATGTTGATTGGCCATGCTAAAATTGCCCCTAGGTGTCCTGAGGTGTGTAGGTTAGAGGGATTAGCGGGTAAATGTGTAGGGATATGGGGGTAAGGCCTGGGTGGGATTGTGGTCGGTGCAGACTCGATGGGCTGAAGGGCCTCTTTCTGCACTGTAGGGTTCTATGATTCAAACTACACACTAAATGGCAGGCACATGCAAGACAGATCCCATAAATTCCTCAACATCCCACCCAGACGTTAGTGATCATCGTGAGCCAAAACCTTTAAAATTCTGTCTTCCTCACAAGCGATTTTAGCCTCCAATTGCCCACAACAGCAGCTCCAACCTAGCCTGGAAGTATTTTTCCTCCTCCTGCTTACAATGAGTTGTTAAGCTGCTCCAATGATGCTCGCCTGGTAAATGTTTAATCACTTCACCTGAGGCTGGGTTGGTCAGGCTACACATCAGTGGCACAGTGGTTAGCATGCTGCCTCACAGCACCAGGTACCTGGGTTTGATTCTGGCCTTGGGTGATTGTCTGGCATTTGCATTTTCTCCCTGTGTCTGTGTGGGTTTCCTCCCAGACTTCCACACACAAAGATATGCAGGTTAGGTGGATTGGTCATGCTAAGTTGTCCCTTAGTGTCCCAGGATGTGTAGGTGAGGGGATTAATGGGGTAAATACACAGTTTGTGGGGGTCTGAGTAAGATGCTCTGTTGAAGAGTCAGTGGCCTACAGTGTATAGATTCTATTCTATGGTTTAACTACTTGCATGATCATATCTATTTATCTATGCTGAACAGATAATCACCGCTCTCTGACCTCCCCTCCCCACCCCCTCAATCTCCAATAGACTTCCCTTTGCCCCAGTTGCCAGCTTGATGGAGCAGACAACCTTCACTGAACTGTCAAATACTATGAATTTCCACGAGCCACAACTCTACCCCAGTTCTCTGAATCTCAACTACACGGAACCAGATGTGCTGCTTGGGGCACATTTTCAGCTCCAGACTCATCCTGTCACACAATCCCATTTTCTTGCCCTGCTCCTTAGTTCTGTGGTGGGGCTTTTGTTCCACACAGTCATATGATCAACTTTTCTCAGCCATCACCCCAGCCATCAAAGGGAAATAGGAACCGGGAATGCAAGGTCACGCTCCTCACTTGTGCTGGAACCACAGGCATGCTGAAGTTTTGTTCTCAGTTTTAAAGTCCTTAAAATACTAAATAAAAAAATCACAAACGAGTCCTTTACACTAACAAAGTGAATAGCTGCACAGTTGTCCAACTAAAATCCATCCACCGCCTTGTTTCCCACTCAGGGAACCATTTCCCTCTCTCTTTGGAACCCCTTTGCAATCTCCTCACAACTTACACTTATAACTCATTTTGTATCACCAGCAAATAACATGTGCTGAGCTGATTCACAGCCTGACACAGCCAGCCTCATGGAGTGTGTCTTCAGACTAATCACAGCCTGACATATGGAGTTTGAATATCAAATGTAAACATTACCATCTGTGACTTAAACCCTTCATGCACTCCTCCATATCATCACATCGGAACTGACACTACCTCGAATTGACCAATCAACGCTGATTGGCTTGTTTCAGCAAAACCTCCAATTTCAAATTCTCATTTCTACGTTCAAATCCCTCCATGGCCTCATCCCTATCTTTGTTAGCTCCAGTATCACCACAACCTTCCCAGTTGTCTGCATCTTTCCAATTCTGGCATCTGTCAGTCATTAAGGCACACAGGAGGCCATTTGACCCATCAGGTTTGTATTAGCTGTTACAATATAATCTAGTCAATCACATTCTAACCCTGAAAGTTTATTTCCCTCGGGTGAGCATTCAAACTCCTTTTCAAATTATTCATTGTCTCTGCTTCAGCCATCCTGGTATGCATCGAGTTCTCCATTACCACTTATTGTCAAATTTCTTCTTTACATCACTCCTACATCTCTTGCCCAAAACATAAGAACATAAGAAATAGGAGCAGGAGTAGGCCAACTAGCCCTTCGAGCCTGCCCCGCCATTCAATAAGATCATGGCTGATCTGTCGTGGCTCAGTTCCACATTCCCGCCCTCTCCCCATAACCCTTAATCCCCTCTCCTATCAAAAACCCATCAACCCGCTTCTTAAAAATATTTAGCGAGGTAGCCTCCACCACTTCAACTGGCAGAGAATTCCAGAGATTCACCACCCTTTGAGTGAAGAAGTTCCTCCTCAACTCCGTTCTAAACCGCCCCCCCTTTATCTTGAGGCTGTGCCCCCTAGTCCTACTATCCTTTCTGAGCAGGAAGAGTCTCTCCACCTCTATCCTATCCATCCCATTCATCATCTTATACGTCTCAATGAGATCTCCCCTCATTCTTCTAAACTCTAACGAGTACAAGCCTAATTTATTCAGCCTCTCCTCATAGCTCAACCCCCTCAACTCCGGCATCAGCCTAGTAAACCTCCTCTGCACTCCCTCCAAGGCCAAAATATCTTTGCGCAGGTGCGGCGCCCAAAACTGCACACAGTACTCCAGCTGCGGCCTCACCAATGCCCTATACAGCTGCAGCAAGACCTCCCTACTTTTATATTCAATCCCCCTCGCGATGAAGGCCAGCATCCCATTAGCCTTCCTGACCACCTGCTGCACCTGCAGACTGGGTTTTTGCGACTCATGCACAAGGACCCCGAGGTCCCTCTGCACCGTCGCCTGCTGCAGTTTTTCTCCACGTAAGTAATAATCCTTCCTACCATTATTCCTACCGAAGTGGACCACCTCGCACTTGCCAACATTAAATTCCATTTGCCATTTCTTGGCCCATTCGCCCAGCCTATCTAGATCCTTCTGTAGACTCTGCCCACCCTCCGCACAATTTGCCTTTCCACCAAAGACATTGAGTCTGAGGACCACCCCACCCCTCCTCCAGCCCCCGCTCCTTGCAACATCAATTAGTGAAAACAACTTTACTTTGTTTACCTTCTTTGTAAACCTGTCATAATTTTACACATCTCTATCTCCCCTTTAACCTCCTTTAATGCAGCATCTCCAGTCTAACCTTGTGGCTAAACTCCCTCATCCCTGGAATCATTCCATAAATCTCCTCAGTGAAGGTCAGATCCTTCTGAAAATGGGCACAATCCTCTACTTGTGGCAGATCAGAATTTGATAACATTCAGCAGGATTTCCTTGCTCTTGCCCTCAATAATTCTCATTTATGGAGCCCAGAATTGGTAAGCTATGCTGATTATGCTGTCTTCTAAGATTTATGCACTGCCACATCCCTCATTTGCTGCATACCCTTTGGAAATGCTGCTCAGTCGATACTGCCTCTATTATCAGCCAATCTATTAGCTGTCCTGTTGCAGCGGTTTGGTATCAGCCACAGTGCTACATTTGATATCACTGGCAGATATTTCATTTTGTATTCCCATATTGAAGTAATTTATATATAAAAAACCTGATCCTTGGGGGATACCACTATCTGTCCAGTTTGAAAACTAACCATTGCCATGACTATTTACCATCTTTAAGCAAATCTATTTTTATCCAATTTGACGCTGACTGTGAACCTCAATTTTGTTAACCAACATGTTATGTGCTGCCACATCAAACACGTTTTTGTAGTCCAGATAAACAACCTTCATCACTTGATCAACAAATTCAATTAGTCACACAAGATTTGCCTATTACAAATCTATGCTAGCACTCCTTAATTAACCTAAACCTTTACAAGTGCCTAATAATCTTGCCCTTATTACTCCCAAAACCTTACCCGTAACTGATGTTAAATAGACTGGCCACACTACCCTCAAACTCATTCTGGAATGTGCACCTCCCACTGGAACATCAGGATAAGCCTTTCCACTATCTCCACCCCCTTCTCCTACAGCAACATGGGATGCAAGCCGTTCGGACCAGGCAGCTTATCCAGCTAAGCACAAGCAGACTCTCCAGTAACTTATAGTGTGGAGGGAGGCCATTCGGCCCATCGAGTCTGTACCAACCACAGTCTCACCCAGCCCCTAGCCCCACCTATTTATTCTGCTGGTCCGCCCCCGACACTGAGTCAATTTAGCATGGCTAATCAACCTAACTCGCACATCTTTGGACTCTGGGAGGAAACCTATGCAGACACAGGGAGAATGTGCAAACTCCACACAGACAGTGACCCAAGCCCAGGAATTGAATTCAGATCCCTGGCACTGAGGCAGCTGTGCTAACCACTGTACCACCCTGACAATCCATACTCATCTCATCCATTATCTCTAACATTTGCCGATATTTCACCTCCCACAGTAAACACTGATACAAAGTACTCATTCCAAATTCTAGCCTCGTCCTGTAGCTCGGTAAATATCATCCTCTTTATCTCTAATTGGATCCATACCACCTCGTACGTCTTGCTTATTTACATACCACATGACAATGTGCTTTCTTTATAGTTCCATTGTATTCTGATTCTCTTCACCATTATTTTCCTCCTCACTTCTGCTCTCAACTGATTGTATTTAAACTGGTTCTTGCTTGAAGAATTTATCCAACATCATACACCCTGCTTTTTGTTTCATCATATTTTCTATCTCCTTCATCATCCAAGGAGTCCTGGTTTTCGTTCCTGTACCTGGAACATAAGTAGGCTGTATCTGAAACAAGCTTGATCTCTAGTTAACTTAGCGAGATCCCCCTCCCACCTACATCCCACTGATATTCACCCTCTTCCAAATTAGAAGTTCTACCACAGATTGTTCTTTGCATTCCTCTTCAAATCTTATACATGATCATTTTTACCCGAATGTTACCCCAGATATCGAGTCTACCTTATTTTCCAGCACCAGATCTAGTAATGCCTCCTCCCATCTGGCTATTTATGTCTGTGGCTCACCTACTTTATTTTAAATCTCTGCATTCCTTGTAATTCTTCTTTGTTCACTACCATTAATAAGGTTCTACTTGCTTCTCTAGTACTTTTCAACACACTCACATTCTTCTTTTCTATTTCTATATGATGGTGTTCATCTGCTGCAATTTTAAACTTCCCCACTCTGCTGAACCTGCCTGTGAGGAGTTCATTCCCAGTCCTGTTGGAATGCAACCTGTACCTTTAAGTAATACAAGCAAGTTACTGTGGCTGCTGGAATCTGAAACCAAAAAAGAAAATCTCAGCATCTGCAAGGACAGAAAAGAGCTGATGTTGAGTCCAGATCATAGAATCATAGAACCCTACAGTGCCGAAGGAGGCCCTTCGGCCCATCGAGTCTGCACCGAACACAATCCCACCCAGGCCCTACCCCCATATCCCTACATATTATGCCCACTAATCCCTCTAACCTACACATCCCTGGACACTAAGGGGCAGTTTCTTAGCACGGCCAATCAACCTAACCCACACATCTTTGGACTGTGGGAGGAATCCCACGCAGACACGAGGAGAATGTGCAAACTCCACACAGACAGTGACCCGAGCCAGGAATTGAACAATTGAACCAGGACCCTGGAGCTCTGAAGCAGCAATGCTAACCACTGTGCTACCGTGCCGCCCACATGGCCCTTTGTCAAAGCCTTTGTGTATCCTGTCCCAGAATTTGTCCCAGTGTCCCAAGACTTTGGGGCCCTCCCTCATACACTATGCCCAAAGCCACGTGTTGGTCCTCCCAATCTTCCAGTTTTTACTCTAATACTTGGTGATGGGAGTAATCAGAGATTCTTTTAACCTTTACCCCAGCTCCTGAAAATATAACTGTAGGACATCAATACTTGTGCTCTCTATGTCATGAATATAAAATGTATCACCATTTCTGGATCTCTCTCTCCCTTCCTGTAGAATATGCTGCACCCTGTCCAATGATGGCACTAGGAAGGCAATGCAGCACGTGGAACTCATGGTGATGATCACACAGATGTCTGTCTCACTGAAGTCTCCTATAACGACTGCATTTCTGTTCCCTCCTGTGCAAGGCTTTGCATTAGTGCTATGGTTGGAACTGCACTCCCTTAGGGTATCACCACTCTCTACAGTTTCCAATGCTGAGTAGCAGTTTGAGTTGAAAATGCCCAAAGACAATTTCTGCCTCTTGCTACTTTTCCTGATTGCTGCCCATTTACTCTTATTGCCTGCTCAAACATACAATCCAGGAAGTTCTCATCCTCCCTGATGCTCTGCTCAGAAATCTGAGCTGGAGACACTTCATAAAAACATGATTGCCTGAGACACGGAGTGTCCCACGTGGCACAGGGATTGCAAACAATGGGTCTTAGCTGCTTGTCCATGATTCCCCACTTTCGAGAACCTAGTTTGCAGCTTGTTTAAACAATTAATTCTAATGAATGCTTCTAGATTTCAGCTTTCGGGTCTCTCTGACTGTTCCTGGTTTTTCAGCATCTCCTGCCTCATCTCAGCAAATGCCCAAGTTTCTGCATTCCCCATTTCCTCCTCTTCACCACTGCTGCCCTTGCCTTTAGCACACCTTCCTTCTCCTTTGAAGTGTTCTTCAGTTAAAGCCACTCGACAAAAGCAAGATGTTCTGAATCCAGCACGGTCTGTAGGGATCCGTGGTGAGCCTCTATCAGAGTGGCTTCTGACACCACAATTCCAAAATTCAAAAAGCTAGACGCTCTTGTGTGGAAAATATATTTTTACTTTGGTTTCTGTGTTATTGGCAGTCAAAGGTATCAAATGAACTGAAAAATCTGGCACTTTGCACCGAGTCCAATCATTTCTTTATTGATTAAACCGGAAAGAAACTGTTCAAAGTTGAATAAATATGTTGCATTTATTTCTTCTTCTTTCTTGATCCTTTGTTGGTAGATTTACTCAGATTTTGAGCAGAATTTCTTGGTATCTGGCTTGCTGACCACTCATCCTGAAGTTGCTGCAATAATTCAGCTGTGAGGTGTCCTTGTTGAACTAGCCTTTCACTCAGAGTGTTACCTCCAGCTCTCTCTGGTCTATCTGATTTACAAACCACTGCTCTGTAGCCTAAAGCCTTGGACCCTCGAATTCGTCTTGATCCACTGAAGGCCTGATCAGGGGTGTTTGCATCCTCCACATTTATCTTCCCATTTGTCCATGTTCCTCTCTGAACAGAGGCATCATCGGCTCCTGCGGAGATGGAGTCTGAAGCACGAATCAGTCGGGTGATATTCTTCACTCCAATCTGTATAATGCTGTCCAGCTCCGTCTGAATATCTCGGACAAGATTCACATCTGGGAACATATCCATGAACCGATAACTGAAACAGGTAACAAGGGAGAGAGATTAACACCAATCTACAGCAAGGTCAGGAACCAATCCAGTCCAAGGAGAGAAACCAATTATAGTTGAGAGGAGGGATGAGATGGCAGAAGAACCATCAAATGAGGCCAAATGGATTGAACTGAGGTAAAAAGGAGCAAACACACTACTAGGAATGTACTATAGACTCCCAAGTTTCAGAGGCAGATAGAAGAGCAATTGTGTAGGCAAATCTCCAAAAACTGTAAAACAGGGTTACCCGAATATTAACTGGAATTAAATTAGCTTGAAAGACACAGAGGAGTCAGAATTCTTCAAATTAATTGCAAGCTCAGCTAGAGAGGGTGGCTCTAGGCTTTGCTTTCCAGCATGAAGCTGGGCTATGAGTTCAGAAGCACTTTAGTGGAAAAGGTCATAATTCAGTTTGATTTTGAGTAGTTATGGAAAAGAGTGCAGATAAACCAGGAGGAAAGCTCTCGACTGGGGAAAACTGCATTTACTGAATTGTGATTTAGCTGAAGTGAACTCAGTGGGAGGCCGACAAGGGGGAAATTGTGAGAGTTTCAACCAAATCCTTAAAGCTGGTCGTACGCTGCTGGAAGTTTTTGAGCCATTTTGAAGTGAACAAATGTCTGGAATGTTAACACTATTTCCATGGCTTAAACATTCCAGTCAAGAGAACACAATGGCTCAGCAGACGTTCGCTCTGCTCCAGCTAGTTACAGTCAAGGACAGCTATTCACAAGCCATAATCTCCAATAATGGTGCAATGGCTTAAGCATTAACGGGTTCAACGAGAACACTCCACTTAAAAGTTTAAAGTTTATTTATTAATGTCATCAGTAGGCTTACATTAACACTGCAATGAAGCTACTCTGAAAATCCCTAAGTCGCCACACTCTGGCACTCGTTCGAGAGAATTTAGCATGGCCAATGTACCTAACCAGCACGTCTTTCGGACTGTGAGAGGAAACCAGAACACCCGGAGGAAACCCACGCAGCTACTGTGAGAACGTGCAGATTCTGCACAGACAGTGACCTGAGCCAGGAATCGAACCTGGGTCCCTGGTGCTGTGAGGCAGCAGTGCTAACACTGTGCTACCTGTAACAATCTGAAACTCGTAAGATATGACAGGGATAAAAGCAAAATACTGCAGATGCTGGAATCTGAAACAAAAACAGAAAATGCTGGAAAATCTAAGCAGGTCTGACAGCATCTGTGGAGTTAGAATAGAGCCAACGTTTCCGTCTCTACTAGTGTCTCTGGCAGCTTATTCCAGATACTCACCAATCTGTGTGAAAAAATTACTCCTCTGGAACCTTTTGTATCTCTCCCCTCCCACCTTAAACCTATGCCCTCTAGTTTTAGACTCCACTACCTTTGAGAAAAGATTTAACTACCTAGCTGATCTATGCCCCTCATTATTTTATACATCTTTATAAGATCACCCCTAAGTCTCCTACACACAGAGAATAAAGTCCCAGTCTATCCAGCCTCTCCTTTCCTGCACGCTTTCTAGTTTAATAATCACAATTGTACACAGTATTCAAAGTGTGGCCTTACTAATGCCTTAGACAACTTCAATAAGACATTCCAACTTGTGTAGTCAATGTTCTGACCAATGAAGTCAAACATGCCGAATGCTGCCTTCACAACTGTCCACTTGTGATTCCACCTTCAAGGAGCTATGAACTTGTACCCCAAGATCTCTTTGTTACATAACTCTCCCCAACGCCCTACCATTAACTAAGTAAGTCCTTCCCTCGTCCAAAAGGCCTGTTTCTGAGCTGTAAGTTTCTATATGGTTCTATAGGGGCCCTGGCAGACATACCTAAAATGTCAGTATTCACGGGGGAGGTGCCGGATGATTGGACGGTGGCTCATGCTGTTCCGTTGTTTAAAAAAGGTTCCAAAAGAAATCCGGGAAATTATAGGCCAGTAAGTTTGACGTCGGTGGTGGGCAAGTTATTGGAAGGTATGATAAGGGATAGGATCTACAAATATTTGGATAGACAGGGACTTATTAGGGAGAGTCAACATGGCTTTGTGCGTGGTAGGTCATGTTTGACCAATCTATTAGAGTTTTTCACAGAGTCACCAGGAAAGTGGATGAAGGGAAGGTGGTGGTTTGTTGTTTGTCATCTACATCAATGATCTGGATGATAATGTGGTAAATTGGATCAGCAAATTTGCTGATGATGTAAAGATCGGAGGTGTAGTGGACAGTGAGGAAGGTTTTCAAAGCTTGCAGAGGGATTTGGACCAACTAGAAAAATGGGCTGAAAAATGGCAAATGGAATTTAACGCAGACAAGTGTGAGGTATTGCACTTTGAAAGGACAAACCAAGGTAGAACATACAGGCTAAACTGTAGAATTCTGAAGAGTGCAGTTGAACAGAGGGATCTGGGAATACAGGTACAGAATTCCCTAAAAGTGACGTCACAAGTGGATAGGGTCGTAAAGAGTGCTTTTGGTACATTGGCCTTTATAAATCGGAGTATCGAGTATAAAAGTTGGAGTGTTATGGTGAGGTTGTATAAGGCATTGGTGAGGCCGAATTTAGAGTGTTGTGTACAGTTTTGGTCACTTAGTTACAGGAAAGATGTAAATAAAGTTGAAAGAGTGCAAAGAAGGTTCACAAGGATGTTGCTGGCACTTGAGAAGCTGAGTTACAGAGAGATTGAATAGGTTAGGACTTTATTCCCTGGAGCGTAGAAGAATGAGGGGAGGTTTGATAGAGGTGTATAAGATTTTGATGGGTAAAGATAGAGTGAATGCAAGCAGGCTTTTTCCACTGAGGCTAGGGGAGAAAAAAAATCAGAGGGCATGGGTTAAGGGTGAAAGGAGAAAAGTTTAAAGGGAATATTAGGGGGGGAATTCTTCACGCAGAGAGTGGTGGGAGTGTGGAATGAGCTACCAGATAAAATGGTAAATGCTTTTAACATTTAAGAAAAACTTGGACGGGTTCATGGATGAGAGGGGTGTGGAGGGATATGGTCCAACTGCAGGTCAGTGGGACTATGCAAAAAATGGATCGGCACAGACAAGAAGGGCCAAAAGGCCTGTTTCTGAGCTGTAATTTTCTATGGTTCAATCTACCAAAATATATCACCTGACATCTATCTAAATTAAACTCCATCTGCCATTTGTCAGCCTACTGGCCCAATTGATCAAGATCCCGTTGCAGTCTTAGATTACCTTTTGCGCTGTCCACTATGCCACCAATCTTGGTGTCATGTGCAAACTTACTAACCATGCCTCCTAAATTCTCATCCAAATCATTAATATAAATGACAAATAACAGTGGACCCAGCACCCATTCCCTGAGGCACACCACTGGTACAGACCTCCAGTTTGACAAACAATCCTCTACAACCATCCTCTGGCTTCTGTCATCCAGCCAATTTTGTATCCATTTTGCTACCTCACCCTGGATCCCGTGAAATTTAACCTCATGCAACAACCTACCATGCGGTACCTTGCCAAATGCCTTCCTTTGGCAGATAAGGCAAAAGATAAAGTCCATGTAGACAACATCAACTGCACTGCCCTCATCTACCTTCTTGGTTACCCCTTCAAAAAACTCAATCAAATTTGTGAAACATGATTTTCCACTCACAAAGCCATGCTGACTGTCCCTAATCAATCTTTGCATCTCCAAATGCCTGTAGATCCTGTCTCTCAGAATACCTTCTAACAACTTATCCATTACAGAACAAAGAACAACACAGCACGGGAAACAGGCCCTTCGGCCCAACCAGCCCGCGCCGCCATTTAACACTATGAGTCCCCTCTCCACCCATTTGTAGTTCTCAGGCTTTTCCCTGCAGCCCCTTTTTAAATAATGGCACAATATTTGCAACCCTCAATTTTCAGGCATCTCAGTTGTGGCTGTCGAAGATTCAAATATCACTGCTCGGGGACCCGCAATTTCTTCCCTAGCCTTTTGTGTCCCCTTTTTGCCCCCCCCATGATTTCTGTCTTAACAGAAGTCTCACTTCTGGAAACTTATCCTCCAGTTTAGATGGGTAGTCAGAGGAGAAATCAGGACCATTGGACTTTTGATTCCGGACTCTGGTTTCACACAACCTCATAATTTTATTGTGCCTGTGCTCTGAATCCTCTTCCTTATACCCCCATTTATTGTGCGAGTGCAAATGGGATGGAAGTTGCAAAACTGCCCTTGCCTGTGTGTAAAATGAACCAACCCTTTCTATTTTATCTCAGCTTAAGTTTGTGTGTAAATAATTCATTAAGGATTGAATGGTTTCAAGGAGATGGATATATTTTTAATAAAGAAGGAAAGAGGGATATGGGAACAGGTGGGGAGGTGGATTTGAGACCAGGGAGAGATCAACCATGATCTGATTGAAAGGAAGAGCAGGCTCGAAGGGCTGAATTTGCCTACTTCTGCTCCTAGTTCCTATGTTCATATGAAACACTCCAAATTTAAGGGTTGGGGAAAGTACACCACCACCTATAATGGAGGAAATTAAATTCAAAAAACCTCACTATTTAGATGGGTAGTGAGAGGAGAAATCAGGGCAGTTTAAATTAAGCCCCTTCTTCCCCTAACAAGAGGTAGTATTAATGGGTTAAACATCAAAAACAAAGCCTGGAGAAAATGTATCCTAGGTTATGAAGAGAAGCAAACGACAAGAGACTCCCAAATCATAATTTTTCAATCCTTTCTGGCTGTAGGCTTGGTGCCAGTGGACAGAAGAGCTAATGTTGCCCCACTGCTTAAAATGGACCATTTAAATTGTTTAAACAATTACAGGTCAGATCAGTCGGCCTAATCTCAGTGGTGGTAAAATTATTGGAACAAAACTCAAAGGAAAGGATAAGCTTTCTTCTAGAAAAATATGATTAATCAATGACAGCAAGCATGGAAATTTTAAGGGAAAGTTGTGCCTGACTGAAGAAGGGGATTTGAAACCAGCAAGTAAGATTCATAGGCAGAATGCAGTCTTTAAGAGGACAGAGGATCAGTAAAAAGTTAAATGATTATTAGACAAGTTAACACAAACAGTTATGTTATTCACATACATATGTGAATGCAGTAATGGAATGAAAACAAGTAGTTAGGATTTTAAAACATATTTGCTGATAACGAAGGAGGTAAAGGAAAGTGTTAAAAGCGGAGGCGTTTAGAGTAGCTAAGAGTAGTGGGCGAGAAGAGGATTGGGAGAGGTTTAAATATCAACAAAGAATGACAAAGAAGTTGATAAAGAAGGGTGGGATAAACTATGAAGCTGGGCTAGCGCTTAATATAAAAAAGGATAGTAAGAGTTTTTATAAATATATAAAAAGGAAGAGGCTGACTAGGGTGAACATTGGACCCTTAGAGGATGAGAGGGGGGACTTAGTGGTAGGGGATGGGAAAATGGCTGAGGCCTTGAATAACTTTTTTGTTTCGGTCTTCACGGAGGAGGACGTGAATAATTTGCCGGGGGTTAGCGATGGAAAGATGGTAGGAGTGGAGGGTCTGAATCACATTATTGTTACTAGAGAGGCAGTGCTCGAAAGACTGGAGGGACTGATTGTGGACAAGTCCCCAGGACCAGATGGAATGCATCCAAGGGTTCCGAAAGAAATGGCGGAGGTGATAATGGATGCCTTGATGATTATTTTCCAAACATCGCTGGATTCTGGGGAAGTGCCGGAAGATTGGAAAACGGCTAATGTTACGCCGTTGTTTAAGAAGGGTGGCAGGCAAAAGGCAGGGAATTATAGGCCGGTTAGTTTAACGTCTGTTGTAGGTAAGATGTTAGAATCCGTGATCAAGGAGAAAATAGCGAGGCATCTTGAGGAGAATTGTTTGATAGAGCAGACACAGCACGGTTTCGTTAAGGGAAGTCGTGTCTGACAAATTTATTGGAGTTCTATGAGGATGTGTCTAGGGCGGTGGATAGAGGAGAGCCGGTGGATGTGGTGTTTCTTGATTTTCAGAAGGCCTTTGATAAGGTGCCACACAAGAGGTTATTACAGAAGGTCAGGGGGCATGGAGTTGGGGGTAGGGTGTTAGCGTGGATAGAGGATTGGCTGTCTAATAGGAGGCAGAGAGTGGGGGTTAATGGGTGCTATTCGGATTGGCGGTTGGTGACTAGTGGAGTGCCCCAGGGGTCGGTGCTGGGGCCTCAGCTATTTACCATTTATGTAGATGATCTGGAGGAGGGAACCGAGTGTATGGTGTCGAAATTTGCTGATGACACCAAGACTGGTGGAACGGCAAATTGTGCAGAGGGTGTGGAAAGTTTGCAGAAGGATCTAGATAGGCTGGGCGAATGGGCCAGCAAATGGCAAATGGAATTTAATGTTGGCAAGTGTGAAGTTGTCCACTTTGGTAGGAAGGACTATTACTTACATGGCGAAAAACTGCAGCATGCAACAGTGCAGAGGGACCTCGGGGTCCTTGTGCATGAGTCGCAAAAACCCAGCCTGCAGGTGCAGCAGGTGGTCAGGAAGGCGAATGGGATGCTGGCCTTCATAGCGAGGGGGATTGAATATAAAAGTAGGGAGGTCTTGCTGCAACTGTACAGGGCACTGGTGAGGCTGCAGCTGGAGTACTATGTGCAGTTTTGGTCGCTGCACTTACGCAAGGATATTTTGGCCTTGGAGGAGTGCAGAGGAGGTTTACTAAGCTGATACCAGAGTTGAGGGGGTTGAACTATGAGGAGAGGCTGAATAAACTAGGCTTGTACTCGTTAGACTTTAGAAGAATGAGGGGGATCTCATTGAGACATATAAGATGATGAATGGGATGGATAGGATAGAGGTGGAGAGGCTCTTCCCGCTCAGAAAGGACAGTAGGACTAGAGGGCACAGCCTCAAGATAAAGGGGGGGCGGTTTAGAATGGAGTTGAGGAGGAACTTCTTCACTCAAAGGGTGGTGAATCTCTGGAATTCTCTGCCCGTTGAAGTGGTGGAGGCTGCCTTGCTAAATATTTTTAAGACGTGGGTTGATGGGTTTTTGATAAGAGAGGGGATTAAGGGTTATGGGGAGAGGGCGGGAATGTGGAACTGAGCCACGACAGATCAGCCATGATCTTATTGAATGGCGGGGCAGGCTCAAAGGGCTAGATGGCCTTCTCCTGCTCCTATTTCTTATGTTCTTATGATGTTTCAAACATCATAAGCATTAGCCAAGCAAAGTCACCACAATGTATTGTGGTCAGCTTAAAGCCACAAGTCTGGGAACTGGTTAGTCAGCAATAGTCTTATCAGGAAAATTCCTAGGCGGGTATTGTAGTAGGGAATGAGTTAATGAACTTTGTGAGAGAATGAGAAAAATATCCAGTAGCCTAGATGCAGACTGTTTTCATATATTTCAGATAAATTGTTTTCGTGTGCCCAGACTGTAGCTGCCCTTGCTATTGTACACAAGTTTATGATAAGCCCGCTTAGAAATGTAGTTGACCCAGCTTGTAGTTATGTTGTGTCTTTAATTTCGTGGACTTTCGCCTAATATAGTGAAGCCTGCATGTCCTAAATATATTTTATATATATATATTCATTATATACTGCTTATGCGTCATGTACTAACATATTATACATATACATATGTTACATAACTTACGAGCACAGATTGTTATACCGGCCCGTTAAGTTTAACTTGTCTTGTCGGCCTGTATGTTAGCTAAGAGCTAATCACACACGTCAATTGCGACCCTGAGATAACCATGAAGAAATGCCGAGGCAGCCATGGTCCCATGATGGAGGACAACCCACAGCCTGGGAACCTGCTGAGAATGAGAAGATGCGTACGTGACCGGGGGGGTATAAATGTATGCTCTTAACTTGTAATCGGGGAAATGCCTGGGGAACCGCTGTTGTGTGACAGGTGTATCTCCCAAAAGCTTTTGAATAAACTGCTGTACTTTGACTCACAATTAGTCTCAGGGATATCTTTACCTACAACAGGTATGTATTCTACAACATTAACGAATGGATGCAGTCACTGCCCACACACAAGGATAGATATACCCCTGGCTGCAGGAATACATGTCTACTCAACTTGGCAGTGAGCCAGTGGAAATGTACATTTTGACCTTGCACTAGCATCTGCCAGCACCAAGCGACAGGGAAGTAATTACAGCCAAGAGAAGCAATATCCAGATTTGAAGAACAAATAGAATATCACCATGATATTCAGTATCATATGGCTGGCTGAACTACTTGAAAGAAATTTGTATCGATGTATGACTGTTCATTGAAATTGATTTTAAGCTAATGAAAGGTGGAATTATTGATTAGAAGAAAGTATAATTGATCTGCTGGGCCCATTGTTCTTTATATTAATAATGTGGATGAGAATATAGGAGGCATGGTTAGTAAGTTTGCAGATGACACCAAGATTGATGGCATAGTGCACAGTGAGGAAGATTATCTCCAATTGCAGCAGGATCTTGATCAATTGGGCCAGTGGGCTGACGAATGGCAGATGGAGTTTAATTGAGACAAATGTGAGGTAATGCATTTTGGTAGATTGAACCAAGGCAGGACTTACTCAGTTAATGGTAGGGAGTTGGGGAGATTACACAGCCAAGAGACCTAAGGATACATGTTCATAGCTCCTTGAAATTGGAGTCACAGGTGGACAAAGTGGTGAAGAAGGCATTCGGCATGCTTGGTTTCATCGGTCAGAACATTGAATACTGGAGTCAGGACGTCTTGTTGAAGTTGTACAAGATATTGATAAGGCCACACTTGGAATACTGTGTGCAATTCTGGTCACCCTATTATAGAAAGGATATTATTAAACCACAGAGGTTTACTAGGATGCTACAGGGGATTCGATGGATTGAGTTATAAGGACAGGCTGATTTGACTGGGACTATTTTCTCTGGAGCGTAGGAGGATGAGATTAATAAATAATGAGGGACAATAGACAAGGTAGATAGTTAATATCTTTTCCCAAAGGTAGGGGAGTCTAAAACTAGAGGGCATAGGTTTAAGGTGAGGGGGAGAGCTACAAAAATGTCCAGACAGGTAATTTTTTCACACAGAGGGTGCTGAGTGTCTGGAACAAGCTGCCAGAGGCAGTAGTAGAAGTGGATACAATTTTATCTCTTAAAAAGCATTTAGATAGTTACATGGGTACGATGGGTATACAGAAATTGGAATTAGTTTAGTGGTTTCAAAAAAAGGGTGCATGGACAATTTGGGCCAAAGAGCCTGCTTCCATGCTGTAAACCTCTATGACTGTACAGTAAGAAGTTTCACAACACCAGGTTAAAGTCCAACACGTTTATTTGGTAGCACAAGCCACTAGCTTTCAGAGCGCTGCCCCTTCATCAGGTAAGTAGGAGTTATGTTCACAAACAGGGCACATAAAGACACAAGTGCAATTTACAAAATAATGGTTGGAGTGCGAGTCTTCGATTGCAAGTCTATGACTGTACTGCAGATCTTTCAGAAAGGTTCTGTAGCTCTATTCCCAGAGGCGTTTAACCCTTTTGGAAGTCTCCTGTCAGCTGTACGTTTGGATTGTTTTGTTCTATGTTTTGCGTTGAATACGTTTTATGTCTTTGCACAGAGATTTTTGCCTTGCGAGCTTTGAATTGTCTAAGACATAATTGGCCACTTTCAAATTTCCCCACAACTGATGAATTTGATTGCATTTTGAGGAAGTAGTAAAGAGGGTCAATGACATTAATGTCTATACTCAACCAGCCCTCACTAGCAAACCCAAAAAGTTAGGTATGATTTGGCGATTGGACAGCATCTGCCGAACAATCCTGAGTGCATTAATAGCTACATTAACAACTAATTTAAGATGATTAGTCAAGCCATTGCGAGGCTTATTTATGCTTACTGGAAGCAACATACAGAGAACAGATCCCTGTGTATGAATGCAAACAAAAGGAACATGTTCCTTTTCTGAATGGAGGAGACTGGGGACATGGCAATGTCTCACTTCTTTTCTTCTGAAGTATAAATTGTCATAACTTGGAATTTGATTTCCTGTATTTGTCCTAACTGCAAGACCCAAAGCTTTGGCAACAGGTCTCTCTTTTCAGTCACGTTCAAGTTCTGAACTAACAAATGACAGGTGTGATGTACTTGGATCTCAAAGCAGCATTCCATAATGTGCCACATGAAAAGGTAATGCATTAAAGATTTGCAGAGTTGGGAGTGATATATTCGAATGGATAGAGGATTGGTTACTGGAAAGAAAACAGAGTAGGAATAAATGGGTCATTTTGAAGGTGGCAGGCCACAAATGGCTCCAGCCATTTACAATTTACATTAATGACTTAGACAAAGAGACTCAGAGTAATGTATTTAAATTTGCTAGTGATAAAGCAGGGTGAGAATGCAAGCTATGAGAGGAACACAAGGTTGAGTGAGTGGCAATAAGATGGTATAATGTAGAGGGCTTTGAAACTGTTAGAATAGAAAGCAGAATATTTTGACAAGGGTGTGAAACTTGTAAATGTTGAGATTCAGAGAGACTTGGATGTACTCATACAAGGAATGTTCGTGTACAGCCACAGCAATTAAATGGTATGTTGGCCTTTTATGCAAGGGGATTGGAAGAAAATAATAAAGTCTTACTACAATCATATGAGGCTTTGGTGAGCATACATCTGGAATTCGAGTGACTGGCAGCCCTTGACATCAAGGTAGCATGTCAAAGTGACAAAAATAAATGAAGGGGCTTGACAGGGTAGATACTGAGAGGTTGTTTCCCTTGGACGGGGAACCTATAGCAAGGGGTCAGCCTTTCAGAATAAAGGGATGATCATTTAGGACTGAGATGTAGAGAAATGTCTTCACTCAAAGGGTTCTGATTCTTTGGAATTCTACCACAGAGGGTTGGAGATGCTCCATCATTGAATACATTTAAGACTGGGATAGGTAAGATTTTTGGTGTTTCAGGGAATTAACGGACATGGGATGCTGAAAGGAAAAGAGAGTTGAAGTCCAGGATCAGCCATGATGATTGACAGAGCAGATTCAAAGGGTCTTATGGTCTTTTCCTGCTTCTATTTGATGTGGTATTAGAAAGGATCTGATTACACTAGGAGTAAAGAGGAGATTTGTTAGCATGCTACTTCAGATGGAGAATTTTAGCAATGAAGAGGATTAAATTAAAGTTCTTTATCATAGAAACCCTACAGTACAGAAAGAGGCCATTCAGCCCATTGAGTCCACACTGACCACAATCCCACCCAGGCCCTGCTCCCATATCCCTACATATTTTACCCACTAATCCCTCTAACCTACGCATCTCAGGACGCTAAGGGGCAATTTTAGCATGGCCAATCGACCTAACCCGCACACCTTTGGACTGTGGGAGGAAACCAGAGCACCTCGAGGAAACCCACGCAGACACGAGGAGAATGTGCAAACTCCACACAGACAGTCACCAAGCCAGGAATCAAACCCAGGTCCCTGGAGCTGCGAAGCAGCAGTGCTAACCACTGTGCTACCATGCTGTCCACATTTGGCACAGAGAAGGCTGAAAACAGACCTAAACAATCCACAGCCAATCAGACCAGGGATCGAAGCTGATCTAGACTAGAAAGGAGAAAGAGAGACCAGAATCAATCTAAAGGAATGCATACCAAATAGTTTCACTGGAACAAACCAACTTTACCAAGCTATCAGTGCAGGCTTGGAGGGCCAAAGAGTCTGTTCCTGTGCTGTAATTTTCTTTGTAATAGAACATAGAACATAGAACATAGAACATTACAGCGCGGAACAGGCCCTTCGGCCCACAATGTTGCGCCGACCAGTCTTATTTTTAAAAAAAAACATTGACCCACTAATCTAAACCACTCCTTTTTCGTCCATAAACCTATCCACCAATCTCTTAAACGCCCCCAAACTAGGCGCATTTACAACTGCAGCAGGCAGGGCATTCCAGTCCCTCACCACCCTCTGGGTAAAGAACCTGCCCCTGACATCCGTCCTATAACTACCCCCCCTTAATTTAAAGCCATGCCCCCTCGTGCTAGCTTTCTCCATCCGAGGAAACAGGCTATCACCATCCACCCTATCTAAACCTCTAATCATCTTATATGTTTCTATAAGATCCCCTCTTAGCCGCCTTCTTTCCAGTGAAAACAACCCCAAATCCCTCAGTCTCTCCTCATAGGACCTCCAATACATGTGTCAAAGCTGCCAGTTTAAAGAACATGCCTCAACTACAGTTACAAGTTCCTTAACTTACCTTAGCCATAGGTACAGATCCAAAACATCATGCACAGCCTCCAAGTGTACAAGGTCCTTGATATTTTTTGGTGGTGTCAGTGGCCAGTTAATGTGCCGACATAACCAGTCAAATGTCAATGGTTCATTCCTGCTGAATTGTCTGGCAAACTGGAGAATTCAAACAGACTCAGAGTTTAAAAACAACAAAATTACATCTGCAAATGTCAAAATGACACATTACCAATGTATTGTGCCATCCATTGTTGAAGAGTCACTTATTCCTGACAGCCTGGTGTCAAAAGCCATTTTGGTGTCTGCAGAAAGTCCAAATTGCTGATTTTATTTATTTAGACAATCAAAATGGTTTGTTTTTCTTCAATCTGCTTCATAATATTGGCTGATATAATTAAGGCAAACACAAAGTAATCACATCTTCTAACACTAATGCAACTGATATCTTTCCCTGTTGTTGATGGTATGTGTGTGTGAAGCATCATCTTATGGGCAGCTATCACCGCAGTTCATGGCCGCCTGATTCGGAACTCATTCCCTGATGTTTCCCTTTTCCTTCCTTTAAAACTTTGTTCAACATTCATCGCTTGTACAGGATTTCAAACCATTCTTAAGAAGCAGAATGGACTAAACGTAGAATTAATTCATTAAGGGCACTACAATCAGATTACAATCATTACAATTAACACATGCAGATTTCAATCTAGAAATACAAACTGCCTTAAATTGCAAAGTCCTTTGGAGCTGCAGCTTATAATTAACCAAACAGAAAGACTAATTGATTACCCTGGTTCTGTGCTGATTACTCCAACCCTGTGTTTTCAGTAATTGAAATTAAATTCACCTTAGTCCCAGATGGCCTGAGGGTCATCACACCTCAGGCAAGGGACAAGGTTGAGAAGGACAACCTCAGCTGGTACAGGAATTGAATCCACGCTGTTGGTGTTGCTCTGTATCACTAACCAGCTGTCCAGCCAACTGAGCTAAACCAACTCCCCAGTTAATAATTAGTGCTTGTGGCTTCGAGGAGCACGGCTGCACCTTAGCAGTACACATTGTGATTTATAAAGTATAAATTTTCTGGCCTTATAAAACAGCATATGACAAGGCTTAATATGAAGGAAGAGAGCAGTTTTTGCAATGGGCAACAAACACCAGTTTAAACAGCAGCAACATTTGACTCTGCATCAATCCAAGACCAGGCTGAGAGGCCGTGACCTTCAAATTAATGACAGTTCTCCAAGATATAGAAACTACCGTCGAAATTTTAATCAGGTTAACAGAAAAGATTAAATTGTTAATATTTTCTATTAGAGGTGTTTTAAATTTTCACCTGATTGGGTAAGCAAACAAAAAAAAGATTGAAAATATCTGAAACTAGCTTTGGACACATCTTCTCCTGCCTTGCCTGCTCTGTTTTCCACATTAGTGATTCAGGGTTGCTTGTTTTTCTAAACCTTGACTCGTTTCTCATTGTTAGTTTCATAGTCCCCTCTTCTCATCTCTGATTTGTATATTCTCCAATTCATCCCTGATTTTACGTTGCTTCAGTTAGTCAATAAACAAACTGCGATGTGTGCGGGCAGACTGTTTCCTGAACTAATTTTGCACATTAATAAATAAATTGTATTATATATTTAAAAACTATTTTCTGATTCACAGAGCTCTCCAATAGTCTGTGGGGTATTAGTCATCCTAAAGGAAATTTCAAGAGTAAGTGAATACATTAAAGCCAACAGACTGATGGAGACAATTACTGGCATCTTCGGTATGGTACAGGAATGGCACGACCACTTAATCCACTTAGTCTCTACTTCAGGAAATTGCTGTTCAGAGTTCCAGAAAAACACAACTTGCCTCACTGATGGCACTCACCTCCCACAGCAAAGGGTGAATGTGTGCTGCAGTGTTAGAGATGCTGTCTTTTAAATTATATGTCAAACTTAGGCTCTGGCTGCTTTCTTAAATAAATGTGCAAGTTCCTGCTGCACTCATTGAAGAACAACAGAGAAGTTCTCTCTAGTATCTGGCCTCTAGTGTCTCTCAATCAATATCACTAAATCATCTCATGATTTATTTTGCTGCTTGTCAGAGCTTGTCATGCACAAATTGGGTGCTGCATTTTCCAATAATGCAGCATCTGCCCTCTACTGACAGGACAGCTGTTTTATTTATATATTTGCTTAATACTGTGTTGAAGTATAGAGGGCCTGACAGCAGGGTATATGAGCCCAGTCAAGGAAAGATTTGTGAGCAACATACCTTTAGAAAAGAGGTGCAGACAAAGGGATGCTTCCTGTTGATTGGCGCAGTGCAGAAGACATATCGTACTCGGAGGTTCAGTGGGATGTGCTGAATCATGTCAGCCAGAAACTTGAAATCATCTATATTGCACACAAAATATAGCCCATCTACTTGCGAGAGGCTTACAAATATATCCTGAAAATTAGATAAAGATACAGAAAAAAAATAAAGAGGCATCACATGAATTTCATATCTGTAGAAAAGCAGCCAGTAAATAAACTGTTCTTATTAAGAGACTTCACAACAAGCTGATCTCGAGTGGCTCCAAATGAAACACTTACAATCAGGTTAGACAAGGTGGCATCAGGCAGCTGATAAGCAAACATCTCAATCTGGTCCGCCGTGGGGTGTAATCCTGCTGCCTTCAAAAATTCACACAGATTAATAAATGAATACTTTCCCCATTTTACCCACTATCAATACTTGCACATTCTCAAAGAGAGTGTTATAAGCTTGCGCACGAGGCAACCCATTCCTCCCCCAAATATAGTCTGAGGGACCATCCTCGCTCATGTCCTCAAAACCCGGTGAGATTGGCCTGTGGAACTGGAAACAAATACAGGCTGCAATGCTTTTAAACTTTGCATTTTACTGAACTTCTCTGGTTAGAAATGTGAGATCCCTGTAATGTGAACTGAAAGGAAACTGTGCAATCCAGGCTCTCAGTAATAAATATGGACACTTATAGTCATAGATAGAGTCAGGGCTTTACATAGAGGCCCTTCGGCCCATCACATCTGTGGCAGCCATCAAGCACCTATCTATTCTAATCCCATTTGCCAGCACTTGGTCCGTAGCCTTGCGTGTTGTGGCATTTCAAGTGCTCATGTAAATGCTTCTTAAATGCTGTGAGGGCTCCTGCCTTGACCACCCTTATCAGGCAGTAAACACAGGACTCAAGGCATAAGCAGAGAACGATTGCTCCAAGCTCATCCCCATACGAAGATAGGAAATAGGAGCAGAAGTCAGCTGCTCAGCCATTCAATAAGACCACGATTCCAAGTTCTCCTTTTTGGTGTTCTCTATCAACAGGATACAACACAAGACAGAGCAGCAGGAGTAAATGACCCTGCAAGCCTGCTCCGCAGATCAAAACAATCATGGCCAATCATTGTCTATGGGCTTTAACTCCAGCTTCCTGCCTGCTCTCCATATCTGTCAATTCCCGGAGGCACCAGAAATCTGCCCATTCAATTTAAATATATTTAACAATGAGCATCTACAACCTGTGGGGTAGAGAATTTCAAACATTCACATCCTTTTAGGATTGGTATGTGGAGAAATTTCTTCACTCAATGATGGGTCCCATATTCTGAGACTATGTTCCCTTTTTAAATTCCCTGACCAAGGGAAACAATCTCAGCATCGACACTGTCACGTCTCTTCAGAATTTTATTCAAATAACATAGGCGCAATTTACTTAGCCTCTCAAGAGGACAACCCCATCATGCCAGAAACCAATTTATGAACCTTTGCTATACCACCTCCATTACAGGTATATCCTTTCTTTAATGTGGAGACCAAAACTGCAGACAGCATTCCAGATGTAGTCTCACCAAAACCCTGTACAATTGTGGCAGGACACCAATTCCTTTGTACACCAATTCCTTTGTAATAATTGCTTGCTGTACCTGCATGCTAACCTATTGTGTTCTTTGTACAAATGTACCCAAGAATATCATTTATAAGTCATATCTTTTGAAAACTATTCTGCTTTTCCATTCTTGCGACCAAATAACTTCACATTCCCTACATTATACTCCAGCTGTTATTTTGCTGCTCGCCCATGTTATCTGCCTACATCACTTAGCAGTCTCTCTGTATCCTACCCACAGCTTACCTTTTCATCTAGCTTTACATCATCAACAAACTGGATACATTACTGTTTCTTCAATTATTAAAATAGATTGTAAATGAGGTCTCAAAACTTGTCCATTAACCAATCATCTTATCCATGCTATAGTTTGTAGCTTACATGACTTATAGTTTGTAAGGTCTTCTTGTGGTTTATAGTTTGTCAGGGTATAGTCTGTGGTAACAAGCACCAGGGAAGAAGGACCCTAGAGTAATTGATATTATCTTATGTTAACTAGCTTCCGAAGGTGTAATTCAAAGCTGGAAGTCATGGCAGGAGAGCTCAAAGCCATGGTGTGCTTCTCTTGCTCCATGTGGGAAGCCAGGAATATTTCCATTGCCCGGGACCAGCTGGCGTGCAAGAAATGTCTCCAACTGCAGATCCTGGAAGCCCGAGTTTTGGAATTGGAGAAGCGGCAGGGGGCATTGTGGAGCATCCGTGAAGTGGAGAGCATTGTGGATATTACGCATACAGGGGTAGTCACATTGCAGGCCAAGGCTTCCCTGGCAGCAAGGGAATGGGTGTCTACCAGGCAGAGCAAGAGGACTAGGCAGGCTGTGCAGCAATCTCCTGTGGCCATTCCCCTGAAAAACAGATATACTGTTTTGGATACTGTTGAGTGGAATGGCCATCAGGAAAGCAGCAAATACAAATTTGTTGCATCACGTTTCGCTCTGCTGCAGAGCGGAGGTGTAAAAAGTGTGGGGATGCAATAGTTATAAGGGATTCAGCTGTAAGCAGAACAGACAGGTGTTTCTGTGGCTGCAAACCTTGTATACCAGTCACTGAAAGCAAGCACGCAGGTACTGTAGGCTGTAAAGGCAGCAAATGATATGTTGACCTTGCAAGAGGATTCAAGTACAGGAGCTGGGATCCTTTGCTGCAATTATACAGAGCCTTGGTAAGGCCTTATCTGGAGTATTGTGCGTGGTTTGGGTCTCCTTATCTGAGGAAGGATATTCTTACAGTGCAGTGGTTTACCACTGATTCCTGGGATGGTGGGACTGACATGAAGAGAAACTGAGTTGGTTAGGGTTATATTCGCTGCAATTTAAAAGATACAGGGAGATCTCACAGAATGGCGGCACGGTAGCACAGTGGTTAGCACTGCTGCTTCACAGCTCTAGGAACCTGGGTTTGATTCCTGGCTCAGGTCACTGTCTATGTGGAGTTTGTACATTCTCCTCGTGTCTGCGTGGGTTTCCTCCGGGTACTCCGGTTTCCTCCCACAGTCCAAAGATGTGCTGGTTAGGTTGATTGCCATGCTAAAAAAATGCCCCTTAGTGTCCTGGGATGTGTAGGTTAGCGGGATTAGTGGGTAAAATAGGTAGGGAGATGGGGGTGGAGCCTGGGTGGGATTGTGTTTGGTGCAGACTCGATGGGCCGAAGGGCCTTTCTGCACTGTAGGGCTCTATGATTCTATGATATGAAACCTATAAAATTCTAACAGTACTAGATAAGATAGATGCATCAATCTTTGCCATGAACATTCCCAGTGACCAAGTTTGCAAAGCTCTCTGGGACAGAGAATTCCAAAGATTCATCACATTCTGAGTAAAGAAATTGCTCCTCATTTCAGTCCTAAATGGTCTGCCCCTTATTCTGAGACTGCGTCACCCAATTTCCCCCCACTTGCCAAGGGAAACTTCAGTCCTCCTTTAAGAATTTTGTATGCTTCATTTAAATCACCCTTCATTTTTTGACAGATTATAGGCTCAGTCTCCTCACAGAACAATTTTGCTAACCTAGGAATTAGTCTGGTTACTCTTTGTTGCACTTCCTCTATGGTAACTATATCTTTCCTTGGTGAGGAGGCACAACTACATGATATTGCAAATGTGGTGTCATCAAGGCTGAATGGAATTGCAGAAGGACATCATAAGTCAGAAGAACTAGGAGCAGGAGTCGACCATCTGGTCCCCCGAGCCTGCTCACCATTCAATAAGACCATGGCTGATCTTTTCGTGGACTCAGCCCCACTTCCTCATCCGCTCACCATAACCCTTAATTCCTTTACTGTTCAAACATTTATCTATCCTTGCCTTAAAAACATTCGATGAGGTAGCCTCAACAGCTTCACTGGGCAGGAATTCCACAGATTCACAACTCTAAGTGAAGAAGTTCCCCCTCAACTCAGTCCTAAATCTGCTCCCCCTTATTTTGAGGCCATGCCCCCTAGTCTTAGTTTCACCTGCCAATGGAAACAATTTCCCTGCTTCTATATTATTTATTCCCTTCATAATCTTATATGTTTCTACAAGATCTCCCCTCATTCTTCTTAATTCCAATGTGTATAGTCCCAGTCCACTCAGTCTCTCCTCATAAACCAATCCTCTCAACTCCGGAATCAACCTAGTGAATCTCCTCTGCACCCCCTCCAGTGCCAGTATATCCTTTCTCAAGTAAAGAGAGCAAAACTGTACACAGTACTCCAGGTATGGCCTCACCAGCACCTTATACAGCTGCAACATAATCTTGCTGTTTTTAAACTCCATCCCTCAAGCAATGAAGGACAAAATTCCATTTGCCTTTTTAATTACCTGCTGCACTTGCCAACCAACTCCTTGAGATTCCTGCACAAGGACACCCAGGTCCCTCTGCACAGCAGCATGCTGCAATTTTTTACCATTTAAATAATAGTCCATTTTGCTGTTATTCCTACCAAAATGGGAGACCTCACATTTACCAACATTGTACTCCATCTGCCAGACCCTTGCTCACTCACTCAGATTATCTATATCCCTTTGCAGACTTTCAGCGTCCTCTGCACACTTTGCTGTTCCACCCATCTTACTGTCATCTGCAAATTTTGACACACTACAGTTGGTCCCCAACTCCAAATCATCTCTGTAAATCATAAACAATTGCAGTCCCAACACTGATCCCTGAGTCACTGATCGCCAACGAAAAAACACCCATTTACCCCCACTCTTTGCTTTCTGCTAGTTAACCAATCCTCTATCTATGCTAATACATTACCTGTAACACTGTGCACCTTTATCTTATGTTGCAGTCTTTGGTACAGCAACTTGTCAAATGCCTTCTGGAAATCCAGATGTACCACATCTACAGGTTCCCCACTGTCTACTGCACATGTAATGTTCTCAAACATCTTTTCTCCTGTACTCAAAGTTCTGTTACAATAATGGCCAACATACCATTTGCCTTCTTGATTGCTGTACCAACATGTTAGCTTTCAGTGACTCAGGAACAAGGACACCTCTCCCTCCCTGATGTTCCACAATGTCTACAATTCAGACTCCAACTCATCAATTCAGAGCCAAATTTTGTCAAGCTGCAGATACTTACTGCAGATTCTGGTTGTCAGGACTGCACTACATTCTGTGGAGATGCCGGTGTTGGACTGGGGTAAACACAGTAAGAAGTCTCACAATACCAGGTTAAAATCCAACAAGTTTTTTTGATAGTAAACCCACAAGCTTTTGGAACGCTGTTCCTTCATCAAGTGAGTGGAAAGTTCTGATCAGAAAGAGAGCATATAAAGATTATATTAGAATGCGGATTCTAATCAGTATTCTGTAAACTGTGTGTGCCTTTATATGCCTTGTTTCTGATTAGAACCTTCCACTCAGCTGACGAAGGAACAGCATTCCGAAAGCTTGTGGGTTTACTATCAAATAAATTAGTTGGACTTTAATCTGCTGTTGTGAGATTTCTTACTGCACTACACTCCACAGATTACCACATAAGACAGTCATGGCACACCACCGTTCCTACCATACCTCAATCAATTAGTCAGTTACTAAAATCAATACGGCTGGAGCAACAGAAAGTTACAATCTACCTTGGAGATAAAGGAAGACTCAACTGCTGCCAGTGGTTGAAATAAAGGTAGAAAAAGGAGCACCTTTTTGCCATTCAGCACCAAATTCCCACATGTAACATCCCTAAATCCAAAACTTTAATTTTCTTTTCATTTGTTCTTGATCTATGTGCCAAACTGATTAAGCAATATATTATGCCCATCTTTGTTGCCTCAAGAACACGTAATGTGAGACTGGAGTCACATGTACAAAGGAACCTATTAGACTTTTTTTGATGGTCTGGTAGATTTAACAAATTCAATTGCCCGATTTACCGTGATGAGATTTGAATTCGTACCCAAAGTTATTAATTCAGGTTCTTAGTCACTCATTCTAACGTGCCTTACAGACTTGTCCTCCTCCCTGAAGCTTGTGCTAATATCATTGCATTCAAAAGGGTCTCAACATTATGGAATTCCTCAGTTTTCCCTTCCTAGACAATGGTAAGACTCAGTGACACCTGCCTACTTCCTTGTCTCTCCTCTATTCACTGTGGTCCCCAGCACAGCTGACCTTGGCTCTCATCCTGCTTTCTAAGTAATGATCACCTCGATGGGTTCGACAGTTCTGCTCAGGATCTCTTGGAGTACTGGAAGGTCATCACGATGCATTGTAGTAACTTCCCCTTCGTTAAAGGCTGAGCTGAATCTGCCAGCTCTCCCGGCAATCTGCAGAGCCTGTGAAGTGGTTATCCTGTCCATCTCCTTCTCGCCCTTCTCATTTATACTGGGTTTCACCAGAGAATTGAAAATGATGCGTTTTATGCTCCTAAATAAAACAGAGAGAATGTTGTGCTAACAGATTATTAGATGGAAAGGCGAGGTTCCTCCCTGCCCAGTGATCCACAGTGGAGGCAGCTTCATATTACAGGGCACCCTCTGGTAAAGGTGACAAGGAGAATGAACAAACAGGTAAAGCTTCTGCTCCTTTCTGGACTGCATGTGCCGCTCAGCCACTGAACTCAGTTCAACTGGCTACAGATGCTCACTCAAAGAATGACCCAATGAGGTGTGTTTTGATCAGCGTTTATCTTAATGGGAGGAGATAACAACCATGAAAGTAAGCTGTGAACTGTACTTCAGCATGAGTCACTGGGCAGAGGGGAAAGAACAGAATAAAGTCTGTAGTATACTCACAGATTCAAACCCATCCCAATGGCATCAGTAGCGACCATGATTTTACAGGAATCTTCAGGATCATTGAATTTCTTTGCTTGAGCCAACTTTGTTCCTAAGGTCAAGGACACAGACATCTTCAGTAAATTGGACCATGTTAGTGAGGACACCCAGTGTAACTACCCAAACACCCAGTGGCCAATATCACTTTGAGAGTCTTATTAGTGGTTTAGTGTGTCCAGTTGTGTCAGTATTCTGGCAGGATCGGGTGACCCCGTGGTTAGCACTCCTGCCTCACAGCGCCAGGGACCCAGGTTGAATTCCGGCATTGGGTGTCTGTCTGTGCGGAGTTTGCATGTTCTCCCTGTGTCTGCTTGGGTTTCCTAACACTCCAAAAACATTACGGGGGGACTAGCTGTGTAAATACATGGGGTTATGAGGATAGGGCCTGGGTAAGATGCTCTGTCAGAGTTGGTGCAGACTCGGTGGACTGAGTAACCTCATTCTGCACTATCGGGATTCTTTGATGAGAAAATTCAGCACCAGTTCAAATCCTGTTGTGATTCTAGATATCTCTGAGACATCCCGAGATCCACACTCAAGTGCATCGTGTCACTACATGTATAATATCAACTTCTCTCTCTAGCAGCACTGACTCATGCCAAAATGGACAATTTCACATTTGTTTCCTATACTTTGCTTAGAATTATAGAGGTTTACAGCATAGAAACAGGCCCTTCAGCCCCACTTATCCATGCTGCCCAGTTTTTTCACTAAGCTAATCCCAAATGCCTGCTTTTGGCCTATATCACTCGATACCCATCTTACCCATGTAACTGTCTAAATGCTTTTTAAAAGACAAAGTTGTACTCGCCTCTACTACTACCTCTGGCAGCTTGTTCCACCCTCTGTGTGAAAACATTGCCCCTCTGTACCCTTTTGTATATCTCCCCTCTCACCTTAAACCTATACTCTCTAGTTTTAGACTCCCCTACTATTGGGAAAAGATATTGACTATCTAGCTGATCTATGCCCCTCATTATTTCATAGACTGCAATAAGATCATCCCTCAGCCTTCTACGCTCCAGAGAATAAAGTCCCAATCTATTAAGCCTTTCCTTATAACTCAAACCATCAAGTCCCGGTAGCAGTCTAATAAACCTCTTCTGCACTCTTTCTAGTTTAATAATATCTTTTCTATAATAGGGCAACCAGAACTGCACACAGTATTCCAAGTGTGGCCTTACTAACGACTGGTACACTGCAACAAGACGTTCCAACTCCTGTATTCAATGTTCTGACCAATGAAACCAAGCATGCTGAAATGCCTTCTTCACCACTCTGTCCAGCTGTGACTCTTTTGCCCTTTATGTATTTGCAGAATCCCTTTGGATTTTCCTTTGCCTTATCAGCCAAAGGAATCTCGTGTCCCCTTTTTGCCTTCCTGATTTTTCTCTTAACTCTACTTCTACGCCTCCTATACTCTTCAAGGGATTCACTTGATCCCAGCTGCCTATGCATATCATGTGCCTCCTTCTTCTTCTCGACCAGGGCCTCAATGACCCAAATCATCCAGGGTTCCCTGCCAGCCTTGCCCTTCACTCCAAGCAGAATGTGCTTACCCTGAACCCTGGTTAACACACTTTTGAAAGCCTCCCGCTTACCAGACATCCCTTTGCCCTCCCACAGCCTCCCACTCATTGACTCTGTCTACGCTTCCCGTTGCCTCGGCAAATCAGCCAGCGTAATTAAGGACCCCACGCACCCTGGACATTCTGTCTTCCACCTTCTTCCTTCAGGAAAAGATGCAAAAGTCTGAGGTCAGCGACCAACCAACTCAAGAACAGCTTCTTCCCTGCTGCTGTCAGACTTTTGAAGGGACCTACCTTGCATTAAGTTGAACTTTCTCCATACTCTAGATATGACTGTATCACTACATTCTGCACTTTCTCGTTTCCTTCTCTATGAATGGTATATTTTGTCTGTATAGTGCATAAGAAACAATACTTTTCACTGTATGTTAATAAATATGACAATAGTAAATCAAATCAAAATCAAAGACTCCTCCATTTAACTTCTGAAAGTTCCTGCCAGATACCATCAAAATTGGCCCTTGCCCCAATTTAGAATTTTTAACTTTTGAGCCAGACCTATCATTCTCCATAGCTATCTTAAAACTAATGGGGTTATGGTCACTGGTCCCAAAGTGATCCCTCACTAACACTTCTGTCACCTGCTCTTCCTTATTTCCCAAGAGGGGGTCAGGCTTTGTCCCTCTCTAGTCAGGCCATCCACATACTGAATGAGAAATTCCTCCTGAATAACTAAACAAATTTCTCTCCATCCAACACTAATCCTATGGCTGTCCCAGTCAATGTTGGGAAAGTTAAAATCCCCTACTATTACCACCCTATTTTTCTTTGAGCTGTCTGTAATATCCTTACATATTTGCTCCTTAATTTCCTGCTGACTATTTGGGGGCATATAGTACAATCCTATCAAAATGATTTCCCCCTTCTTATTTCTCAGGTCCACCCATATAGATTCAGTGGCCGAACGTGCCACACAATTGCCAGACAAAGATTATCTCCAACAAGAGAGAATTTAACCATTGCCCCTTGACATTCAATGGCATTACCATCACTGAATGCCCCACTGTCAACATCCTGGGGCTAACCAATGAGCAGAAACTGAATCAGACCAGCCATATAAATACTGTGGCTCCCAGAGCAGGTCAGAGGCTAGGAGTTCTACAGCAAGTAACTCACCAGCTGACTCTTCAAAACCTGTCCATCATATAAGGCACAATTCAGGAGTGTATTGGAATATTCTCCACTTGACTGAATGAGTGCAGCTCCAACAACACCCAAGAAGCTCAACACTATCCAGGACAAAGTAGCCCGCTTGATTGGCACCTCGTCCACAAACTTCCAATCCCCCCACCACCTACAAACAGTGGCAGCAGTGTGTACCATCTACAAGATGCACTGCAGGAACTCATCAAGGTTCTTTAGGCGTCACCTTCCAAACTCATTACTATCTAGAAGGACAGGAGCATCAGATACCTTGGAAAACAACCACCTGGAGGCTCCTTCCCAACTTGGAAATATATTGCTGTTCCTTCACTGTCACTGGGTCAAAATACTGGAACTCCCTCCCTAACAGCACCATGGGTGTACCTACACCACAAACCCTGCAGCAATTCAAGGCGGCAGCTGACCATCACCTTCTCAAGGGCAACTAGGAAGAGCAATAAATGCTGGGTCTAGCCAGCAATGATCACATCAATAAATGGGTGCCATTCTAGTCATCCACGCTGAGCAACCAGAGCAAAGCCTAACCTTAGGACCAGTTGAACCAAACAGCCATTCCTGTGTAGTATGACTATAAAAGACTGGCAATAATATATCCCTCTCTGGCTGAAAATGATCCATGGAACTAGTACCTACTGTTTTATATCGCAGGGAGTTTCCCACTTTCACCACCCTGAGTGTGACGAGGCTACAGTGCCAACTATAAAACAATTACTGAGTGCTGTGAAGGTGCTAAGAGGAGGATACAGCTACATAACCCTATGTTTAAGCCTTAGATTTTTTGCGTGTTCTTTTCCCCAAAAATTTTGCACTCCGGTCTAAAAGTTACACGTGCACTGAGACTGGATGAAAAAATGTTTTTGTGATTGTTCCAGTTGCTGAAGAAGTTTCACAGGGTCGGGGTCGATCCTGAGCAAAACAAAGAAAACAAACGTCATTCCCCACTTTTGGGTATTTCAAATTCAGCAAGTTCCCAGACAACTTCAATCAGAAACATGTGTTTGTTTTAAAAAAACTCACACACTGTTTAACAGAAAATATATAGGAGCAGTTCAATAGGACCACTGTATGTGGTCAGCTCACCTGTACAGCACATATAATAGGATGAAAAGGTTGCCACAGGGTGGCTTAATTAACCAGTTAGTCAAGCTTCATTAGATAGGTGCTGCTTGCTTACAGTCCAGGATGGGAGAGAGGGGAAATCTCCCAAATGCCCCTGTAATGTCGCCTTGTAATCATGTGACACACAACACAGAGATCACAGAATCTCACAGTGCAGAAGAGGCCCTTCAGCCCATCGAGTCCTCACTGACACAGGAGAAACACCTGACCTCTCACCTAAACCCGTTTATCATCACCCAGCTCACAGCCTTGAATGTTATGATGTGCCAGGTACTCATTCAGGTCCTTTTTAAAGAATGTGAGAGGACCCACCTCTACCACCCTCCCAGACTGTCACTACCCTCAGGATTAAAAATTATTTCCTCATATCCCCCTTAAACCCCCTGCCCTTCACCTTTAATCTATGTCCCCTCATGACTGACCCTTCAACTCAGAGAAACAGCTGCTCCTTATCCACTCTGTCCATGCCTCTCAAACTTCTACCCCAGAATCAGGTCACCCTTCAATCATCTCTGCTCCAACAAAAACAAGCCAAGTCTATCTGACCTCTCTTCATAACTTAAATGCTCCATCCCAGGCAACATCCTGGTAAATCTCCTCTACTCCTCCAGCATAATCACATCCTTCCCATAATGTAGCGACCAGAACTGCATACAGTACTCTGCCTGTGGCCTCAGCAAAGTTCCATCCAAAACCAACTTGACTTCTCTGATTTTACGATCTATGTCTTGATTGATAAAAGCAAGTGTCTCATATGCCTTTTTCACCATCCTTCCACCTTAGAGATCTATGGACAAACACACCAAGGCCCCTTTGTTCCTCAGAACTTCCTAGTGTCCTACCATTCACTGAATACTTATTCGAGAAATTGCTCCTTCCAATCTGTATTACCTCATACTTTCCAGGGTTAATTTCCATCTGCTACTTATCTGCCCATTTGACCATTCTGTCTGTACCTTCCTGTAACCCAAGACACACTGCCTCACTGTTAACCACCCGGCCAATCTTTGATACATTGGTTTAAAATACATAACAGGAACCGTTTCACTGCGCCTCCTAAAGCCACCAAAGCAATGAATGAGCTACAGGAAAGGTTTGTTGCGGGAAGGCTGTGCAACATGAACAGGGATTTACCACTTTGATGGGTTTTGAGTCCTGTATTCAGCTGAATAGACTGCACTGTGTGTGGGAAATGGAGATCACATTTCATTATTATGGCTCGCTTTGCATTTAAAGTTCCATATTCTGCATTTGTCTGATCGCAGAGTGTTACATGACTGACTGACATGGCCAAGATCAGGCAGGTCTAGGATCAGCGTTTTGGATCATGTTGAAAATAATGGTCGCAGAAATAAGGGACTTCAGTTATATCGAGGACCTGGGCTTGTTTTCCCCCAGACAGGAAAAGTTAAGAGGGGATTAAGAAAATTCACTGTTTCGAAACAGCAAATAAAGAGAAACTGTTAGGGGCGGCACAGTGAATAGCACAGCTACCTCACAGCGCCAGGGACCTGGGTTCAATTCTGGCCTTGGGTAACTATCTGTGTGGAGTTTGCACATTCTCCCCGTCTCTGCACGGGTTTGCTCCAGTTTCCTCCCACATTCGAAATATGTGCAGGTTAGATAAATTGAACATATTAAATTGCCCCTTAGTGTCCAAAGATATGTAGGTTAGGGAGATTAGTAGAATAAATGCATGGAGTTATGGGGATAGGGTCAGGGTAAGATGCTCTGCAGGAGAGTTGATGCAGACCAAATGGGCCGAATGGCCTCCTTCTGCAGTGTGGGGTTCTATGATTCTACGTTTCCAGTGTGTGACAACACTGATTCTGGTAGTACTAAGTATGGAATTTCTTTAAAATGTTTGTGGGATCTTCAACTATTTTTAAGAAAGTTTTTATGTTCTTATTAAGCTTAGAGGAGTCAGCATTCAACCCCTCGAACCTGCTCTGCCATTCAATATCATCATGACTGATCTAATCTTGGCCTCAACTCCGTTTTCCTGACCGCTCACTATAACTCTTCACCCCATTACTAATTAAAAATCTATCTCCACTTCAAATTTATTGAATGTCCCAGCATCCACACACTCTGGGCCAGTGAATTTCCACAGACTCAGCTCTTTGAGAGAAGTAATTTCTCCTCACCTCTGTTTTAAATTTGCCCACTCCTTATCTTAAAATAATGATTTCTTGTTTTTGATTGTCCCACAGGAGAAAGCATCCACTCTATTTTGTCAATAATTTTAATTATTCTTTACACACCTCATTCTTCTAGATTCTAGAATATAGGCCTAAACTGCTCAATTTCTCTTCACAAAACAAAACCTCATCTCTTGGATCAATCTAGCAAACCTCTGCTGAACTGCCTCTAATACCACCTCATGCCTCCTTAAATAAGGGGACCAAAACGCACAATACTCCAAGTGTAGTCTCATCAATGCCTTGTATAACTGAGCAACACCTTTAGGTGGTTAGCTAGTTAGGTGCATTGACCCGAACAGGCGCTGGAATGTGACGACTAGGGGAATTTCACAGTAACTTCACCTGCAGTGTTAATGTGAGCCTTAGTTGTGATTAATAAACAAATCTTAAACTTTAGAGTTTGCATCAATTGTAATTTTCTTGAAAAGTATGAAATGACCTGACGACCCTTGACCTGGGAGCAGTTCTAACTGGAAGAAAGTTAAAAAAGCTGTATGGCAGAAAAAAGAGAGCTGCAGATAGAAAAGGGAGAGGAAATGGAGGGTGATGGAAACCAACTCTCAGGTGCAGATACAAAGAAAAATCAGATAAAGCAAAAAGGAACAGAGAATTTTTGTGAGAAGAAAATCACTCTCAGGAGACAGGGCTTCCATTATGTAACTGTGAACATTTGTAGTGCCACATGTCTGCAGGGAGTGACACGGGGTGTCTGTGCACAGTGTACCATTGTTGTACCATTGTTGTACTGACTTGAAGAGTCATTTGCTAATTGATATTTAATTAACATGAATCAGCATTCATGTAAAAGTTACAAGGAGTGAAATCTTACTGATAATTCCTCCATATGGGGACTGTTTGGTAACCAGGTTATTTTGGTTTACTGTTCCCCCACGGATTCATAACAAGTAGCAGGAGGGTTGGTAACTGGAAAACACGGATACAAGGTGATTGTCAAAAGAACCAGGAGCAGTGAGGAAACTTTTCTCTTGCACGCTGAGTTTTGATCTGGAATGCAGTACCTAAAACTGCGGTGGAAGCAGATTCAATAGTCATATTTAAAAGAAAATTGGATAAATACTTGAAGAAAAAAGATTTACAGGGCTTTAGGGAAAGAGATTAGTTGGTTCTACCAAAAGTCCAGTAGAGACTGATTCAAGCTGTCATTCCCAGCATACAGACAGACTGTAACATAAAAGTACATTACAAAGATTTAAGACATTATTTACCAGGTGGGAGACTGCCATATATCACTGCACATTCCAGTCCGCGAGCTTCAATTTGACGACTGAGTGAATAGATATCAGTTTTACTGAAGCACACAATACAGTCACCAGGACGCAGATTATCCAGAGATTCCAGGGCCGAGTCCAGAATAGTCATGGGGGTTAGCCGTTTGTAACTTTCAACCTGTTCAACAGATAACATTAGTTAGCTGGAAAAACTCTGCCTTTTAGAGAAGTTATACTGCAAATGATTATACAGTATAGATAGAAACAACTGAACACCAGGAGAATAAAAATCCAAACCCTCGCCTCAATCAGGAAAGATGCACTTTGTTGTGAAGCTGCTCACAGTATTGTCCATGTGTTATTCTAAGCTGCATTACATTTCAGCTATAACATATTAGAACAATACCACAGAGGAGGAATTCCTGGAGTGTATATTGGGTTGTTTTCTGGACCAATATGTTGAGTAATCAACTAGACAGCAAGCCATCCCACACTGGGTGTTGTGTAATGAGAAAGGAATAATTGGCAATCTAGTTGCACGAGATCCCTTGGGCATAAGCGATCATAACATGATAGAATTCTTCATCAAGATGGAGAGTGGGGTAGCTGTCTTGGCCTGAATTTATATAAAGGAACAGGATGGTATGAGGCACGAGTTAGCAATGATGGATTGAGAAACGCTATTTACAGGGATGATGGTGGATAGGTAATGGCAAACATTCAAGGAACGCATTGGTGAACTGCAACAATTGTTCATTCCTGTCTGGCACAAAAGTAAAACTGGAAAGGTGGCCAAACCATGGCTTACAAGGGAAATTAGAGATTGTATTAGATTCAAGGGAGAGGCATTGGCCAGAAAAAATAGCAGGCCTTAGGATTGGGAGCAGTTTAGAATTCAACAAAGGAGGAACAAGGGACTGACTAACAAGGGGAAAATAGAGCATGAGAGTAAGCTTGTGGAGACCATAACTGACTGAAAAGGTTTCTAAAAGTATATGAGGAGAAAAAGATTGGTGAAGACAAATGTAGGTCTCTTACAGTCAGAAACAGGGGAATTTGGAATGGGGAACAAAGAAATGGCAAAACCAACTGAATATATACTTTGGTTCTGTCTTCGCAAAAGAGCATAGAAATAACATATCAAAAATGTTGGGAATACAGGGTTTGGTGAAAGGGAGTAACTGAAGGAGATCAGTATTAGTAAAGAAATGGTGTTGGGGAACTGATGGGATTGAAGCCTGATAAATTGCCCATGGCCTGATAATCTACATCCCAGAGTATTTAAGGAAGTGGCCTGAGTAATACTGGCTGCATTGACAGCCATCTTTCAAGTTTCTATAGACTCTGGGACAGTTCCTACAGATCAGAAAGTAGATAACATACCCCCACTATTTAAAAAGGGAGGTAGAAAGAAAACATAAGCCTGACATCAGTAGTGCAGAAAATTCTAGAATCCATTCTCTCAAAGATTTTAGGGCAGAACAACTGGGAACCAGTGGTATGATCAGGCAGAGTCAGCACAGGGTTTATGAAAAGGAAATCATGCTTGACAAATCTAAGGGTTGGCATGGTGGCAGAGTGGTCAGCACTGCTGCTTCACAACGCCAGGGACCTGGGTTCAATTCTGGCCTCAGGTGACTATCTGTGTTGCATGTTCTTCCCATGTCTGCATGGGTTTCCTCCCGGTTCTCCAGTTTCTTCCCACAGTCCAAAGATCTGTGGGTTAGCTGGATTGGCCATGCTAAGTTGCCCCTGACTGTCAGGGAGATTAGCTGGGTAAATATGTGGGATTAGGAGCCTGGGTGAGATTGTTGTCAGTGCAGGCTCAATGGGCCAAATGGCCTCCTTCTGCACTGTAGGGGTTCTATGCTTCGAATGCAATTCTTTGAGGATGTAACTAATAGGAATTGAGGGTGAGGCAGTGAACATTGTTTATTTGGACTTTCAGAAGGCCTTCAACAAAGTCCCGCGGAAGAGATTAATGTATAAAATTAAAGCACATGGGATTGGGATGGATAGAAAACTGGTTGGCAAACAGGAAATAAAAAGCAGGAATAAATGGGTCTTTTTCCAAATGGCAGGCAACTATTCAGGTACCTCACGGGTCAGTGCTGCAACCCCAGCTATTCACAATAAATATTAATGATTTAGATGAAGGAATTAAATGTATTATCTCCAAATTTGCAGGTGACATAAAGCTGGGTGGGAGGATGACCTGTAAGGGGTTTTGTGGTCGGTGCAGACTCAATGGGCTGAATGGCCTCTTTCTGTACTGTGGGGTTTCTATGATTCTATTGAAACTCCTCATTGAATAAGCTGATGGCAGCAACTGTGCCTGCTAGTTGTGCTACCAAATGGTGGACTTTTCTTTGCCCAGCCTTTTTAAAACAAGCCCATCTTCTCCCTATGGTCCTTACTCCTCCTTGCCCCATAATTTGGCCACACACCTCAACTTCCTCTCCTGTGTCATACATCAGCTCCATCACCAGGTTAACAGCGGCAGCTTCTCCACAGATATGGATTTCTTCTGCACAAAGACCTGCAGTGAAATTATAATCACATTAAAACAATACATCAAACATTCCCAGTACAGGCACAGGACAGGTTTAGATACAGAGTAAAGCTCCCTCTACACTGTCCCCTATCAAACACTCCCAGGACAGGTACAGCACGGGGTTAGATACAGAGTAAAGCTCCCTCTACACTGTCCCCCATCAAACACTCCCAGGACAGATACAGCACGGGGTTAGATACAGAGTAAAGCTCCCTCTACACTGTCCCCCATCAAACATTCCCAGGACAGGTACAACACAGGGTTAGATACAGAGTAAAGCTCCCTCTACACTGTCCCCCATCAAACACTCCCAGGACAGGGACAGCACGGGGTTAGATACAGAGTAAAGCTCCCTCTACACTGTCCCCCCATCAAACACTCCCAGGACAGGTACAGCACGGGGTTAGATACAGAGTAAAGCTCCCTCTACACTGTCCCCATCAAACACTCCCAGGACAGGTACAGCACGGGGTTAGATACAGAGTAAAGCTCCCTCTACACTGTCCCCATCAAACACTCCCAGGACAGGGGCAGCACGGGGTTAGATACAGAGTAAAGCTCCCTCTACACTGTCCCCATCAAACACTCCCAGGACAGGTACAGCACGGGGTTAGATACAGAGTAAAGCTCCCTCTACACTGTCCCCATCAAACACTCCCAGGACAGGTACAGCACAGGGTTAGATACAGAGTAAAGCTCCCTCTACACTGTCCCCATCAAACACTCCCAGGACAGGGGCAGCACGGGGTTAGATAGAGTAAAGTTCCCTATACGCTGTCACTGAAAATTCCCAGGACAGGTAGAAAGACCAGGACAATTAAAAGTGGCTTTTTCCACTGAGGTTAGGGGAGAAAAAAACTAAAGGACATGGGTTAAGGGTGAAGGCTGAAAAGTTTAAAGGGAATACTGGGCAGGGGGCTTCACACAGAGAGTGGTGGAAGTGTGGAATGAGCTGCCAGATGAAGTGGTGAATGAGGACTCACTTTTATCATTTAAGAAAAATTGAACAGGCACATGGATGAGGGGGAAGTGGCAGGATATGGTCCAGGTGCAGGTCAGTGGGACTAAGCAGAAAAATGGTTTGGCACAGACAAGAATGGCCAAAAGGCCCCCTCCTGTGCTGTAATGTTCTACGCAAGAACAAAAAGGGGGCATAAAAAAGGACTTGCGAACAAGATTAGGGAGAATCCTAAGATATTCTATAAGAGGCTAACCAGGGAAAGAATAGGGCCCAACAAGGACGTAATCTGTGTGAAAACAGAGGATATTGGAAGGGTGTTAAATGAATACTTCACTTTAATCTTCCCTCAGGAAAAGGAGAACATAGGTACAGAATTCAGGAAAAGGGTCTGTGAGGAACTTGCAAAGATTAACATATGAAATGAAAAGATATCGGAGACTCCCCTCGCCTGAATGAACTGCATCCCAGGCTGCTGTAGGAGGCGAGACAGGAAATTGCAGGGGCTCTGACACAAATTTTTAATTCCTCTCTGGCCACAGGGGAAGTCACATTAAGAAGTCTCACAACACCAGGTTAAAGTCCAATAGATTTATTTGGTAGCATAAGCCACTAGCTTTCAGAGTGCTGCTCCCTACAGGAGAAATGCCAGAGGACTGGAGGACAGTTTTTGGGGTTCCACTTTTCAAAAAGGGAGGTAGAGATGAACTAGGAAATTACAGACCAGTGAATCTCATGTCAGTGGTATGGAAACTATTGGAAAAAACTCTGAAGAAGAGAATTAATCTCCACTTGCAAAAGCATGGGTTAGTTAGGGATAATGTGGAGATGCCGGTGTTGGACTGGGGTAAACACAGTAAGAAGTCTCACAACACCAGGTTAAAATCCAACAGGTTTATTTGATAGTAAACGCCACTAGCTTTCGGGGTTTGCCCCTTTGTCAAGTGAACCCACTCGTCAGTTTGCCCCTTCGTCACCACTCACCTGGTGTTGTGACACTTCTTACTTAGTCAGGGATAGTCAGCATGACTTTGTCAGGGGGAAGTCATGCCTAATAAATTTGATCATACTTTCAAAAAATTCAATCAAGTGTGTGGAAGAAGGAAGTTCAGTTGATGTAGTTTATAAGAATTTCAGCAAACCTTTTGACAAGGTCCCACATGGGAGACTGATTGAAAAGGTTAAAGCACATGGAATTCAGGGAAACTTGGCAAGGTGGGTCAGAAACCGGCTAAATAATAGGACACAAAGGTTAGTGGTAGAGAGTTGCTCAAGTGACTAGAGGTCGGTGTCTAGTGATTTTTCCCACTATACCGGTGATAGATGTTGGACTGATGGGGTGCTATCTGGTACAGGGTGTTGGTGCTCCAGTGAATGAGGCAGGTTCCATCTGGAGTAGGCCACAATCATTATTACCTCGGGCCCATATCGAGTGGTTCATCCAGTCTTCCCTTTTCAAAGGATTGACAGACCACATCACCTTACCCTCTTTAAAATCTAAAGAGGAGTTTGTGTACCACAAGGATCAGTACTGGGACCCTTATTGTTTGTTACATACATAAACAACATAGATGGAAATGTTGAAGTAGGGAAAGGGTTAATCGATTTTGTACCTAGAATATGTCACAAACATAACCTTTTCATCATGATTGATCTCTTTTAGCTTATACTGCTCCTGGCATTAATATAAGTTACATGTTCATGTGTTACATGCTTTAACCCTCATTTGTATAAAGACAGATAGTTTAATGTGGCTGTTATTTTGTAGACTTTGCAAATCTTACCTATTTGTGTTAGGTGGACATTGTTACACAGATGGTTGTTCACGATACCGGCTATTGACAGTTGCTGATGACAGATCGCGATACCGGTTTTTAATAGGAAGAGTCCTGCTGGGACAGCCGCGATCGCACAAGTAATTTCAAAGACAGGGGTGCCGGTACTGCTGCAGAAAGGTTTTGAATCGTGACCGTGAGTCATGACCGCAGCTGCCAGCTGGACTGTGAATCGTGATTAAATCTGGGGCTGTATCATGACCAAGGAAGGAAGACCCGGAGTTCTGGCCAGAATGGGAAACTTGGAATCATGATTGACACTAAAACTCAGAATGTATAAATACCCATTTGTGTTTGTGTTCTATGAGAAGTCTGTGGTCCTACTTCTCCCAAAATTCTGGAATAAACCCCAGAGTTTTGAAATAAAAACTAGTGTATTTTGACTCACCAACAGTCTGAGGTTTTATTTTACTTACAACATTTGGTGCTGAAACTCGGGCTTAGGTTGAATGGCCACAATCTGAGTACTGGAATAGATCACCGAACATAAAAGGGTGAATCAAACTACAGTGAGGAATGATCTATGAAGAGAGTCTGTGATAAGAGCCTATGGGAGTGTGATGTTCAGACTTGAGTACGAAAGAGACTGTCAGTGATCACCGGAGTTGAAAGAAAAGCTGGTTTAAGTTTAATAGTGCTGTTAGACCAACAATGAAAATGGTTGGAAAAGGGAAAAAAAACAGAACTAAGAAAATTGGAGTTCTCTTAGCTCACCAATTGGCTGGATTAATTGAACAAGTCTCAGTCTTGAATAGGAAATGGGCTGACGGCAAAGCAAAAATCAAAATGTTGGAATCACGCATTAGAGAACTAGAAAAGAGGAAACAAATTTTTGAGAAGCATCTGAACTTGGGGAGTGACTCTTTAGAGTTTATGAAGAGTGTTCGGGAATGCCTGAACCTGCCCGAACAATACAGCTTTTTTACAAGTGTTTAAAGATGGGCTGTCACCAGTTCACCAAAAAATCCTTAAAATGGGCATTCTTAGTATGCAGAACTATGTTGAATTAGTAGAATGGGCATCTGGAATTAAAGATGGGCCAGATGAGAGACCCTAAGGAAAAATCTTAGGTTTTGTATTTCAGTGTGTTTGTGGGATCTGTTTGTTGAATGTAGGTGGTTGTCGTTGTATTAGATTGAGAGCAGGAGTTGTGTGTTCTTGTGAAGTATTTATTGCGGGCAATAAATGCAATGCTTTACACTTTGGTTTAACTTCAAAGGGGCTGAGGAAGTGTTAAAACTGTTAAATTTTAAGTATAAGATTTCTTGAATTTACTTCTGTTTTTGAGTTTAATTACAGTTTGGAAGAAAGAAGGATGAAGGTGACTGTCTTAATCTGTTTTCTTTGTTTCTTTCAATGTTTTATTTTCATCCCAGCTTAAAATGTTGGATTTGAATAAAGGATAATGTGGGATGAATGTTGGAAGCTTCCATGTGTGTCTGTGTGTGTTAATGAAGTTGTTGGGATGTTTTTGTTGTTTTTAATGTTTTAATGTTCTTTCCCTTATAGTGATTTTACAACAGTAAGTTTGATACAGAGTTTAAGTAAAACTCAAAGTAAACCGAACTTTCAAACTCAAGGTAATACATTGAAGTTTGAGATAACCAGTTTGAATTTTGAATAATCCTGGGTTCAATTTTTGTTAGGGAAGCATTTAAACCTTGGAAGGAACAATGTGCTCTTTCCTTTGTCTTGAAGTCATCTGAGAATGAATTAATTCATTTGGCTCCTAGCCGAAAGTACTTCTGTGTTTTGTTGTAAGTAGATGGTTCATGAATGACAAGCAAGATTGTTTATCATGACCTAGTGATAATTGAGACTTGAAGAGTTTGGTTCATTCAGATTTTCTTATTGTTAACTTTCAAATTAAAGTGATTGAGTGCGCTTAAGTGTTACAGTTTCTGACATTTAAATTGATAGAATAAATTGAGCGCACAAAATGACCAAATTATAAATGGAAATTGCCTGAACTTATAAGAGGTAAATAAGTTTAATTTGACAAATAAAAGGGTAATGGAAATAAAGTCTGTATGGGTTTTGTGTTTCAAAGAGGGATGATTGAAACTTGTTCTCAGTTTACGATGTAATCATTTGAATGTGAGATAATGTTACAAAGTAATATCTGTTTGTTTTGTGACTTTCCTGTACTGAGTAAATGTTATCTGTGGTCATTCTCATGTTCACATGTAAAGTTTGTATGTAAATGCTAATATGTTGGGAGTTAATTTTTCTGAAAAGCTAAGGGCTCTGGACAGTGTCAATGACTTTACAACAGATGACTGGATTTTTCTTTGTATTTAGTTATTTGGGGTTATAAGAGTTAAAATGCTTAAAGGGGGACAAATAAACCATTTGTGCAAATTATGTTATTCATAAATAAATTGGTAAAGTAGACAGAATGATGGAAGAGTTTCTTCTATAATTTGTTAAACTGATGGAAACATTTGAATTACTTTTAGCTTGTACTTTGAATACATTGTGTTGATTGGGTCATAAAAGAACATAGTGTGTGTATGCCAGAAGGAGACAGATTTTGAGCTGCGACTGTAGAAGTTTAAATCAGAAATGGTAACTGTGACAAAACAGGTGGTTATTGTGCAAATTTGGATAATTTTAAATAACGAATACTTTGGAGAGTTAAACCTACCTCTTCAGCACTTTTGGGTGCATGACCCTCCAAAATCCAAATTTATATGTTATTTCCTTTTGCATTTGTATTAATGATTTATTATTGTCCTGTGCATAATTCTGAATGTAAAATGGGGTTTTAGAATATGTGATTATTTATATTTATAGTGTATTGTTGTCTGTAACTTCTGGAATATCAATGTTATGGGGATGTATTATTACTGTACATGCCAATGTCTGGGCCTTGCTTGACTGTTGAGTGACTGGGGGATTCCTGACAGACACAGGTCCTGAGTTTGTGATCCATCATGCTTCGCATGTGACCTCTGTGCCTCCAGTGTCTACAGACATGGCCAATACCCAGAGATCAGTGTGGCAGCACCTGACTGGACTCTTATCGATCGGGGGATCAAGTCCTGATTGATTGGCAATGACCAAAAGGAGTGTGAAACCTAACCAAGAATGAGTTACAGTGATGGTGACCATCGCCAGCGATGATCAGCAGTTGGAGAGCCACCACACCTGAGAAGGAAGGAAAACCAAAGCCAGAGTCCCAGGCCAGACCAAAGAACTATAATACGCAGAGGACAACCGAGACCGGTGCACAGATAAAGACCAGTGTTTGCTTGGGTATTTGCCGGTCCCGCAAGGTTAAGTCAAGATCATGTATTGGACTTGAACTTTGGTATTTTCCTGGAAGATAACTTATTATTGGTTGAGTGGGTGTTTATTGATTGTACGGGCACAAAGAATGCCAAGTTGTCTTTTGTTTTTTAACTGAGGGTGGGCCCAAATGCTGGTAACATCTGGCTTTGGATTGGTCATGGGCCCATGCTTGGGCCTGGCCCAGAACAAAAGGGGGGAGTGAAGTAGGGAAAGGGTTAATCGATTTTGTACCTAGAATATGTCACAAACATAACCTTTTCATCATGATTGATCTCCTTTAGTTTATACTGCTCCTGGCATTAATATAAGTTATTTGTTCATGTATTACATGCTTTAACTCTCATTTTTATAAAGGCAGTTTAATGTGGCTGTTATTTTGTAGACTTTGCAAATCTTACCTATTTGTGTTAGTTGGACATGGTTACACAGACGGTAGTTCACAATACCAGCTTTTAACAGTTGCTGATGACAGATCACGATACCGGTTTTTAACAGGAAGAGTCCTGCTGGGACAGCCACGATCGCACAAGTAACTTCAAAGACAGGGGTGCCGGTACTGCTGCAGAAAGGTTTTGAATCGTGACCGTGTGTCATGACTGCAGCTGCCAGCTGGACTGTGAATCGTGATTAAATCTGGGGCTGTATCATGACCAAGGAAGGAAGAGACAGAGTTCTGGCCGGAATGGGAAACTTGGAATCGTGATTGACACTAAGACTCAGAATGTATAAATGCCCACTTGTGTTTGTGTTCTATGAGTAGTCTGTGGTCCTACTTCTCCCAGAATTCTGGAATAAACCCCAGAGTTTTGAAATAAAATCCAGTGTATTTTGACTCACTAACAGTCTGAGATATTATTTTACCTACAACAATGTGGAGTTTGCAGGTGACACCAAAATTGGTAGGGTGGTTAATAGTGAAGGAGGAGAAAGTCATAGGTTACAGGAATGATATAGATGGGCAGAAACAGATGGTGTTTAACCCTGATATGTGCGAGGTGATGCACTTTGGAAGAAGTAACAAGACGTTGGAGTATTTCATGAATGGCAGGACATTGGGAAGCTCAGAAGAAGAGGGAATTATTCACAGATCCCTGAAGCCAGCAGAGCAGGTGAATAGGATAGTTAAGAAGGCATTGGGACACTTACTTTAACAGCTGTGGCTTGGGGTACAAGAGCAAGGAGATAATGCTCCTTCTGGGTTGTACAGAACATTGGTTAGGCCACCGGCGGAATACTGTGCACAGTTCTGATCACCTCACTATAGGAAGGGTGTGATATCACTAAAGGGGGTTCAAAGGAGATTCACTGGGATGTTGCCTGGGATGGAGCATTTGAGCTACAAGGAGAGACTAGATAGACATGGATCATTTTTTCTCGAGCAGAGAAGGCTGAGGGGGGGACGTTATTGAGTGTATAAGATTATGAGGGGTGTGGACAGGGTGAGTAGGAAGCAGATGTTTCCCTTCCTTCAGAGGTCAATCACTACAGGATATAGTTTTAGGATGAGGGTTAGTAGGTTCACAGGACATCAGAGAATTTTTTTCACTCAGTGACAGGATTCTGTAATGTGCTGCCTAGGATGGTTGTGGAGACCGGAAATATTACAACATCCAAAAGGTATTTGGATGAGCACTTAACATAAGAACATAAGAAATAGGAGCAGGAGTAGGCCATCTAGCCCTTCGAGCCTGCCCCGCCATTCAATAAGATCATGGCTGATCTGTCGTGGCTCAGTTCCACATTCCCGCCCTCTCCCCATAACCCTTAATCCCCTCTCTTATCAAAAACCCATCAACCCGCATCTTAAAAATATTTAGCGAGGCAGCCTCCACCACTTCAACGGGCAGAGAATTCCAGAGATTCACCACCCTTTGAGTGAAGAAGTTCCTCCTCAACTCCGTTCTAAACCGCCCCCCCTTTATCTTGAGGCTGTGCCCCCTAGTCCTACTATCCCCTAGTCCTACTATGGGGTTCAAATGCTTCAGTCGGAGTAGAGAAGGAGGTAGAAGGGAGGGTGGGGTAGCATTATTCGTCAAGGATTGTATCACGGTGTCAGAGAGGAAGTTTGATGAGGATTTGTCTGTTGAGGTAGTATGGGCTGAGGTTAGGAATAGGAGAGGAGAGGTCACCCTGTTGGGAGTCTTTTATAGACCTCCTAAAAGTTCTAGAGAGGTTGAGGAAAGGATTGCAGAGACGATCCTGGATAGGAGTGAAAGTAATAGGGTAATTGTTATGGGGGACTTTAACTTTACTAATATTGAATGGAATAGCTATAGCTGTAACTCCTTAGAGGGGTCAGTTTTTGTACAAAGCGTGCAGGAGGGTTTCTTGACTCAGTATGTTGACAGGCCAACTAGAGGTGAGGCTATATTGGATTTGGTGCTGGGAAATGAGCCAGACCAGGTGCTAGACTTGGAAGTTGGGGTGCATTTTGGTGATACAAAGAACAAAGAACAACCCAGCACGGGAAACAGGCCCTTCGGCCCAACGAGCCCGCGCCGCCGCATCGCCCTACACCTATTCTACCCTGCATGTCTACGAATGGGACCCTACTCAGTCAGATTCAGGGAAGAAATAGTGTCAATTTGGTGGAAACCAATTAGCCTAAGAGCACATCTTTGGGGTGTGGGAGGAAACCGGAGCGCCCGGAGGAAACCCACGCAACCACAGGGAGAATGCGCAAACTCCCACAGACACAGGCCCAAATCCATGTATCTGCACAGCTAGCAGTGCTAGTCACTGAGCTGTTGTGGAGCCCGTCTATCGGTCCAGGATCAAGCACACACACCAACATGAAGTACTAGGCCACTCCTGGACTTCCAAGAGCAGCCCACGCACAACCCGCCGTGTGCATGCCCCTCGCTTGACACGAGGTGGACCTCCACCTGTGGAATAAAGACATAGTGACCACAATTCGGTTACGTTCACCTTAGTGATGGAAAGGGATAGGCAGGAACCTCGGGTCAGTAGTTTTAGCTGGGGGAAGGGTAATTATGAGGCTATTAGGAGAGAATTAGGAAGCATAGGTTGGACTAGGAGACTACAGGGTCTCGGAACGTCCGAAATGTGGAGTTTTTTCAAGGAGCAGCTACTGCGAGTCCTTGATATGTATGTCCCTGTCAGGCAAGGAGGTATTGGTCGAGCTAGGGAACCGTGGTGCACTAGGAAAGTTGATTCGCTGGTTAAAAAGAAAAAGGAGGCTTGTGTCCGGATGAGACTTGAGGGCTCAGATAGTGCACTAGAGAGCTTTAGATTGGCTAGGAGGGAGTTAAAGAGAGAGTTAAGAAGGGCTAAAAGAGGACATGAGAGAAGACTTTGGCTGATAGGATTAAGGAGAATCCGAAGGCGTTCTATAGATATGTTAAGAACAAAAGGTTGGTTAGGGCAAGATTAGGGCCAGTTAGAGACAGCAGTGGGAATTTATGTGTGGAACCGGAAGAGATTGGAGAGGCATTGAACCAATATTTCTCTTCGGTGTTCACGCAGGGGGACATAAATGTAGCTGTGGAGAACACTGGGTTACAGGGTTGTAAACTGGACAGTATTGCAGTTGACAAGGAGGATGTGCTAATTATTCTTGAGGGTTTGAAAATAGATAAGTCCCCTGGGCCGGATGGGATTTACCCTAGGATTCTCTGGGAGGCAAGGGAGGAGATTGCAGAGCCTCTGGCTCTGATCTTCATGTCGTCGTTGGTCACCGGTATAGTGCCAGAAGATTGGAGGTTAGCGAATGTTGTCCCATTGTTTAAGAAGGGGAACAGAGACTTCCCCGGGAATTATAGACCGGTGAGTCTTACTTCTGTTGTGGGTAAGGTTTTAGAAAAAATTATTAGGGATAGGATTTATAGTTATTTGGAGAGTAATGAAATGATTAGAGATAGTCAGCATGGTTTTGTGGAGGGTAGGTCGTGCCTTACTTGAAACATCATAACATATGGTTCATGTGCTGGAAAATGGGATTAGTGCGACTTCAGTGGCAGTTACTGTCAGTGCAGATTCGATGGAATAAAGGGCCCTTTCAGCACTGTACAGCACAAGGTTAGATACAGAGTCAAGCTCCATCTACACTGTCCCCATCAAACACTCCCAGGACAGGTACAGCACGGGGTTAGATACAGAGTAAAGCTCCCTCTACACTGTCCCCCCATCAAACACTCCCAGGACAGGTACAGCACGGGGTTAGATACAGAGTAAAGCTCCATCTACACTGTCCCCATCAAACACTCCCAGGACAGGTACAGCACGGGGTTAGATATAGAATAGAGCTCCCTCTACACTGTCCCCATCAAACACTCCCAGGACAGGTACAGCACGGGGTCAGATACAGAGTAAAGCTCCCTCTACACTGTCCCATCAAACACTCCCAGGACAGGTACAGCACGGGGTTAGATACAGAGTAAAGCTCCCTCTACACTGTCCCCCCATCAAACACTCCCAGGACAGGTACAGCACAGGGTTAGATACAGAGTAAAGCTCCCTCTACACTGTCCCGATCAAACATTCCCAGGACAGGTACAGCGCGGGGTTAGGCACAGTTTAAATCTCCTCTAATTTGTCTCAAATACTCCTAGGATTCAGATCCTGGTTACAAATAGTAACATCTGATTGACTATATCAGCTAGGCCTGTGAAATGTAATTCAGATTATTAAAGTAACTCAATTCAGAGGAGTACAAAATGTATATCTACCCAGTAGTGCTCTGGTCCAGGCCCAGCCTCTGGAAGGATCTCTGATCATCTGGATTTCATCAATTACAGCAATTTCATCTGCAAAATATTGCATACAATGTGAATTCCCAAAGCATGAACTCATCAAGATAACCCACTCCCTGATACCCACCCTCAGAACCCCCCTACCCCCGACATCCATCCACCCTCAGAGACCCCATTTCCCCTGACATCCACCCACCCTCCGAGCCCATCCTCCCTGACCCTTCACTCACCCTCAGAATGCACCTATCCCGACACCCACCCTCACTGAGCCACACCCAGTCCGCTCTGTGACTCAGACGTTCCATCTCAGGCTGTTGTGGAGATGTGTTTGAGTTCTGAGCATCCATTGCTCCCACCATACACTGTCTGATCATTGGGAATGGCAGCAGTGTAGACAGTCATATGAGCAGTATAATCACTGTAAGTTGAAGAATGTGTGGCTATTATCTGGACACAGAGTCCCAGCTGATTGGTTACTGACTTTCCACAATTCAATCATTACAGACACTGGGATCTCATGACCCAGTTCCCAATGGATCTCAGTGGATTCCAGCTCCCAGCAGATCACTTTCTAAGACCCAGCAGTCTCACAGACTATGGGATGAGTGCTGCTTTGTGTGATGTGCAGACTCAAAAGGGCAGCTTGTGACAGTTACTTTGATTTCCTGGGCTTCCAAATTCTGAAGCTATAAGCACAAAATTATTACAGTGCAGGAGGCCATTTGACCCATTGTGTCTAAACCAGCTCTGCAAACAAGCAATCATGACTTCGTGCCAGTCCCCAGCCTTTTCCCTGTACCTCTGCACATTGTTTCTAATCAAATCCTCCTGAATGCCTCCACCAGACTTCCAGACTGAGAGTTTTTTCTCACATCACATTTGTTTCACTTTAAATCTGTGTCCTCTTGTTCTTAATCATAAGAACATAAGAAATAGGAGCAGGAGTAGGCCATCTAGCCCTTCGAGCCTGCCCTGCCATTCAATAAGATCATGGCTGATCTGAAGTGGCTCAGTTCCACTTTCCCGCTTTCCTCCCATAACCCTTAATCCCCTTGCCTACCAAAAACCTATCCACCCGCGTCTTAAATATATTTAGCGAGGTAGCCATTTTACAGCAAGAACAGTTTCTCCCTATCTACTCTGTCTAGATCTCTCATGATTTTGTTCATCTCTATCATATCTCCTCTTAGCCTGCTTCATTCCAAGGAGAAGTCCCAATCTCTTCAATCTATCCTCATAATTGAGGTCGGAATTAGTTATGCCAGTAATTGGAATGATGTAAATTCATCAATAATAAACTCAAATTGTTTGCAGTGAATTGCTCCAATTTATTTAAAAACGCTTCGTCTCCCCCCAGTTAAAATATCCAGGGGTCAAAATCAGCCATTTAGTGAACAAGTATTTACAAGTTCCACGTTTCAGAGGAGAAAATTTGTCTGTAAAATTGTCCCCAGCTCACAGCAGTAACTCAAACTTAGTCAAAGCCCTGGGAAAGAGGCGATACAATTTAAATTTATTTATTAACATCACAAGTAGGCTTACATTAACACTGCAATTAAGTTACTGTGACAATCCCCTAGTCGCCACATTCCGGCGCCTGTTCAGGTACACTGAGGGAGAATTTAGCATGGTCAATGCACCTAATCAGCACCTCTTTCGGACTATGGGAGGAAACCAGAGCATCCAGAGGAAGCCCATATGGACACAGGAAGAATGTGCAGATTCCGCACAGACAGCGATCCAAGCCAGGAAATGAACCTGGGTCCTGGTGCTGTGAGGCAGCAGTGCTAACCGCTGTGCTACGATACTGAGGTATGCGCCTGTACTTCCAAGATGCAGTGTGGAAAATCTCCAAGCATAGAGCAGAAAGACACTCTCAGACACTGGAACTGGTCTCTTCCTCAGGGAGGGAAAGAAACAACAAAAGAGAAAGAAGAGGGAGAAGGAGGGGAGGTGGCAGAAGAGGCTAGGCGGGAAATGGGGGACAGGTGTGGGCAGGAAGAGGGAGGGCTGGGAAGGTGGTTCAAGAAGTGGGTGACTAGCTCGAGCGCACAGGAGCACAGTGGTTAACTCTGCTGCTCACAGGGATCCAGATTCAATTCAGGCTGTGAGGGCGGAGTCTGCATGTTCTCCCCCTGTCTGAGGCTTGTAGGTTTGGTGGATTGGTCATGCTAAATTGTCCCATAGTGGGGTTGAGGGGATGAATATGGGCAAAATGTTCTTATGGTGAGTCGATCAATAAGGAGAACCTCCTTCTGCACCGCAGGGATTCAATGGCTCTATGGGAAAGGCGGGGGGGTGGTTTTAGGATACAGGCAGGGTAGAGAAAGGGTGGTCCACAAAGTGGGTAGCTAGCCTGGGAAGTGAAGCAGGAGGACAGGAAGTTGTCTGGAAGAGGTGTGGTGGGAAGGGGCAGTGAAGGAAAGAACATTTCTGAGAATTGAAGTACGAGGAGAATTAATTTGCTTGTGAAATTCATGTCAGAAAGAGAAACGAATGCTAAAATAAAGAGCAAGAAATAGGTACTGAGAGAGAGAGGGGGAGGAAGTAACATCTGAATGTTTGGAAATGCCATCTTAACTGTTAATCAAATAACAACCTTATAAAATGTGAAAAGTGTGCTATAACTGCTCAGAGTAAGTTGCAGTGAAAGCTGGTTACCAATTCATCCACAGATTTCTTTCCATTGACCCCATTCACATCCTTGAAAACGCTACCAGAGTACTCTAGAATTACATGGGCCACCCAGTCTGATCCCATCCATCACTCCCCATAACCTTTAATATCTCACCCAGTCTAATTCTATCCACCTCACTCCCCATTACATTGAAATGTTTACTTTGTCACTCACTCCACCGAAGGTGCCTTGTGACTTGCTGAATATCTCCTGCATTTTTATTTCAGATTTTCAGCAGCCATAGCTTTTATTTCAGTCCTGGGAATGTTCTACTTTGTAGCCAAGCAGGAGTTCTGTCCTGTCCTGACTAATATAATCCCTCAACATACAACACCAAAACAGATTATGTGGTCACTGTCACACTGCTGTTGATGGGATCTTGCTCTGCACAGATTGGCTGTATTTCCTACTTTCTCACAGTACACATTTTAAAGGTACATCATGAGCTGTAAAGTACTTTGGGACATTATGAGCTATAAAGCACGATACAAACGTAAGCGAGAGAGATCAGGATAGGTTGTGCACGTACATGGTGTTGTTACACTGCACATTTCGATGGTACAAGCAACATGAGTTGACTGTCTCCCCTCTGGATCAACAATGGTTCGTTCTTCCCCAGTCACCAAGTCACATGGCACTCCCTTCAAATAAACAAAGTACATGTTGTTCGATTATCATTTGCTGCAGTTCCAAAAACTGAGCCATTCTACTCTTCACACGAACATTAGCTACTGAAATGGCAAGGGAAAAATGATCACATTTTGCAAGTTTACTTTGAAACTTGTCTAAAAAGTTGTCAGCTTTGACAAAGGGTCATCTGGACTCGAAACGTCAGTTCTTTTCTCTCCTCACAAATGCTGCCAGACCTGCTGAGATTTTCCAGCATTTTCTCTTTTGGTTTGAAACTTATCTATTCAGATCACATCTAATTTCTCCAGAGTCTGCTACCTTCCAAACCTTTGCCCATGACTGCTAAGAAATGCTGGTTCATACTTCAAGGGTATTGTCTTGTCCAAGTGGCCACTGGTTCACACCACCTAACTTAAACTGGGCATCAGTTCATCTACATGTCAGTCCTGCCCTGGACGACATTCATTTTAACAAATACTGGAAATGTTAATTTCAGGACAAAGAACAAACATAAATCTAACTGTGAGAGCACCAGTGTTTGTGGACTCCTTGACCTAATGACTAATGCTGCCTTCAAATTACTGAGAGGTGTGGGATGTAGCAAGTAGAGCAATCATCTGTCCTTGCCAGCAATATAAATTACATTTGTATCTGTCCCCATTTTAAATACAATATATTTTTATGGAATATTTTCATTTGGTTTATAGTTAAATAGCAGAGAGATAGAGTTGATTGCAGCAGGAGTTTAACTGTGAGATAGGTCCCCACATTATAGGAAGGATGTGGAGGCTTTGGAGAGGGTGCAGAGGAGGTTTACCAGGATGTTGCCTGGTATGGAGGGGAGGTCCTATGAGGAGAGACTGAGGGATTTGAGGTTGTTTTCGTTAGAAAGAAGGCGGCTAAGAGGGGATCTTATTGAAACATATAAGATGATTAGAGGTTTAGATAGGGTGTACATTGATAGCCTTTTTCCTCGGATGGAGAAAGCTAGCACGAGGGGGCATAGCTTTAAATTAAGAGGTGGTAGTTATAGGACGGATGTCAGGGGTAGGTTCTTTACCCAGAAGGTGGAGAGGGATTGGAATGCCCTGCCTGCTGCAGTTGTAAATGCGCCTAGTTTGGGGGCGTTTAAGAGATCCGTGGGTAGGTTTATGGATGGAAAGGGTTTGGTTTAGGTTAGAGGGTCATTGCTTTTTAACTGGTCGGCGCAACATCGTGGGCCGAAGGGTCTGTTCTGCGCTGTAATGTTCTATGTTCTATAGAGGATGCACTACAGCACGACAAGTACACTTAGCGCATCACACTTATATTGGTATTTTCCAATTTAAGTTTGGACATAGGAAGTGAGCATGGGAAAAGATACACTCTCCAGTAAGAGGTCACAAGATAACAATCAGGAAAAAGATTCCTGTCCCTAGGTAAAGCAGGGACTGCATTAGCAGTTGATGGTGATTAAGGTTAAAAGTTTAGAATTCCATTTAGAATCTATAAACTCTAACTGTACAGACTGTTAGAAAACAGTTCCTATATAAAATTCTTCAGACATACTGACAGCATCATTGCTCTTTTGGTAGATCTCATGTGCGAGCAGCTTCAAAGGACCACAATAGACTCCCGACTTGGCTGCCAAGAAGCTCTGGATGGCATGGTGTGTTTTCCCACTGTTTGTTGGCCCAGCGTGAAAGACAATTTTTCTCTGAATCGCTCTGGCCTCAGGGTACCTGCAGTAAATATTTGTGCTATTAGTGACACTTAGAGGAAAGTCAGGAATATAGCTGAGAAACAGTGTATGATTAGCCAAAATACTAGCAGACATACACTACAAATGTATCACAATAAATATATACTCTGGTAGTGATAATAACAGTCAACACAAGAACATAAGAAATAGGAGCAGGAGTTGGCCATCTGGCCCTTCGAGCCTGCCCCGCCATTCAATAAGATCATGGCTGATCTGTCGTGGCTCAGTTCCACATTCCCGCCCTCTCCCCATAACCCTTAATCCCCTCTCTTATCAGAAACCCATCAACCCGCGTCTTAAAAATATTTAGCGAGGTAGCCTCCACCACTTCAACGAGCAGAGAATTCCAGAGATCCACCACCCTTTGAGTGAAGAAGTTCCTCCTCAACTCCGTTCTAAACTGCCCCCCCTTTATCTTGAGGCTGTGCCCCCTAGTCCTACTGTCCTTTCTGAGCGGGAAGAGTCTTTCCACCTCTATCCTATCCATCCCATTCATCATCTTATACGTCTCAATGAGATCTCCCCTCATTCTTCTAAACTCTAAAGAGTACAAGCCTAGTTTATTCAGCCTCTCCTCATAGCTCAACCCCCTCAACTCAGGCATCAGCCTAGTAAACCTCCTCTGCACTCCCTCCAAGGCCAAAATATCCTTGCGTAAGTACGGCGACCAAAACTGCACACAGTACTCCAGCTGCGGCCTCACCAATGCCCTATACAGCCGCAGCAAGACCTCCCTACTTTTATATTCAATCCCCCTCGCTATGAAGGCCAGCATCCCATTCGCCTTCCTGACCACCTGCTGCACCTGCAAGCTGGGTTTTTGCGACTCATGCACAAGGACCCCGAGGTCCCTCTGCACCGTCGCCTGCTGCAGTTTTTCTCCACGTAAGTAATAATCCTTCCTACCATTATTCCTACCAAAGTGGACCACCTCGCACTTGCCAACATTAAATTCCATTTGCCAGTTCCTGGCCCATTCGCCCAGCCTATCTAGATCCTTCTGCAGACTCTCCACACCCTCTGCACAATTTGCCGTTCCTCCAATCTTGGTGTCATCAGCAAATTTTGACACCATACACTCGGTTCCCTCCTCCAGATCATCTATATAAATGGTAAATAGCTGAGGCCCCAGCACCGACCCCTGAGGCACTCCACTAGTCATCAACCGCCAATCCAAATAGCACCCATTGACCCCCACTCTCTGCCTTCTATTTGACAACCAGTCCTCTATCCACACCAACACCCTACTCCCATGTCCCCTGACCTTCTGCAATAACCTCTTGTGAGGTACCTTGTCAAACGCCTTCTGAAAATCAAGAAAGACCACATCCACCGGCTCTCCTCTATCCGCCGCCCTAGACATATCCTCATAGAACTCCAGTAAATTCGTCAGACACGACTTCCCCTTAACGAAACCGTGCTGCGTCTGCTCTATCAAGCAATTCCCCTCAAGATGCCTCGCTATTTCCTCCTTGATGACGGATTCTAACATTTTTTTTTGATTAAGCTGAAAAGTAGACATTGGGAGGAAGGGAGAAAGGGTAAACGGGCACCGTAGTGAGGTGACTAGGGGAATTTCACAGTAACTTCATTGCAGTGATAATGTAAGCCTTATTTCTGACTAATAAATAAACTTTAACTTTTAACGATCAGTCCCTGGGTATGTTTTATTTTATCAAGCTGTTAAGGAGAAGCCATTGAGTTCAGTATTATGGAAGTGAGGAACAATTGGAAACTGTGATGTGCTGAGATGTTGGGAAGTCTCTGATCTGTCGTCATGCAGTTCTGATAATGAGTGCACACCCCAAAGGTGCGTGTCCTGTAATCAGTGGGAATGAGGAGATTGTATCAGGAGCCAGGAAAGGGAGAAATTGGATTTACATAGCAACTTCTATAGCCTCAAAATGATCTAAAGAGTTTTACAGCCAATGAAATACCTTCAAAATTATAGGAAACATGACAGCTGTTTTGTGCACAGCAAGAGGCCACAAGTAGAAACATGACATGGATCATTATCTATTTTGTGATATTGGTTGAAGAATAAATATTGACTCAGGCACTGAAGATAAAACTCCCTACTTTTCTTTGAAGATGTTAAGGGATCTTTTGCATCCACCTTAGAGTGCAGGGTTAGGGGTTAGCGCCAGCGACCCGGATTCGATTCTCGGCTTGGGTCACTGTCTGTGTGGAGTTTGTACGTCCTTCCCATGTCTGCATGGATTTCCTCTGGGTACTCTGGTTTCCTCCCAAGTCCAAAGATGCGCAGGTTACATTGACTGACCACACTAAATTGACTGTAGTGTCAGGGGGGTTAGCAGGGCAAATATGAGGGGTTACAGGTATGTGACCTGAGTGGGATTGTGGTTGGTGCGGATGAGATGGGCCAAATGGCCTCCTTCTGCACTCTAGGGAATCTATGATTCTATGCAGATGGAAGGCCACAACTTAATGTCCGGTTCTGGCTCCAGGTCAGTTCCAACGGAAGGAAAACAGGAAAAGCAACAAGTGAAGAGGGTATTCAGTACATCTGCCACGCTGCATTACAAATACACAGCACCTCCTTGCGGCTTCACCTCATCTTTCAGACTATGGGAGCAAACTGGATTACCTGGAGGAAACCATGCAAATTCCACTCCGACAGTGACCCAAAGCCGGAATTGAACCTGGGTTCCTGGCGCTGTGAGGCAGAGTGCTAACCACTGTTATACTGTGCCGCCCACACCTGGTTAAAGGTCTGTAGCTACAATGTGGAACAAAAATCTTTTAATTAAGAGCTTCCAACTAACTGAGGAGGCGTCAAGCCAATCCACAACCAACAACCTGCTCTGAAAACTAGTCCACATTTTGAGTCATGTCAAATTCCACCACAGCAGCTGAGACTATCAGCAACATTCTAAATAAAACGAACCAGAATATTCTATGAAGTTAAATTGCCCTAACTAATGGATCCTTTAAAAGATTCCACTGGATATTTGCTAAAAATTAATCAGTTTTTCCTGGAGTCATACCCGAGCCATGTACCAAGTTTTATTGAAATTGTTAATTTCTGAGATATATTGTTTACAGACAAAGACCGACAAACAGGGGCAAAAACATTACTTTTGCCCATCTTAATTGGCAGCAGTTGGAAGTAGGGAGAAATCCAGTCTAATTGGACAGCATCTTCCATAACTCAGCAATTACATTGCTCAGTGTAGTCTATAGGCCACCAACCAGTGGGAAAGATGTAGAGGAACAAAGGAAATTACAGAAAGGGGAAAGACTTATAACGGGGCACTTCAATAATCTGAATATAGACTGGGATAGTATTAGTGCAAAGGGGAAGGCAAGAACTCCTACAATACATTCAGGAGAATTTTCCACAGCAGCAAATTTCCAGTCAAATGAGAAAGGAGGCACAGCTGAAACAGGCTCTTGGGAACAAGATGAGCCAAGTAGGTCAGGTATCACTGGGGGAAAATCACACTATGATTTAGGCTGATAACGGAAAGGACAAAAACAATCCCGAGTGAAAATAATTAAATGGGTAAAGTGAACTTTAATGGGGTATGAACGTATCTTGGACAAATAAATTGAAATCAAAGATTGCCAGGAAAAACAATAGCTGAATAAAGTTACCTTCAAAGAGGCAATAGTTCTGGCTCAGTATAGTCCCTCAAAGGGGAAAGGTAGGACAAACAAATCTAGAGTTCGCTGGATGGTAAAAGAGAATGTATAGATTAAGAAGAAGAAAAAAGTGTGCTTATGACAAATGTCAGAAAAATAATACCAGGCCCAGTGACAACAAAAACAGAAAATGCAGAACTCTGACGAAGAGTCATCCAGATTCAAAACGTTGGCTCTATTCTCTCGACCCAGACGCTGTCACAGCTGCTGTGATTTTCCAGCATTTTCTGTTTTAGTTTCAGATCTCAAAAGCCACAGTATTTTGCTTTTAACCAGAGCCAGTGGAGAAGGTTCAGAGGAAAATTGAAAAAATCAAATTAGAAACACAGAGAGAGTATGAAAAGCAAGTGACAGCTAAAATGGAATCCTAAAGCCTTCTAAACGTATATAAATGGTGAAAGGGTGGGATAAGGAGGACTGGGGCCAATTAGTGAACAAAAAGGGGATTATTCATGGAGGCAAGGGGCATGGCTGAAATATTACATAAGAACATAAGAAATAGGAGCAGGAGTCGGCCATCTAGCCCTTCAAGCCTGCTCCGCCATTCAATAAGATCATGGCTGATCTGAAGTGGATCAGTTCCACTTTCCCGCTTTCTCCCCATAACCCTTAATTCCCTTGTCTATCAGAAACCTATCTACCCGTGACTTAAATATATTTAACGAGGTAGCCTCCACCACTTCAACAGGCAGAGAATTCCAGAGATTCACCACCCTTTCAGTGAAGAAGTTCCTCCTCAACTCTGATCTAAACCGCCCCCACCCCACCTTATCTTGAGGCTGTGCCCTCTAGTCCTGCTATCCTTTCTAAGCAGGAAGAATCTCTGTACCTCTACCCTATCCATCCCTTTCATTACCTTATATGTCTCTATAAGATCCCCCCACAGCCTTCTAAACTCCAACGAGTACAGATCTATTAAATGTAAAATTTGCATCTGTCTTTCATCGACGAAGAAGATGCTGCCAGCTGTGGTGAAACAGGAAGTAATTAATACATTAGAAAGATTTAAACTTGAATTGGCATTAGACTGGCTGTCTATAGTTAAGGTTGATAAGGCACTGGGTCTGGAGGAGATATATCCTAGAATAGGGAGGCAAGTGACAGTGGAAATTGCAGAAACACTGGCCATAATCCTCCAGTCTCCTTTAGGATCAACAGTGGTATGGAAGGACTAGAGAATTACAAATGTTTCATCCTTGTTCCAAAAAGGGTGCAAAAATAAACTACCAACTACCAACCAGTCAGTTTAACTTTGGTGGTAGGGAAACTTCTAGAAACAAAATGTCAAGACAAATGTGGATCAATTAAGGAAAACCAACATGGAATTGTTAAGGGAAAAACAGGTTTCATTAACTCTCTGAAGTTTTTTGAAGAGATGACAGAGAGGGTTGGTGAGGAAAATGCTGTTGATGTGGTGTACACGGACTTCCAAAAGGCATTCAATACAGTGCCACACTTACCAAAGTTGTGGTTCACAAGATAGAAGGAACACTAGCAACCTGAATTCAGAATTGGCTGAGTGCCAGGAAACAGGTGAATGGATGCTTTTTGGGCTGAAGGAGATTTGTTGTAAAGTTCCCCGGGGTCAGTGTTGGGGGCCTTGCTTTTCCTGGTGTATAGTAATGACTTAATCCTTGGCATAAAGAACGAAGAACAACACAGCACGGGAAACAGGCCCTTCGGCCCAACGGGCCCGTGCCGCCATTTTAACATCGAGTGCCCTCCTCTACCTCTACAATTTCAAAATATATGAAATATATGGAACGTGGAATCATTATGAACTATGAGGACATAGACAAGATGAGAAACAGGTTGACAAAAACACAGACAAAATTATGGAACGGATGGACAAATGGGAGATGAAGTTCAGTGTGGGGAAATATGAAGTGATTCCTTTTGGTAAAGGAACATGGAGAGACAATATAAAAAAAGGGTACTACTATAGCGCATGTGCAGGAGCTGTAATGATATACTTGCATATCATCACAGCATTAGGACAGGTGGAGAAAATGGTTAATAAAGCAAACAGAATCCGAGGTTTTATTGATAGAGGCATAGAGTACAAGAGCAAGTTTTTGTTGAGCTTGTACAAGTCACTAGTTCGGCCTCAGCTGTAGGACTGCGTCTAGTTTTGGGTGCTACACATTTGAAAGGACGCGGATGCATTGGAGAGAGTGCAGAAAAGATTCATGAATATGGTTCCAGGATGAGGAACTTCAGTTATAATGACAGATCAAAGAAGTTAACACTGTCACTGATAGTGGCACATCCTATAGGGAATAATAGTTATATGCACAACTGCAAGGAACATTCCAGGGTGGCACATACTCTCACAGCTTAGAGAGAGCACTGCTTCTCACCTTACTGACTGAAATGTAACTAGTGTTAGTTCATGTCTCTAAACATCAGAGGAAATTGGCAAGAAACATGGCGAGAGAGGAAATTGCTGGGCCTCGAGAGAAATCTTTGTATCCTCACTGCCTACAGGAGAGGTCCCAGAGGATTGGAGAATAGCCAATGTTATTCCTTTGTTTAAGAAGGGTAGCAAGAATAATCCAGGTAATTACAGGCCGGTCAGCTTTACATCAGTGATAGGGAAATTATTGGAGAGGATTCTTCGAGACAGGATTTATTCCCACTTGGAAATGAATGGATGTATTAGTGAGAGACAACATGGTTTTGTGAAGGGGAGGTCATGTTTCATGAACTTGATTGAGTTTTTCAAGGAAGTGACGAAGGTTATCCACATGGACTTCAGTAAGGTCTTTGACAAGGTCCCTCATGGCAGACTGGCGCAGAGGATGAAGTCACATGGGATCAGAGGTGAGCTGGCAAGGTGGATACAAAACTGGCTCGATCAAAGAAGATAGAGTGGGAGGGTGCATTTCTGAATGGAGGGCTGTGACAAGTGGTGTTTCTCAGGGATCATGCTGGGACCTTTACTGTTTGTAATATGTATAAATGGTTTGGAGGAAAATGTAACTGGACTGATTAGTAAGTTTGCGGACGACACAAAGATTGGTGGATTTGTGGATAGCGATGAGGACAATCAGAGGATACAGCAGGATATAGATCAATTGGAGGCTTGGGTGGAGAGATGGCAGATGGAGTTTAATCCAGACAAATGTGTGGTAGTGCATTTTGGAAGGTCTAATACTAAAAACATAAGAAATAGGAGCAGGAGTAGGCCATCTAGCTCTTCGAGCCTGCCCCGCCATTCAATAAGATCATGGCTGATCTGAAGTGGATCAGTTCCACTTTCCCACTTTCTCCCCTTAACCCTTAATTCCCCTGTCTATCAGAAATCTATCTACCCGTGATTCAAATATATTTAGCGAGGCAGCCGCCACCACTTCAACGGGCAGAGAATTCCAGAGATTCAATACCCTTTCAGTGAAGAAGTTCCTTCTCAACTCCGATCTAAACTGTCCCCACCCCCTTATTTTGAGGCTGTGCCCTCTAGTTCTGCTATCCTTTCTAAGCAGGAAGAATCTGTCTACCTCTACCCTATCCATCCCCTTCATTATCTTATATGTCTCTATAAGATCCCCCCACAGCCTTCTAAACTCCAACGAGTACAGACCCAGTCTGTTCAATCTCTCCTCATAGGCTAACCCCCTCATCTCCAGTTTCAGCCTAGCGAACCTTCTCTGCACTCCCACCAAGGCCAATATATCCTTTCGCAAATGCGGCGACCAAAACTGCACACAGTACTCCAGTTGCGGCCTCACCAGTGCCCTGTACAGTTGCAGCAAGACCTCCCTACTTTTATATTCTAGCCCCCTCACTATAAAGGCCAACATTCCATTCGCCTTCTTGACCACCTGCTGCACCCACAGACTAGGTTTTTGCAACTCCTGCACAAGGACCGCCAGGTTCCTCTGCACCGTAGCATGCTGCAGCTTTTCACCCTTTAAATAATAATCCCTCCGACTATTATTTTTACCAAAGTGGATAACCTCACACTTGCTAACATTATACTCCATCTGCCACGTCCTCGCCCACTCACTCAGCCAAGTAGCCAAATACTGATAGGAAATAAACAGTAAATGGCAGAACCCTTAGGCATATTGATAGGCAAAGGGTTCTGGGTGTACAGGTACACAGGTCACCGAAAGTGGCAAGGAGGCTGGAGAAGGTAGTCAAGAAGGCATATGGCATAGAACATAGAACGCTACAGCACAAACAGGCCCTTCAGCCCACAAGTTGCACCGATCACCTAACCCACCAAGCCATAGAACTATGCTTGCTTGCCTTCATCGGCCAGGGTACTGAGTTTAAAAACTGGCAAGCCATGTTGCAGCTTTATAGAATCTTAGTTAGGCCACACTTGGAATATAGTGTTCAATTCTGGTCACCACACTACCAGAAGGAAGGGGAGGCTTTGGTGAGGGTACTGAAAAGATTTACCAGGATGTTGCCTGGTATGGAGGGCATTAGCTATGAGGAGAGGTTGGATAAACTTGGTTTGTTCTCACTGGAGCAGAGGTGGAGAGGAGATCTGATAGAAATCTACAAGATTATGAGAGGCATGGACAGAATGGATAGTCAGAAGCTTTTTCCCAGCGTGGAAGAGTCAATAAGTAGGGGGCAGAGGTTTAAGGTGCGAGGGGCAAGTTTTAAAAGATATGTATGAGGCAGATTTTTTACAGAGAGTAGTGGGTGCCTGGAACTTGTTGCCACAGGAGACAGTGGAAGCAGATACGGTAATGACTTTTAAGGGGCATCTTAACAAGTATACGAATGAGTTGGGAATAGAGGGATATTGTCCCCAGAAGGTAGGGGGTTTCTGTTAAGTCAGGCAGCATGGTCAGTGCAGGCTTGGAGGGCCGAAGGGTCTGTTCCTGTGCTGTAATTTTCTTTGTTCTTTCTGAGGGTGTCTGAAGGGGAATGGAACATTAGACACAAAGGTTAATGTCAGATGAACCTTACCAGTTGGCTGGTAACCTCAGATCACTGATTTTGCGCAGATCCTCCATACAGTCCAACATGGGGAACACTTGTTTGGCATGCCTCAGGAAATAAGGAAAGAGATCATCAACATGACCTGTAAACAAATTTGCACCAAATGTATTTAATAGTGGGAAAGAAACCTAGCCTTCCTCCACATCAGTCCCATCAGCAGCACATGAAGCTAGTCCCAAGTATATTAATCTAGGCTCTTGAAATTTCCACTCGTACAGTGTGTTTTATTTTAATCCACTTCAGTTCAAGTCAAAATGTGAATGTTAAAGCTGCTGGGTTTCAATTTCCAGGTTACATCATCACTACACACATTTCTGAGCTGAGGGCACCAGACATACGCCCCCTCACACCCAAATGTGGAGAGGGGAGAGATGGGGCCGGGGAGAGCGAGAGAGGGAGGAAGGGGGATCAAGGATGCTAGAATAGTGTCTCTGGGGTGGGTTAAACGGTGGTCAGGGGTTAGGCACAGTAAACACAGAACACTAATTGTAGAACCTACAAAGTCAAGACTGGCTCCGGGGCAAGAAGACCTATGCAAGTCATATACTCAGGGGACACACAGTTATTACCGTATTTACCTGCACCACAGCAAATATCATTAAGGATGATGTGCAAATCGACACTCAGGGATTCAACTTCCATCACATATTTCCGAAAACTAATGAATGCCTGGTGAAAAAGACGAGCTGTAGAGAACACAAAAGGATTACAGAAAATTGTGCAAAACCCACGGTGAACATGAAGACGTTCATTGTTTCCCCATCTAGATCACCCGAGTTAGAATTACACTGCACCTCTTCTACAGCTTTCACTCTGATGATAAGGACACAAGGGAGAGCCTTTGTCCAACTTTCCTGTAGGCTTCCATTTCTCTCTCATGACCAGAATTCACTGCTGTGGAGCAGATTAAGGTTGCATGGTGGAACAGTGCTACTGACCGGGGTTCGATTTCTGGCTTGGGTCACTGTCTGTGGGGAATCTGTATGCTCTCCCCGTATCTGCATAGGTTTCCTCTGAGTGCTCCGATTTCCTCCCACAGTCGAAAGATGTGCTGGTTAAGTGGACTGGCCGCACTAATTTCTCCTTTAATCTCGGGGGTGGTGAGGAAGGGTTAGGGGGAATAGGGCCTAGGTGGGATTGTGGCCAGTGCTGACTCGATGGGCCGAAGTGTCCTTCTGCACTGTAGGAATTCCATAATTTCACTGAGACTGCAAACCCAGCCCATCTGCAACAGAAGGCACTATGAACACATCTCCATCCCAGCTGACTTTAAGAAGATAAGAATGTGGCTAAGTATCTTTTACAAAATGCAAAATAAGGGTCATAGACTGGCACTGTTAGATTATTCTGGAGAAGGAGAGGTTCTTGCTTCATAGAAATTCTTAAACGCTGCCTGTAAAGGGAGAGTTATAGTAACTATAAACTGACACACTGTGAACAGATTGAACTGGTGAATAATAGTGGTTGTGTCCTTTGGAGTGCTGCAGCAACCACAAATGGTTAGATAATACACATGCTCACTTACCATCCAGACCATTCTCACTCCCCAGTCTTTGCATTTCTTTGCGTTTATAGAATTTGTTCAGTACTCTCAGAGCCTCAGCTGTAAAAGACAGAATGGTTGAAGGTGTTAGAGAGTGAGGAGTCTGCACTCACCCATAGCCTGGGTGTGATATAATCCGCTGGAAGCACTTTCCATCTCCACAAGGCTGTGGCCATCATCACAGTAAGAAGTCTCGCAACACCCCAGGTTAAAGTCCAACAGGTTTATTTGATAGCTTTTGGGGTTTGCCTCTTCGTCAGGTTGAGTGGGAGTTCTGATCACAAACAGAGCATATAAAGACATGCACAGTTTACAGAATACTGATTAGAATGCGCTTCTTTACAGCTAATCAAGTCTTAAAGGTGCAGACAACGTGAGTGGACATAAGAACATAAGAAATAGGAGCAGGAGTAGGCCATCTAGCCCTTCGAGCCTGCCCCGCCATTCAATAAGATCATGGCTGATCTGAAGTGGATCAGTTCCACATTCCCGCTTTCTCCCCATAACCCTTAATTCCCTTGTCTAACAAAAACCTATCTACCCGCATCTTAAATATATTTAGCAAGGTAGCCTCCACCACTTCAACGGGCAGAGAATTCCAGAGATTCACCACCCTTTGAGTGAAGAAGTTCCTCCTCAACTCCGTTCTAAACCGCCCCCCCTTTATCTTGAGGCTGTGCCCCCTAGTCCTGCTGTCTTTTCTGAGTGGGAAGAATCTCTCTACCTCTACCCTGTCCAACCCCTTCATTATTTTATACGTCTCTATAAGATCCCCCCTCATCCTTCTAAACTCCAACGAGTACAAACCCAGTCTATTCAGCCTCTCTTCATAGTCCAATCCCCTCATCTCCGGTATCAGCCTAGTGAACTTCCTCTGCACTCCCTCCAAGGCCAAAATATCCTCGCACAAGTGCGGCAACCAAAACTGCACACAGTACTCCAGCTGCAGCCTCACCAGTGTCCTGAACAGTTGCAGCAAGACCTCCCTGCTTTTATATTCAATCCCCCTCACTATAAAGGCCAGCATCCCATTCGCCTTCTTGATCACCTGCTGCACCTGCAGGCTGGGTTTTTGCGACTCCTGCACAAGGACCCCCAGGTCCCTCTGCACCGTAGCATGCTGCAGCTTTTCGCCCTTTAAATAGTAATCCCTCCTACTATTATTCCTGCCAAAGTGGATAACCTCACACTTGCTAACATTATACTCCATCTGCCACGTTCTCACCCACTCGCTCAGCCTATCTAGATCCTTCTGCAGACTTTCCACACCCTCTGCACAATTTGCTTTTCCACTTTTCTTTGTGTCATCAGCAAATTTTGACACCCTACACTCAGCCCCCTCCTCCAGATCATCTATATAAATGGTAAATAGTTGAGGCCCCAGCACCGATCCCTGGGGCACTCCACTAGTCACCAACCGCCAATCAGAATAGCACCCACTGATACCAACTCTCTGCCTCCTATTAGACAGCCAATCCCCTATCCACGCTAACACCCTACCCCCAACTCCATGCCCCCTAACCTTCTGAAGCAACCTTTTGTGCAGCACCTTATCAAACGCCTTCCGAAAATCGAGAAACACCACATCCACCGGTTCCCCTCTGTCTACCGCACTAGTCCCATCCTCATAGAATTCCAAAAAATTTGTCAGACACGACTTCCCCTTAACGAATCCGTGCTGCGTCTGCTCTATCAAACAATTCTTCTCAAGGTGCCTCACTACTACTTCTTTGATGACGGATTCAATGACGGATTTGATGTTGGAAAACCCACAACAGACGTTAAACTAACCGGCCTATAATTCCCTACCTTTTGTCTGCTACCCTTTTTAAACAGCGGCGTAACATTAGCCATTTTCCAACCTTCCGGCACTTCCCTGGAATCCAGCGAGGTTTGGAAAATAATCACGAAGGCATCTACTATCACCTCTGCCATTTCCTTCAGAACCCTGGGATGCATTCCATCTGGTCCTGGGGACTTGTCCACCATCAGTCCTGTTAGTTGATCAAGCACTACCTCTCTAGTGACAGTGATCACATTCAGGCCCACAACTCCTACCATCCTTCTATCTTTAATACCCGGCAAACTTTTTGCATCTTCCTCCGTGAAGATAGCATTAAGCATAGGTTAAAACGATGTGACAGGACAGTAAGTGACATGTTGCAAGGGCAAGTCATGGGGGTTACAGATAGTGCGACATGAACCCAAGATCCCGGTTGAGGTCATCCTCATGTGTGCGGAACTTGGCTATCAGTCTCTGCTCAGCGACTCTGCGCTGTCGCGTGTCGTGAAGGCTGCCCTCGGAGAACGTTTACCCAAAGATCAGAGGCCAAATGCCCGTGACCACTGAAGTATTCGCCAACAGGAAGGGAACAGTCTTGCCTGGTGATTGTCAAACAGTGTTCATTCATCTATTGTCATAGCATCTACACGGTCTCCCCAATGTACCATGCCTCAGGACATTCTTTCCTGCAGCGTATCAGATAGACAATATTGGGAGTTTCAAGAGTATGTACTGTGTACCTGGTGGATGGTGTTCTCACGTGAGATGATGGCATCTGTGTCAATGAATCGGCATGTCTTGCAGAGGTTGCTGTGGCAGGGTTGTGTGGTGTTGTGGTCACTGTTCTCCTGAAGGCTGGGTAGTTTGCTGCAGACAATGGTCTTGTTTGAGGTTATGCGGTTGTCTGAAGGCAAGAAGTGGGGGTGTGCGCATGGCCTTGGAGAGATGTTCATCTTCATCAATGAGGAGACCGTGCAGACACTACGACAACCAGGATCTTGGGTTCATGTCACACTATCAGTAACTCCAATGACTTGCCTGGGCTTGAAACATCTCACTTACTGTCCTGTCTGGTGACAATACACATCTCTTTAACCTGTGCTTAATGCTATTTCCACTCACATTGTCTGCACCTTTAAGACTTGAATAGCAGATTAGCTGTAAAGGCTCGCATTCTAATCAGTGTTCTGTAAACTGTGTGCCTTAAATGCCCTGTTTGTGATCAGAACTCCCTACTCACCTGATGAAGGGGCAAACCCCGAAAGCTAGTGGTGTTTACTACCAAATAAACCTGTTGGACTTTAAGCTGGTTTGTGAAACTTCTTACTGTGTTTACCCAACGCTGGCATCTCCACATCACGGCCACCATCACACCCATTCCTCGTACCTCGTTCCCCACCATCATTTCAACCACTGCCCAACCCTCCCCACATTGACATTCCCTCAAATCCTATCATTACCTCATCCAAACCCCTCCATATTCCCCCATATCATTTCCCTCTGCCAATTCCCACATCTTCCCTCCATTCCCCCTCCCATCACCCTACCCCCAATTCCCCCCTTCCAGCCATCCCCTCCCCTCCCCATTACCCCACTCCCTCCCTTCAACCTTCCCACTCCAACTCCCCCTTTAACCCTCCCCCCTCACCCTTGTTGAGCTCCTGGCTCAGCTCTGCTCCCACATTGTCCCCGGGCCGGGCCCTCACTTTGGGCGCTATCGGTACAAACAGGGATGTGTCGGGGGGTTTGGCGCCGCCGCGGGTGCCGCTGCCGACCAAGCGGCCGGGACTGAGGATGTGGCGGGCGGCTCGAAGCGAGGCCGGGCCCGGGCCCAGCACCCGGAGGCCGCGGCTCAGCCACATTGACAGGGCCGAGCGCAGAGACTGTCCGAGCGGCAGGAGCACCGACACAGCGCGCGGCTCGGGGACCTCAACAGGCGCGGAGGGCAACTAAACCCGCCCGAGGACCCCCGGTTACCATGGAGACAGTAACCCCCAAAAATACCCTAATATAAACCCCCTAATAATAACCCCAAAAATACCCTAATATAAACCCCCTAACAATAACCCCCAAAAATACCCTAATATAAACCCCCTAACAATAACCCCCAAAAATACCCTAATATAAACCCCCTAACAATAACCCCCAAAAAATACCCTAATATAAACCCCCTAACAATAACCCCCAAAAATACCCTAATATAAACCCCCTAATAATAACCCCAAAAATACCCTAATATAAACCCCCTAATAATAACCCCAAAAATACCCTAAAACAAACCCCCCAAAAAAAACCAAAAACAAACCCCCAAAAAATGCTAAAACAACCCCCCAATAATAAACCCCAAAAATATTCTAATATAAACCCCCCCAAAAAACCTAAAACAAACCCCCAATAATAAACCCCAAAAATATCCTAAAAACCCCAAAAATATATCCTAAAAATATCCTAAACCCCCCAAAATAAACCCCAAAAATATCCTAAAACAACCCCCCAAAAAACCCAATATAAGACCCCAAAAAAAACCCCAAAATATCCTAATGTAAACCCCCATAAATAAACCCCCAAAATACACACAAAAATATCCTGATATAAAACACCAAAAATACCCTAAAACAACCCCCAATAATAAACCCCCAAAAAACCCAAAAATACCCTAAAACAAACCCCAATAATAAACGCCAAAAATACCCTAATATAAACCCCCCAAAAATAAACCCCCCCAAAATATCCTAATATAAACCCCCCAAAAATAAGTTAATATAAACACCCAGAAATAAAACCCAAAAATACCTTAATATAAACCCCTTAGAATCCATCAGTGCAAGAGGCTATTTGGCCATTCGAGTCTACACCAACCACAATCCCACCCAGGCCCACCGCCCCACCCTCCCCACCCCCATAACTTATGCACCTACCCTGGCCAAGTTCCTACAACATTAAGTGTCAATTTAGCATAGCCAATCAACCTAACCTGCACATCTTTGGAGTATGGGAGGATCTCCACACAGAGTGACCCAAGCTGGGAATCGAACCTGGGTCCCTGGCACTGAGAGGCAGCAATGTGCCACTGTGCCACCATGCCACACCACAACCCCCAAAAATACTCATATAAAGCGCCGTAATATATAAACTCCAAAAGCACCCTAACACAACCACCCTAAAATAAATCTCCCAAAAACCCTAATGTAAAGTCCCTAAAATATAAACCCCAAAACTACCCTAAATTTAACCCCTCAAATATAAACCCCCAAAATACCTTAATATAAACCCTCAAAATGCCCTAATTATAGAATGATAGAATCCTAGAGTGAATCCTATTTGGCCCATCGAGTCTGCATCGACCACAATCCCACCCAGTCCCTTGACATGAAGGGGCAATTTAGCATACTCAATCCTCCTAACCCACACATCTTTGGACTTCAGTACAAAATCAGAGCACCTGGAGAAAACACACGCAGACACCGGGAGAACATGCAAATATCACAGAGACAGTGACCCAAGTCAGGAATTGAACCCCGGTCCCCAGCACTGAGACACAGCAGTGCTAACCACTGTGCCACCCCTAACTTTCCCAAATTATAATGTATCTACCATTGATTTGCCCATTCATCCAACCTGTCCACATCATGCTGAAGTATCTCTGCATCCTCGTCACAGTTCATCCTCCCACCCAACTTGATATCATCTGCAAAGTTTGAGATGTTAATTTTGTTCCCGCGTCCAAATTAATATATATTGTGAATAGCTGGGGTCCCAGCACCAATCCCTGTAGCACCCCACTAGTCACTGCCTGCCAATTTGAAATTCCTAACATAAACCCCTGAAAATGTAAACCCTCAAAAATACCCTAATGTAAACCCAATATATATATAGCCAATCCCAAATAAACCCAAATCCTAAATAAACCTAACCTCTGATGTCACGTTGTCAAATGCCTTCTAAGAGGAGCACATCCACACATTCACCTTTATCCACATTGCTTGTTACTCACTCAGAAATCAAGCCTGATTTCCCTCCCATAAAACCATGTTGACTTTGCCTCATTGCACTGTAAGGGCTTTGCTATAACATCCTGAATAATAGATTCCAGCCTTTTCCCAATGACAGAAGTTAGGCTAACTGGCCTGAAGTTTCCTGCCATCTCATACTACTCCTTTCTTGAATAGGGGTGTAACACTCACTATTCTCCATCTGATGAGACCACACCAGAATCTAGGGAACTTTGGAAAATTAAAACAAATGCATCCAAAATCCTAGGATGAAGTCCAACTTCCTAAACATTCTCCAAAACCCGAATCCCCAAACCAAACACCCCTCTCTGCCCCCCTGCCCCCGATGATCAATCCCCACTCCACTCCCAACATCCACACACCCTCTATTTAGCACAAATCAACATTGATTCTACATATCAATGTCATAAATTTGTTTTAACCAAAGAGAAAATGAGTGAAGACTTTGTTGTCCAGTGACATGAACGTTTATGTCTCCGATGATCCTGTCGAGCTTCACCAACTGGGCTGAAGCAGAGTGAGCTGCTGGTACCTGACTACCCAAATCAGGACCAGTGACACCAGTCACAGTGTACGTTACAGAGATGTGAAAGGATTGAATTCAAGTGTAATTGGATACACTGGCAAAGACTTTATTGAATATAGAGCAGATACATTTTTCTGGATGGTATAATACATCTGAAATAACAGTATTTAAAATATTTCCATTTATTCTTGATATCAGATACAGACATGCAGGAAAATATTTGGCATTAACTGGCTTTAAACTGTTCTCAGGCACTTCACAGGAAAACTTGGGTGACAGGAAAATTTACTCCTACGTTGTCCCTGCATTGCTGCCCAGCACAGTGCGTACTCCTTGCGGCCCCCAGTGAGTTGGAGGGGGGAGGTGGGAGGGCAAAAGGGTGCATGGAGATAGGAGATAAAGATCAACTTCAGTGCTGTGTCTGTAGTGCAGTCAGGGAGAGGTTATGGTACTTGTATTGCTACCTGGAGCACTGCTGGGAGTTGGAATGTGCCACTTTACACCAAGCAAAAGCTAAAATTAGTAGAAACAGGACCATCACCAAACTTCAATATGCAACAGGCTGAAAATATACAAACAATAAACACATCTTAACATCCGTTCTCATCAAGCATTAGTTTGTATGTTTGAAGTGGACGAGGTGAAATCTGCTCAGAGCCGATTAAGCATCCGTATAACAGTAATTCCCAGGCTTAAATAAATCCACCACCATGCACAGTACATACAGAACCATCAAACCAGCATCTTGCACAGTGTAGATTTTTAGTGCACAAGTTCAAACAAAAATTGCAAAATGTGCAGTATAAAAAGCCAGCTTTAGAGTTCCAGTGTTTCAAAAACCATTAGTGACCTGCAGAAAGTTTAATATCACAAAGAAACCATGGGTTTGCACAGCGACCACATCTGTGGCAACTCTTAAAGGGACCGAGATCTCGCTCACTCTTCCCTCAAATTTCAGGCTGCTGAGCGGAGGCCTGTGGCTCTGGTGATTCCAGGCGCTGATGGAAATTGGTTCGTTTCCTCAACTTCTCTGGAGCTTTCCTCCATAATACAATCTCCTGTCAGGAAATGAAAACAGGCAGTTGAAAGGTCTGGTCCAGGATTGACTCGCGCTGGAACATAGCCAGCTGGCAACATTACACAATCATCCAGCCAAGCCAGAATGAACCCAAGCCCATGGCAAATGACTGAATCACAGGTGCCACAGTCCAAAGCCAATATTCAGTGTCACAAATAGATTATCTGGTCTTCATCATTTCCAGTTTGTTGGAGTTCTCTGTGCGCATATTGGCTATTGCATTTCCTACAAGGACTATCCTTCACAAGTACCTCATTGGTTGTAAAGTGCTGCGGATATAAAAGGCACTAAGTAAATGGAAGTCTTCCTTCCTAGTCAAGGTTCTGAGTGTGTGGGCATGGGACGGCCATGGGAGGGTTCTATTATCAGAGGATCCTGAGTAAAGCTGGCCCTAAATATACTTTCCCAAAATGTCGCACAAAACAAAATTCTACCAAAGGACCTGCAGATGGAAAATATAATTCTCCTGGTCAGGCCATTTAAGTGAAGAACTATTTGAGTTTATAATACAAAATAACACTCAATAAGCAGGCTATAAATGGTCTGTCAGCACATTTCAACACTAACTTAGCTAAGATAAAATTCTTTGAGATGAATGTGGTTGGGGGAGGGTGGGTGATGGCAGGGAAAAAAAGAGATACTAGCTGGAAGGGCAAATGGAGCTTAATGCAGGAAAATGTGCAGAGCTTCATTATGGAATAAGAAATGGAAAACAATGTTTTAGCTGGAGTGACAGGATCTTGTGAAGGATGGAGCAATGGTGAACAAGACAGAAATCCAAAACCTGATGTATCAAATGAAATTTAGTTTATTACCAAATGGAATCAGCTTAAATGGCCAAGAAAACCTCAACTTGTTAATTAATTTCTTTCCATGAAAGAAATCTGTCTTCCGTCTCCAATGCTCCCCAACTCAAACTCAAAGAAAACCCATTTCCAAGCTCCGTGGCCGAGGGCTTGGATCCTCCCTGTGACTGGATCCTAGGTTTCTTATCCCAAAGACCACAATCATTGGTGACACTTTAAAGTTTTTAAAGTTTATTCATTGTCACAAGTAGGTTTACACTAACACTGCAATGAAGTTACTATGAAAATCCCCTGATATGACACCTCCATCATGATTATCCTCAACACCGGTGTCCCACAAGGCTGTGTCCTCAGCCCTGTACTATACTCCTTATACACCCACGATTGTGTGGCCAAATTCCCCTCCAACACCATGTTCAGGTTTGCTGATGACACCGCCTCAGTGGGTCGAATCTCAAACAATAACGAGACAGAGTACAGGCATGAGATAGAGAATCTGATGAACTGGTCCGACAACAATAACCTCTCTCTCAATGTCAACAAAACAAAGGAGATAGTCATTGACTTCTGGAAGCGTAGTGGAAGACATGCCCCTGTCTATATTAATGGGGATGAAGTGGAAATGGTCAAGAGCTTCAAGTTTCTAGTCATCCAGATCACCAACCTGTCCTGGTTGCTCCACACTAAATGTATAGAGGCCCACCAACATCTCTACTTTCTCAGAAGGTTAAGGAAATTCGGTTTATCTACTATGTCTCTCATCAATTTTTACAGAGGCACCATGAGAAAGCAGGGGTATCACAGCTTGGTATGGCTTCTGCTCTGAAGAAGACCACAAGAAACTGCAAACGGTTGTGAAGGTAGTCAAGTCCATCACACAAACCAGCCTCCCATCCACTGACTCCATCAACACTTCCCACGGCCTTGGAAAAGCAAGCAGCAAAACAAAGGACCACCTGCATCCCGGCCACACACTCGTCTACCTTCTTCCATCAGGAAAAAGATACAGAAGTCTGAGAACACATACCAACTGACTCAAGAACAGCTTCTTCCCTGCTGCCATCAGATTTTTGAATGGACCTACCTTATATTAAGTTGATCTTTCTCTACACCCTATTGTCCCCTTGTTCAAGAAGGGGAGTAGAGACCATCCTGGGAATTATAGACCAGTGAGCCTTACTTCTGTTGTGGGCAAAGTTTTGGAAAGAATTATAAGGGATAGGATTTATAATCATCTAGAGAGAAATAAATTGATTAGGGATAGTCAACATGGTTTTGTGAAGGGTAGGTCGTGCCTCACAAACCTTAGAGTTTTTTGAAAAGGTGACCAAAGAGGTGGGTAAGGGTATGCAGTTGACGTGGTGTATATGGATTTTCGCAAAGCGTTTGATAAGGTTCCCCATGGTAGGCTACTGCAGAAAATGCAGATGCATGGGATTGAGGGTGATTTAGCAGTTTGGATCAGGAATTGGCTAGCTGATAGAAGACAGAGGGTGGTGGTTGATGGGAAATATTCAACCTGGAGTTCAGTTACAAGTGGTGTACCTCAGGGATCTGTTTTGGGGCCACTGCTGTTTGTCATTTTATAAATGACCTAGATGAGGGTGCAGAAGGATGGGTTAGTAAATTTGTTGACAACACCAAAGTCGGAGGAGTTGTTGACAGTGAGGATGGATGTTACAGTTTGCAGAGGGACATAGATAAGCTGCAGAGGTGGGCCGAGAGGTGGCAAATGGAGTTTAATGTGGAAAAGTGTGAGGTGATTCACTTTGGTAAGAGCAACAGGAGTACAGAATACAGGGCTAATGGGAAGACTCTTGGTAGTGTGGACGAGCAGACAGATCTTGGTGTACATGTGCATAGCTCCCTGAAAGTTGACACCCAGGTTGATAAGGTTGTTAAGAAGGCGTACGATGTGTTAGCTTTTATTGGTAGAGGGATTGAATTTTGGAGCCGTGAGGTCATGTTGCAACTGTACAAAACTTGGGAGTATTGCGTACAGTTCTGGTCACCGCATTATAAGAAAGATGTGGAGGCATTGGAAAGGGTGCAGAGGAGGTTTACCAGGATGTTGCCTGGTATGGTGGGAAGGTCTTGTGAGGAAAGGCTGAGGGACTTGAGTTTATTTTCGTTAGAGAGAAGGAGGTTACGAGGTGACCTAATTGAGGCATGCAGAGGGTTAGATAGGGTGGACAGTGAGAGCCTTTTTCCTCAGATGGAGACGGCTAACACGAGGGGACATAGCTTTAAATTAAGGGGTGGTAATTATAGGGTGGATGTCAGAGGTAGGTTCTTTACTCAGAGGGTAGTAAGGGCGTGGAATGCCCTGCCTGCAGCAGTTGTGGACTCGCCAACTTTAAGGGCGTTCAGATGGTCAGTGGATAGGCATATGGATAACATTGGAATAGTTTAGGTTAGAGGTCATTAGATTGGTTCCACTGGTCGGCGCAACATCGAGGGCCGAAGGGCCTGTACTGCGCTGGAATGTTCTATGTTCTATCCTGTAACACTATATTCTGCACTCTCTTCTTTCCTTATCCACTGTGTACTCTATATTATGCTTTGTCTGTATAGCATGCAGGAAATAATATTTTTCATTGTATTCCAATACATGAGACAATAATAAATCAAATTATATCAATGTAAGGGGACCTGGCCCACAATATTTGACTCTGCTGTTTTGTTGTTGGCTGATTGATCATCCCATTAGCCATACACACAGACTGGGGATTGAACCAAATCTCTATATATGGGCTCCTCAGCCGCACACTGCACACCCAAATACGGCTTAATGACATACCTGCTGCTTGAAATACCGCCTATCTTCTTCATCAACTAGAACCAGGTTTAAGAAGTAACGCACAGAGAATTTCTTGTTGACGTCTCTCATTGTCGGGGTTAGATCATATCCAGCCAGGAAGAGTCTTATTGGAATGGATTCACCTTCACACACAAACAGAAAGGTTACTTTTGAATGAACAAGTCAACTTTAGACAATACTTCTGATGATCCTTCCTTCTCTCCTAAGACATTGTTTGTTTGAGTACAATTTCTTAGACGCAGTGGATCTTCACAAAAACCGAGACTGAGGGGCAGTAAACAGACATCTGCTTCTCCAGAGGGAACTGCTGTTTGTGGGTGAGGGAGAGTGTGAGTGTTGAGGGGGGAAGAAAGAGTCTGTGGCAGAAGATAGTGTGCAGGGCAGTGGGGGGGGTGCTGGAAATGCATGGCGGGAGCAGATTTTCAAACCGAGTTTACAGGTTTATTAAATCTGCAACTTGGGTCTGCCTTTAACAGAATCAGCAGCCAGACACAATCCTAACCAGAGCTCCACACCATGGCTTACGTGGAATCTGAACATAACTCAGTATCTCTGACAACTTACTCCATCCCACATTGCACAGAGTAATCAATGAACATCCTGGTGTCCTTCACCAGTTCTCCCCCACCTATGTAGTTCTTGCTTCCATCATGTAGCATTTGGCAGGGATCAGCCCAGCACCATAGCCCAGTGAGAATTCTCTGGAAGTCTTTGTTCCTTCTGGTGTGATTGCACCAATCTTCCATGATATGCTTACATATTTTTAATAATCTGTCAATAGATTATGTAACTAATTGGTTTGAAAGTAGTGATCACTTTGGAGCAACTACTTTGCAACTGAAACATCCTAAAGGAATTTAATAGAGGCAGGAAGAGGAGTACAATGGACGTCAAGTTTAGGAAGAACAAATTGAACGTGTTCCACTCTGGATTGCTTTGCTCAGTCCTAAAAGCAGCCAGCCTTTCTGAAGCATTTCCCCAATAAGACTAACTTACTCCATCTTGTTCTGACCAACCTTAGTGCAATGCACGTGTTTTCTAGCATTTCCAGATATTTTTAGCATATCTATTTTTAGATACGTTAAACACCTCACCTTTCACAGGAGCACCATCCATTATTTCATACTTGGCAATAGTTTCCGTCTCTGTGGTTGTACTGGGCCCTAATAAAAAAAAGTGGAGGCACTCATCAGGCAGCCAAAGTGTTCTGGTCTCAAACAGAGAACACAGAATCCTGTAACAAGTGAATATTGCTTTCCTTACCAATACCAGTGATCTCTTTTTTGATCAGCTGAAGTTCCATATGCTGGATTTTGATTCTCACCAACAAGAAGTAGATCTTACCAACAATTACATCCTTCAAATGATATCTGTTAAAGCATCAAAAGCAGACCACAAGTCACAGGGCTGGAATGAGCAGTTTTATACATTGTATAGATAGATAACACACACAGACACACAGTTTATAGTTAAGAGCAAAAACAGAAAATGCTGGAAAATCTTAGCAGGTCTAACAGTATGTCCTCTCCTGTTGAGAGAGAATACAGCCAACATTTTGAGTCATAATGACCCTTCATCATCCACAGTTATTTGCTTTTTATCATAGTTCAGAGCAATGTTATTGTAAGAATTTCTACTGATATTTATTTGATACAATTTCATTTGTTGTAAACATGAACGAAATTGGAAGTTTGTATTTTCTACATTTTGAGATGAATGGGACAGAGCGCGCGCCAGGACACTGCCTGATACACATGGGAAACAGTTAATGTGGCAACACAACAGCTCCAATCACATACATACACACTAAATCACAAGTCTCAGATTATAAACATCTGTCTTTTTCTGTGAGCACAAATTAATGATAGGTTGTGGCTACCCACTGTGTGTGAGACATCATTATCCATTCTTGCAGAAGTTACCAATTAGTCTTTTATTGTTTATTAACAATACTCAACATGTATATATTTACAATAGAGGGTACAGGGATAGAGAGGAATCCACGGCAGGTCCTTGCACGTTGGACCTCACTCAACATTGCTGAGTAGTACTGTACTCAGGTGAACCCTTAATGCACCAGATCCTTCTAATACCACATCCTCAACCTCCACCTTGAAGTCTTTATCCCTTGGATATAGACTGGTAATATTTACTTACAACTTGATTTAAGTCGTGTGTATTTAATTGCAGCATTTCAATTACAATTATTCTAACTTGAAGCTACTTTGTGATTAACATTAATTCTGGCCTCAGGTGACTGTGGAGTTTGCAGATTCTCCTCGTGTCTGCGTGGGTTTCCTCCGGGCTCTCTGGTTTCCTCCCACATTCCAAGGATGTGCAGGGGTTACAGCTATAGGGCAGTGGTGGGTTTACGTAAAGATGCCCTTTTGGAGTGTCAGTGCAGATTCAAAAGGCTGCACTGTAGGGATTCTGGATGGTGGATTGTTGATTGGAACCCGGTGCAGGTATGGCTTCATGTGTTTTATTGACGAGATCGCCTGCTCAGTCTGGTCACTGGAGCAGTCGTTTAGAATACTGATTTCTTTCCGGAGGTGGAGTCACATCCGTCTGGCTCTCAATTGCATCCTTTCTTCTTTATCCACCTTTCCAGTGTCAAGAAGCTTTTTGGAGTTGAGTGGGATGGGAACTCACCTTTGTTGAGTGGTGTTTTTGTCACACTGATTCTTGGTTCCAGTGGACTCTGGTTTCATCACACTGGCTGGTAGTTACTGGAGCTGTGTGTAGGTCATCATATCAACTGAATGCACCATGCTTACTGCTGGAGAAAGTGACCCTGTTAGAGGTTGGTTTGGTTTGGCAGCACCCCCTCCCCTCCCCCACTGGAGAGGTTGTGGTCACCCCATCCCCCAACGGGAGTGACTGTGATCACTCCCCCCGCACCTCATGCAAGTGGCTGTGGTCACCCCCACCCCTCATGCCAAGTGACTGTGCTCACCACCCCACCTCTTCCTCAACAGGAGGGGCTGTGGTCACTCCCTGCACTATGGGTTTATCTGGCTCTTGACTCAGTTTGGGGGACTTGAAAAGGAGAGCAGAATGACTCTGCAAACAGGGAGGAGTGGTTATTAACAAAGTCATTAATGGGTTGCTGCACTGTAGGTGGGCTTTCCAGAGGATACATTTCTGGCTGTATGAGGTCCGTGGTTATCTTCACGTTTCTGCTGCTTACAGGTGTCTCTTCTCAGAAGTGAAAAGTGCTGATAATACCCAATGTACATCACTTCTGTGATATCTGTCACCATAACTTAATGGCTCTGAATCATCCCAATGATTGGAAGTTGGACTCCCCCCTGCACTGCAGAGTGGGGTGTCCATGGTTTAGACCAAGCAGCCTTGGAATCATGGTTCTTCATTCGCAAAGAATGTTGCTTCAGCACCAGAAATTGGTTAGATAGCTGTTTACAGAGATGTCAGTGTTCCAGAAGGAGGAGCCACATTGTCTGATTCACACAGGAATCAGCAGCTTCCTCCATAGCTAACACTGATACAAAGCACTCATTCTATATTCTAGCCTTATCCTGCCCCTCTAAGCAGACATCACCCTCCACCAACTCCACCTCTTAGTACTAACTTATTTACATGCCAATGGAATATTCATGGTAACTGTCATATTCTCATGTTCCAATCTAATTTTCCTCTTCACTTCTCCTCTCAACCTATTTTATTTGATCTGCCTTTCTTTTCAAGCATCGAACTGGCATGTGCAATACTCTGAATAGTGTGGATGAACAGAGGGATCTAGGTGTATGTGTGCATAGATCACTGAAAGTTGGGAATCAAGTAGATAGGGTTGTTAGGAAGGCATACGGTGTCTAGGCGTTTATTGGTAGGGGGATTGAATTTAGGAGCCGCAACGCCATGTTGCAACTGTACAAGACTCTGGTGCGGCCGCACTTGGAGTATTGTGTACAGTTCTGGTCCCCACATTATAGGAAGGATGTGGAGGCTTTGGAGAGGGTGCAGAGGAGGTTTACCAGGATGTTGCCTGGTATGGAGGGGAGGTCCCATGAGGAGAGACTGAGGGATTTGAGGTTGTTTTCGTTAGAAAGAAGGCGGCTAAGAGGGGACCTTATTGAAACATATAAGATGATTAGAGGTTTAGATAGGGTGGACAGTGATAGCCTTTCTCCTTGGATGGAGAAAGCTAGCATGAGGGGGCATAGCTTTAAATTAAGGGGGGGGGGGGTAGTTATAGGAAGGATGTCAGGGGTAGGTTCTTTACCCAGAGGGTGGTGAGGGATTGGAATGCCCTGCCTGCTGCAGTTGTAAATGCGCCTAGTTTGGGGGCGTTTAAGAGATCCGTGGATAGGTTTATGGATGGAAAGGGTTTGGTTTAGGTTAGAGGGTCATTGTTTTTTAACTGGTCGGCGCAACATCGTGGGCCAAAGGGCCTGTTCTGCGCTGTAATGTTCCATGTTCTATTGTTTTTTATTATTTCATTCTGTTCTCTATTTCCTTTGTTATCTATTTTACCCTGGCTCGATCACCTTTAATCCAGAAGCAAAAAGTCCAACACTCAAGGAGCCTGGCATCACCAGGACAAAACAACCCACTTATTGGGCAATTTATCCATCACGTTCAACATTCATTACCTACACCAAGGATTACAGCAGTTCAAGGCGGCAGCTCACCACCACCTTCTCAAAGGCGATTAGGGATGGGCAATAAATACTGGCCTAGCCAGCAATGCTGACATTCTCTGAAATATAAGTAATAAAATTAGGAACATCATTACTCCCCACAAGCAAATGCACATGACTGACTTAGGAAAGGCATCCAGAAAATTCTGAGTGAAGGCAGTTCCAGAAATACAGTCAGGATCTATTGCCATGTTTATTACAAATGTTCTGAGAAGTAAATTGGAGATAACAGATATTACTAACATTGCTTGATTAATGGTGCTGCAAGAACAGGAATACAAGCTCATGTGCCCCGCAGTCATTGTAGAAAAATACAAGGATCATATGCTGGAACAAAATAAGCTTAAACTACTGACACTTTGCACACAATACCATTCACCAAAACCTCATTTTGCTGCCATTAGCCAAACAATCCCACTAAGGCCCCATCCTAACAACCCCATGCATTTACCCCAGCTAGTCCCCCTGACACCAAGGGGCATTTTATCATGGCCAATCCACCTAACCTGCACATCTTTGGACTGTGGGAGGAAACTGGAGCACCCAAAGAAACCCACACAGACAGGGGAGAAAGTGCAAACGCCTCACAGGCGGAAGGGCCTGTTTCCCGGGCTGTTTTTGTTCTTTGAGTATCGAATCCAGGTCCCTGATGCCGTGAGGCACAAGTGCTAACCACTGTGCCACAGTGCTCACTTTCACAAGCATTGGTAAAATAATTCCACAACCACAAAGCATTTGAAAGCTCTTTACAGGCAATTAAGTACTTTTGCAATGTTATAATATAGAAACATCGCAGCCAATGTGTGCTCAGCAAATTCTCACAAACAGCAAGGACCAGATCATCTATTTTTGTGTGATTAAATAAATATTTACTGGTACTGGACATAACTCCCCTGCTCTTCTTCAAAGTAGCGTCCGGGGACTTTACCTGAGGGGGCAGACAGAGCTTCCAGTTAACATTTCATCTGAAAGATGACACCTTTTGGCTGAGTCACCAAATTTTTTTTAGATGGAGGTAGATAGCCTTTGGCTAACAAGAATCTATCGGTGGTGGATGCGAATGTGGAACTCGAAACACGAAACAGATCAGCTGTGATCTTATTAAATGGCACAGCAGGGTCAAGAGCATGAAAGGCCTGTTTGGATATGTTTGTACTTCTGACAACGCAGCACATCCCCAGTCCTGTACTGGAATGTCAGTCTAGATTTTTGTGCTTAAGCTCAAGTGTGGGACTTGAACCCAGAACCCTGTAATTCAGAGATAAGAGTGGAACCCATTGAGCAATGGTTGATGCTCTTGACAAGCAGAGCAAGAAATAAAGAATTAAATCAAATAGCTGTCATGTAAAAGTGTCCCAGAGCAGCAACGACTCACTTTGACTTGTTGTATTCAAATTCTATGTGTAAGCAATCTTCAATCCCCACTTCCATTTTGATGGAGTTGTTGACATCTGGGTATGTAGCCAGCTGATGCACAATCAGATCATATTCCTTCACCAGATCACTCAAGCTTCGCACTATTGTCACTTTCAGGAAATATCTGGAGGGAAATTAATACAAGAAATGAGATCACTGCTTTACGAGTGAAGGGGAATCCTAGAAATTGTCTCAAAATAGAGTTGAAGGCCCAACAATCTCAATAAGGGCCTCTCAATCTCAGGATGGGACTTTCCACACACCAGCAGACCCAGTTAAACACAATGAAAAAGCAATGCCAATGCTCTTTAATGGCTGGAAATCCCAGACCACTTCGGATTTCCCACTCCAGGTGTTAAATGAATAAATTCAGTCCCATACAGAGCCACTAACAGTGGTCCCAGACTTCATCAGGTGTAAAAGTAACAGGGTTGTTGTGGTGGGAGATTTTAATTTCCCCTATATTGACTGGGACTCACTTAGTGTTAGGGGCATGGATGGGCAGAGTTTGTAAGTTGCATCCAGGAGGGCTTCCTGAAACAGTATATAGATAGTCAAACTCGGGAAGGGGCCATACTGGATCTGCTATTGGGGAACAACTGTCAGGTGTTCGATGTTTCAGTAGGGGAGCAGTTCGGGAAGAGTGGCCAGAATTCAGTAAGCTTTAAGGTATTGATGGATAAAGATAAGTATAGTCCTCAAGTTAAGGTGCTAAATTGGGGGAAGGCTAATTACAACAATATTAGGCAATAACTGAAGAATGTAGATTGGGGGCAGATGTTTGAGGGCAAATTAACATCTGGCATGTGGGAGGCTTTCAAGTGTAAGTTGACAGGAATTCAGGACCGGCACATTCCTGTAAGGATGAGGGATAAGTGTGGCAAGTTTTGGGAACCTTGGACAACGAGAGATATTGAGAGACTAGTCAAAGAGGAAAAGGAAGCATTAGGAGGCCGGGAACACACGAAGCAAGTGTGGAACACAAAGAAAGTAGAAAGAAACTTAAGCAAGGAGTAAGAAGGGCTAAAAGGGGTCATGAAAAATCACTGGCCAGCAGGATTAAGGAAAAGTCCAAGACTTTTTATACATGTATAAAGGGCAAGAGGGTAGCCCGGGACAGGGTTGGCCCACTCAAGGGCAAGGGAGGGAATCAATGTGTGGAGCCAGAGGAAATGGGCGAGGTATCAAATGAGTATTTTGCATCTGTATTCACCAAAGAGAAGGACTTGGTGGATGATGAATCTGGGAAAGGGTGTGTAGATGGTTTGAATAGTGTTAATATCAAAAAAGAGGTGGTATTGAAGTTCTTGAGAAACATTAAGGTAGACAGGTCCCAGGGCCCGATGGGATCTACCCCAGGATACTGAGAGATGCAGGGGAGAAAATTGCTGGGACCTTGAGAGAAATCTTTGTATCCTCACTGGCTACAGGGAGGTCCCAGAGGATTGGAGAATTGCCAATGTTGTTCCTTTGTTTAAGAAGGGTAGCAAGAATAATCCAGGTAATTACAGGCTGGTGAGTCTTACATCAGTGGTAGGGAAATTACTGGAAAGGACTCAGACAGAATTTATTCCCACTTGGAAATAAGTGGACTTATTAGCGAGAGGCAACATGGTTTTGTGAAGGGAAGGTGATGTCTCACGAACTTGATTGAGTTTTTCGAGGAAGTGACAAACATGATTGATGAGAGTAGGGTAATGGATGTTGTCTACATGGACTTCAGTAAGGCCTTTGACAAGATCCCTCATGGCAGACTGGTGCAGAAGGTGAAGCTGCATGGGGTCAGAGGTGAGCTGGTAAGGATACAAAACTGGCTCAGTCAAAGAAGACAGAGGGTTAGCAGTGGAAGGATGTGTTTCTGAATGGACAGCGTGACAAGTGGTGTTCCTCAGGGGTCACTGTTGGGACCTTTATTGTTTGGAGAATTTAACAAATTGAGGGATTTCACCTACAACAACAGATTTGGGGGTCCTTATCTGGGCCTGTAGTAACCAGTCTAGTCTCAGTAATGGGATGACCATGAAACCATTGTCGATTTAGGGAGTGCAGGTTCTGGGGTTTAGGTGTTTCAGTAAGATCAGAGAAGGTGGTAGAAGAGGGGGAGATGTGGCATTGTTAGTCAGGGACAGTATTACGGTGGCAGAAAGGACGTTTGATGTGGACTCGTCTACTGAGGTAGTATGGGCTGAGATTAGAAACAGGAAAGGAGAGTTGAAAAAAAATTAGAAAGGAAAGGAGAAAACGCCTGATGGGAGTTTTCTATCGGCCTCCAAAAAGTTCCAGAGATGTAGAGGAAAGGATTGCAAAGATGATTGTAGACGTGAGCGAAAGTAACAGGGTAGTTGTTATGGGGGATTTTAACTTCACAAATATTGACTGAAAAAGCTATAGTTTGAGTACTTTAGATGGGTCAGTTTTTGTCCAATGTGTGCAGGAGAGTTTCCTGACACAGTATGTAGATAGGCCAACAAGAGGCGAGGACACATTGGATGTGATACTGGATAATGAACCAGACCAGGTGTTAGACTTAGATAGGCGAACACTTTGGTGATAGTGACCACAGTTCGGTTACGTTTATACCGCAGGGCAAGAGTTATAGCTGGGGGAAAGGAAATTATGATGCGGTTAAGCAAGATTTAGCATGATTAGGATGTGGAAGGAAACTGCAGGGAATGGGCACAATTGAAATATGGAGTTGATCAAGGAACAGCTACTGCGAGTCCTTGATAAGCATGTATTCTGTCAGGCAGGGAGGAAGTGGTCGAACGAGGGAACCGTGTACTAAAGAAGTTGAATCTGTTGTGAAGAGGAGGAAGACTTATGTCAAGATGAGATGTGAAGGCTCAATTAGGGTGCTTGAGAGTTACAAATTAGCCAGGAAGGACCTAAAGAGAGAGCTAAGAAGAGCCAGTAGGGGATATGAGAAGTCTTTGGCAGGTAGGATCAAGGAAAACCCTAAAGCTTTCTACAGGTATGTCAGGAACAAGAGAATGAATAAGGTTAGATTACGGCCAGTCAAGGACAATAGTGGGAAGTTGTGCGTCGAACCCAAGAGATGGGAGAGGCGCTAAATGAATATTTTTCATCAGTATTCACACAGGAAAAAGTCAATGCAGTCGAGGAGAATACTGAGATACAGTCTTTTAGACTAGACAGGATTGAGGTACCTAAGGAGGAGGTGTTAGCAATTGTGGGAAGTATGAAAATAGGTAAGTCCCCTGGGCCGGATGGGATTTACCCTAGGATTCTCTGGGAGGCTAGGGAGGGGATTGCAGAGCCTTTGGCTTTGATCTTTAGGTCATCATTGTCTACAGGGATAGTGCCAGAAGACTGGAGGATAACAAATGTTGTCCCCTTGTTCAAGAAGGGGAGTAGAGACAATCCTGGTAGTTATAGACCAATGAGCCTTACTTCTGTTGTGGGCAAAGTTTTGGAAAGGATCATAATAGATAGGATTTATAATCTCTAGAAAGGAAAAATTTGATTAGGGATAGGCAACACGGTTTTGTGAAGGGTAGGTCGCACAGGGTGGATGAGGGTAAAGCAGTTGATGTGGTGTACATGGATTTCAATAAAACATCTGATAAGGTTTCCCACGGTAAGCTATTGCAGAAGATAGGGAGGCATGGGATTGTGGGTGATTTAGCGGTTTGGATCAGAAATTGGTTAGCTGCAAGAAGACAGAGGGTGGTGTTTCATGGGAAATGTTCATCCTGGAGTTCAGTTACTAGTGGTGTACCACAAGGATCTGCTTTGGGGCCACTGTTGTTTGTCATTTTTATAAATGACCTGGACGAGGGCATAGGAGGATAGGTTAGTAAATTTGTGTATGACACTAAGGTCAGTGGAGTTGTGGACAGTGCGGAAGGATGTTGCAGGTTACAGAGGGACACAGATAAGCTGCAGAGCTGGGCTGAGAGGTGGCAAATGGAGTTTAATGCAGAAAAGTGTGACGTTATTCACTTTGGAAGGAGTAACAAGAATACAGAGTACTGGTCTAATGGTAAGTTACTTGGTAGTGTGGTTGAGCAGAAAGATCTCGGGGTGTTGGCACCCAGATTGATCGGGTTGTTAAGAAGGCGTATGGTGTGTTAGCTTTTATTGGTAGAGGGATTGAGTTTAGGAGCCATGAGATCATGTTGCAGCTGTACGAAACTCTGGTGCGGCCGCACTTGAGTACTGCATACAGTTCTGGTCGCGGCATTATAGGAAGGGTGCAGAAGCATTGGAAAGGGTGTAGAGGAGGTTTACAAGGATGTTACCTGGTATGGTGGGATGGCATTATGAGGAAAGGCCGAGAGACTTGAGGCTGTTTTCGTTAGCGAGAAGGTGGTTAAGAGGTGACTTAATAGAAACAAATAAGATGATCAGAGGATTAGATAGGGTGAACAGTGTGAACCTTTTTTCTCGGATGGAGATGGCTAGCATGAGGGGACATAGCTTTAAATTGAGGGGTACTAGATAGAGGGCAGATGTCAGAGGTAGGTTCTTTACTCAGAGTAGTAAGAGCATGGAATGCCCTGCCTGCAGCAGTAGTGGATTTGCCAACATTAAGGGCATTTAAACAGTCATTGGATAAACGTATGGATGATATTGGAATAGTTTAGGTTAGATGGGCTTTAGGTTGGTTTCACAGGCCGGCGCAACATCAAGGGCTGAAGGGCCTGTACTGTGCTGTAATGTTCTATGTTCTACGATTGTCAGAAAAACCCATCTGGGTTCACTAAAATCCTTCAGGGAAGGAAATCTGCCGTCTTTACCTGGTCTGGCCTACATGTGACTCCAGACTCACAGCAATGTGGTTGACCCTTAACTGCCCTCAGAAATGGTGGGACAAGCCGTTCAGTTCAAGGGCAAACTGAAATCACTGTCTTCAATTTTTCCCTAGCCACCAACTCAATCACTCTCTGTCGCAAATGTCTTAGGCTATACCAAACTACTTGCAAACATTGTGTTACTTATGACCTGGAGATGAGCTTTCAACCAAATGCACATCACTAGAATCATCTGTTTTTACCCCCATTGCGTTACTCAATTCCTCTCGCCTAAACTTACCTTTGGTTTCTGTAAGACATGACATTCTTGGCCTCTCATTCAACACGTCATCTAAAATTTGGCAGTCCATGTTCTTGCTTGCACCAAGTCTCAATTAAGCATCACCTCTATGCTCGCTGATCCTCATTGGCTTCTGGTCAAACAGCAACTCTCAGGATGGTTACACAACTGGAAGCCATTTGGGCTATCAGGTCTGTACTGGTTTTTTGGAGCATAACTCAGTTGCAAAATTCTTATCCTTGTTTTCAAATCATTCCGTGACATCATCCCTCCTTGCCTCTAATCTCCTCTTGGCCCAAAACGCTCTCTGACAATTCTCATCTCTTAAACTCCCCCGACTTAAATCATTCCACCACTGTCAGTGTGCACTTTTTTGCTGAGACCCAAGCTCTAGAATTTCCTTCCAAAACCTCTCCTTCTCTCTTTAGGTCACCTCCAATCTCCTTAAGTAGCACAATGTTAAAATGTGTTTAATGAAGCTACTGCAAAGTGTTTGGGGCATTATCCTGCATTAATGGTTGTTAATGACACAGATGGTTGTTATAGGGGCAGGAGTAAATCTGTCCACAGGGAGCAGTTTGTAATAGAACATAGAACACTACAGCACAAACAGGCCCTTCGGCCCACGAGTTGCGCCGATCACATCAACACCTACCGATCTATAGGCCTATCTATAATCCCCAATCCCATTAAATCCCATATACTCATCCAGAAGTCTTTTAAAAGACCCCAGCGAGTTCGCCTCCACCACCACTGACGGCAGCCGATTCCATTCACTCACCATAGGCTGATGAGTAACATGTTTCAATGCTCAACACCCCAATGAGGACAAGAACATTTCTCCAGTCTTGGAGAAGCTGATGAGCAGCCCAATTGTATATTGCAATTCACACTTGTACACCAAACATGAATTTCAAGCAATGTTTCAAGCTCTCTAAAGCTGTCATATCTGGTTAAAGAAGATTTGATGAGAAGGGCAGACAAATCCCACTCTACCAACCCAACTGTGCACAAACTTTTCCCTCTCCCCAAGGTACATCATCTCCAGGGAGACAGAAAACAGGTTACTCCAGCAATGAATCTCATGTGGTTCCTGCTCTGTGATGTTAGCTAATCGTGATCCAGGCACTGACCAATGAAAACAGTGAGACAGGGAGATTGGAGGAAGACAGGTCAGAAGCAAATGGCAAAAGCATTTGTCAGTGCTCCTACAGATCAACCAGCACAATGTGAGGGTGGGGCCTCCTCAAGGGATCAGTTAGATAATCCTGTAAAACTCAGAGTGCAAGCTGCTCATCACAATCTATGAGATTGTCTGGAGTGAGGGTGGTTGCAGAGAATTGCAAATCACTCAGATCAAAAAACAGTTCTATGCTGAAAATAATTACCTCAGTCTGACATTGGCCCCTATGTACGACTCATAAGGCTTTTCCACCTGCATGAATTCAAACTCATAGGTTCTGCTCTGTGTCAGCTCTCCAGGCAACGCCAGTTCCTTCACCAGGTTCACAAACTCATGTGTGTTACTCTTATCACTAAACAGCTCTGCAACAGAGAAGGAATAGAGGAAAGTGAAAAGCAGGTTTGCATTTTATAATGTCTGATCAACCCCTACCCTTTCCCCAAGACTCTAAGAGCAGACATTGCACGGTAAGCAATAAGCAGAAAGCCAAGCTCACCATCAACAGCAACCATCTGGCATAAGCAATCAATAGAAATTCACTTTTCCTAATTTAATAAAAAAAAGCTCCTGGATCACAGGAGCTTGGAAATGGAACAGGATTAAATCAAACAAACTGGGATTTAATATTGATGATGTACATCAATATATAAAGGGTTTTCAATGTTTCAGGTTTTGATATTATACCAAAGTGATTCCTGTTTGCTGTAACATCACATTTACTGAGATTTAACACTACATTGGTCACATTTTATAAGTCAATAAGAACATAAGAACTAAGAGCAGGAGAAGGCCTTCTGGTCCCCCGAGCCTGCTCCGCCATTCAATAAGATCATAGCTGATCTTTTCGTGGACTCAGCTCCACTCACGCTTCCACTCACGCTAACCCTTAACTCCTTTACTGTTCAAAAATTTATCTATCCTTGCCTTAAAAACATTCAATGAGGTAGCCTCAACTGCTTCACTGGGCAGGAATTCCACAGAATCACAACCCTTTGGGTGAAGAAGTTCCTCCTCAACTCAGTCCTAAATCTGCTCACCCTTATTTTGAGGCTATGCCCCCTAGCTCTAGTTTCACCTGCCAGTGGAAACAACTTCCCTGCTTCTATCTTATCTATTCCCTTCATAATCTTGTAGGTTGCTATACAATCCCTTCACATTCTTCTGAGTTCCAATGAGAATAGCCCCATCTACTCAGTCTCTCCTCATAAGCCAACTCTCTCAACTCTGGAATCAACCTAGTGAACCTCCTCTACAACCCCTCCAGTGCCAATATATCCTTTCTCAAGTATGGAGACCCAAACTGTACACAGTACTCCAGGTCTGGCCTCACCAGCACTGTATACAGCTGCAACATAACCTCACTGTTTTTAAACTCCATCCCTCAAGCAAAGAAGGACAAAATTCTACTTGCCTTCTAAATTTCCTGTTGACCCTGCAAACGAACTTTTTGCAGTACATGCACAAGGACACCCAAGCCCTTCTGTACAGCAGCGTGCTGCAATTTTTTAACCATTTAAATAATAGTCCATTTTACTGTTATTCCTGCCAAAATAGATGACCGCACACATGCCAACATTGTACTCCATCTGCCAGACCCTTGCCTCCTCACTCAAACTATCTATATCTCTTTGCAGACTTCCAGTGTCCTCTGCACACTTTGCACTGCCATGCATCTTAGCGTCATCTGCAAACTTTGACACACTACACTTGGTCCCCAATTTATGTAAATTGTAAACCACTGCAGTCCCAACACTGATCCCTGAGGCACACCAATAGTCACTGATTGCCAACCAGAAAATCACCCATTTATCCCCACTCTTTGCTTTCTGTTAGTTAACCAATCCTGTATCTATGCTAATACAATACTTGTAACACTGTGCACCTTTATTTTATGTAGCAGCCTTTGGTGCAGCACCTTGTCAGATGTCTTCTGGAAATCCAGATAAACCACATCCACCTTTATTGTCCACCGTGCTTGTAATGCCCTCAAAGAACTTCAGTAATTAGTTAAACATGATCTACTTTTCATGGACCCATGCTGCGTCTTCTCAATGAGAATTTATATCCAGATGTCTCGCTATTTCTTCCTTGATGACAGATTTGAGCATTTTCCCCACTACAGAAGTTAAGCTAACCATCCTATAGTTACCCACCTGTTGTCTACCTCCTTTTTTAAACCATGGCATCACATTTGCTATTTCCCCCACCATCTCCTTTAGTCCTCTGGGATGCATTCCATCAGGGCCAGGTGACTTGTCTACCTTTAGCCTCATTAGCTTGCTCAGCACTCCCTCTTTAGTGACAATTATCATTTCTAGGTCCTCACCTGCCATAGCCTCCTTGTCATCAATTTTGGCATGTTATTTGTATCTTCCACTGTGAAGATCGACACAAGATGCCTTGGCCATTTCCTCATTTCCCCCTTCTTTAAAGGGCCTATGTTTACCTTAGCTATTCTTTTTTGTTTTATCTACTTGTAGAAATTTTTGCTCTCTGTTTTTGTATTCTGAGCTAGTTTACTCTCAAAATCTTTGTTGTCCTTTGAAGATTTCCCAATCCTAGTTGCCCACTAATCTTTGCCACTTTGCATATTTAAATATTTCCCAATGTTAAGATATCATCCCGCTGTATTCTAGGTAAGTGCCACATACTGCTGAGCGATCCGCCTGACCCCAACCTACACTCGGCTTCTCCAGCCACTCCCTGGTTGGAAAACAAATGGAAACAGTGACTCTCCACAAACACAAGTGAGTTCAGCCTCAGCAGGTAAAGGAGAAAAACACAGCCATCAACTTAACACAAATCAGACAGGTCACTCTGAAGTTTATTTTCTACCTGTTCACATTTGTCCTCTATTTCTGTTCTTCCAATGGCTCTCCAACCTGGAAGCTTTTACTATTTTTCCCCATGTAACCTACATCTTGTCTCCCAATGCAATTTAAAAAATAAACTTCTTGTTCATTCTGCAGCCCAACCCGCTCTTCCCTACAGACCACCCCACCACCACCCCTTCTCCCCCTCCCCATCCTTCTCCCCACCGCCCTATTCACCCACCCCCACCCCCCCAGTCCTCCTCTCTAAACCTCCTCCCCAATCCTATCTAACCTCCCTTAATGTTGGGGGGTGGGGGGTGCAAATTAGGCTAATAAACACATAACCATTGATTTAGGAACAGTAACATGACACTAACTTCAGAATGAATAATCGTGGACTATGGGAATGTAAACTAGCCAGGGCTGTTGCCACAGAAGACAGCTCTGCATAATGAACAAACATTTCTCATTTAAAACATGTTGATGGATGTGCTTTTGGTTACATTTTGTGAAACTTCAGTCAGTGACAAAATACAGGGAGAGGGAAGAACAACAGATTCACTGAAAGCAGAGTGAGATCAGCAGTGGTCAGGAATAAGATGGCTACCAACACTAGCCTGATGAGTAGGGTCTCCCAAGAGATAATGCAGGTGATGAACAGACATGAAGAGTTTTTCAGGGTTAGACGTGAGTCACACGGGTTCAATTTGGTGGAAATCACTTTCCCATTCCACTGTCCAGTGTCCCATATTGCTGGACAACAGAAGGGAGGTAACATCCAAAATTTAACAATTGAAATGCTATGAGGTCAGGATATATATTGTTATTGGCTGGAGTTAATGACAGGGTGATTATTGACTCATTTGTCTGAATGTTTACTGGATAATATGATTTGGGAATGTATAATTGACCTCACAGGAGCCTTGTTCTTCAGACTGCTATCCAGCTGTCCATATTCTATATCTCGATGCAGGGTTTCCTCATATCATTCTCCCATTCCATTGTTTGGCTAAATAAAGTCACATCTTCAACATCAATATACTGTATTTTTGAGTCTTTGTATTAGCTTTAGTAACTATACATAGCCTCCAGAGGAAACACTCATCTACACTCGCCCCCACCCTCCCTATTCCCATCCTTTCCACCATCCTACTCCCTTCCTATCCAGCCCTTCCCCCACACACTCCCTATCCCCACTCCCCCCTCCCTATTGAGCCCCCCACCCCACACACTCCCTGTCCCCATTCCTCCTTCCCCGCTACTCTCTCCCTATCCCCCCTCCCCTCCATTATGCCCCCTCCCCCCACCCCCCCCATTCTGACCTTATGTTGGAAGGAAGGTCATTGATGAAGATAGTTGGGCCTAGGACACTACCCTGAGGAACTCCTGCAGAGATATCTCCCAACTGACATGACTGACCTCTAATGACCTCGGACTGAGGGAAATTGTTCCCTCTGGTGGAAGGGTCAAGAACCAGAGGTCACCAATTTATGGTAATTGGCAAAAGAACCAGAGGCAATAAAGAAACTTAGAATCCCAACAGTGCAGAAGGATGCCATTCGGCCCATCGAGTCAGAATTGACTCTCTGTCAAAGCATCTTAGCCAGGCTAAGATGCTCTCTCCCCTCCCCTATCCCCGAAACCACATAGATTCATCATGGCTTATCCATCAAACCTAAAATTCTTGGCACAAGGTGCAATTTAGCATGGTCAATCCACCTAACCTGTACATCTTTGGATGAGGAAAAAAAAACATTTTTATGCAGCAAGTGATTACGATTAATTGCACAGCTTGAAAGTCAGACAGATTTAATCATGGCTTTCAAGAGAAAGTTGAGTAATTATTTGAGTGTAAGGAATTTGCATGGTGATGAGTAAAGTGGGACTAGTTGTGTTTGGCACGCAGGTGTACGACAGGCCAAAAGATTCCTACTGTGGTGCAACTACCCATGATTTAAATCTACAACATGAAATAATCTAATCGTCAAGCCATTCGGTATGCTTGGTTTCATTGGTCAGAACATTGAATACAGGGGTTGAGATGTCTTGTGGAAGTTGTATAAGACATTTGTAAGGCCACATTTGGAATATTGTGTACAGTTCTGGTCACCCTATTATAGAAAGTATAGTATTAAATCAGAAAACGTGCAGAAAAGATTTACTAGGATGCTACCAGGACTTGATGGACTGAGTCATAAGGAGAGGTTGGATAGACTGAGACTTTTTTTTTAACCTGGAGCGTAGGAGACTTGGGGGTTATTTTAAAGAGGTCTATAAAACAACAAGGGGCATAGATCAGGGTAGATAGTCAACATATTTCCCCAATGTTAGGGCAGTCTAAAACTAGACGGCTTAGGTTTAAGGTATGAGGGGAGAGATACAAAAGGGCCCAGAGGGGCAAATCTTTCACTCAGAGGATGGTGAATGTCTGTAATGAGCTGCCAGAGGCTCATTACAGGTATAATTTGGTCTTTTAAAAAGCATTAGATAGTTACATGGATAAGATGGGTTTAGAGGGATGCGGGCCAGAAGAATGCAATTGGGACTAACTTAATAATAAAAACTGAGCGGCACAGACAAGTTGGGCCTGGTTTCACGCTGTAAACCTCTACGACTATCTCCATGACATTCAACACCATCCAGGACAAAGCTGATTTGCACTCTAGCCACCACATCCACTTCCTCCACCACTAACACACAGTAGCAACAGTGTGCATCATCCACAAGATGCACTACAGCAACTCACCAAGGCCCCTTCAACAGTGCCTCCAAACCTCTACCATCTAGAAGGACCAGATACCTGGTCACCCAGAAGTTCCCGTCCAAGTCACTCACCATTCTGACTTGTAAATATATCACCGTTCATTCATTGTCGCTGGGATAAAATCCTGGAACTCCCTAACAGCACTGTGAGTAAACCTACATGATTTGGACTGCAGCAATTCAAGAAGGCAGCTCATCACTACCTTCAAAAAGGCAATTGGGGATGGGCAGTAAATGCTGGTGCGACGCCTTATTCACAGGTTTATTCTGGGTCAACAGCAGAGTGACACATTCTTGTTGGGTCTACACTCAAACTGGAAAGAGAGACTCGTTCTACAGTGCAGGTGAAACTACCTGGCAATGTGGTGCTTATTAAAGAGACTGTGGACACAGCTATATCACTGTCAGCTACACTGATGTCCCTGTAGTTATCATTCTCCACTCAAGCCCAATTGCAGAAAATACAGGTTTAGTCAGGGACAGATCAACAACTTACCAATCTGTCCAACAAACTCAATGCGAATTCCTTTGTGCTCCAAACGCTTGCCCGGTTGTTTAAAGGTAAGATTCACCTAGCAAAAAATTTTAAAAAGGCAAAAATGTTTTTTAAAAATTGGCACCGTTCCGTTTTTGTAAATTTGCTTTACTTTACTCCCCTCATTATTAAGCAGCTGCACAGAGGGAGGAAGGTCATCAGGCACAAGGTGTGACCCAATTCAGTACCAACTCAACTAACAGGTAGAAAGGAGCATGAGGTCCAGCACACCAGGATGATCTTAGGGATGTAAGAAAGAAATGAATAAGCAGGACCTCAAAGCTAAACATCTTCATGAATACTCCCCAATGAGCACAGAAATACCAGGATACACCATACAAGTGCACGGCTGGCAAGATGGTGCAGGAGAGAATGTTTCCGATTGCTGGGGCATTAGCACTAGTTCCATGGGTGTACAAGTTGGATGGGCTGCACTTCAACAGTGCCAGAAGCAACATTCTGGCAGGGCAATTTACTGGTGCCACTAGGGAGGGTTTAAACCAGTTTGGCTGGCAGAATGGAAACCTGATGCTGATTCAAGTGAGAGAAGCAAATGGAAGGTAAAAAATTAGTTAGTACAGAAGATAGAAAAAACAAAGGCTAGAAAATATACAAAAGGGTTGTTAGTGATTAGTAGACCTTCCCCAGTTGGCCTTATTGTTTTTACGTAGTGGGTGGTTCAGGTTATGCTGACAGATTACAAAAAAGGGAAATGGACACTGCGCAATCCACAGCTTGGGATGAGTCCAAGGTGAGATGTAGTCACGTGATAAGCTGTTTGAAAGTTCGACTTCCTGAAGTTTAGTTCAAGGGCAAGTTAACAAATTCACACAGGATGATCAATGATAAACAGACAACAGGATAGAGTAAATTAGAAAAGACAAACACGGCAAGTTCTGCACCAATAGTCTTTCCAAAGAGGCATTAGAGAGAGTCCGTCCACTCAGGAGGATCCTATTGTACTATTTCGAAGAGCAGGGGAACTATTTCCGGTGTCCTGGCCAATATTTATAACATTTATCTCGCCACCAAAATCCATAAAAACAGATGTGATTGTTACTATATTGTTTCTTGTGGACTCAGTAACTGGCTCTCATATCTCCTAAATTACAGCAATGGCTACACATCAAATGTCATTCACTGGAAAGTGCTTAGTTTTTTGAAGGGATAACGAAGAAGGTAGATGAGGGCAGTGCAGTTGACATTGTCTACATGGACTTTAGCAAGGCCTTTGACAAGGTACCACATGGTAAGATCTTGCGTGAAGTTAAATCTCACGGGATCCAGGGTGAGGTGTCTAAATGGATACAAAATTGGCTTCTTGACAGAAGTGGTTGTAGGGAGTTGTTTTTCAAACTGGAAGCCTGTGACCAGCGATGTGCCTCAGTGCTGGGTCCACTGTTATTTGTCATTTATATTAATGATTTGGATGAGAATATAGGAGACATGGTTACTAAGTTTGCAGATGTCACCAAGATTGGTAGCATAGTGGACAGCGAAGAAAGTTATCTCCAATTGCAGTGGGATCTTGATCAAATGGGCCAGTGGGCTGACAAATGGCAAATGGAGGTTAATTTAGACAAATGTGAGATGATGCACTTTGGTAGATTGAACCAGGCCGGACTTACTCAGTTAATGGTAGGGCATTGGGGAGAGTCACAGAACAAAGAGATCTAGAAGTACATGTTCATAGCTCCTTGAAAGTGGAGTCGCAGGTGGACGGAGTGGTGAAGAAGGCATTCGGCATGCTTGGTTTCATTGGTCAAAACATTGAATACAGGAGTTGGGACGTCTTGTTAAAGCTGTACAAGGCATTGCTAAGGCAGTAATGGGAATACTGTGGGCAATTCCTGTCACCCTATTATAGAAAGGATATTAATCTAGAAAGCCTGCAGAAAAGATTGACTAGGATGCTACTGGGATTTGATGAATTGAGTTATAAGGAGAGGCTGAATAGACTGGGACTTTTTCCTCTGGAGCGTAGGACGCTGAGGGGTGATCTTATAGAGATCTATAATATAACGAGGGACATAGACAAGGTAGGTAGTCAATATATTTTTCCAAAGGTAGGGGAGTCTATTATTGTTACATGTATTAGTATACAGTAAAAAGTATTGTTTCTTGCACACCATATGGACAAAGTATACCATTCATAGAAAAGGAAAAGAGTGAGTGCAGAATGTAGTGTTACAGTCATAGCTAAGGTGTAGAGAAAGATCAACTTAATGTGAAGTAGGTCCATTCAAAAGTCTGATGGCAGCAGGGAAGAAGCTGTTCTTGAGTCAGGTGGTATGTGATTTCAGACTTTTGTATCTTTTTTCTGATGGAAGAAGGTGGAAGAGAGAAGGTCCGGGGCATGTGGGGTCCTTAATTATGCTGGCTGTTTTGCTGTGGCAGCGGGAAGTGTAGACAGAGTCAATGGATGGGAGGCTAGCGTGCATGATGGATTGAGCTACATTCACAACATTTTGGGTTTTTTTTGCAGTCTTGAGCAGAGTAGCAGCCATACCAAGCTCTGATACAACCAGAAAGAATGCTTTCTGTAAAAGTTGGTGAGGGTCATAGCTGACATGCCCAATTTCCTTAACCTTCTAAGAAAGTAGAGGTATTCCTTAACTACAGTGTCAGCATGGGGGGGACCAAGACAGGTTGTTGATGACCTGGATACCTAAAAACTTGAAGCTCTCGACCCTTTCTACTTCGTCCTCATTGATGTAGACAGGGGCATGTTCTCCACTACGCTTCCTGAATTTGATGACAATCTCCTTCGTTTTTTTGACATTCAGGGAGAGATTATTGTTGCCGCACCAGTTCACCAGATTCTCTATCTCATTCCTGTACTCTGTCTCGTCATTGTTTGAGATCTGACCCACTGCAGTGGTGTTGTCAGCAAACTTGAAAATTGAATTGGAGGGAAATTTGGTCACACGGTAATAGGTGTATAAGGAGTATAGTGGGGGGCTGAGAACACAGCCTTGCGGGGCACCGGTGTTGAGGATGATCGTGGAGGAGGTGTTGTTGCCTATCCTTACTGGTTGTGATCTGTGAGTTAGGAAGTTCAGGATCCGGTCGCAGAGGGAGGTGCTGAGACCCAGGCCATGGAGTTTGGAGATGAGTTTCATAGGAATAGTGGTGATGAAAGCTGAGCTGTAATCAATAAATAGGAGTGCTAACATTGTGGTGTTAAGCCTACTTGTGACTAATAAATTGTGGAATATATTGTGTGTTTTCTCCCACACTCCACATGTGGATTAGATTTTAGCCATGCTAAATTGCTCTTGGTGTCAGAGGATTAGCAGGGTGAATACGTGGGATAACGGGAATAGGAGCTGGGTGGGATTGTGGTCAGTACAGACTCGATAGGCTGAATAGCCTCCTTCTGCACTGTAGGGATTCTATTCTATGATTGATAGCACAGAGTCTGCAAATTACTGAAGAGGCACATGTTGCCAAGCTTTTCATCCTGAAGGATGATAGCTACCCAGATTATTTTGTCCTGAATATCACACAAACTCACAGGTGGGCTCAAGGCCCTTACTTTTGGCTCTGAAAAGTCCCTAATTTACCTTTGATTATCCTGGAAGGGCAAAGTATCTCAAGAATCTGAGCAACAGGTGAAGCTATCTGACACTGCTACTGTACAGTAGCATCAGAAGTGGTATTTACCTTCAGGCCAAAAGGAGACACTGCCCGCCACACAAATGAGTAATGTGGGATGTGAATTTTAGAGCCAGTGTGATGTGAGTTATCAGTTTCTAAGTTTTATAAGTTTGTTTGCAAGTTAAAAGTGGGCTTACATTAACACTGCAATGAAATTACTGTGAATATCCCTTTGTTGCCACACTCCAGCACCTGTTTGGGTACACTGAGGAGAATTTAGCACAGCCAATCCAGCTAACCAGCACGTCTTTTGGACTGTGGAAAGAAACCAAAGCACCGGGAGAAAACCCACACAGACACAGGGAGAATGCGCTTCCACATAGACAGTGACCCAAGCCAGGAATCGAACCCGGAACCCTGACGGTGAGGCTGCAGCGTTAACCACTGTGCCACCATGCTCCCATAGAATGCAAAGACCGGCAAGTTTGTATCAAATGGCAAGTCCCAGCTACTGTTTGGGCAATGTACAGATTGTACCTATGATGGGGAGATGCCGGCGTTGGACTGGGGTAAACACAATAATAAGTCTCACAACACCAGGTTAAAGTCCAACAGGCAATGCCGTGACCAATGAGGGTCAAGATGGATTAAATTTCAAACAATGCTTGTAATAGTGCACTATCACCTGGGTGCATTCTCCATGGCAACTTATCAACCAATCAACAGTCTATTTTCATACAACATAAATAGTTGCTTTCTCCTTATATTGGCATTCTTGCTAAGTGTCCTGATGAGTGCAAAGCAAAAAGTTTTGATGTGTGTCTTTCTTCAGCACTAACATTTATTTTCTTTGATCAACTGGTAACATTGCTAAATTCATCAAGCCCAAAGATAATTAATGTATCACAATTTCCTTGCTTTTTCCTTTAGGTAGAAACCACCTTTCTGATTTCAATCGCTTTTTTTTGTCTATTCCCAATTCAGTGTCTCTACCCATTGTAAATATCACTTCTTTGCTGTGGAAAGGAAGCAAAATATTCATTTGGGAATTTCACCAAATCCCTATCGTCACTGGCAAACTGACCCATTTTAAAAGCAAGCCAGCGTCATCAATTCCTTTATAGAGAATCACTAACTGGTCTGATTCACTGATTGTCTTGGAGTACTGAGCAGTATCGTGATCTCTCATTGGTGAGAATGGACAGTTTCATCTGCCTACTCACATTAACAATCTCAATCCCCTTCTACATCATTTGTTCTTACTGCACTTCACAATCATCAGTAAATTGCTTCCAAACTATACTGAGAGAACATCATAGCTGCCCTGAAGGTACAGGCTCAGGGTCAAGTCCCACCACCATCTCCGAGTATTTAAGAATGGGTGGAATGCAGTGTCACCCCCATACTGGGGAAAAACGGTGAGCACTTCCAATAATAATTCTCAGTGTTTGAATCCCTCAAGTCCTCCCTTTTCAAAACAGTGTTGGTGGAAGAAACAAGCAGAACAAATACACATCATTAAATGCTTACCTTCCCTGTTACAGATTCACCATCATAAAACAGATAATGTTTCTCTATTTTGCCATCTTCACTTTTAATCTCTGCTGTTTTCCTGGTGTCTGCATCATTGAGAACGATATTGATGTCACACACTGGAGTAAATAAACCACCTAAGAAACTCTGGAGGAGACGGGAAACAAAACTATCAGCACAATCTATGAATCTATTGTCAATAGTTGCACAAAGAATGCACATGCTGCCATTAATTCAAATACATGCATTTGTGTTTTATTTCATTTCTAGAATGCACAAAATCAGCAGTATAATGACAATCCCAAACTGACCAACTGAAGGTGTCTGAGCTGCTCTCCGGAACTGTTACAGCTTGTGTGGATTACATCTTTTTCCTGGTGATACAAATGAGTGATTTACTAGGGTTAGAGGGCAGTTAGAGTCAACCGCACTGCCTGGGTCTGGAATCATGTGTAGCTCAGACTGGTGAAGATTGAAGACTTTTTCCCCGAAGGGCATCAATGAACCATGTGTGTTTACAGCACACGCTCACAAATATTCCTGCTAAGAGGAGTGGCTGTTCAGCAGCCTGAACATTAGCTTTCATAAATAACACTTGTGCGTAGCTGCACAGAAATACTTGAAGGGACTATGCACCGCTACATTGACTTTTATTACTGAAACCAGACATACTTATTTTAAATGAACTTAACTACCATGGTGCAATTTCGACTTGGGTGTTCCTCTCTTTGATGTATGAATAAATAAGACATAAGAGCAGAATTAAGCCACTTGGCCCATTGAGTCTGCTCCGTCATTCAATCATGGCTGATATTTTTTCTCATCTCCATTGTCCTCCTTTTCCCCATAACACCTGATCCTCTTATTAATCAAGAACCTATCTATCTCTATCTAAAGACACTTAATGAGCTGGCCTCCACACCCTTCTGCACCAAAGGTTTCCACAGATTCACCACTCTGGCTGAAGAAATTCCTTTTCATTTTTGTTTTAAAGGATCTTCCCTTTAGCCTGAGGTTGTCTCCTCTGGTTCTAGTTTTTCCTACTACTGGAAACACGCTCTCCACATCCATTTTATCCAGGCCTCGCAAGTTTCAATAAGATCCCCCCTCATCCTTCTAAACTCCAATGAGTACAGACCCAGAGTCCTCAACCGTTCCTCACACAACAAGCTCTTCATTCCAGGGATCGTTCTTGTGAATCTCCTCTGAAACCTTTCCAAGGCCAGCACATCCTTCCTTAGCTACAGGACCCAAAACTGTTCACAGAACTCCAAATGGGGTTTGACCAGGCCTCTTGCATTCTAGCCATCTTGATATGAATGCTAACATTACATTTGCCTTCCTAACTGCTAACTGAACCTGCACGTTAACCTTAACAGAATCTTGAATAAGGCACATTGTGCTTCTGATTTCCTAAGCATTTCTACATTTAGAAAATAGTTTATGCTTCCATTCCTCCTTCCAAAGTGCATAACCTCACACTTTTCCACATTATATTCCATCTGTCACTTTTTTGCTCACTTTCCTAGCCTGTCCAAGCCCCCCAGACTCCCCGCTTCTTCAATACTACCTGTCCCTCTACATATCTTTGTATCATCTGCAAACTTAGCAACAGTGCCTTCAGTTCTTTCTTCCAAATGGTTTATGTATATTGTGAAAAGTTGTGGCCCCAGCACCAACTCTGAGGCACACCACTAGTCACCGGCTACCATCCTGAAAAAGACCCCTTTATCCCCACTCTCTGCCTTCTGCTAGTCAGCCAATCCTCTATCCATGCTAGGATCTTACCCTTAACACCATGGGCTCTTAACTTATTTAAGTTGTTATGCGGCACCTTATCACAATCTAAATAAATCGCATCCATTGGTTCTCCTTTATCTAACTTCCTTGTTACATCCTCAAAAGAACTGCAACAGATTTGTCAAATATGACTTCCCCTTGACAAAGCCGTGCTGACTCAGTCCTATTTTATCATGCACTTCCAAATACTCTGCGATCTCATCTTTAATAATGGACTTGAAAATCTTGCCAATGACCAAAGTCAGACCTACAATTTCCCATCTGCTGCCTCCCTCCCTTCTGAAACAGCAGTGTTACATTAGCTACTTTTCACTCTTCTGTAAACTGAAGAGCAAGTTGCCTCCAAGCTCAGCATTGAGCTCGTGTCAAAAGAGGATTCTGTTCTCAGGAATATGGCAACTTGCTAGTTTAGGTGTTAATCTGTTCAGATGGCCCACTGTGACTTGAGGGTGGAACACAAATTGGGAGTTTTTCTTTTCTGAAACACACAATGTGGCAGGAAATTCTTTACTCAGGATTCCCAATTAACAATACGTTACTACACAAATCCACCAAAAGCATTTCCCCTCGCATGACAAGCCAATCTCAAATTTATCAGAAATCATCTCTTAAACCCATTGACACGATCCACCTCAATATTCTTACCTGGTAACACCCCATAAATCTCAACATTTGGATGAAAATGTTCTAAGTTTACTCTCTATGCCTAATTGTCAAACTTGTATACTGTAATTAGAAATATGCTTCTACACAAGCTTTTTTTTTGCCCTAATGTTAATAATAAACACACATTAACCCAGTCTAAAACTGAAAGTAAGAATTTGGTTATATAGCTATTCAAGTCTGCTGTAGATACCTTCCTAGGTTCAGCAACACTTAATCACTCTGATAGCAGACTCTGATGCTCCTTGCCACGACAGGACCTCATACTTCTCAAGTTCCCTCAAGGTGGCAGGACAGGTTAATAGGGTAGTTAAGACAGCACTGCCACAGCTCTGCAGGGATTCAAGGCCCAAGACTTTTTACCATCCATCTGATTGATGCCAACACAGAATTTTTCCAAAGCACATACTTGCTTTAACCGTATTTCCTTTTATTGGTCATGGCATAGATTATAAGAGCAAGGTGGTTATGTTGAACCTTGGTCAGGCCACAGGACTGAGTACTGTGTGCAGTTTTGGTCACCTCATTATAGGAAGGATGTGATAGCATTGAGGAGGTACAGAGGAATTCACCAGGACACCACCTGGGATGGAGAATTTGAGCTACGAAGAGAGGCTGCATAGGCTCGAGTTGCTTTCTTTAAAGCAGAGAAGTTTGAGGAGGGAACTGATTGAGGTGTTTCAGATTACGAGGGGTATGGATAGGGTGAATAGCAAGCAGCTTGTCTTAGCTGAAGAGTCAATAACAAGGGAACACAATTTTAAGGTGAGAGGCAGGTTTAGAGGGGATTTGAGTTTTCTTCCCAGCCAGAGGATGGTGGAAGTCTGGAATGTGCTGCCTGGGAAGGTGGGTGTCCTTTAAAAAGTATCTGGATGAGCACTTGGCACATCATAACATTCAAGGCCAAGTATTAGAAAGCGAGATTAATGTAGCTTTGTCAATGCAGACTCGACCAGTCAAAAGCCTTTTCTGTACTGTGTGGCTGACTGCTGTAATGGATAGCATCTGCTTCTTTCATAGCGTAACCCAGGAATAAAATAAAACCCATCTTAAAATCTGAACAAGATAGTTAGACGACTCCATGACATGAAGCCAGATACAAATTATAAAGCAAGTCCCAAACTAAAATTCAATAAAACCTCATTAAATGCAGGCATCTAAACAAACCAACAGACTAGCTGGCAATTTTAAAAAATGAAATTTAAAACAAACAAAGCTACGCACAATGCGCAGAGCACAAATACAGCTTACTTCATTATCTGTTTTTCAATAATGTCAAGGGGAGATGGTTGAATCATAGAATCCTACAGTGCAGAAGGAGGCCATTCGGTCCACCAAGTTGTCCTGCTGGAGATAGCATTTACTGGCACATGTATAACATAAACATGACTTGTAGCTTCTCAGCCCAAGGCTGAATATGTTGCCTGGGTCTTACTGAAGCAGTGTGTGCCCATTTGCAGCATGAGGAGTTGAGAATGATACTCAGTGTTGTGCAATATTCAGCGAACATCCCTACCTCTGACCTTATGATGAAAGGAAGATGGTTTGGTCTAGGACACTATCCCAAAACACTCCTGCAGTGATGTAATAGTATTGAGATGATTGACCTCCAACCACCTTCCTTTGTGTCAGGTATGACTCTCCAACCAGATTTCCATTTAATCCCTAGTCTTGCTCGGACTCTGATTCCATCATCTTACCTTGTTTTAAGACCATGAAAAATAGGAACAGGAATAGGCCACTCAGCCCCTCAAGCCTGTTCTGCCATTCAATAGGATCATAGCTGATCTGACCTTCCTCACTTCCACTTTCCTGCCCTTTCCCTGTTACCCTCGATTCCCTTACTGATCAAGAATCTGTGGCTCCCACCTTTAAATAAACTCCAGTGAATATCATCCTAACCAACTTAATCTTTCATGTGACAGACCTGCCATCCCAGGAATCAGCCTGGTAAATCTTTGTTGTTCTCCCTTTACAGCAAGGACATCATTCCTCAGCTAAGGAAAAACTGCACACAATATGCCAGGTGTGGCATCACCAATGTCCTGAGCAATTATAGTAAAACACCCTTATACGCAAATCCTCTCGCTATGAAGGCAAACATACCATCTGCCTTCTTTACCTGCTGTACCTGTGTGCTTACTTTCAGTGACTGATGCACAAGGACACCAAAGTCTCACTGAGTATCCATATCTCTCAATTTACATCGATTCAAGTGTCTTCTTCCCAAGTGCGGCCAGAGAGTGGTGAATCTGTAGAATTCACTACCAAAGAAAGTAGTTTAGGCCAAAACATTGTGTTGAATTCAGGCAGAAATTAGATAGATGCTCTCCTTCAGAATTGTTTCCAATAGCTTCCCCACCACTGAGTGAGACTCACTGGTCTATAATTCCCTGCCTCATCTCTACAACTCTTCTTAAAAAGCTGTGGTCCATTCTTCTGGCACCTCTCCCATAGTTACGATGTGGAGATGCCGGTGTTGGACTGGGGTAAACACAGTGAGAAGTCTCACAACACCAGGTTTAAGTCCAACAGGTTTATTTGGTAGCAAACACCACTAGCTTTTGGAGCGCTGCCCCTTCATCAGGTGAGTAGGGAATTCTGATGACGAACAGGGCATATAAAGACATACACTCAGTTTACAGAATACGGATTAGAATGCGAGTCTTTATTGCTGTTTCCTAATTTGTATAGTTATTTCTTTAATTGTATCGAAACAGCTCCTCAGCCTTTTTTTCAGTTTTTACTTTTGAAATGTATCACTTTCCTTGGAAATAGTTGTCGATAAAATCTTTGGCTTGTGAGTCTTTGCCATAACCCTTGACAACAACACAACTGCAGCCTACAACCTTGTCAGGTTTCCCTTCTCAGTCTGTTTTGACCAGGCCTACCCATCAGCTAAAATCAGGCATCAGATCAAGCCCAAGATCGGGTGCAATGGTTTATTTTGCCAGCCTACGTTGTGGGTACCTTGAATTGGATTCAGTTGGAATTTGAATTTGAATTTGGAGCAAGGAATCGGTTTGGGTTTAAAAGCAAATTAGTACGGATGCTGAAATGAACAGAGAAAATGCTGGAAAATCTCAGCAGATCAGGCAGCATCTGTAAGGAGAGAAAAGGGCTGAAGTTTCAAATCCAGGTGAGCCTTTCTCAAAGGTCTGGTTTTGCTGGGTTCACCCTGAGCACTTTTTTTTTGTAACTTTAGCAAGGTAAAACAGTGTGTTTAAAATCAAAATAACTTTCAGCAGTTGAAGGCCTGGACGCGTTGGGGTGGGGGGGGTGTGGGTGTGTGTTGTGGGGTGGGGTGGCTGCATGTGGTGGGGGTGGGGTGGGGGGGCTACATGAGGTGGGGGTAGGGTGGTGGGGGCTGTGTGGAGGTGGTGGGGGTGTGTGTGTGTGTTGGGGGTGTGTGTGTGTGTGTGTTGGGGGTGTGTGTGTGTGTGTGTTGGGGGTGTGTGTGTGTGAGGGGGTGGGGGTGTGTGTGTGTGAGGGGGTGGGTGGGTGTGTGTGTGTGTGTGTGTTGGGGTGGGGGGGGTGTGTGTGTGTTGGGGTGGGGGGGTGTGTGTGTGTTGGGGTGGGGGGGTGTGTGTGTGTTGGGGTGGGGGGGTGTGTGTGTGTTGGGGTGGGGGGGTGTGTGTTGGGGTGGGGGGGTGTGTGTGTGTTGGGGTGGGGGGGTGTGTGTGTGTTGGGGTGTGTGTGTGTGTGGATATAAAATCAATGTGGGGCAGACTCAGACAGGGTGAGTTTTACCCAGTGGGGGTCACTCCCCCGGTCCCACAGCGGCTTTCTGTTTATCAACAACCGGCACAGAATTCCCCCCCCTCCCCCCCCCCCCCCCCCCCCCCCCCCCGGAGCGGCACCGAGTGCCCCCACCCCCCCCATCCCGACCCGACCCCCGAGTACCCCCAACCCCCACCCGACACTCCCCCGGTCCCCGGTCCCCGGCCCCCGGCGTGTGGGGGTCGGTCCCTCCCTCTCCCCCCGGTCCCGGGTGTGTGTGGGGGTCGGTCCCCCCCCGGTCCCGGGTGTGTGTGGGGGCCGGGCCCCCCCCGGTCCCGGTCCCGGGGGTTTATTGAATTCGGTCTCCCCCCATTCTCACACTCACCATTTCTCCGTTTCTGTCTCGCGGCCTTTGGCGCTCACGTGACCCAGTTAAAGGGACAGGCTCGGTCACATGACTGCCTCTTAAAGGCGCAGCGCGCTGCCCGGGCCCAGCCGCAGGCGCCTTCCAAATGCAGCAGCCAACAACAATGTGGAGTTCCAGCTCCAAGCTCTTAGCCAGGATCCAGGGTGTGAGGAGCCTCTCACACTCATCCTGAAAGGGAATGATTGAATATTGTATTTTATTAGAGGAGCAGTTAGATAGTCTGGATGTACTTTGAGCGGATGGATGACCAGGCCGGGTAAGATGCAGCTACGGATAGTGAGGGAAATTATCTTCACAGATATCGGAAAAATTCCTCCACGAAGGACAGGTGCTGCGGTACGGTCCAACTACTCGGAGCGTTCCACGGCAGTGTGGCCAGACCCGTCCTCCACAACACTCGGGACAGGTAGAACCTCAAAATATTAGTGTCACTTCCTGTTAGTGTACCGAGGGTCTACACACAGCCGCACACAAAGGTGACCGTCAGGATGAGGGCGGCGTCGGGAACGTATTTTTCTTTTCATTCACAGGTTTTAAGTCGGTCCACCTCGTGTCCAACGAGGGGCATACAGGCGATGGGTCGTACTGGGGCTGCTCTTGGTTGTTCGAGATTGGCCTAGTGCTTCACGTCGTTAGTGTGTGCCTAAACTGGACCAGATACTGGGCAAGACGACAGCTCAGTGACTATCGCTGATTGCTGTGCAGACACATGGATTTGGGCCGGTGTCTGTGGGAGTTTGCGCATTCTCCCCGTGCTTGTGTGGGTTTTCTCCGGGTGCTCCGGTTTCCTCCCACACCCCAAAGATGTGCTGTTAGGCTGATTGGAAGTAATAAATTGTCCCTAAATCAGATTCCCTCAATCTGGATGGCCATAAAACATTAGACAGGGGTCGTGGGTGGAGAGGGGGACTGGTGGTGTTGAGATGGCGGTGCGGGCTCGTTGGGCCAAAGGGCCTGTTTCCCGGGCTGATTTTGTTCTTTGTTCTTTGTTCTCTGGAGATTTGTGCATCGCTTCCCTCTGGACGCAATCCATCTTTGATCTCCAGATAAACTTGAAGATGGCCTGCGTCACTGCTGCAGCGCAGGATTTGGGGATAGGCCACACCTGCGCCACGTACAACAACACAGACAGCACCTCGCACCGGATCACCAGGTTTTTCCCTGTTATGGAGAGCGAGCGTTGCTCCCACCAGCCTAGTTTCTGCCTGGCTTTCGCGATGCGCTCGTCCCAGTTTTTGATGCATGCCCCTGCCGCTCCGAACCATATCCCCAGCACCTTCAGGTACTCTGCCCTGATGGTGAAGGGGACAAAGGATTTGTCGGCCCAGTTCCCAAAGAACATGGCCTCGCTCTTACCCTGGTTGACTTTGGCTCCTGAGGCCAGCTCGAACTGCTCGCAGACCTGGAGGAGCCTGCGGACAGACGGGGGGTCCGAGCAGAAGACAGCCACGTCATCCATGTACAGGGAGGCTTTGACCTGCGTGCCTCCGCTGCCTGGGATTGTCACCCCTTTGATGCCTGGGTCGCTTCTGAGGGCCTGGGCAAAGGGTTCAATGCAACACACAAAAAGGACGGAGGAGAGAGGGCAGCCCTGTCTGACTCCAGACCTGATTTGAAAGCTATCTGTTTCCCACCCGTTGACTGAAACTGCGCTACTGATGTCCGTGTACAGCAGCCAGATCCAATTGCGGATTCCCTCCCCAAAGCCCATTTTGGACAGCACATCCATCATGTAGCTGTGTGATATTCTGTCAAACGCCTTCTCCTGGTCTAGGCTGATGAGGCAGGTATCCACCTGCCAGGCGATCGTGTCCCTGAGTAGCGCCAGGCTGTCAGAGATCTTCCTGCCGGGTACAGCACAGGTTTGATCAGGATGGATCACTGACCCCAGAGCAGACTTGACCTGGTTGGCTATGACCTTGGACAGAATTTTGTAATCCACGTTCAATAGTGAAATGGGTCGCCAATTTCGAATTTCTTCCCTTTCCCCCTTCTGCTTGTAGATGAGGGTAATGATGCCTTTCCTCATGGATTCTGACATCCTGCCCTCCAGAAGCATACTCTCGTCTCCTTCCAGGAGGTCCGGGCCCGTCAACTCCCACAACGCCGAGTAAAACTCCGCCGGTAAACCATCGCTTCCGGGAGTTCTGAAGGGTACTTCTGAAAGGACTCAACGGCCTTGGTCAGCTCTTCCAGAGATACCGGTCTGTCCAGGCTGTCCCGCTCGCCGTCGTCTAAGACCTGCCTGATAAACGACAGGAAAGACTGGGAGGCCGTGCTGTCTGTCAGCTTCAGGTCGTACAGTCCGGCATAGAAGGATTTGCAGATCCTCAGTATGTCAGACTGCGATGACCCTACTGAGCTGCCTTCTTCCTTCAGGCTGCTGATCACAGAGGTTTCTCTGTGTACCTTCTGGAAGAAGAAACACCAGCACTTTTCGTCCTGCTCCACAGAGCGGACCCTGGACCGGAAGATGACCTTGGCGGCCTCCGAGGCAAAGAGTGAGGCTTGCTGGCTCTTCACCTCCTGGAGCTCCTCCCTGACATCGACCCCCATCGACTGCAGTTGGAGCAGTTCCTGCGTGCTTTTCTGGAGTCGGGACATGTCCCCCCGTCTCTCCCTGGCCTTCTGAACCCCTTTGCGAATGAAGAACCTTTTGATGTTGTCTTTGATGGTTTCCCACCAGAGCGATGGAGACTCAAAGAAGGGTTTGACGGTCCTCCAACCGTGGTAAACCCTCCTGAGTTCCTCGAGGTTCTCTGGGGTCAACAGTTCTACATTCAGCTTCCAGGACCCCCTGCCCACTCTCTGGTTTGCCTCTAGCTGACAGTCGGCCAGCAGGAGGCAGTGGTGAGAGAAGAACACCGGCCTGACGTCGGTGGGCCTGACCGTGAGCGTGCGGGACACAAACATAAAGTCGATCCTGGAGCGAACCGACCCGTCAGGCCGCGACCACGTGTACCTGCGCTGCCCTCCGTCTGCTGGGTTGCTGAAGACGTCGAGCAGCTTGGCATCTTTGACCGTCTCCAGCAGGGCTCTGGACGTAGCGTCCAGTTTGTTTTCAGCCCTGCTGGATCGGTCAGCCTTGTCTAGGAAATCCCCACCCAGAATGACCGGCCTGGAGGTGGTGAGCAGCAGCGGCAGCTGCTCAAAGACCACCAGCCTCTCGGTTTTGGCGGCAGGGGAATAAACATTAATCAACCTGAGAGGGCAGTTTTTGTACGTGAGTCTGCTACGAGGAGGCGTCCCCCCACCACCTCCCTAACTTCGGAGATGGTGAAGCCCCCTCCCCGCAGCAGAATGCCTGAGGAACAGCAGTCGTTCCCACCTGACCAGATGGACGGTCCGTGGGACCACACACTCGCCCAACGCCTGTAGCTGCTGAGGTGAGGGATCCCACACTCCTGCAGGAACAGCAGGTCGGCCTTGACACTGGCCAGGTAGGATAATGTGGACGCGCATCTCAACCCGTCTTTAACACTGCGTACGTTAACAGAGGCAAACTTTAAAGACATTTTTACACATTTTTGTGTACAAAAAACACACCTTTGACCACATGGTGATCGAGCAGTGGTCAGTGTGTAATGTCCTCGGGGCCCAGAGAGAAAAGGAGACGGCGGATCCTGTCGGAAGGTTCCCTGAGCGGACTGTCAGTGTCATCTGGCAGAACGCCTCATCACCAGAACTGACAAACAAGCACCAAGATCTGGCTTGGCTGGTGGTGAGAAGGGCACTCCCCGTCAGATCCTTTATGCACGCTCGAGGTCTCAACATCACCGCACGCTGCCCTCGAAGTGGCTGCGGGGCTGACGAGACGGTCACACACCTCCACGTGGAATGTGCCTTTGCAAAGAAGGACTGGAGTGAGATGCAGTGGTATTTGTCGAGGTTCGTCCCGAGCAGCTCGGTGACGCAGGACTCTGTGCTCTACGGGCTGTTTCCGGGAACACACACTGAGACAAATATCAACCGCTGCTGGAGGGTCATCAACTCGGTGAAGGATGCACTTTGGTCCGCCCGAAACTTGCTGATCTTCCAGCTGAAAGAACTGTCCTCGACCGAGTGTTGCAGACTGGCACATTCCAAGGTCCAGGACTACGCGCTGAGTGACGCGCTGAAGCTTGGGGCAGCCGCCGCAAAGGCACAATGGGGAAAGGCCACACTGTAAGGCCTTTTAACGGAGGCAGACCGAGGGCCCGGGAACTGCAGAATACCCTCGACCTGCGGAGCTGTGTGCCAATCTGAGCACTAACGGCACACAGTAAAATCTGAGACATGGATATAGCTTTAAGTCTTGAAATGTAATGAATGTAGTTTGTAAAGGACTGTAAAAAGTTTTAATTCTGCACTGTTTGTAATTTTTAGACATGTAGATTTGCAATGGTTTAATTGAGATTTTTATGAATAAAGTATATTTTTGAAATTAAAAAAAACTTCGGAGATATTGGCCATGATTTTCTCTTAGATACAGAACAAGAGAATGCAAATATCCCACATTGTTCAAAAAAGCACTTTGTTTCTGTCAGCAGAAGATAGAAGTTGAAACCTGCAGATCGAATCCCCACAGTGCATCCGGCCCATTGAGTTTGCACTGTTTTACCAGACCCAAACTACACCCTATCCCTGTAACCTCACTAAGCCCCACCTTGTAACACAAATAAATGAATTTTAATCCCCCTAATTTACATATTTTTGGCTACTAAGGGACAATTTAGCATGGCTAATCCACCTAATCTGAACATCTTCCGACTATCTTTGGAGATAGCAGGGAGCCTTGTTAAAAAGTGAGAAATTAAGGACAGGCCTGATGAGCTGAAGGGTATTTGTACCACTCTGTGACTGTGAGGAAAAAGTATTGAAGGAATTTAAGGGACTAAAATATGGCAAATCCCAAGGTTTATGATCCTTGGCTTCTGCAGAGATAGCGGATACTCTGGCTATTATTTTCCAATATGTGCTTAACATCGGAAAAGTTCCAGCAGACTGGTAGTTAGCAAATATTTAATCAAGAAAGAAGGAGACAGAAAGCAGAGCCCTCTGCTTTTTTGCTGGGCGGCATGGTAGCACAGTGGGGTTAGCACTGCTGCTTCACAGCTCCAGGGTCCTGGGTTCGATTCCCGGCTCGGGTCACTGTCTGTGTGGAGTTTGTACATTCTCCCTGTGTCTGCCTGGGTTTCCTCCGGGTGCTCTGGTTTCCTCCCACAGCCCAAAGATGTGCGGGTTAGGTTGATTAGCCATGCTAAAATTGCCCCTTAGTGTCCAAAGATGCTTAGAGGGATTAGCGGGTAATAGTACGTAGGGATATGGGGGTAGGGCCTGGGTAGGATTGTAGCCAGTGCAGACTCGATGGGCTGAAGGGCCTCTTTCTGCACTGTAGGGTTCTATGGTTCTAACCCTTACAGACCAGTTAGTCTCAAATCAGTCATCAGGGAAAATGCTGAAATCTGTAATGAAGGAAGACTTAACAATGTACTTCAACAAAGCCTGATTGGAACAAGTCAACATGATTTTGCAAAAGAGAAATCATGTTTGACAAATTTATTGGCGTTTTGAGGATATAATAGCTAATTAGTAGGGTAGATAAAGAGGAACTAGTAGATGGAGTAGAACTGGATTTTCAAAAAAACTTTTGATAAGGTGCCACGCAAAAGACTAATAAGCCTTGTTAGCATTGATAGTGGTGAGTAGAGCAAAGAATCAGCTAAAAGTGAGCATTTTCAGGTTGGCAAGCTATGACTAAATACTGTGCAGCAAGAATCAGTGCTGGGGCCTCAGCTCTTTACAATCCAGATTAATAACTTAGATAAAGAGACAGAGAATGATGTACCTCGGTTTGCTGATAATACAAAGCTAGATGGAAACATTAGAACATAGAACATTCCAGCGCAGTACAGGCCCTTCGGCCCTCGATGTTGCGTCGACCAGTGGAACCAATCTAATGACCCTCTAACCTAAACTATTCCAATGTTATCCATATGCCTATCCACTGACCATTTGAACGCCCTTAAAGTTGGCATTACTGAAAGGAAGAACAGTGGACAGGTAATGGCAAGCTTTTAAAGAATGAATAAGTGAATTCCAGAAGTTGTTTATTCCTGTTTGGCCAAAAGTGGTGTTGTGGGGTAAATTGAGATGGTACAGTATTTAACTATAGACAATATAAAACTCACAAGGCAGAGATCTCTATATAAAGACAGAACATTTATTTAACAAAAACACAATAAGCAGCTGCTTGGAGATCACCAAAAGGGTTAATTAGCCCTGAGAAAGAGCAACAGAACCTCTCCAATGAATCTAATGTATACAATCAAAAACAAATCAGTTATAATTTTTCAATCGTTCCTGCCTTAAAATCAATTTAAAATACATTTAAATTGTCAATATATGTTTTAAAACCATAATTACTTGTTTAACTCTCTTACTGCAACAACATATGTGTAAACTATTTGTTTCATCAGCTTATTAACTTACTCCAAGAATCCTTTAACATTTTATTGGTAGTTTTGTCAGTGTCTAAATTATTTTGTTAATAACTAATTAGGAACCTCCCACCTCAATGGTAAGGGAATTGTGGTAAAACCAAGGCTTCCAAGGGAAATTAGAGATAGTTTCAGATTCAAGGAAGAAGCATATATACATTGACAAGAAAAAGCAATGGGCCTGAGGATTTAAAATTCAGCAAAGAAGGACCAAGGGATTAATTGAGAAGGGAAATATAGATTATAAAAGTAAGCTAGCTCAGAACATAAAAGCTGACTGTAAAGGTTTCTATAGATATAGCAAAGAGAAAAAGATTGATAAAAACAAATGTAGGTCAGAAATGGGAGAATTGAGCACAGGGAATAAAGAAATGGCTGAGGATTAAATTTGTATTTTGCTTCAGTCTTCACAAAGGAAAACATGAAGAATGTACCAGAGGTGCTGAGAGAAACATGTTTTAGTGAGGAGGTGAAGGAAATCAGCATTAGAAGAGAAATGGTTTTGGGGAAATTGATGGGATTGACAGTGGATAAATCTCCAGATCCTGATAATCTTTATCCCAGGGTGATTAAGGAAGTGGCCCTGGAAATAGTAGATCCATTGGTGGTTATTTTCCAAAATTCTTTGGACTCTGGAATAGTTCATTAGATTGAAGAGTAGTTAATGTAAGCTCACTATTCAAAAAGGGAGGTAGAGAGAAAACAGGGAACTACAGACCAGTGAGCCTTAACATTGATACTGGAGAAGTTTCTAGAATCCATTCTCAAAGATTTCATATCTCAGCATTTGGAAGGCAGTGGGATAATCAGACACAGTCAGCATGGATTTACAAAGGGGAAATCATACTTGATGAATATGCAAAGAGAAAATGATGATGTCGATAGACACAGAATAGCCACCACCTCTTCCACAGACTTTTCAACACATCAAAGATCCACAGCAAGGGCAGCATGGGAGCTCCGGAAGAGACAATTCAAACAGCTTTGGCTTTACAAGAGAAACACCAGATCTGTATATTTTTATGTGCGGTAGGAACCATAGTTGATGAAGTCCTCCTGCAGCAAGGCATGGACTTCAGGACTTCAGGCACTTGGCATCATCACAATAAAGTTATGGCAACCTTTGAGAAATATTTTGTCCCCAAAAGAATACGGTTATCAAAAGAGTTAATTTCAATCAGAGAACCAAAGGCTCCAGGAATCCATTGATTCCTTCATTAATGATTTCTGTCAGTTGGAAATACCTGGGGCTACAGAGCCTTTAACACAAATTAAGTAGAGACCAAATTGTATTTGGCATCCTTGACAATGCAGTGTCTGATTTGTAAGAGGATCTGACCCGGGAGAAGACTGAACAGATTACCAGGCAGGCTGAGTTTGACACTGAGATTGAGATGTAATTTGGATGATGTTGAGACATGGAAGGGGTCAGTCCAATATGTAGGCTTCAGATTGGAAGCCTTGTCCACCAAAAAGGCAACAGAAAAGCCCACCAAAACCATTGAAGGATGGTGAGAATTCTTCCACCTACGTTCAAATGTTCCAGATGTGACCCTAATGAACAACCCTGCCATGATGACTGTCCAGTAAAAAGTCTCACAACACCAGGCTAAAGTCCAATAGGTTTATTTGGTAGCAAAATCCACACTATCTGTAACCCTCACGACTTGGCTGGGTTTGCAAAATCTCACTAACTATCCTGGCTGGAGACGTTACACATCTCTTTACCCTGTGCTTAACCCTCTCACCACTCACTGTCTGCACCTGTAAATACTTGATTACCTGTAAAGACTCGCATTCCAACCATTATCTTGGAATTGAGTTTGTGTCGAAAAATGTCCTGTTTGTGAATTGAACTTTTCACTCACCTGATGAAAGGGCAACACTCTGAAAGCTCGTGCTACCAAATAAACCTGTTGGATTTTAACTTGGTGCTGTAACGTTACTTACTGGGCTACCCTAGTCCAAAGCCAGCAACTCTACATCAGCACTGTGAATGGACAGAGACACGAGAGTGGGAAGCAATAGTGACAGCAGATTCTATCATCAGAGGAACAAACACAGACGATACTCCAGGGCATGTTGTGCTGCACTTGAATCCATACCAGATGCAGGAAACCCACTTGTACTAATAATTTGAACAGAACCTATTTTTCTGGGATCTGCAGTGACCCATTGAGCTGATGTAAAGGTCACTTTACACTGCCGACACCAGACCACTGAAAACTAATCATAGCTTTTGGCAAATAACCATCACAGCTTGTACATTTGGAGACAATGAGCAGTGAGAGCTTCAATCCACAGTGACCGCAGAGAACTTGATGTTGATCCATTTCCCTCAGCCTCTCCAACCTCACTCATTTCTCAGATAGGCAGCTTCAAAAAACATCTCTTCAATCAAGGATTTAGTCACCGACTGTCTGTGTTCAGCCTGGGAGACCATCAGAGTCAGACATCTTTGTAGAAGCAAAGTATCCCAAAGTCTGCACCAACCACAATCCCACCCAGACCCTACCCCTGTAACCCCACCTATTTACCCTGCTAGTCCCCCTGTCACTAAAGGACAGATTAGTATGGCCAATCCACCTATTCTGCACTTCTTTAGTTCACTTTGTTCTGCAGTGACCTCCTTCTCTTGACTTTTGACAAGAAAGAGGCAACTAAGGTAAGGTCTTGGAGCTACTCTGGCCGATGCTCATCACCTGTTTTTGTGTATTTTATTTTCATATATTCTAGCCCATCTGTGAAAAGGAACAAGAGACCAAGAACCTTCAATCGTGACTAACTGCCTAATGAATAAGATTCATATGTTGAATCCAAATCAGTCAGTCCTTTCGTCAACTTTAGAAATTTCATTTTGAATGGTACTTTCATGTCCTGTAACGAGATCTGGTTGAGCTTCTGAATAAAATCCAGTTTGAGACAGTGGCTGATTGTGTAAAATAGGCTTTTGGTTATTTATTTTTCTTCCCCCTCAGTAAGAGCCGTGCTCCCGGCACCTCCTAACTTTAAATCAGAAAGTTAGATTTTGACTTCTTTAAGCCTCTTTGAATGCAAGTCTAATCTGATGTACAGGAGGCTCCTGACTGGAGTCCGTTCTGTAGCCTTGAACTTCCAACTTCACAGACTATAATTATTTACCTGCTTTCTCGATGCTTCCTGGAAATCATTAGGTTGGAAAGGTACATAAAGAAAAAAGAACAGGCCCTTCGGCCCTCCAAGCCTGCACCAATCATGTGTTCCTAACTAGACCATTTGTTTGTATCCCTCTATTCCCAGTCTGTTCATGTGGCTATCTAAATAAGTCTTAAACAATCCCAGCGTATCCGCCTCAACTACCTTACTTGGTAGTGCATTCCAGGCCCCTCCCACCCTCTGTGTCAAAAACATCCCCCGTATATCCGTTTTGAACTTTGCCCCCCTCACCTTGAACTTGTGACCCCTTGTGTTCATCACCTCTGACCTGGGAAAAAGCTTCCCACTGTTCACCCTATCTATGCCCTTCATAATTTTATACATCTCTATTAGGTCACCCCTTATCCTTCGTCTTTCCAGGGAGAACAATCCCAGTTTGCCCAATCTCTCCTCATAGCTAAGACCCTCCATACCAGGCAACATCCTGGTAAACCTTTTCTGTACAATCTCCAAAGCCTCCATATCCTCCTGGTAGTGTGGCAACCAGAACTGGACACAGTATTCCAAATGTGGCCTAACCAACGTTCTATATAGCTGCAACATCACATGCCAACTTTTATACTCTATGCCCCATCCAATAAAGGCAAGCATGCCATATGCCTTCTTCACCACCCTCTCCACCTGTGCTGCCACCTTTAAGGATCTGTGGACTTGCACACCAAGGTCCCTCTGTGTGTCTATACACCTGATGGTTCTGCCATGTATTGTATAGCTCCTCCCTACATTAGATCTACCGAAATGCATCACTTCACATTTATCTGGATTAAATTCCATCTGCCATTTCTCCACCCAATTTTCTAGCCTATCTATATCCTGCTGTATTCTCTGACAGTATTCATCACTATCCGCAACTCCAGCCATCTTTGTGTCATCCGCAAACTTACTGATCAGACCAGCTACATCTTCTTACAAATCATTTCTATATATCACAAACAGCAGAGGTCCCAGTACACAGCCCTGCGGAACACACCTCCAATCAGAAAAAGACCCCTCCACTGCTACCCTCTGTCTTCTATGGCCAACACAGTAAGAAGTCTCACAACACCCCAGGTTAAAGTCCAACAGGTTTATTTGGCAGTAACCACCACTAGCTTTCGGGGTTTGCCCCTTCATCAGGTGAGTAGGGAGTTCTGGTCACAAACAGGGCATTTAAGGCACACAGTTTACAGAATACTGATTAGAATGTGAGTCTTTCCACCTAATCAAGTCTTAAAGATGCAAACAGTGTGAGTGGAGAGAGGGTTAAGCACAGGTTAAAGAGACACGTATCGTCTCTTTATCAGTCGGAGTAGAGAAGGGGGGAGGGGTAGCATTATTAGTCAAGGATTGTATCACAGTGTCAGAGAGGAAGTTTGATGAGGACTTGTCTGTTGAGGTAGTATGGGCGGAGATTAGAAATAGGAGAGGAGAGGTCACCCTGTTGGGAGTCTTTTGTAGACCTCCTAAAAGTTCTAGAGAGGTTGAGGAAAGGATTGCGGAGACGATCCTGGATAGGAGTGAAAGTAATAGGGTAATTGTTATGGGGGACTATAACTTTACTAATATTGATTGGAATTGCTATAGCTCTAGCTCGTTAGAGGGGTCAGTTTTTGTACAAAGCGTGCAGGAAGGTTTTTTGACTCAGTATGTCGATAGGCCAACTAGAGGTGAGGCTATATTGGATTTGGTGCTGGGAAATGAGCCAGACCAGGTGCTAGACTTGGAAGTTGGTGTGCATTTTGGTGATAGTGACCACAATTCGGTTACGTTCACCTTAGTGATGGAAAGGGATAGGCATGAACATCGGGTCAGTAGTTTTAGCGGCGGGAAGGGTAATTATGAGGCTATTAGGAGAGAATTAGGAAGCATAGGTTGGACGAGGAGACTACAGGGACTGGGAACGTCCGAAATGTGGAGTTTTTTCAAGGAGCAGCTACTGCGAGTCCTTGATATGTATGTCCCTGTCAGGCAAGGAGGAATTGGTCGAGCTAGGGAACCGTGGTGCACTATAAAAGTTGATTCACTGGTTAAAAAGAAAAAGGAGGCTTATGTCTGGATGAGACGTGAGGGCTCAGGTAGTGCACTAGAAAGCTTTAGATTGGCTAGGAGGGAGTTAAAGAGTGAGTTAAGAAGGGGTAAAAGAGGACATGAGAAGACTTTGGCTGATAGGATTAAGGAGAATCCTAAGGTGTTCTATAGGTATGTTAAGAACAGAAGGTTGGTTAGGGCAAGATTAGGGCCAGTTATAGACAGCAGTGGGAAGTTATGTGTGGAACCGGAAGAGATTGGAGAGGCATTGAACCAATATTTCTCTTCGGTGTTCACGCAGGGGGACATAAATGTAGCTGTGGAGAACACTGGGTTACAGGGTTGTAAACTGGATAGTATTGCAGTTGATAAGGAGGATGTGCTGGATATTCTTGAGGGTTTGAAAATAGATACGTCCCCTGGTCCGGACGGGATCTACCCTAGGATTCTCTGGGAGGCAAGAGAGGTGATTGCAGAGCCTCTGGCTCTGATCTTCAGGTCGTCGTTGGTCACAGGTATAGTGCCAGAAGATTGGAGGATAGCGAATGTTGTCCCATTGTTTAAGAAGGGGAACAGAGACTTCCCCGGGAATTATAGACCGGTGAGTCTTACTTCTGTTGTGGGCAAGGTTTTAGAAAAAATTATTAGGGATAGGATTTATAGTTATTTGGAGAGTAATGAATTGATTGGAGATAGTCAGCACGGTTTTGTGGAGGGTAGGTCATGCCTTACTAACCTTATTGAGTTTTTTGAGAAAGTGACCAAAGAGGTGGATGGGGGTAAGGCAGTTGACGTGGTGTATATGGACTTTAGTAAGGCGTTTGATAAGGTTCACCATGGAAGGCTTCTGCAGAAAATGCAGATGTATGGGATTGAGGGTGATTTAGTTAATTGGATCAGGAATTGGCTGGCGGATAGGAGACAGAGGGTGGTGGTTGATGGTAAGTATTCGTCATGGAGTTCAGTTATGAGTGGTGTGCCTCAGGGATCTGTTTTGGAGCCACTGCTGTTTGTAATTTTTATAAATGATCTGGATGAGGGTATAGTTGGGTGGATTAGTAAATTTGCTGATGACACCAAAGTCGGAGGTGTGGTAGATAGTGAGGAAGGGTGTCTTAGTTTACAGGGAGACTTGGACAAGTTGCAGAGCTGGGCCGAGAGGTGGCAGATGGAGTTTAATGCGGAGAAGTGTGAGGTAATTCACTCTGGCAGGAATAACAGATGTGTCGAGTATAGGGCTAACGGTAGGACTCTGAATAGTGTGGATGAACAGAGGGATCTAGGTGTATGTGTACATAGATCCCTGAAAGTTGGGAATCAAGTAGATAGGGTTGTTAGGAAGACATACGATGTCTTGGCGTTTATTGGTAGGGGGATTGAATTTAGGAGCCGCAGCGTCATGTTGCAACTGTACAAGACTCTGGTGCGGCCGCACTTGGAGTATTGTGTGCAGTTCTGGTCCCCACATTATAGGAAGGATGTGGAGGCTTTGGAGAGGGTGCAGAGGAGGTTTACCAGGATGTTGCCTGGTATGGAGGGGAGGTCCCATGAGGAGAGACTGAGGGATTTGAGGTTGTTTTCGTTAGAAAGAAGGCAGCTACGAGGGGACCTTATTGAAACATATAAGATGATTAGAGGTTTAGATAGGGTGGACAGTGATAGCCTTTTTCCTCGGATGGAGAAAGCTAGCACGAGGGGGCATGGCTTTAAATTAAGGGGGGGTAGTTATAGGACGGATGTCAGGGGTAGGTTCTTTACCCAGAGGGTGGTGAGGGATTGGAATGCCCTGCCTGCTGCAGTTGTACATGCGCCTAGTTTGGGGGCGTTTAAGAGATCCGTGGATAGGTTTGTGGATGGAAAGGGATTGGTTTAGGTTAGAGGGTCATTGCTTTTTAACTGGTCGGCGCAACATCGTGGGCCGAAGGGCCTGTTCTGCGCTGTAATGTCCTATGTTCTATGTTCTATGTCTCCAGACAGGACAGTTAGTGAGATTTTGCAAGCCCAGGCAAGTCACGGGGGTTATAGATAGTGTAACGTGAACCCAAGATCCTGGTTGAGGCCATCTTCGTGTGTGTGGAACTTGGCTATCAGTCTCTGCTCAGCGACTCTGCGCTGTCGTGTGTCGTGAAGGCCGCCTTGGAGAATGCTTACCCGAAGGTCAGAGGCTGAATGCCCGTGACCCCTGAAGTGTTCGCCAACAGGAAGGGAACAGTCTTGCCTGGTGATTGTTGAGCGATGTTCATTCATCGATGCCCTCCAATGGATGGCATCCAATACACAGCTCTTTAACCTGTGCTTAATGCTCTCTCTGCTCACATTGTCGGCCACTTTAAGACTTGAATAGCAGGTTAGCTGTAAAGACTCACATTCTAATCAGTAATCTGTAAACTGTGTGTGCTGATATATGCTCTGTGTGTGACCAGAACTCTCCGCTCACCTAACAAAGGGGCAAACCCCAAAAGCTTGTGGGTTTACTATCAAATAAACCAGTTGGACTTTAACCTGGTGTTGTGAGACTTCTTACTGTGTTTACCCCAGTCCAACACCAGCATCTCCACATCATGTCTTCTATGGCCAAGCCAGTTCTCCACCCATCTAGCTAGCTTACCGTTTATCCTGTGAGATTTAACCTTTTGCACCAACCTGCCATGAGGGACCTTGTCAAATGCTTTACTAAAATCCATATAGACGACATCCACGGCCCTTCCCTCGTCAATTGTTTTTGTCAACTCCTCAAAAAACTCAACCAAGTTTGTGAGGCATGACCTCCCTCTTACAAAATCATGCTGTCTATCGCTAATGAGATTATTCCGTTCTAAATGCGCATATATCCTATCTCTAAGAACCTTCTCCAACAATTTCTCTACCACGGACGTCAAGCTCACTGGCCTACAATTACCCGGGTTATCCCTGCTACACTTCTTAAATAACGGGACCATATTTGCTATCCGGTTAAGACTCACATTCCAACCATTATTTTGTAATTGAGTTTGTGTCTATATATGCCCTGTTTGTGAACTGAACTCTCCGCTTACCTGATGAAGGGGTATCACTGTGAAAGCTCGTGCTACCAAATAAACCCGCTGGACTTTAACTTGGTCTTTGTGAGACTTCTCACTGTACCATTCACAGTGCCACAGAACTGGCTGCTGTACTGTGTGAAACCGCAGCCCACCCAGCAATCCTGCCCCTGGAAACTGTTCCATCTTCAATCGTTCCTGCGAATAACAGCCTTTCGCTGAATGATGGCTTAATAAAGTTATCATCTGAGTCCCAGTGGAGACTGCAAAATGCTTTACAGCCATAAAGTGGCCAGTAGATGGTGCTTGCATGCTGAGTACCCAATCTCCACTTCAGTGAACAGCAGGGAGAGGGGATGTTTGCCACTGGCCCTGGACGTCCTGTGAATCTCCTGTACTGAGGCTGCTGTCACTGGCCACATACTGCCAAGGCAAACTGCTATTCCTGATTGATCAAACCTAGAACTGGTGCAATATGAAATCTCTTTCTTCAGTCCTCAAAGGCCGTTTCACATCTGGGTGTCCACTTCCTTGGTTCTCCCTTTTTCAACAAAGTTAGCAGTGGATCTGACTCCCCCCCAGAGTCAGTCCAAGGAAAGATCACATGTGGTCACTGAGATGAGAGGATAACTTGGCTGTTGTATCTATTACACACCCAGTGTCTCACCATCTGATGAATACACAAGGCCACTGGTTTTGTCATGATCCAACCTCAATCTGCAGACACTGTCCTCATTGAACCCAACAAACCCTCCAGAGTGTGAGGTGCCCCACTTGGCTAAGGATTGTTAAATGGAGCCTCACAGCCTTTCTTGGTACACACATTCCATCCCATAGAACCATAGAAAATTACAGCTCAGAAACAGGCCTTTTGGCCCCTGTGCCAAACCATTTTTTGCCTAGTCCCACTGACCTGCACTTGGACCATATCCCTCCACACTCCTCTCATCCATGAACCCGTCCAAGTTTTTCTTAAATGTTAAAAGTGACCCCGCATTTACCACTTTATCCGGCAGCTCATTCCACACTCCCACCACTCTCTGCGTGAAGAATCCCCCCTAATATTCCCTTTAAACTTTTCTCCTTTCACTCTTAACCCATGCCCTCTGGTTTTTTTCTCCTCTCGCCTCAGTGGAAAAAGCCTGCTTGCATTCACTCTATCTATACCCATCAAAATCTTATACACCTCTATCAAATCTCCCCTCATTCTTCTACGCTCCAGGGAATAAAGTCCTAATCTATTCAATCTCTCTCTAACTCAGCTTCTCAAGTCCCGGCAACATCCTTGTGAACCTTCTCTGCACTCTTTCAACCTTATTTACATCCTTCCTGTAACTAGGTGACCAAAACTGTACACAATACTCTAAATTCAGCCTCACCAATGCCTTTCGTTAAGGGGAAGTCGTGTCTGACAAATGTATTGCAGTTCTATGAGGATGTGTCTAGGGCGGTGGATAGAGGAGAGCCGGTGGATGTGGTCTTTCTTGATTTTCAGAAGGCGTTTGACAAGGTACCTCACAAGAGGTTATAGCAGAAGGTCAGGGGGCATGGAGTTGGGGGTAGGGTGTTAGCATGGATTAGAGGACTGGTTGTCAAATAGGAGGCAGAGAGTGGGGGTCAATGGGTGCTATTCGGATTGGCGGTTGGTGACTAGTGGAGTGCCCCAGGGGTCGGTGCTGGGGCCTCAGCTATTTACCATTTATATAGATGATCTGGAGGAGGGAACCGAGTGCAGCGTGTCGAAATTTGCTGATGACACCAAGATTGGTGGAACGGCAAATTGTGCGGAGGGTGTGGAGAGTCTGCAGAAGGATCTAGATAGGCTGGGCGAATGGGCCAGGAAATGGCAAATGGAATTTAATGTTGGCAAGTGCGAGGTGGTCCACTTTGGTAGGAATAATGGTAGGAAGGATTATTACTTGCGGGGCGAAAAACTGCAGCAGGCGACGGTGCAGAGGGACCTCGGGGGTCCTTGTGCATGAGTCGCAAAAACCCAGCCTGCAGGTGCAGCAGGTGGTCAGGAAGGCGAATGGGATGCTGGCCTTCATAGCGAGGGGGATTGAATATAAAAGTAGGGAGGTCTTGCTGCGGCTGTATAGGGCATTGGTGAGGCCGCAGCTGGAGTACTGTGTGCAGTTTTGGTCGCCGCACTTACGCAAGGATATTTTGGCCTTGGAGGGAGTGCAGAGGAGGTTTACTAGGCTGATACCGGAGTTGAGGGGGTTGAGCTATGAGGAGAGGCTGAATAAACTAGGCTTGTACTCGTTAGAGTTTAGAAGAATGAGGGGAGATCTCATTGAGACGTATAAGATGATGAATGGGATGGATAGGATAGAGGTGGAGAGACTCTTCCCGCTCAGAAAGGATAGTAGGACTAGGGGGCACAGCCTCAAGATAAAGGGGGGGCGGTTTAGAACGGAGTTGAGGAGGAACTTCTTCACTCAAAGGGTGGTGAATCTCTGGAATTCTCTGCCCGTTGAAGTGGTGGAGGCTGCCTCGCTAAATATTTTTAAGACACGGGTTGATGGGTTTTTGATAAGTGAGGGGATTAAGGGTTATGGGGAGAGGGCGGGAATGTGGAACTGAGCCACGACAGATCAGCCATGATCTTATTGAATGGCGGGGCAGGCTCGAAGGGCTGGATGGCCGACTCCTGCTCCTATTTCTTATGTTCTTATATAACCTTACCATAACACTCCAACTTTTATACTCGATACTCCGATTTATAAAGGCCAATGTACCAAAAGCACTCTTTATGACCCTATACACCTGTGACGCCACTTTTAGGGAATTCTGTACCTGTATTCCCAGATCCCTCTGTTCAACTGCACTCTTCAGAGTCCTACCATTTACCCTGTACGTTCTATTTTGGTTTGTCCCTCCAAAGTGCAATACCTCACACTTGTCTGCGTTAAATTCCATTTGCCATTTTTCAGCCCATTTTTCTAGTTGGTCCAAATCCCTCTGCAAGCTTTGAAAACCTTCCTCACTGTCCACTACACCTCCAATCTTTGTATCATCAGCAAATTTGCTGATCCAGTTTACCATATTATCATCCAGATCATTGATGTAGATGACAAACAACAACGGACCCAACACCGATTCCTGTGGCACTCCACTACTCACAGGCCTCCACTCAGAGAAGCAATCCTCCACAACCACTCTCTGGCTTCTTGCATTGAGCCAGAGTCTAATCCAATTTACTACCTCCCCATGTATACCTAGCAACTGAACCTTCCTAACTAACCTCCCACGAGGGACCTTGTGAAAGGCCTTGCTGAAATCCAGGTAGACAACATCCACTTCCTTCCCTTCATCCACTTTCCTGGTGACCTCCTCAAAAAACTCTAATAGATTGGTCAAACATGACCTACCACACACAAAGCCATGTTGACTCTCCCTGTAAGTCCCTGTCTATCCAAATATTTGTAGATCCTATTCCTTATCACACCTTCCAATAACTTGCCCACCACCGACATCAAACTTACTGGCCTATAATTTCCCAGATTTCTTTTGGAACCTTTTTTAAACAACGGAACAACATGAGCCACCCTCCAATCATCCAGCACCTCCCCCGTGAATACTGACATTTTAAATATGTCTGCCAGGGCCCCTGCAAGTTCAACACTAGCCTCCCTCAAGGTCCACGGGAATACCCTGTCTGGTCCTGGGGATTTATCCACTCTGATTTGCCTCAAGACAGTCAGAATCCCTCCCCTTTAATCTGTAAAGGTTCCATGACCTCCCTACCTGTTCGCCCTATTTTCATAGACTCCATGCCCATTTCCTCAGTAAATACAGATGCAAAAAACCCATTTACTATCTCCCCCATCTCTTTTGGTTCCATACACAGTCTACCACTCTGGTCTTCAAGAGGACCAATTTTATCCCTCACTATCCTTTTGCTCCTTACATACATATAGAAGCTCTTTGGATTCTCCTTCACTCTGTCTGCCAAAGCAACCTCATGTCTTCTTTTAGCCCTCCTGATTTCCCTCTTAAGTAGCTTCTTGCATTTTTTATACTCCTCGAGCGCCTGATCTATTTCTTGCTGCCTGTACATTTCATACAACTCACTTTCCCTCTTAATCAGTGTTACAATCTCCCTCGAGAACCAAGGTTCCTTATTCCTATTTACTTTGCCTTTAATCTTGACAGGAACATGCAAACTCTGCACTCTCAGAATTTCTGTTTTGAAGGCCTCCCACTTTCCATTTGCATCCTTACCAGAGAACAACCTGTGCCAATCCACACTTCCCATATTCCTTCTCATTTCATCAAATGTGGCCTTTTTCTAGTTCAGAACTTCAACCCGAGGACCAGATCTATCCTTATCCATGATCAGGTTGAAACTAATGGCATTATGATCACTGGATCCAAAGTGTTCCTTCACACTCACATCCGTCACCTGCCCTAACTCCCTTTGGTACACACATTGCCATGCCCTTGGTACACACAATACCATTGCTTTGGTACAGACATTACCATCTCCTTGGTACACACAATACCATCTCCTTGGTACAGACATTACCATCTCCTTGGTCCACATGTTACCATCCCCTGGGAGGAGATTCAGCTGTGAGCACAGGAAGAGATGGAGCGATGGTTAAGAGAGCCTAGGTGCTGGCCGTCAGACCAAACAGGAACCATTAGGTGAGATTATTGGATTTCCTGGGTGCTATTTCAATCTCCTATCCCTGCTAAACTTTTCAGTTAGTGGGTGAGAGTGCCTGACCAGAATCTTCTTACTTTGTGTTACTTCCTCAAATGAGATGCCAGCCTGTCTGATGAAGGAGACTCCTGTTTCTTCACCCACTGCACCCAGCCATCTCCCAAAGGCTAACGCCTGCCGTCAATTTTACTACAACAGCACAGTGAGTGACAAAGACTCAATTTAGCAACTCTTGCACTTGCCTGCGATGTGAGAAACATGAATATCACACTGAGTTTACAGAGAGTTCAAATTAAAAGCCTTTGTTGCAAAGAATATGGAAGAGATGAGTACGGTGGGGGCCAGAGCAGCCAGTGACAGATTCCTGTCTGTTCCAGATAATTGTTTTCAACATGACCTGAAATTTCTCATCAGCAGCTTCAGGAGCACTCGTGTTTGTGGCTATTTCTTGCCGTCATAGTTGACACAGAAATGAGTTTCCGACCACATATCCTCTATCGCTGTATTCACCTCTTTCCAGCTCACTAACATTGCCTATCTTTGCAGCTGCCTCAATTTCACAAATACTGATGAAACTCTCATTGAATTGTTTCTTAACTGGAGAAGTAACTCTTCCAATGCACTCCTGTATCCTCCGGTGTAACCCCCCTGTAACCTTCAGCATGTCCAAATTGGTGCTAGTCATGGTCCTCACCCACTGGATGTGACCACCCCTGTCCTCACTGCCCGGCTCCATTCTCTCCCAGTCAAACAATGCCTCCAGTTTGAAATTCTTATCCTCGTTTTCACTCTCACTTCTTCAGCTCAGTCTCCCTGATTTGTGATAAGTTCTCCAGCCCCACAACCCTCCGAGGTATCTGCCCGTTTTATCATCTCCATTTTAATCACTTTACCATGAGTGAACGTGCCCTAATCTCTGGAACTCTCTCCCCAAACCTCTCCATCTTCATGTCCTCCTCAAGCTGATCTCTCCAGTTTCCGCTGTTAAATAAACTTCCTTCTGTGACACAGTTCCAGATTTTGTTTCATAAAATTCCCATGAGGCACATTGTATTTATTAAAGAGTTTGTTTGAAACACAGGAAGATTGAATGGAAGTCTCTCTTATCACCCTGCCACCATTTCCAGGTTAAGCTGGGAGGAAGCTGCTTTTCATTCACACACAGGGATGTGGGAACGCTGCCATCTGAATTCCCACTCATCAAAACAAAATAAATCCAATCAGTTTCAACAGAAATTCCACACCCTTCCCAAATCCACAATGCCCTTATCCATCAAATCAAAATACTCCATCGGACAACATCTCTCCCCCGACACATCTAACTACACCCTCCCCTCACACACACTCCAGTGTAACTACACCCTCCCCACACACACACTCCAGTGTAACTACACCCTCCCCACACACACACACTCCAGTGTAACTACACCCTCCCCTCACACACACTCCAGTGTAACTACACCCTCCCCACACACACACTCCAGTGTAACTACACCCTCCCCTCACACACACTCCAGTGTAACTACACCCTCCCCCTCACACACACTCCAGTGTAACTACACCCTCCCCCTCACACACACTCCAGTGTAACTACACCCTCCCCCTCACACACACTCCAGTGTAACTACACCCTCCCCTCACACACACTCCAGTGTAACTACACCCTCCCCACACACACACTCCAGTGTAACTACACCCTCCCCCTCACACACACTCCAGTGTAACTACACCCTCCCCCTCACACACACTCCAGTGAAACTACACCCTCCCCACACACACACTCCAGTGTAACTACACCCTCCCCTCACACACACTCCAGTGTAACTATACCCTCCCCCTCACACACACTCCAGTGAAACTACACCCTCCCCACACACACACTCCAGTGTAACTACACCCTCCCCTCACACACACTCCAGTGTAACTACACCCTCCCCCCTCACACACACTCCAGTGTAACTACACCCTCCCCCCACACACACACTCCAGTGTAACTACACCCTTCCCCACACACACACTCCAGTGTAACTACACCCTCCCCCTCACACACTCCAGTGTAACTACACCCTCCCCTCACACACACTCCAGTGTAACTACACCCTCCCTCACACACTCCAGTGTAACTACACCCTCCCCCCTCACACACACTCCAGTGTAACTACACCCTCCCCCCACACACACACTCCAGTGTAACTACACCCTCCCCCTCACACACTCCAGTGTAACTACACCCTCCCCCTCACACACTCCAGTGTAACTACACCCTCCCCCACACACACTCCAGTGTAACTACACCCTCCCCCACACACACACTCCAGTGTAACTACACCCTCCCCACACACACTCCAGTGTAACTACACCCTCCCTCACACACACACTCCAGTGTAACTACACCCTCCCCACACACACTCCAGTGTAACTACACCCTCCCCTCACACACACTCCAGTGTAACTACACCCTCCCCACACACACACTCCAGTGTAACTACACCCTCCCCACACACACACTCCAGTGTAACTACACCCTCCCCCTCACACACTCCAGTGTAACTACACCCTCCCCTCACACACACTCCAGTGTAACTACACCCTCCGCCTCACACACTCCAGTGTAACTACACCCTCCCCCTCACACACACTCCAGTGTAACTACACCCTCCCCCTCACACACTCCAGTGTAACTACACCCTCCCCACACACACTCCAGTGTAACTACACCCTCCGCCTCACACACTCCAGTGTAACTACACCCTCCCCCACACACACACTCCAGTGTAACTACACCCTCCCCCACACACACTCCAGTGTAACTACACCCTCCCCCCTCACACACACTCCAGTGTAACTACACCCTCCCCCCACACACACTCCAGTGTAACTACACCCTCCCCCCTCACACACAGTCCAGTGTAACTACACCCTCCCCCTCACACACACACTCCAGTGTAACTACACCCTCCCCCCTCACACACTCCAGTGTAACTACACCCTCCCCCTCACACACTCCAGTGTAACTACACCCTCCCCACACACACTCCAGTGTAACTACACCTTCCCCACACACACACTCCAGTGTAACTACACCCTTCCCCACACACACTCCAGTGTAACTACACCCTCCCCACACACACACACTCCAGTGTAACTACACCCTCCCCACACACACTCCAGTGTAACTACACCCTCCCCACACACACACTCCAGTGTAACTACACCCTCCCCACACACACACTCCAGTGTAACTACACCCTCCCCACACACACACTCCAGTGTAACTACACCCTCCCCACACACACTCCAGTGTAACTACACCCTCCCCACACACACACTCCAGTGTAACTACACCCTCCCCACACACACACTCCAGTGTAACTACACCCTCCCCTCACACACACTCCAGTGTAACTACACCCTCCCCTCTCACACACTCCAGTGTAACTACACCCTTCCCCACACACACACTCCAGTGTAACTACACCCTCCCCACACACAAACACTCCAGTGTAACTACACCCTCCCCACACACACACACTCCAGTGTAACTACACCCTTCCCCACACACACTCCAGTGTAACTACACCCTCCCCACACACACACTCCAGTGTAACTACACCCTCCCCACACACACACACTCCAGTGTAACTACACCCTTCCCCACACACACACTCCAGTGTAACTACACCCTCCCCACACACACACACTCCAGTGTAACTACACCCTCCCCACACACACACACTCCAGTGTAACTACACCCTTCCCCACACACACACTCCAGTGTAACTACACCCTCCCCACACACACACACTCCAGTGTAACTACACCCTCCCCACACACACACTCCAGTGTAACTACACCCTCCCCACACACACACACTCCAGTGTAACTACACCCTTCCCCACACACACACTCCAGTGTAACTACACCCTCCCCTCACACACACTCCAGTGTAACTACACCCTTCCCCACACACACACTCCAGTGTAACTACACCCTCCCCCTCACACACACTCCAGTGTAACTACACCCTCCCCACACACACACACTCCAGTGTAACTACACCCTCCCCACACACACACACTCCAGTGTAACTACACCTTCCCCACACACACACTCCAGTGTAACTACACCCTCCCCACACACACACACTCCAGTGTAACTACACCCTCCCCACACACACACACTCCAGTGTAACTACACCTTCCCCTCACACACACTCCAGTGTAACTACACCTTCCCCACACACACACTCCAGTGTAACTACACCCTCCCCACACACACACACTCCAGTGTAACTACACCTTCCCCTCACACACACTCCAGTGTAACTACACCCTCCCGCACACACACTCCAGTGTAACTACACCCTCCCCCTCACACACACTCCAGTGTAACTACACCCTCCCGCACACACACACTCCAGTGTAACTACACCCTCCCCCACACACACACTCCAGTGTAACTACACCCTCCCGCACACACACTCCAGTGTAACTACACCCTCCCGCACACACACACTCCAGTGTAACTACACCCTCCCGCACACACACTCCAGTGTAACTACACCCTCCCCACACACACACACTCCAGTGTAACTACACACTCCCCCTCACACACACTCCAGTGTAACTACACCCTCCCCCTCACACACACTCCAGTGTAACTACACCCTCCCGCACACACACTCCAGTGTAACTACACCCTCCCCTCACACACACACTCCAGTGTAACTACACCCTCCCCACACACACACACTCCAGTGTAACTACACCCTCCCCCTCACACACACTCCAGTGTAACTACACCCTCCCCCTCACACACACTCCAGTGTAACTACACCCTCCCCACACACACACACTCCAGTGTAACTACACCCTCCCCCTCACACACACTCCAGTGTAACTACACCCTCCCGCACACACACTCCAGTGTAACTACACCCTCCCCTCACACATACACTCCAGTGTAACTACACCCTCCCCACACACACACACTCCAGTGTAACTACACCCTCCCCCTCACACACACTCCAGTGTAACTACACCCTCCCGCACACACACTCCAGTGTAACTACACCCTCCCCACACACACACACTCCAGTGTAACTACACCCTCCCCACACACACACACTCCAGTGTAACTACACCCTCCCACACACACTCCAGTGTAACTACACCCTCCCCCTCACACACACTCCAGTGTAACTACACCCTCCCCCTCCCACACTCCAGTGTAACTACACCCTCCCCTCACACACACTCCAGTGTAACTACACCCTCCCGCACACACACTCCAGTGTAACTACACCCTCCCCCTCACACACTCCAGTGTAACTACACCCTCCCCCTCACACACACTCCAGTGTAACTACACCCTCCCGCACACACACTCCAGTGTAACTACACCCTCCCTCACACACACTCCAGTGTAACTACACCCTCCCCCTCACACACTCCAGTGTAACTACACCCTCCCCCTCACACACTCCAGTGTAACTACACCCTCCCCCTCACACACACTCCAGTGTAACTACAGCCTCCCACACACACTCCAGTGTAACTACACCCTCCCCCTCACACACACTCCAGTGTAACTACACCCTCCCACACACACTCCAGTGTATCTACACCCTCCCCCTCACACACACTCCAGTGTAACTACACCCTCTCACACACACTCCAGTGTAACTACACCCTCCCCCTCACACACACTCCAGTGTAACTACACCCTCCCCCTCACACACACTCCAGTGTAACTACACCCTCCCCCTCACACACTCCAGTGTAACTACACCCTCCCCTCACACACACTCCAGTGTAACTACACCCTCCCCCACACACACTCCAGTGTAACTACACCCTCCCCCTCACACACACTCCAGTGTAACTACACCCTCCCCTCACACACACTCCAGTGTAACTACACCCTCCCCGCACACACACTCCAGTGTAACTACACCCTCCCCTCACACACACTCCAGTGTAACTACACCCTCCCCACACACACACTCCAGTGTAACTACACCCTCCCCCTCACACACACTCCAGTGTAACTACACCCTCCCCCACACACACTCCAGTGTAACTACACCCTCCCCCACACACACTCCAGTGTAACTACACCCTCCCCTCACACACACTCCAGTGTAACTACACCCTCCCCCTCACACACTCCAGTGTAACTACACCCTCCCCCTCACACACTCCAGTGTAACTACACCCTCCCCCTCACACACACTCCAGTGTAACTACACCCTCCCGCACACACACTCCAGTGTAACTACACCCTCCCCCTCACACACACTCCAGTGTAACTACACCCTCCCGCACACACTCCAGTGTAACTACACCCTCCCCCTCACACACACTCCAGTGTAACTACACCCTCCCACACACACACTCCAGTGTAACTACACCCTCCCCCTCACACACTCCAGTGTAACTACACCCCCCCCTCACACACACTCCAGTGTAACTACACCCTCCCCCTCACACACTCCAGTGTAACTACACCCTCCCCTCACACACACTCCAGTGTAACTACACCCTCCCCACACACACACTCCAGTGTAACTACACCCTCCCGCTCACACACACACTCCAGTGTAACTACACCCTCCCCCTCACACACACTCCAGTGTAACTACACCCTCCCCCTCACACACACTCCAGTGTAACTACACCCTCCCACACACACTCCAGTGTAACTACACCCTCCCCCTCACACACACTCCAGTGTAACTACACCCTCCCCCTCACACACACTCCAGTGTAACTACACCCTCCCGCACACACACTCCAGTGTAACTACACCCTCCCCCTCACACACTCCAGTGTAACTACACCCTCCCCCTCGCACACACTCCAGTGTAACTGCACCCTCCCACACACACTCCAGTGTAACTACACCCTCCCCCTCACACACACTCCAGTGTAACTACACCCTCCCACACACACTCCAGTGTAACTACACCCTCCCGCACACACACTCCAGTGTAACTACACCCTCCCCACACACACTCCAGTGTAACTACACCCTCCCCCTCACACACACTCCAGTGTAACTACACCCTCCCCCTCACACACACTCCAGTGTAACTACACCCTCCCCCTCACACACTCCAGTGTAACTACACCCTCCCCCTCACACACACTCCAGTGTAACTACACCCTCCCCCTCACACACACTCCAGTGTAACTACACCCTCCCGCACACACACTCCAGTGTAACTACACCCTCCCCCTCACACACTCCAGTGTAACTACACCCTCCCCCTCACACACACTCCAGTGTAACTACACCCTCCCCCTCACACACTCCAGTGTAACTACACCCTCCCCCTCACACACACTCCAGTGTAACTACACCCTCCCACACACACTCCAGTGTAACTACACCCTCCCCCTCACACACACTCCAGTGAAACTACACCCTCCCACACACACTCCAGTGTAACTACACCCTCCCCCTCACACACACTCCAGTGTAACTACACCCTCCCCCTCAAACACACTCCAGTGTAACTACACCCTCCCCACACACACACTCCAGTGTAACTACACCCTCCCCCTCACACACACTCCAGTGTAACTACACCCTCCCCCTCACACACTCCAGTGTAACTACACCCTCCCCCACACACACTCCAGTGTAACTACACCCTCCCCCACACACACTCCAGTGTAACTACACCCTCCCCCACACACACTCCAGTGTAACTACACCCTCCCCACACACACTCCAGTGTAACTACACCCTCCCCACACACACACACTCCAGTGTAACTACACCCTCCCCACACACACTCCAGTGTAACTACACCCTCCCCACACACACACACTCCAGTGTAACTACACCCTCCCCCTCACACACACTCCAGTGTAACTACACCCTCCCTCACACACTCCAGTGTAACTACACCCTCCCGCACACACACACTCCAGTGTAACTACACCCTCCCCCTCACACACACTCCAGTGTAACTACACCCTCCCTCACACACTCCAGTGTAACTACACCCTCCCGCACACATACACTCCAGTGTAACTACACCCTCCCCCTCACACACACACCAGTGTAACTACACCCTCCCACACACACTCCAGTGTAACTACACCCTCCCCCTCACACACACACCAGTGTAACTACACCCTCCCCCACACACACTCCAGTGTAACTACACCCTCCCCACACACACACTCCAGTGTAACTACACCCTCCCCCTCACACACACTCCAGTGTAACTACACCCTCCCGCACACACACTCCAGTGTAACTACACCCTCCCACACACACACTCCAGTGTAACTACACCCTCCCCCTCACACACACTCCAGTGTAACTACACCCTCCCCTCACACACACACTCCAGTGTAACTACACCCTCCCGCACACACACTCCAGTGTAACTACACCCTCCCCCTCACACACTCCAGTGTAACTACACCCTCCCCTCACACACACTCCAGTGTAACTACACCCTCCCCCTCACACACTCCAGTGTAACTACACCCTCCCCTCACACACACTCCAGTGTAACTACACCCTCCCGCACACACACACTCCAGTGTAACTACACCCTCCCCCTCACACACTCCAGTGTAACTACACCCTCCCCCTCACACACTCCAGTGTAACTACACCCTCCCCACACACACTCCAGTGTAACTACACCCTCCCCACACACACACACTCCAGTGTAACTACACCCTCCCCACACACACACTCCAGTGTAACTACACCCTCCCCTCACACACACACTCCAGTGTAAGTACACCCTCCCGCACACACACTCCAGTGTAACTACACCCTCCCGCACACACACACTCCAGTGTAACTACACCCTCCCCACACACACACTCCAGTGTAACTACACCCTCCCCTCACACACACTCCAGTGTAACTACACCCTCCCCCCTCACACACACTCCAGTGTAACTACACCCTCCCCTCACACACACTCCAGTGTAACTACACCCTCCCCACTCACACACTCCAGTGTAACTACACCCTCCCGCACACACACACTCCAGTGTAACTACACCCTCCCCACACACACACTCCAGTGTAACTACACCCTCCCCACACACACACTCCAGTGTAACTACACCCTCCCCACACACACACTCCAGTGTAACTACACCCTCCCCCTCACACACTCCAGTGTAACTACACCCTTCCCCTCACACACTCCAGTGTAACTACACCCTCCCCTCACACACACTCCAGTGTAACTACACCCTCCCCCTCACACACTCCAGTGTAACTACACCCTCCCCCTCACACACACTCCAGTGTAACTACACCCTCCCCACACACACTCCAGTGTAACTACACCCTCCCGCACACACACTCCAGTGTAACTACACCCTCCCCCTCACACACACTCCAGTGTAACTACACCCTCCCCCTCACACACACTCCAGTGTAACTACACCCTCCCCCTCACACACACTCCAGTGTAACTACACCCTCCCCTCACACACTCCAGTGTAACTACACCCTCCCCCCTCACACACACTCCAGTGTAACTACACCCTCCCGCACACACACTCCAGTGTAACTACACCCTCCCCCTCACACACACTCCAGTGTAACTACACCCTCCCCCTCACACACACTCCAGTGTAACTACACCCTCCCCCTCACACACACTCCAGTGTAACTACACCCTCCCCACACACACACTCCAGTGTAACTACACCCTCCCCACACACACACTCCAGTGTAACTACACCCTCCCCCTCACACACACTCCAGTGTAACTACACCCTCCCCTCACACACTCCAGTGTAACTACACCCTCCCCCTCACACACTCCAGTGTAACTACACCCTCCCCACACACACACTCCAGTGTAACTACACCCTCCCCACACACACACTCCAGTGTAACTACACCCTCCCCTCACACACTCCAGTGTAACTACACCCTCCCCCTCACACACACTCCAGTGTAACTACACCCTCCCCCTCACACACACTCCAGTGTAACTACACCCTCCCCTCAAAATAACAACATAAGAACTCGGAGCAGGAGGGGGCCATCTGACCCCTGCTCCAACATTCAATAAGATCATGGCTGATCTTTTCATGGACTCAGCTCCACTTACCCACCCACTCACCATAAATAACCCTTAACTCCTTTACTGTTCAAAAATTTATCTATCCTTGCCTTAAAAACATTCAATGAGGTAGCCTCAACAGCTTCACTGGGCAGGAATTCCACAGATTCACAACTCTGAGTGAAGAAATTCCTCCTCAACTCAGTCCTAAATCTGCTCCCCCTTATTTTGAGGCTATGCCCCCAGTTCTAATTTCACCCGCCAGTGGAAACAACTTCCCTGCTTCCATCTTACTTATTCCCTTCATAATCTTATATGTTTCTATACGAAACATATAAGATTATGGGTGGCACGGTAGCACAGTGGTTAGCACTGCTGCTTCACAGCTCCAGGGTCCTGGGTTTGTTTCCCAGCTCAGGTCACTGTCTGTGTGGGGTTTGCACGTTCTCCTTGTGTCTGCGTGGGTTTCCTCCGGGTGCTCCAGTTTCGTCCCACTGTCCAAAGATGATTGGCCATGCTAAGAAAATTGCCCCTTAGTGTCCAGGGATGTGTAGGTTAGAGGATTAGTGGGCATAATATGTAGGGATATGGGGATAGGGCCTGGGTGGGATTGTGTTCGGTGCAGACTCGATGGGCCGAAGGGCCTCTTTCTGCACTGTAGGGTTCTATGATAAGATCTCCCCTCATTCTTCTGATTTCCAATGAGAATAGCCTCAGTCTCTCCTTAAGCCAACCCTCTCAACTCCGGAATCAACCTAGTGAATCTCCTCTGCACCCCCTCCAGTGCCAGTATATCCTTTCTCAAGTAAGGAGACCAAAACTGTACACAGTACTCCAGGTATGGCCTCACCAGCACCTTATACAGCTGCAACATAACCTCGCTGTTTTTAAACTCCATCCCTCAAGCAATGAAGGGTAAAATTCCATTTGCCTTTTTAATTACCTGCTGCACTTGCCAACCAACTCCTTGAGATTCCTGCACAAGGACACCCAGGTCCCTCTGCACAGCAGCATGCTGCAATATTTTACCATTTAAATAATAGTCCATTCTGCTGTTATTCCGACCAAAATGGATGACCTCACATTTACCAACTTTGTACTCCATCTGCCAGACCCTCGCCCACTCACTCAGATTATCTATATCCCTTTGCAGACTTTCAGTGTCCTCTGCACTCTTTGCTCTGCCACCCATTTTAGTGTCATCTGTGAATTTTGATACACTGCACTTGGTCCCCAACTCCAAATCATCTATATAAATCGTAAACAATCGCGGTCCCAACACTGATCCCTGATCAGTAGTCACCGATTGCCAATCAGAAAAACACCCATTTACCCCCACTCTTTGCTTTCTGTTAATTAACCAATCCTCTATCCGTGCTAATACATTACCCATACACCTTGCAGCTTTATCTTATGTAGCAGTCTTTGGTGTGGTACCTTGTCAAATGCCATCTGGAAATCCAGTGTAATGACACCTCTTATCCCCCACACACACAATCCAGTGTAACTACACCCTTTCCTGCAGTTAAACAAGGGTTCCTCGGAGGGGGTGCCTTTCAGGAATGGCCACAGGAAGTGTGTGGGTAGTGGGTAAACCCACAGGGTGAGCAGAGAGGTGTAATGTGAAGTCTCTGAGTGGGTCCAGTGAAATGCCAGATTACATTGGGTGGTGTGGAGATCTCTGCCATAGGGCAGTGATTAGCTTCATCAGGGCAGAGAGACTCTGACACACACAGGAAGAAGAGTTATAGAGATATACAGCACAGAAACAGACCCTCCACCCCAACTTGTCCACGCCAACCAGGTTTCCAAAACTGAATTAGTGCCACTTGGTCCATATCCCCCTAAATCTTTCCTATCCATGTACCTGTCCAAACATCTTATAAATGTCTTATAATTGTACACGCTTCTACCACCTCCTCTGGCAGTTCATTCTCTACACGCAGCACCCGCTGTGTGAAATAGTTGCCCCTCAGGTCCCTTTTTAAATCTTCCCCCCCTCACCTTCAAACCTTCTAGTTTTGGACTCCCCTAACCTGGGAAAAAGACCTTGGCTACTCACCTTATCTGTGCCCCTCATGATTTTATAAACATCTATAAGGTCACCCTTCATTGTCCTCTGCTCCAGGGAAAAAAGTCCCAGCCAATCCAACCTTTCTTTATAATTCAAACCTTCCAGTCCTGGTAACATCCTTGTAAATATTTTTTACATTCTTTCTAGTTTAACAAGATATTTTCTATAGCAGGGCAACCAGAACATTACACAGTACTCCAAACGTGGCTTCACCAATGTCTTTACAGATGTATAACACCCTAACTCCTATACTCAGTGCTCTGACAGATGAAGTGTGCCAAACACCTCCTTCACCACTCTGCCTATCTGTTACACCACTGTCAATGAACTGTGCACTTTCACCTCTCGGTCTCTCTGTTCGACGACACCTCCAGGGCCCTACCGTTAACTCTGTAAGCTCTGCCTTGGTTATTAAGTATATTAAGGCCAGAGGAGAAAATAGAGCCCCTCAAAGATCAACAAGGTCATCTATCTGTGGAGCCACAGGAGATGGGTGAGATCCTAAACAAATATTTCTCGTCAGTATTTACTGTAGAGAAAGACATGGAAGTTAGGCAACTCAAGGAAGTGAATAGCGATGTTTCGAAAAGCATCCACATTACAAAAGAGGAGGCCCTGGTTCAATCTACCAAAATATTTACCTCATATTTATCTGCTATTAAATTCCCTCTGGGCCATTTCTCACCCACTGGTTCAATGACTCACAATCCTGTTGTATTCCTAGATAACACTGTTCATTATATCACCAATCTTGGTGTAATCACAGAATCCCTATAGTACAGAAGGAGGCCATTTGGCCCATTGAGTCTGTATTGACCACAATCCCACCCAGACCCTATCCCCATAACCCTATGCATTTACCCTAGCTAGTACCCCGACACTAAGTGGAAATTTAGCATGGCTAATCCTCCTAACCCGCACATCTTTAGACTGCGGGAGAAAACCGGACCACCCAGAGGAAACCCATGCTGACACAGAGAGATGTGCAAACTCACAGTGACAGTGACCCAAACTGGGAGTTGAACCTGGATCTCTGGCGCTGTGAGACAGCAGTGCTAACCACTGTGCCGCCGTGTGGAGAATGTGGCCATTGATCCCACTACCTCTCACATCTACCATTTGAGCTAAAACATTGACACTGAGCCAGCCAGTAATTTGTAACCTTACTAAACATGCTTCCTACATTCTCATCCAAATCATTTACATAAATGACAAACAATAGTGGAGTCAGTACTGATCCGAGCTGGTCACGGGCCTCCAATCTGAAAAATAATCCTCTACAACTACCTTCTGTCTCCCACCGGCAAGCCGGTTTTATATCCAATTGACTGATTCTCCCGGGATCCCATCTGATCAAATCTTACTGACCAGTCTACGAAGCAATACCTTGTTGAAGACATTGCTAAAATCCATGCAGACATTGTTTACCAGATTGCTCTCATCTATTTTCTTGGTTACCCTTCAAAAAACTCTGTCAAATTTGTAAGACACAATTTCTGACACTGACTCATCAGTCCTTTCCAAATCTATGTAGATCCTGCTTCTCAGAATCCCCTCCAATAACTTACCCACCGCTGACGTTAGGCTCACCAGTCAGTAGTTTCTTGGTTTAAACAAAGACATGACATTTACCTCCTCAACTTTCAGGCACCTCACCTGTGCCTGTTGATGAAAAAATATCTCTGCTGGGGTCCCCACAATTTGTTCTTTAGCTTTCCACAACGAACTGGAATATACTTGATCCAGTCTTAGAGATTTATCTTTCTTTTTGTGTTTTAAGACCTCCAGCACTACCCCTTCTGTAATGTGGACACTTTCCAAGACATCACTATTTACTTCCCCGAGTTCCCTTTGCTTTCATATCTTCCTCCAGAGGAAATACTGATGGGTCTCACCCAAGACCTGTGGTTTCACACATAGATTACCTCACTGACCTTTAAGGAGCCCTGTTCTCACTCTTCTGCCGTTAATACAGTTGTGGAATCCCTTTAGATTCTCCTCTACTTTCTCTGCCAAAGCTCTCTCATGTTTTGCTCTCCTGTTTCCTTTTTAAGTGCATTCCTGTGCTCCCTCTACTCCTCAAGGGGGTGAAGGGGCAAGTCAGTAATCTCCCTCCCCCCCAAGGCTGCAAAGAACAGCAGTCGGGTATGAGGCACTGCCAATAACCCCGGTATCTAACCCATCAGGAATGTCACCCTGGCTGGCTGTTCAGGATGTGATGGTCACAATCCATGATAGCTTGGACAAGGAAGGGTTAAGGTTTAAGTTGAGCCGACATTGTGAAGATTGCACCACTGATTGTCCATTAGTTAACTTTTTGGGAGCTGAGCTGCCCAAGCTTTGAACCCCATGTCTCAGGAAGGGAGCAGAAACCCTCAATACAAAGAGCAAAGGCACAGAGCTCAGCGGGCAGTCCTGGAAGGAGACATATTGAGGCAGTGTTTCTGCCCCCTGGTCAGTTCAGGTCAATGCCCTCACGTGCCCTCAGTCCTCAACCCAAGGGTATCCATGGTTAATGGCCATCGGTCAGGCAGAGATGGGAGAGGTTCACGGCGGGTTGGGGGGGGGACATGACCGTTGTGTGACAGTGAGAGGGTGGAGCTGATTGGAAAGGTGTTCACATTGGGGCAGGTGCATGGGTAGATGTCCCAAGTTTGTACAGCAGTGGGTCGGGCTGCCGCACCACCCTGTCTCACTGGGTCAGGATGATGGAATTGGTGGAGTTGGCTGTTCTGATTGGACCAGGAGAGAGGACGTCAACGTGTGAATCCTGTAGAGGAGGGAGGTGAAACGGCCTGGGAACTTACTGTGGGCAAAGCCACACTCACTACTGGTGTACAAGAGGGAAAAAACATAGCTCCGGATATCAGGAATCCAGCGTTGTGTTTGGTGCTGTGCCTGTGACGGGTCATCCAGGAAGTGGAGCCACACGGGCTGGGTACTCACCCATCGCCTGTGACCCTGAAGGTTCCAGTCAACCCCTTGTGTGTACAAGGAAGATCAGCCATTGTAACAGTGCAGGTTTACGGGGACAGGGGAGGCCTGGGCGTGGTGTTATTTCAGAGAGTTGGTGCAAACCCAAAGGGCTGAGTGGCTGCATTGCCCCGAATGCAGAGTGGCAGAATGGGAATCCATTCATAAACCATCAGGAATACCCACCCCCTCGAGCCCAGATCACCTGCAACCTTGCAATGGAGTGAAGGGGAGGGGGGAGGGGAGGGGGGAGGGGAGGGGGAGGGGGAGGGGGAGGGGGGGAGGGGGAGGGGGAGGGGGAGGGGGGGAGGGGAGGGGATGGGGAGGGGGAGGGGGGGAGGGGAGGGGAGGGGGGGGAGGGGGAGGGGGGGAGGGGGGGGGAGGGGGGTGAAGGGGAGGGGGAGGGGAGGGGAGGGGAGGGGGAGGGGAGGGGAGGGGAGGGGAGGGGAGGGGGAGGAGGAGGGGGGGAGGGGAGGGGGGTGAAGGGGAGGAGGAGGGGGGGAGGGGAGGGGAGGGATGGAGTATCCCCGACAACCACATTCTTGCACACCCCCGGATCCTGGCTGTCTTTGAGGGACAGTAGGGGCCTGGAGGGACACGATATACCCCCTCAGGAGAGGACATCATCATGCTGCCCTCTCCATAAGCCTGGCACCACGGGGGGGGAGGGGGGGGTGAAGAGAGGAGGTGGAGGAGGGCAGTGAGGGACCCAGAGGGCAGTGGCCAGGACTCAAATGGGGTGCAGGGCTCAGGACATCCTGACAGCCTCTCACTTTGGGGAGGACCAGTATTATGGTGGTCAGATAAATGCCCCATCCCTGGGGTGTGACGCCTGTGTGTGTACAACCAGCGGGGCAGTCTCCTCCTTCCCTGTGCAGAGTGCGGAATCCCAGCAGGATGATCAGGACTCGCAGTGAGGACAGAGCAATGCTCCTCGGATCTCCTACCCATCACAAACCTGAGCCAACCTGTCCCTTTGGGGCGTTCTGAGGGCAATGAGATGCTGGATAACACATCTCCACTCAATTTGCCTCCTCTGAGGGTAAGTGTGGATCTGCAGACAGAGTCTCACAGATCTCAAGCTGATGTGAGTGTGTGTGTGTAAGAGAGAGTGTGTGTGTGAGACGATTGTGTGTATGAACAAGTGTGAGGAATGAGTGTGAGTTTTTTTAAATTATGGGATATGGGCATTGCTGGCTGGGGAGGTATTTATTGCCCATCCCTAACTGCCCTCCATTTCAGAGGGGCAGTGAGGGTTAACTAGACTGGTATGGATTTGGGATCATGTAAACCAAACGTGTGAGTGTGTGAGTGAACGAGAGTCAGTCTCTCTCCCAGAGCCTGATAACGTGCTCTTTCAGACTCTCATCGACAGTTTTATGTATCACTCAGTATTTGAACTGGTTAATTTATTGTGTTATTTTTGCTCAGCGAGTTATTTCTTCTCTTCAAACTTCAACATTTTATTGAACTTCATGATTGATGTTGAACCAAATCTTACTTTCCCACAATGTGCTCACCGGTACCCGATGTAAGAAAACGGGAGATTAGCCCTCCAGCAGGGCTTGGAGGAGTCTGAAACATCAATTTGACAACATTTCTCACTCTCCTGCTGGGTCGCAGTGTTCGCCAGGTTGGATCAGCATCTCGCATTGTTAGAACACTCAAAAAATGGCCGTGCAGCAAATAATTTTAGTGTGGCACAGTGGGTTCAATTCCCTGCTTGGGTCACTGTCTGTGTGGAGTTTGCACCTTCTCCCCGTGTCTACGTGGGTTTTCTCCATGTACTCCAGTTTTCTCCCACAGACCGAAAGACATGTTGATTGGGTGCATTGGCCATGCTAAAGTCTCCCTCAGTGTACCCGAACAGGCAACAGAGTGTGGTGACATGGGGCCTTTTCACAGTAACACTTTTGCAGTGTTAACGTAAGCCCACTTGTCATGGAGTCATAGAGGTTTACAACGTGGAAACAGGCCCTTCAGCCCACATTATCCATGCCACCCTTTATTCTTAAACCCCTAAGCTAATCTCATTTGCCCGCATTTGGCCCATATCCCTCTATACCCATCGTACCCATGTAATTGTCTAAATGTTTTTTAAAAGACAAAATTGTACCCACCTCGACTACAACCTCTGGCAGCTCGTTCCAGACACTCACCACCCTCTGTATGAAAAAATTGCCCCTCTGGACACTTATGTATCTCTCCCCTCTCACCTTAAGCCTGTGCCCTCTAGTTTTAGACTCCCCTTTGGGGAAAGATATTGACTATCTAGCTGATCTGTGCCGCCTCATTATTTTATAGATCTCTATAAGATCACCTCTCAGCCTCCTACACTCCAGAGAAAAAGTCCCAGTCTATCCAGCCTCTCCTTATAACTCAATCCATCAAGTCCCAGTAACATCCTAGTAAATCTTTTCTGCACTCTTTCTAGTTTAATAATTTCCTTTCTATAATAGGGTGACCAGAACTGTACACAGTATTCCAAGTGTGGCCTTACCAATAAGTACAACTTCAACAAGATGCCCTAACTCCTGTATTCAATGTTCTGACCGATGAAACCAAGCATGCTGAATGCCTTCTTCACCACTCTGTCCACCTGTGACTCCACTTTCAGGGAGCTATGAACATGTATCCCTAGATCTCTTTGTTCTGTAACTCTCCCCAACGCCCTACCATTAACTGAGTAAGTCCTGCCCTGGTTCAATCTATCAAAATGCATCACCTCGCATTTGTCTAAATTAAACTCCATCTGCCATTCGTCAGCCCACTGGCCCAACTGATAATAATAAATAAACGTTAAAACTTTAAATTTTCTATTTAGAAATGCACATTGAATTACACATTAGAAATGTCAAGTCAAACTCTGAAAATATAACTTTGAAAAAACATTAACTATAAACTTTGAAAGTGAGAGATTGCTGCAAAGTGATAATAAGAAATTTATAAGCTGTGGGTTTGCCTCCAAGCTAAAGGTTTCACTGAGATTTGTACAGGCAGCAACACAATCTATATTATCATGTGTGCATTCCCAATATTTGATACTAGTTTGGAATTTCCTGGTTTGTGACACTAGATGTTGTTACAATTTATACTTTTATTCAGTTCACATCAATTTTCCAAGTTAATTATTTTTGTTCAGATTAGTTCAAGATGCGAAAACAGTAAGAATGAGGTTGTGTTTCAATTCTTCGAATCTCATTCTGCTTTTCCTTTTGGTAATTGTGGTTTCCGGAAAGGAATGCGAATGTTGAGAGGTATCTCATCGTCTCCTGATATCGACTCCTTTCCCATTGTGGGTCCACCATCTCCAGACACCCCATCCTCTTCCGACTCTGCCTGTTGTAACTTCCATCTCCGCTCCTGATTCAGCTCTGCCAATCCCAGCTCGTCACCAGGCGGCAGGAGTGGGACCGTCGCTCCTCCGGTTACTTTCCTCAGCCTGAAAGATAACTCCAGATGTGATTGCCTATTACTTAGCACCACAATAACTCCCAGAAATAAAAAATGCACATGGTATTAAAGTTAATGAGAGGTTGACGTTTTATAATGTCAGCACAGCCCTGATTTAGGTAATTGTCAAACAGAGACAGGAAGAAAAATCCCAGCTGGCACTTAGCCTGAGCGCTCTTCAAATCCAATGCCAAACCCAAATCCACACCTCACTCCAAACCCAATCCCAATCCCACACCCCTAACCCAATCTCAAACCCAAACCTCACCCTGATCCCAATCCCAATCCCAAACCTCACCCCAAACCCAAACCTCACCTCAAACCCAAATCCAGTACTAAACACAAACCCGAACCTCATCCCAAACCCGATCCCAAATCCAAACTCAAACCCAATCCCAAACCTCACCCCAAGGTCAAACCCAAACCTCATCTCAAACTCAAAATCCCAATCCCAAACCTGAAACCAAACCTTCACTCCAAATTCCCAGGTTTTCCTGCAGAACCACACGTCTGACATTACCATCTTATTAATATCCTCACTCCCTCATGCATCCACATCACAGATTACTCGGGACTTACCGGTTTGTGTGTTCACCAGCTAGCTTTGTTCCTGATTTTGGGTTGCTTCTCCCTCTTCCAGCTGGGACACCTACCATCAGTGAACAGGAGAAAACAAACAGAAAAGGGTGATTGAGACCTGTACAAAACCAACTGTGCTCACCTCCCAGCTAATGTCAGCCAGTGGGATAGAGGAACCAAACTATTCAGACCCTGGCCTCTACTTCAAGAATTATATCACAATCTGAAGCCAAAACAAACTGTTTAAAAATTTTAGTGAAATTCCTCTACTGTCAACTCCAATTAAACAGCCAAAGTAACAGAACAATCACCACTACAACAGTTGGAGTGGAATATGTGGAATGGTCAATGGCGTTAAGGTCCCATCCCCATTTTATGTATTCTCACGATAACTTGATACAAATTTAGGAACTTGGTGTAGAAGGCACAAAACCAAAATTAACAGTTAACACAAGACTTGAACTATTGTCAACTGTGAGGAAGATAGAGTAAACCTTCAAAGCACAGGCTGGGTAAGGAGTGGACAGTCGGTAGGTGAGTTCAATGTGGCAAAATGTGAAGTGATTTGTTTTTGAGGGGAGAACATGGAGAGGTGGTGTACATCACCGCACGCTGTCCTGGAAGCGGCTGCGGGGCTGATGAGACGGTCGCACACCTCCACGTGGAATGTGCCTTTGCAAAGAAGGTCTGGAGTGAGATGCAGTGGTATTTGCTGAGGTTCGTCCCGAGCAGCTCGGTGACACAGGACTCTGTGCTCTACGGGCTGTTTCCGGGGACGCATACCGAGACAAATATCAACCACTGCTGGAAGGTCATCAACTCGGTGAAGGACGCACTTTGGTCCACCCGAAACTTGCTGATCTTCCAGCTGAAAGAACTGTCCTCGACCGAGTGTTGCAGACTGGCACATTCCAAGGTCCAGGACTACGTGCTGAGGGACGGGCTGAAGCTTGGGGCAGCCGCCGCAAAGGCACAATGGGGAAAGGCCACACTGTAAGGCCTTTTAACGGAGGCAGACCGAGGGCCCAGGAACTGCAGAATACCCTCGACCTGCGGAGCTGTGCGCCAATCTGAGCACTAACGGCACACAGTAAAATCTGAGGCATGGATATAGCTTTAAGTCTTGAAATGTAATGAATGTAATGTTGCGTAAATAAGCATTGTATTGTACTGTAAAAGTGGTGTTTTTCACACTGTTTTGTAATTATTGGATATGTTATTTTGCAATGGTTTATTTGAGAGCTTTTTTCATGAATAAAGTATATTTTTGAAATATAAAAATATAAGGCTCACAACTCTCAAGAGAGTGTAGGTTTATCTATACAATGGATCACTGAAGGAGAGAGGACAGGTGGAGAGATCAGTTAATAAAGTGTATGGTATCCTGGGCTTTGTTAATAGAGGCACAAACCAACAGAAGCTTTTCCAGTCAGTTATGGTCTCCACAAGCTTACTCTCATGCTCTATTTTCCCCTTGTTAGTCAGTCCCTTGTTCCTCCTTTGTTGAATTCTAAACTGCTCCCAGTCCTAAGGCCTGCTATTTTTTCTGGCCAATGCCTCTCCCTTGAATCTAATACAATCTCTAATTTCCCTTGTAAGCCATGGTTTGGCCACCTTTCCAGTTTTACTTCTGTGCCAGACAAGAATGAACAATTGTTGCAGTTCACCAATGCGTTCCTTGAATGTTTGCCATTACCTATCCACCATCATCCCTGTAAATAGCGTTTCTCAATCCATCATTGCTAACTCGTGCCTCATACCATCCTGTTCCTTTATATAAATTCAGGCCAAGACAGCTACCCCACTCTCCACCTTGATGAAGAATTCTATCATGTTATGGTCACTCATCCCCAAGGGGTATCACACAACTAGATTACCAATTATTCCTTTTTCATTACACAATACTCAGAATAGGATGTTTGCTTTTTGCCTGATTCCTCGATGTATTGATCCAGAAAACCATCACATATATATTCCAGGAATTCCTTCCCTATGGTATTGTGACTAATTTGATTTGCCCAATCTATATGCAGATTAAAGTCATTCATAATTACAGATTTTCCTTTATCACATACCTGATAGAGGTGTATAAGATGCTGAGAGGAATAGATAGGGTGGATTCTCGGAGGCTATTTCCCTGGGCTGAAATGGTCACTATGAGAGGACACAGGTTTAAGGTGCTGGGGAGTAGGTACAGAGGAGATGTCAGGGGTAAGTTTTTCACTCAGAGGGTGGTGAGTGAGTGGAATCAGCTGCTGTCAGTGGTGGTAGAGGCGAACTCGCTGGGGTCTTTCAAGAGACTTCTGGGTGAGTACATGGGATTTAATGGGATTGGGGGTTATAGATAGGCCTGGTAGGTATGGATATGATCGGCGCAACTTGTGGGCCGAAGGGCCTGTTTGTGCTGTAGTGTTCTATGTTCTATGTACATCGCTAATATCTTGCTTAGTGTCATTCCCAACATCATCACTACAATTTGGGGATCTAAATACAACCCTTAATAATGTTTTTGTTCTCTGGCATTTCTTAGCTCTAGTAAGAAGTCTCACAACACCAGGTTAAAATCCAACTGGTTTATCTGATAGTAAACCCACAAGCTTTCCGAAACACTGCTCCTTTGTCAGGTGGGTGGAGAGTTCTGATCACAAACAGAGCATATAAACACACACACAATTTACAGAATACTGATCAGAATGTGAGTCTTTACAGCTAATCTGCTATTCAAGTCTTAAAGGTGCAGACAATGTGAGTGGAGAGAGCATTAAGCACAAGTTAAAGAGATGTGTATTGTCTCCAGACAGTACAGTAAGTGAGGTTTTGCAAACCCAGGCAAGTCACGGGGGTTACAGATAGTGCGACATGAACCCAAGATCCCTGTTGAGATCGTCCTTGTGTGTGCGAACTTGGCTATCAGCCTCTGCTCAGCGACTCTGTGCTGTCGTGTGTCGTGAAGGCCGCCTTGGAGAATGCTCACCCGAAGGTCAGAGGCTGAATGCCCGTGACCACTGAAGTGTTCACCAACAGGAAGGGAGCAGTCTTGCCTGGAGATTGTCGAGCGATGTTCATTCATTCGTTTAGCGTCTACAACAACGGATGAATGAACATCGCTCGATAATCACCAGGCAAGACTGTTCCCTTCCTGTTGGTGAACACTTCAGTGGTCACGGGCATTCAGCCTCTGACCTTTGGGTAAGCATTCTCCAAGGCGGCCTTCACGACACACGACAGCACAGAGTCACTGAGCAGAGACTGATAGCCAAGTTCCACACACGAGGACGGTCTCAACAGGGATCTTGGGTTCATGTCGCACTATCTGTAACCCCCGTGACTTGCCTGGGTTTGCAAAACCTCACTTACTGTCCTGTCTGGAGACAATACACATCTCTTTAACCTGTGCTTAATGCTCTCTCCACTCACATTGTCTGTACCTTTAAGACTTGAATAGCAGATTAGCTGTAAAGACTCACATTCTAATCAGTATTCTGTAAACTGTGTGTGCCTTTATATGCCCTGTTTGTGATCAGAACTTTCTACTCACCTGACGAAGGAACAGCGTTTCCAAAAGCTTGTGGGTTTACTATCAAATAAACTCGTTTGACTTTAACCTGGTGTTGTGAGACTTCTTACTGTGTTTACCCCAGTCCAACACCGGCATCTCCACATCATTTCTTAGCTCTATTCATACAAATTTCACATTGTCAGAGCTAATATCCTTCCTCAGGATGGTGTTAATTTCCTCTTTAACCAGAGGTGTAACCCCGTCATCTTTACCTTCCTGTCTGTCCTTCTTAAATACTGGAAAGCCCAGATGTTCAGTTCCTATCCCTGGTCACGCTGCAGCGATATCTCTGTAATCATGGCTATGTTATGCCCATTTTATCTATTAGTGTGATTAATTCATCCATTTTATTGCGAATGTTCCATAAATTAAGGCACAAAGCCATTAGTTTTGTCTTTTTAACATTATGGTCACATTCCTGCTATTTTGCACCGTGGTTGCCTTGTTTGATTCTGGCCCTTGATTTCTCTGCCTATCACTTTTCTTATTCCCCTTTTGCCTCTGGTTTTTGTCCTTGATTCCCCTCCTCTTACTCCTTGCAGAGTTTCCCACCCCTCCTAATATTTTAGTTTAAACCCAAACCAAGTATTTTCCATCTGAGAATGTGATGGAGACAGATTCACACAATAGGCAGAACTCTACAGCTGCTTTACACCCATTTTGCGGAGGGCAAATGTCATAAAATTGGGCGTAAAGTGGCACGAATGGCACTGGTTTTCACATTTCTCGCAATTTTATGACTGGGAATGGGCGAGAGGCTGATTAATTTACTGAAATTTATTTGAATATTAATTTCAGTGTATTTAGTGAATCTGGAGTTCTCTTTGGCGAGGAAAACACCCGCTCCCCATGATCGGGGAACAGTCGTGTTGTCCTCACTGGTGGAACTGGAGACCAGTGAGACCCCCGGAAGCTGAGTGCAATGTGGTGGGTGCCACCCTGGCACTTGGGCAATGCCCACTGGGCAGTGCTGGGGGTCAACGGGGGTGGGGCTGGTGGGGGGCAGTGCTAGAGGAGCCAATGGGGAGAGAGGGGCCTGTTGCCACTCTGAATTCGATTGGTGAGGGAGGGGAGGATGCAATCGGTCTGGGTGGCAGAGGCAACATCTTGGATCCCCCCCAATTGTGGGGGTGGGGACGAAGCTAGTTGAAGCTGCCTGCAGTAGCAGGGGCCTGACAGCTCTCTCTCTCTCTGTCTATCAGGCCCCTGCTACCGTTAATGCACATGCACAATAGCTCCCTCTACAGGCTGTTGAGTGCAGTAAGCCCCGCCCACAGCCTCTCTGGCCAGAAACTAACTCATCTATCTTTTCAGAGACAGAGTGAATAAGATTGGGTGTGAAAACTCACCCAAAAAACGGATCTAGAATTCTCCCATATTCAGACTAGCTGGCCACTTAGAAAAAACTCATAAAATTTCACCCAGTGAGTGGTTAGGATCTGGATTGTACTGTCTGAGAGTGTGGTGGAGACAGATTCGCACAGTGAGTGGTTAGGATCTGGAATGTACTGTCTGAGAGTGTGGTGGAGACAGATTCACACAGTGAGTGGTTAGGATCTGGAATGTACTGTCTGAGAGTGTGGTGGAGACAGATTCGCACAGTGAGTGGTTAGGATCTGGAATGTACTGTCTGAGACTGTGGTGGAGACAGATTCACACAGCGAGTGGTTAGGATCTGGAATGTACTGTCTGAGAGTGTGGTGGAGACAGGGTCAATCAAGGCCTTCAAGAAGTCCTGAAGAGTGATGGGCTGTGTGCAAAGGGTGACTTGTAAAGCAAGTGAATTGTACCTGCAGAGGGGCAGGATGTTCATGATGGGCTGGATATCCCCCTGCGCTGTCACCATTATTATGATTTTTGTGTTTGAAACTCCTGCCAGCAGATTGATGGAGGGGACTGTGTGTCGTTGTGAGATGAACTCAGTCACTGATGCTGCAATTTCCATCCGCCCTCAATTTCACAACTGCCAGAGTGCAGCAAGCTCAGGTTCCGGTCCTGATCACAGCCCCAATTTCTTTGAACTCATTTAAACATTTCTTCCAAATTGGAAAATCGACCGTTTGATGGACCATTTTTACCCCCAATCTCAACGAAAACTAATTCAGCGCAACAGAGCTGAGAATGAACGGAGGGAGTTCCCAGCGAGTTATCTCACTGCTACATAAAAACTAGATTGAGACAAGCAGTGAAATCCTTACCTTGTACACAGACTGTCACCAACAGAGTCAAACACAGGTACAAGATGCAGAGGTTTCCACAGGCTGGTTTGTTCCTGGTCGCCATGGTGTCTGCTGGAGTTCTCTCTATAACAGCTCTCACCCTCAGCACACTTCTGAGAATTGGAGCTCCGGTTCGAGAATATCAACTTAAACCCAGCCCACCCCCCCCTCCGCGTCAGAGGAAACAAAAACACGCAATGGAAACAAGAGCTGAGAAACCGACACACAAACCAAAGGCCATTGGACACAATCAAAATATTTCCCCTCTCACTCCGGCAGCGAGAGGTTGTGTTACAGAGAGGATGGAGGATGCTGAGGGACTGAGTGAGTGAGTGAGCAAATGGAGCAGGAATTCCCCCACATCTCCATTCAGAGAAATGAGGCTTTTCTCCAAACCCCGGGACACGAGAACAACACCACTGCTCCTTTCAGTCAGTTAGATGTGAAATGGTTAGATCCAGACCTCAGAGCTGGGAATAAACTTTGGAACTACAGGAAGGCAGACTCGCAAATCCAAACCTGTCCACGCACATACATACACACATGTTCACTAACATGGGGATGTACAGGGTGAGTGCACATCAGTGGAACTGAGATCCGTGCATTCGGGTGGCAGGTTGACAAGTAGCTCTCACACACAGAGAGAGTTTAAACTAATATAGGAGGAACAGTGAGGTGTGATGTGGAGGGATATGGTCCAAGTGCCGGTCAGTGGGGCTAGGCACAGACAAGAAGGGCCAAAAGGCCAGTTTCTGAGCTGTAATTCTCTATGGTTCTGTGAGAGAAGAGAGAGAATGTGCAGAACGACAAACATTTGGAATAAAAAATAGACCAGGGATCCAGGGAATCAGGCCACACTGATTTCAGTCTGGTGTCTATAAATGCCCAGAAGGGTCAATAAAATTGATCTGCAGGGACATGGGGGAACATATACAAACCTGGGCCGGCTTTGAGTACAAACAAAACAAAGAACAACACAGCACGGGAAACAGGCCCTTCAGCCCAACGAGCCCACGCCGCCGTCCCAGTACTTAATATTCCTGGCTAAAAATCAGGAAACACAAAGAGAGGGCAGGACTGAACAGTAATACTGCTCCAGGCTAACGAGGGAATGTGTATTGAGTATTAAATCTCTTTAGCTGCAGTGAGAGAACAATAGATACTAACATGGCCTGCTCTTCACCAGCAGCGGGGAGGAGATAGAGGAACCAATCAGCAGACACATTGTGGGGTCTGATTATAGATTGACAGGTTAACATGTAAAGGATAAAGGAGAGGAACTCCTGAAGTGTGCTTGAGAAAACTGTTCTAATCAAAGCCTTTCCATCTCAATTCAGGAGGAATCAGTGCTCGATCTAGTTCTAGTGAACACTGTTTCAATAGGTGAGCATTTAGAAAACAGTGATCATAATATCATTAGCTTTAGAATAATTATGGAGAAGAATGACATGCTATTACATCTGAGTCCGGACCAAAAGCAATGACTCAAAAAAAGCAATTGACTCATAACTGCCTCTGAAATGGCCAAGGAAGTAACTCAAATGGCTAATCAGCAACTCCTCAAATACTGACTTTCTCAGGGTCTTGACTGCATTTAAAAATACACAATTTCATTGGACAGCAGCAGAATGAGGGAAATGAGAGCAGCACACTGTGACACAGTGGTTAACACTGCTACCCCACCGTGCCAGGGACTCGGGTTTCACTCCAACCTTAGGTGACTGTGTGCATGTTCTCTCCGTGTCTCCATGGATTTCCTCCGGGTGCTCCTGTCACACTCCAGGAATATGCAGCTTAGATGGATTAGCCATGTTAAATGTATGGAGTTAAGGGGATCAGGTGGGGGAGGCGGACTGGGTAAAATACTCTATCAGTGAGCAGGCCAGACTGGATGGGTTAAATGGCCTCTCTGCACCGTAGGGATTCTATTCTGTGACTGGGTGAATTGTGATGAGTTGAGCCAGATATCTGCGTGATGCAGTCTGTAACCAATAGCATTCTGTACATGGGGAAGATTCGAATCTGTGCTCAGTCACTCTCCATCTCTGGCAAGAGTGAATCAGGTGGAGTCTGTGTGTTTAGAGTTTCAGTAATCTCCCTAATATACCAGCACTTCACTGTAAATGGCCAAATGATACTAACGTTTCCAGCAGGAAGCTGGAAGGAGTGAGTCACCTCAGAGTTAAGAATGACAACCACCGTGATAGCTCGAGTCAGTCAGTGACCCACTTGGTGGCAAAGTATTTGATAGATTTAAATCATCACCTCTTTAGCAAATTGAAGAATTCTCAAGCAGAGGTCCTTGCTGAATTGATGTCTGAAATTGACCTCACAAAGACCCACTTTCCCCTCTCCTCCCACTTGTAGCAGCTTGTCCTGCTCTGTGTGGCCTCCCTTCATTTCCCCAGTTATGTTGAATTTGCAGATGAAGCCCTCTCAGGCCACTCATCCCTGAGAGCAAATTATTTCAGTACAAACTTTGAAATGATTCAAACTTTAGTCAAGCAAAGGAGAGCGCTGAAGAAATAATCCAGCAACAGATCCATTTCAATATTGTGACACCTTGAATTAACGTAAGGAGGCGGGGATAGGGCGGGGTGCAGATGTGAAGTATGGGTGTGGGGGGGTGTTGTGAGGACTGCAGTCCTTCAGTATGTACTAGCTTTTGACTTGATACTCAGTTTGTGTTGGGGTTTAACCCCCAGTTTGTGTTGGGGTTTAACCCCCGGTTCGTGTTGGGGTTTAACCCCCGGTTTGTGTTGGGGTTGGGGTGATGGGGTGATGGGTTGGTAAGTTTGCCAACGACACAAAGGGTGGTGTTGTGGGTAGTCTGGAGGGATGTCAGAAGTTGCAGCGAGACATAGATAGGATGCAAGACTGGGTGGAGAAGTGGCAGATGGACTTCAACCCGGATAAATGTGTAGTGGTCCATTTTGGCAGGTCCAATGGGATGAAGGATTACAATATCAAGGGTAGGAGTCTTAGCAGCGTACAGGAGCAGAAGGACCTTGGGGTCCGGGTCCACAGGACTCTTAAATCGGCCTCGCAGGTGGAGGATGTGGTCAAGAAGGCGTATGGTGTACTGGCCTTCATTAATTGAGGGATTGAGTTTAGGAGTCGGGAGGTAATGCTGCAACTTTATAAGACCCTTGTCACACCCCACTTGGAGTACTGTGCGCAGTTCTGGTCGCCTCACTACAGGAAGGATGTGGAAGCTATTGAGAGGGTGCAGAGGAGATTTACAAGGATGTTGCCTGGATTGGGAGGCATGCCTTATGAAGATAGGTTGAGGGAGCTGGGACTCTTCTCCCTGGAGAGACGAAGGTTGAGAGGCGACCTGATAGAGGTTTATAAAATGTTGAGAGGAATAGATAGGATGGATTCTCAGAGGCTATTTCCCCGGGTTGAAATGGTCACTACGAGAGGACACAGGTTTAAGGTGCTGGGGAGCAGGTACAGAGGAGATGTTAGGGGTAAGTTTTTCACTCAGAGGGTGGTGAGTGAGTGGAATCGGCTGCCGTCGGTGGTGGTGGAGGCGAACTCGCTGGGGTCTTTTAAGAGACTTCTGGATGAGTATATGGGATTTAATGGGATTGAGGGTTATAGATAGGCCTGGTAGGTATGGATATGATCGGCGCAACTTGTGGGCCGAAGGGCCTGTTTGTGCTGTAGTTTTTCTGTGTTCTATGATTCAAATCAAAAGGTGATTAAAGGGGTTAATAAGACACTCCAATCCCTGCAGTGCCCAACAAACACAAAATATCTTGATGGTAACGGGGAATCTTCAAGCTCCTTTTTTTGGGACACGTGGCCACAAATGTAGCTGTGGGAAAGGGGCAGAGGGTGGAATGACCCCCTCAATCCTCACTGCTTGGACCAGTTAACCATATTCTCCTTTAAAATCATCAAAACAAAATTTAACTAAAGAGATCTACCATGAGGTGCTGTGGGCCATCAGTCTGTAACCCAGCACATCCCCACTCTACCATTACCAAGGGAGGGATAAGAGACACTCTAACCACCACCCCTGGACATTCACTGGTGTTCCCATCACTGAATCCCCACTGTCAACATCCTCGGGGTTACCATTGACCAGAAACTCAACTGGACCCACCACATAATCACAGGTCAGAGACCAGGGATCATGTGACAAATAACTCACCTCCTGACTCCCCAAAGCCTGGCCACCATCTACAAAACACAAGTCAGGAGTGTGATGGAACATTCCCCGCTTTCCTGGATGGGGGCAGCTTCAACAACACTCAAGAAGCTCGACACCATCCAGGACAAAACAGCCCCGCTCGATTGGCACCTCTTTCACCACCTTAGGCATTCAATTCCTCACCAGCACACAGTAGCAGAGTGTACTATCTACAAGATGCACTGCAGGAACTCACCAAGATTCCTTAGGCAGCATCTTCCAAACCACTACCATCTGGAAGGACAAGAGCAGCAGATATCTGGGAACACCACAACCTGGAGGTTCCCCTCCGAGTCACTCACAATTCTGACTTGGAAATAGGATCAGCAGAAGTAGGCAAATCCATCCCTTTGAACCTGCTCCGCCATTCAATTAGATCATGGCTGATCTCTCCTGTCTCAAATCCACCTCCCCACCTATTCCTCCATGGCCCATTGTCCCATTTTTATTAGAAATATATCTGTCTCCTTCTTGAAACCATTTAATGATTCAGACTCCACCGCGCTGTGGGACAGCGAGTTCCACAAGTTCACCCCCCGCTGTGAGTAGTTGCTCATCTCAGTTTTAAATCTACCGCCTCTCAACCTGTGTCTTCTTGTTTGAGATTGCCCATAAGAGGAAACATTTCATCTACATTTACTCGTTCATTCTCTTTGAAACTCGTATATACCTCGATCAGATTCCCTCTTAAACGTTGCACCAAGTCTTTGTTCTTCAGCAAGGTGACACAAGTATACTTTTGTGTCATTTTGCTGATGTTATCCATTTTTGATGCTTGGTGCAAGTCACTTGATAACTGAATAGAAAGGCCTAAAGTGACAAATGGAATTCCAGAAAGCTTTATGAAGTATATGTCAGTCTGGTCTTGGTACTCCTTTTGGGAGATTGCAGATATCTGTCAGCACCTCACAAGACAGCCTGTGCCTCACTGCTGCTCAGATATGTTAAGGAAACTGATGGGCAGGAGACCTCATTTTGCTCCTTGTGAACTGCAGTTTTTCACTGAGCGGCTCCAGGTCAGTTGCCAGTAAGTATCACTATTCCTTCAGTGCCACTAGGTCAAAATCTTGGAAATACCAAGTAACAGTCTACACCACATGGACTGCAGCTGCTCACCACCTCCTACTTGAGGGCAACCTGGGATGGGAAATGAATAATATTCCAGTCAGCCTACAAATTGTGTAATAATTTGAAAAAACAAGTGACTCCCACAGATCTTTTGACTACACTGTCACACCAGTTTTTTGTTGGGATTGTGTTTCACTCTCCCCGTTTCTCTGTCTCTGTCTAGAACATAAAACAGGAATTGGCCCTTTCGCCCACCGTGCTGTACCGAACGTGACACCAAATTAATCCCTTCTGCCTGACCGGATGATTGGAAAACGGCTAATGTTACGCCGTTGTTTAAGAAGGGTGCCAGGCAAAAGGCGGGGAATTATAGGCCAGTTAGTTTAACGTCTGTTGTAGGTAAAATGTTAGAATCCGTCATCAAGGAGGAAATAGCGAGGCATCTTGAAGGGAATTGCTTGATAGAGCAGACGCAGCACGGTTTCATTAAAGGGAAGTCGTGTCTGACAAATTTACTGGAGTTCTATGAGGATGTGTCTAGGGCGGTGGATAGAGGAGAGCCGGTGGATGTGGTCTTTCTGGATTTTCAGAAGGCGTTTGACAAGGTACCTCACAAGAGGTTATTGCAGAAGGTCAGGGGACATGGAGTTGGGGGTAGGGTGTTAGCGTGGATAGAGGATTGGTTGTCAAATAGGAGGCAGAGAGTGGGGGTCAATGGGTGCTATTCGGATTGGCGGTTGGTGACTAGTGGAGTGCCCCAGGGGTCGGTGCTGGGGCCTCAGCTATTTACCATTTATATAGATGATCTGGAGGAGGGAACCGAGTGTAGGGTGTTGAAATTTGCTGATGACACCAAGATTGGGGGAAAGGCAAATTGTGCGGAGGGTGTGGAGAGTCTGCAGAAGGATCTAGATAGGCTGGGCGAATGGGCCAGGAAATGGCAAATGGAATTTAATGTTGGCAAGTGTGAGGTGGTCCACTTTGGTAGGAAGAATGGTAGGAAGGACTATTACTTACGGGGCGAAAAACTGCAGCAGGCGACGGTGCAGAGGGACCTCGGGGTCCTTGTGCATGAGTCGCAAAAACCCAGCTTGCAGGTGCAGCAGGTGGTCAGGAAGGCGAATGGGATGCTGGCCTTCATAGCGAGGGGGATTGAATATAAAAGTAGGGAGGTCTTGCTGCAGCTGTATAGGGCATTGGTGAGGCCGCAGCTGGAGTACTGTGTGCAGTTTTGGGCGTCGTACTTACGCAAGGATATTTTGGCCTTGGAGGGAGTGCAGAGGAGGTTTACTAGGCTGATACCGGAGTTGAGGGGGTTGAGCTATGAGGAGAGGCTGAATAAACTAGGCTTGTACTCGTTAGAGTTTAGAAGAATGAGGGGAGATCTCATTGAGACGTATAAGATGATGAATGGGATGGATAGGATAGAGGTGGAAAGACTCTTCCCGCTCAGAAAGGACAGTAGGACTAGGGGGCACAGCCTCAAGATAAAGGGGGGGCAGTTTAGAACGGAGTTGAGGAGGAACTTCTTCACTCAAAGGGTGGTGAATCTCTGGAATTCTCTGCCCGTTGAGGTGGTGGAGGCTACCTTGCTAAATATATTTAAGATGCGGGTTGATGGGTTTTTGATAAGAGAGGGGATTAAGGGTTATGGGGAGAGGGCGGGAATGTGGAACTGAGCCACGACAGATCAGCCATGATCTTACTGAATGGCGGGGCAGGCTCGAAGGGCTAGATGGCCTACTCCTGCTCCCATTTCTTATGTTCTTATGTTCTTATGACCTAGCTCCATATCCCTCCATTCCTTGCATATTCATGTGCTTATCTAAAAACCCGTTAAACACCCCCATTGTATCTGCCTGTACCACCGCCCCTGTGTAAAAATCTTGCCATCATCATCACTGAATCATCATAGAATCCCTACAGTGCAGAAGGAGACCATTCAGCCCATTGAGTCTGTACCAACCACAATCCCAACCACTCTCCCCTGAAGTGCACATTCCGTACTATTAGACATTTCAACTCTGGGAAAAAGATTCTGACTGTCAACATTATCAACGCCTCTCATCATTTTATAGACTTCTATAGTCTCCCATCAGTCTCTGCCGCTCCAGAGAAAGCAACTGTAGTTTATCCAGCCTCTCCTTATAGCTCCTACCCTCTAATCCAGGCAGCACCTGGTAAACCGCTTCTCCATCCTCTCCAAAGCCTCCACACCCTTCCTGATGTGTAGTGTCCAGAATTGAATGCAATATTCTAAGTGCGGCTGAACCAAAGTTTTATAACGTAACTGAGATCCTGACTCTTGTATTCTGCAGCCGAACCAATAAAGGCAAGTGTGCCGTATGCTTTCTTTACCATCCTATATCTACTTGTGTGGCCACTTTTAGGGAGCTATGGATTTGAACCCCAAGATTCCTTTATACGTCAATGCTGTTCAGGGTCCTGCCATTAACTGTTACCTTATTCTAAACATTGATCTCCCAAAGTGCAGCACCTCACACTTGCCCAGATTAAACTCTGCCAGTTCTCTGTCCATATCCGCTCTATATCTGCCACATTGATTCGGAGAATGCATGCTTCCATGTCAGTGGAACCTAAAGACGTTATGGTGCCATTCAGTGACCATTCAGCCCATCGGGTTTGTGCCAGCCAAAAACGTGAAAGAGAAACGAGCTGCTCGTTTTAATTGTGTTTTCCAGCAGCTGCTCCATGGCTTTGCAGGTTCCAGCACAGCAGATGCAGATGATCTGTCTTTCTCCTCATCCTCATAACAGTTGGCGGGCTCTCGATCTTGCCAGTTAACTGCCTGTTTTCACCCTCTCCCCTTCTTCCTGAATCATGAGAGGTTTGTCCTTGTCCTCACCTTCCAACCCAGGAGCTGCCATATCCGGTGTTATCTCTGTCACCTCTCATCCCACCAGACTCACCAGGAGGAGTTTACTCCTCCGGCCTGCCACAGGAGTGGGTCGGGGCAGACCACACAAAGATCCATTGATCTTGGCCGGGATTTTCTGGTTTTGGGACGAGCGCAGCTGGAAAATCCCACCCATCATCCCCAGAGGCACAGTCCAGTCCTCACTCAAACTCAGCTAGGGAGGCCAGACATCCAGCTTTAGGCCGGATAATCCTCTGTCTTCCGCCTGGCACCATCTCGAGCCGGATGTTCATTTGTCCGTTTTTGGGCCCGACCTGCAGCTGGGAAAACTAACCACAGCTTCCCGGTTATCCAATGGACACTCTACACCCACTGACTGACAGCTACTTTATCCAATCCGCAAGCTCCATTCGACTGAATTTAAAAAACAACAAAAATAACGCTCAACAATTGTAACCAATCACAGACAGCGCTGCCATCAACACACGCCCCCTCCATGTGACTGACAGCTGCCTTAGCCAATCACAACCTGTGCGACTCTCAGCCCAGCATCATTGAACCGGGGCAATGTCCTTTTTGGAAATTTGGAAATGGCCACCCTGATCTCAACAGCTTCTCAAGACTCCTTTCAATGGATACACAGGAGATATAACACAGATATACAACTCAGCTCCTGTCTCCTCATTATCCACCTCTCTAAACATGTCTTTAACGGGACACTGTGATTTATATGTGTTTTTTTCAGTGTAATTCACAGTTCATGTGGTCAACTTTAAAGTGGGAAGACCAGACGCGGATTGGGATGATCACTTTGGTACAACTCCATTCGGTCTGTAACCCTTTCCCAGAGAGCTCTAGGCTACGCCTCCTCACACTGTGACCTTTCCATCCTCAGGCTAAGTGTCATTCATGGAAAATCTGGGGACCAGCGCCCCATCTTCAAATAGGTATCTCACAGCTTCTGGGTTAAAGATTACATTCAGGCTTTTCCGATCACCAACACTGCACCATTCTTCAAAGAGAAGATTCTAGCAATGATTCTACACCTGTAATTTACAATGCCCTTCTTGGCATCTTTCATTATTTTATTTGTTCCATTCCCTACCCATTTTGTCTTGTAGAAACTTCACTTTCATCATTTAATCACTCCACCGTATACCTGGGCCAAAGGTTTCCAGTCCCATCTGCCGCTGGTATCTTCCTGTCCTTCTGTAAATCCGTGGACTTTTGGCTGCCTACTTCTCCTTAGCAGGTCCCACACTGGAAAATCCCAGCCCCTGTCTCTAATTCTTTCCCTTTCTTTCCCCTTCAATGCTTTGTTACTGCTTAAAATCATTTCCAGTTTTGATACCAAATGACTGACTTTCTCAGGAGCATTATCAGACACCATTCCACATGGAAGGTAGTACAGTGATTGGCACTGCTGCCTCAGTAACTCCCACCACCACCATCATCACTGAATCATCATAGAATCCCTATAGCGCAGAAGGAGACCATTCAGCCCATTGAGTCTGTACCAACCACAATCCCATAAGGCCCTATTCCTGGAACCCCACATATTTACCCTGTTAGTCCCCCTGACACTAGGGTCAATCCACTCAACCCACACATCTTTCTGACTGAGGGAGGAAACTGAAGCACCCGGAGGAAACCCACACAGATACAGGGAGAATGTGCAAACTTCACACAGACAGTGACTGGAGGCCGGAATTAAACCTGGGTCCCTGGCGCTGTGAGGCAGCAGTGCCAACCATGGTGCCACCATGCCGCCCACCACCATGGGTGACTTTGTGGAGTTCCCTGTGTCTGCTTCTTCTGGGTGCTCCGGTTTCCTCCCACACTTCAAAGATGTGTGGGTTGGGGAATTAGTGGATTAATTTGTGAGGTTACAGGGAAAGGGCCTGGATAAGGTGCTCTGTCAGAGAGTCGGTACAGACCTGATGGGACAAATGGCCTTCTGCACTGCAGGGATTCTACGATTCCAGGTGGTAATGAACAAAATAAATTTCAAACAGAAGTTTACACGGGGCAGGAGATGTTTTGATTCAAATTAAAATATATATAAAGGCTGTAAAAAAAGGTGTAAATATGTAAAAGATACGGTAAGTTTACTTTTTTTGTCCTAAGAATTTGTTAAAGAGCTAAATTTAATAAATTCTGGGAGAAAGCATTTCTAAATGAGACTGGATGAGACAATGGAACTGAATCCAGGAGGCTACAGACAGCAGCTTCTGGGTAAATGCCAGGGTCCTGAGTAGCTGAAGCAGATCTTATCAAGGCCAGTCCTTTGTCACCAATCAGCCTGTTATTTACAGTGATATCTGAACGCTGATCAGTGGTCAGTGTGCAGCTAAACCCGGAGTCTATTGACTGCCAGCTTGAGCGGAAGCAGCTGGTTTTACACCTCTCAGTGCCCCTTCCTTATTGGGCAAGGCTCCACTCATCTAATAGGGGAGCTCGTACTAAACAAGGCCCAAGAGGGGATCTGCTGATGTTCCCCATGACACTGAGGCAGTGCAAAGCGGTGGGATGTGGCTCAGGCCCATGAGCAGATGGACATACTCCCCAAACTGGAGCGGCAGCTTAAAAGTGAGTAACAAACTGTGGTTAGCTCAGGGTTGATTCACTCCATTGATAATAGGGCCTTGGATTGGATTAGATTTAATCCAGGTGCCCTGTAGCAGCGAGAGTGTTCCCACAGTGCAAAAAGCAGCAGCAAAATGTGAGAAACACAGGTAAACAGTGTGCAGTTTACACACAGTAGCAGGAATGGCCTTTACCTCTGCCAGCCAGAGAAAATCAGTCAGGTTGGTAATGGGTTAATGAGACAAAGGATTGCTCTGCTGGGCAAGGAAATCCAATCAAAAAGTGAAAAGGATGGAATTTCACCAAATGGCAGAAGTTTGTCTCCCGTGAAGTGGTGACTAAACAAACAGAAAAAGCATCAGACTGTAGGAAACTGAGTTTTATATTTCGTTGAACACTTTTTATACAAAGGCTGCTCGAGGCTCGACCAGTTGAGCTCCAGAGACTGAAACGTCCAGGAATCTGTCTACAGAGCTGGAGCTTACAACAGGCTGGAATATTTGATAAGTAAATTTTTGCATTCTAAATTTAGAATCAGAAACTTGCAGCTCCCAGAAATATGAATGTTATTGTCACCATAGAACTTCCTGGTGAGAAGAGGCTATTGTTTGGAAAGATAAATATGTGCTCACTCTAGTGTGGGATATTGCTGCAGTCACCACCCACTCAATTCATTTAGAAATCTCTCAGACAAAACTGCCCTAGTTTCCGTCTTTACTCGCTGAACATAGACTACAAAACACCCTCCAGTAGCTAAAACATCCAGATCTGATATCCACTACTCTCCTGGACTAACACTGGTGAAATCAGTTGAATGCGCAGAATATGCCTCACTGCACTGGGGTCTATCTGACTGAGCAGATATACCCCAGGAGAGCACAGGGACAGGTTTTGGGAGGCCACTGTAAATTACTGTGCATTGTAGAGGGAACAAATTAAATGAATTGCAGACTCAAACTGAAGTCCTTTCACAATACAAGCTCTGAAATAGCCCACTCCTTAAGTTGGTTCCTTAACAAACAGCTCTAGAAAAACAACTTGGACACATTCCAGGAATTTCATGCTAATTTGTTTAGCCAGTCTATATGTAGATTAAAGCCCTGCTGTATTCTCTTGTTACAACGCATCCATAATGTTTGTGACTCCTAAACTCCACCTAAACTGATTTCACATCTTGAATGTAGATTCCCACTCACTGACATTCTCGCTCATGTCTCATTAACACACTGCTACCTCACCTCCTTTCCCTCCTGTCAGCTCCCAGCCTGGGTCCCTTCAAACTAAACAAAAGCTCTTGTGATGAGGTGTGGACGGGGGACGGAGGGGAGTTATTTGATGGCTCCTCACCCTCTTGTAACTGCTGCTAAAGAACGTCAGCACAGACAAGTTGGGTGTAATTGAAGGCAAAGTCTTTTGGGTAAAATGTTTTGGTGGGCTTGGATTGAAACTTGAAGACCCCACAGAAACACATATTAACAAAGAACAAAGAACAACACAGCACGGGAAACAGGCCCTTCGGCCCAATGAGCCCGCGCCACCATCTGAACATTGTGTTTTTCCTCTTCCACCCTTGACCCATGTCTATGCTTATGGCGCCCCCATTGGAAACCAGATTGAGGGGAGAATAATTTAGGGACAATTTGTTACACCAGTCAGCCTAACAGCACATCTTTGGGGTGTGGGAGGAAACCAGAGCACCCGGAGAAAACCCACGCAACCACGGGGAGAATGCGCAAACTCCCACAGACACCGGCCCAAATCCATGTATCTGCACAGCAAACAGTGATAGTCACTGAGCTGTCGTGGTGCCCATCTGCTGGTCCAGTTTAAACATACACAAACAATGTGAAATACTAGGCTACTCTCGAAACATCCAAGAGCAGCCCACGCACGACCCACCGCGTGTATGCCCCTTGTTAGACAACAAAGTGGACCGATGCACCTGTGGAGTAAAAGAGAAAAACATCAACACATGTAACACATGTAACAGTTGCTTTCCAGGAACATCCTGAGGCTCTGACCCTTTTTAAAACAGTCTCCTATAACCCTCCATCCCTGTTTCCCTCATGTGTCTATCTAAGTAAACCTTAAACAAGTCCAGCGTGCCTGCCTCCACCACCTTACTTGGCAGTGTATTCCATACCCCCACGACCCTCTGTGTGAAAAACCTCCCTCTAGCATCCAAATTATACCTCAGCCCCCCTCACCCTTAGCTCGTGACCCCTCGTGATATTTGTCTCCAATCTAGGGAAAAGCCTGCCACTGTTGACTCTATCTATACCCTTCATTATTTTATACACCTCTATCAGATCCCCCCTTAATCTCCATCTTTCTAAGGAAAAGAGCCCCAGTTTACCCAATCTTTCCTCATACCCCAGTCCTTCCATACCAGGCAGCATCCTGGTAAACCTCCTCTGCACTCTCTCCAGAGTCTCCACGTCCTTCCGGTAGTAAGGTGACCAGAACTGGACGCAGTACTCCAAATGCGGTCTAACCAACGTTCTGTACAACTGTAGCATTAGACGCCAGCTCTTATACTCTATACCCCTTCCTATAAAGGCTAGCATTCCGTAAGCTTTCTTCGCAACCTTCTCCACCTGGGTTGCCACCTTCAGAGACTTGTGCACTTGCACTCCGAGGTCCCACTGTATTTCTATACTCTTAATTGTGTCTACCTTTTATCATGTAACTCCTCCCTGCATTATTCCTTCCAAAATGCATCACCTCGCATTTGCCAGGATTAAATTCCATCTGCCATCTATCTGCCCAATATACCAGCCTATCTATATCCTGCTGTGTCGCCTAACAATCCTCCTCGCTATCCGCCAATCCTGCCATCTTGGTGTCATCTGCAAACTTGCTGATCACACCACGTACGCCCTCTTCCAAGTCACTTATATATATTACGAAGAGAAGAGGTCCCAGTACTGAGCCCTGCGGCACACCAGTGGTGACAGACCTCCAGCTAGAAAAGGACCCTTCCACTACTACTCTCTGTCTCCTGTTGCCTAGCCAGTTTTCAATCCATCTAGATATCTGTCCCTGTATCCCATGTGCCTTAACCTTTTCTACCAGCCTACCGTGAGGGACTTTGTCAAACGCCTTACTGAAATCCATATAGACGACATCAACGGCTCGTCCATCGTCAACCGTTTTTGTCACCTCCTCGAAAAATTCTACCAGATTCTTAAGGCAAGACCTCCCCTGAACAAAGCCATGCTGCGTATCCCTAATCAGATCGCAACGCTCCAAATGCTTATACATCCTATCCCTAAGAATTTTTTCCAACAATTTTCTTACCACTGATGTCAAACTCACTGGCCTATAATTACCAGGGTTATCCCTAACGCCCTTTTTAAACAGCGGTACCACATTAGCTATCCTCCAGTCCTCTGGGACCTCACCTGTGTCCAAAGAAGAGACAAAGATTTGCGTCAGAGGCCCAGCAATTTCATCTTTCACCTCCCTAAGCAGCCTGGGATAAATACCATCAGGCCCCGGAGATTTATCAGTTTTTATGCTACCTAAAAACCCTAACACTTCCTCCCTCGTAATGGATATTTCCTTCAACTGATCTACAGCTCCGTCCAACACACCAAAAGCCCCTCTCCTTTGTGAATACCGACGCAAAGTATTCATTCAGGATCTCCCCCATTCCCTCAGACTCTAAGCACAGTTCCCCTCCTCTGTCCCTAAGAGGACTTATTTTCCCTCTAACCACCCTCTTGTTCCTAATGTAAGAGTAAAACGCCTTTGGATTTTCCTTAATCCTATCAGCCAAAGCAATTTCATGCCCCCTTTTCACCCTTCTAACTCCCCTTTTGAGCTCCCTCCTGCTCTCTCTATATTCCTCCAGTGCTCTCTCTGTTCCCAGTTGCTTAGACCTAACATATGCCTCTCTCTTCTTCCTGACCAAGTCCTCAATATCCCCTGTAATCCACGGCTCTCTAATCCTGCCTTTCCCATCCTTCCTCTTTACCGGCACGTCTTTCCTGCAACATTTTCAGTTTTCCCTTGAAAGCCTCCCACTTGCCAACCGTGGACTTACCCGCTAACAACCCCTCCCAATCAGTGTCCTTCAGCTCCTGCCTAATCCGGCTATAGCTCGCCTTCCCCCAGTTTAGCACCCTCCCCTTCGGACGGCACTCATCCTTTTCCATTAGTATCCTAAAGTAGACAGAGTTGTAGTCACTATTAGCCACATGTTCCCCTACCGCAACCTCAACCACCTGACCAGGCTCATTGCCCAGAACTAAATCCAGTATAGCCCCCTCCCTAGTCGGGCTATCGACATACTGCTCCAAGGACCCTTCCAATACACATCTTACGAATTCCTCCCCGTCCGAACCCCCGGCTCTGGGCACCTTCCAATCCACCCCAGGGAGATTAAAATCTCCCACTACAACAACCCTGTTCTTCCTACACTTATCCAAAATGTCTCTACATATACCCTCTTCCACTGCCCGTGGGCTGTCAGGCAGTACACCCCTAGCACAGTAATCACTCCCTTCCTATTCCGCAACTCCACCCACAGAGACTCAATTCCTAACCCCTCTATATTATCCTCCCTCTGCTCCGCTGTGATGTGCCCCCTAACTAACAGCGCCACTCCCCCTCCTCTTTTCGACCCTCCCCTGTCATGCCTAAAACACTTATACCCAGGAATATTTAGCTGCCAGTCCTGCCCTTCCTTTAACCACGTTTCCGTCACTGCCACCACATCTAAATTCCTTGCGAACATTAAGGCCTTAAGTTCATCTGTTTAATGTGATTGCAGATGATACACTCCAGTCTCCTTCCTTGTTTGTTGGATTTGGGGAGGGTTGTGTACTGGCAGATCTCTCACACTGACACAGAGACGATTGCCGTCTGTACCAGAGTTACAACAGCTGACAATATCACTGACTAAACCATCATCATGCGTATTAATAGAGTCATTGTACAACCCAAACATGGCGGATTTAGATGTTGACCATGTTAAGATGATGTACAAAACTCTGATTCCAGACGAATATTCTTGTCCAATAATCCACACATCATTGCAATGATGACTCAGGTAGAGGCGGCATGGTAGCACAGTGGTTAGCACTGCTGCTTCACAGCTCCAGGGTCCTGGGTTCGATTCCCGGCTCGGGGTCACTGTCTGTGTGGGGTTTGCACATTCTCCTCGTGTCTGTGTGGGTTTCCTCCGGGTGCTCCAGTTTCCTCCCACAGTCCAAAGATGTGTGGGTTAGGTTGATTGGCCGTGCTAAGAAATTGCTCCTTAGTGTCCAGGGATGTGTAGGTTAGAGGGATTAGTGGGTATAATATGTAGGGATATGGGGGTAGGGCCTGGGTGGGATTGTGTTCGGTGCAGACTCGATGGGCCGAAGGGCCTCTTTCTGCACGGTAGGGTTCTATGATTCTATGACTCTGCAAGCTTCACAAAGCTGGACAGTAACAGAGATATTCCCAGTGTCTCCGAGCGCTCCATAGACTGAATCCAGCAGCGAGTGAATCCCAGTTTCTTCAGTCAGACAGTGAGGAGATGGTGAACCTTCTCGATGGTGCTGTTGTCCACGGCAGGATACAATCTGCAGTGACCAGCGACACTCTCTCAACTCACACCACACAATTTGACACCCAGTTCTTCACATTGAGACTGACATTCTGGGATACAGAGTAAGAGCAGCTGGAGTAAAGCCCACACACAACATCAAACCCATTCACCCACTTCTGACCCCATCCCGTGTGAAAGACCCCATCGTTGCTCAGCACCAGCAACTCTCCTCCCAAACTCATCCTTTAGCTGACGGAGATGGTGGAGGCTCTTCAGAAGCTGCACAGTCATAAAGAGGGAATGTTCACCTCCATAACAAACTGTCTTTAATACAGGAAAGGCAGCTTCTCCACCAATCAGCACGCATCTTAACCCTCAGATAGAAACATCTGTCATGACAGATGTGTGTAGAGATGTGATTGGAGCTGTATTCACAGCACATTGAAGGAGGAGAAGGTTCTCTCTGTTGTTAGAATCTGATTGTTAATAGTCTACCGGAGAGTGGGGAACTGGATCCTGTCAACACTGGCAGCTGGATCTCTACGGTAGAGAAATCTGCACCAGTCACCAAGCACTGACTACATTGTTAGGATCAGCTCATTGGCCAGAGGGGAAGGTTCATTCGTCAAACCTTTGAGGTCAATTCTATTGAACCAAACTAGTGTAGACAACGTTAGCAATAGTAAAGCAATATACAACATCGAAGACAATGTGATCATGGTGATTTTAACATTACTGCAATTCCTGTTGCAAAGAGGAATTGAAGGGGAAATCAGTGACAGACAGCTCACTTCAGAGAGCTACTGTCAGCAGCTCAAAACTGAGTGGTCTTATCAAATAGAAAGACTGGTTCTGAATTACAGAATACACAATGAATTCACATTGTACTGTGTGGGGAATCAGACTCATTATCTTGAAAGCATAGCAGCTACGCAGAGTGCATTGTGCTTGAGAAGGAAATCTGGGTGTTAGGATGAAATAATGATCCCATGATGAAGTCCAGCAATACATCACCTGATAGAAGATCCTGTTAGAAATGGCAGAGCTTGAACACTCAGTGAGTAATCTGTTAAACCCTGTCCCACATTCCTACAACCGATCCCAAGGCCAACAAGATCATGGCAACAGCTGCAAGCGGAGATTTGTGGAGAAGTGACATATCGGGTGATGTATTGCTGGCTACTGGAGTATTGGTTGTCTAATAGGAGGCAGAGAGTTGGTATCAATGGGTGCTATTCTGATTGGCGGTTGTAACTAGTGGAGTGCCGCAGGGATCGGTGCTGGGGCCTCAACTGTTTACCATTTATATAGATGATCTGGAGAAGGGGGCTGAGTGTAGGGTGTCGAAATTTGCTGATGACATGAAGATGAGTGGAAAAGCAAATTGCGTGGAGGGTGTGGAAAGTGGATAGGCTGAGCGAGTGGGCGAGGACCTGGCAGATGGAGTATAATGTTAGCAAGTGTGAGGTTATCCACTTTGGTAGAAATAATAGTAGGAGGGATTACTATTTAAAGGGCGAAAAGCTGCAGCATGCTACGGTGCAGAGGGACCTGGGGGTCCTTGTGCAGGAGTCGCAAAAACCCAGTCTGCAGGTGCAGCAGGTGATCAAGAAGGTGAATGGAATGTTGGCCTTTATAGCAAGGGGGATAGAATATAAAAGCAGGGAGGTCTTGCTGCAACTGTACAGGGTACTGGTGAGGCCACAGCTGGAGTACTGTGTGCAGTTTTGGTCGCTGCACTTGCGGAAGGATATATTGGCCTTGGAGGGAGTGCAGAGGAGGTTCACTAGGCTGATACCAGAGATGAGGGGGTTGGACTATGAAGAGAGACTAAATAGACTGGGTCTGTACTCGTTGGAGTTTAGAAGGATGAGGGGGGATCTTATAGAGACGTATAAGATGATGAATGGGATGGATAGGATGGAGGTGGAGAGACTCTTCCCGCTCAGAAAGGACAGTAGGACTAGGGGGCACAGCCTCAAGATAAGGGGGGGCGGTTTAGAACGGAGTTGAGGAGGAACTTCTTCACTCAAAGGGTGGTGAATCTCTGGAATTCTCTGCCCGTTGAAGTGGTGGAGGCTGCCTCACTAAATATATTTAAGTCATGGGTTGATAGGTTTTTGGCAGACAAGGGAATTAAGGGTTATGGGGAGAAAGTTGGAAAGTGGAACTGATCCACTTCAGATCAGCCATGATCTTACTGAATGGCGGGGCAGGCTCGAAGGGCTAGATGGCCTACTCCTGCTCCTATTTCTTATGTTCTTATGTTAAGTACAAGCAGCTACACGGAATCAATGTTTGACCAACGTTGCAAATGGTCTGAGATCAAATTCCATCACCAGAACTTCACTCATTGATATTCTAGACATTGGCCAGAATTTTACCGGCCACCTCCTCCCCGGAATCGGGAGAGGCGAGGATTCTCCATTGGCCTTGGGCAGAATTTTACAAAGCTCGCCCCATTGGAAAATACCGGATATTGTTTGGCTTTGTTGGTGATTATCACGACACACAGCGGAGCGTGGTTTGACTGCAGTCCGTGTCTCCGTGACCTTCCCGGCACAGAATTCCTCACCATCCAACACTGCAATTAAATGTCAATGATTCCGTGCTGAAGCCCGAGTGTGCGGGAGGGGAAAATGTTCGAACCATTCATTCATATCCCACTTTGCCCGCATTAATCCACTCCACACTCCCCAAGCAGACAGGCACCGGGTAAACAGGTTGTCACTTCCATAAGCCACTGACTATTCTTAAGCCATCGCTGCTACCCAATGAGAGTGGCAGAGAGAAAACAGGAGGAATTGAAAAGTACAATGTACAGCAAAAATATACTCAACAAACACATTGAATCATGGTGTGAATTTGGAGATTGGGTTCACATTAAACGGCCTAAATTGTGACCACAAATGCTTATCACCGAAATCAGCATCAAAGCAGATCAAGTTGCAACAAAGAGTGATATTGGTCTCAAAACATTAACTCTCTCTCTCTCTCCACAGACACTACGAGACGTGTTGTGTTTTTCTAGCACTGTTCTTATTTCAGATCGAGTGGTTGCTGGGTAAATGGTTTCTCTGTTGGATTTCTCAGGAAGTGGAATGCAGGCTGCTCGAGCAGAGCGTGAGAGTTCCTGCACAGCAATTGTCAAGATACATTTCTGTTTCTGATGAGTAACTGTGACACTGATCATCGATCTCATCCAGCTGATTATACCGAACCACATCCTCAAACTCACAGAGCTGAGTGTCATCGTCAGAGAACTTCACATCTCAGAGACTATTTCTGTACAAAGACAAAATGAACAAGATCCACTCTGAGAAATGGACTTGATTTGCATATTTGCTTTTAGGACAGCTTAATTTAAAATTAGGTTCTTTGTTTTACAAAGAATATATGAATTGATGGCAGATATAGAAAGGGGTGAGGTGATGCAGTTAGGGAGGTCAAACAGTTCTAGGGAATATACAATAAATGGGAATACACTAAGAGGGTAGATGAAGTGAGTGAACTTGGTGTACAAGTGTACAGGTCCCTAAAGACTGCAGTTCAAGCAGACCAGGTTGTAAAGAAGGCCAATGGAACGCTGTCCTTCATTGGCAGCAGTATAGAATTAAAAAGTAAGTTTGTAATGTTGGAATTGTATAAAACACTGGTGAGGCCACAACTGGAGTATTGTGAGCAGTTCTGGTCAGCACATTACAGGAACATAGAACATAGAACATAGAACATTACAGCGCGGAACAGGCCCTTCGGCCCACAATGTTGCGCCGACCAGTCTTATTTTTAAAAAAAACATTGACCCACTAATCTAAACCAATCCCTTTTCGTGTTTGTTAGATCCCCTCTTAGCCGCCTTCTTTCCAGTGAAAACAACCCCAAATCCCTCAGTCTCTCCTCATAGGACCTCCCCTGCATACCAGGCAACATCCTGGTAAACCTCCTCTGCACCCTCTCCAAAGCCTCCACATCCTTCCTGTAATGTGGGGACCAGAACTGCACACAGTACTCCAAGTGCGGCCGCACCAGAGTTGTGTACAGTTGCATCATGACGCTGCGACTCCTAAATTCAATCCCCCTACCAATAAACGCCAAGACACCGTACGCCTTCTTAACAACCTTATCTACTTGATTCCCAACTTTCAGGGATCTATGTACACATACACCTAGATCCCTCTGCTCCTCCACACTATTCAAAGTCCTCCCGTTAGCCCTATACTCAACACATCTGTTATTCCTACCGAAATGGATTACCTCACACTTCTCCGCATTAAACTCCATCCGCCACCTCTCGGCCCAGCTCTGCAACCTGTCCAAGTCACCCTGCAAACTTCGACACCCTTCCTCACAATCTACCACACCTCCGACTTTGGTGTCATCAGCAAACTTACTAATCCACCCAACTATACCCTCATCCAGATCATTAATAAAGATTACAAACAGCAGTGGCCCCAAAACAGATCCCTGAGGCACACCACTCGTAACCGAACTCCATGATGAATATTTACCATCAACCACCACCCTCTGTCTCCTATCTGCTGACCAATTCCTGATCCAAGTACCTAAATTACCACCAATCCCATACATCTGCATTTTCTGCAGAAGCATACCATGGTGAACCTTATCAAACGCCTTACTAAAATCCATATATACCACGTCTACTGCCTTACCCCTATCCACCTCTTTGGTCACCTTCTCAAAGAACTCAATAAGGTTAGTAAGGCACGACCTACCCGCTACAAAACCATGCTGACTATCTCTAATCAATTCATTACTCTCCAAATAACTATAAATCCTATCCCTAATAATTCTTTCTAAAACCTTGCCCACTACAGAAGTAAGACTCACTGGTCTATAATTCCCAGGGAAGTCTCTGTTCCCCTTCTTAAACAATGGGACAACATTCGCTGTCCTCCAATCTTCCGGTACTATACCAGAGACCAACGACGACCTGAAGATCAGAGCCAGTGGCTCTGCAATCACCTCTCTTGCCTCCCATAGAATCCTAGGGTAATTATTCTGGAGAGAGGGCAGAGGAGATTTACAAGGATGTTGCCAGGGCTGGAAAGGTGTAGCTAAGAGGACTGATTGGATAGAACATAGAAAAACTACAGCAGGAACAGGCCCTTTGGCCCACAAGTTGTGCCGATGATATCCCTACCTACTAGGCTTACCTATAACCCTCAATCCTACTCAGTCCCAGGTACTCATCCAGAAGTCTCTTAAAAGACCCATAGATAGGGGTTATTCTCCTTGGAGCAAAAAAGGCTGAGGAGTGACTTGAAAGAGGTATTCAAAAGAGATGGACAGGATAAATTCTCTTGATGGAGAATTTTAGAATCAGCAGACATAGATTCAGGATAACTGGTGTACATGTGACATGAGGAAGAACCTTTTTACACAGAGGGTGAGAGGTGTCTGGAATTTGCTGCCTGAGTTGGTGCAGACGCAGAGATCCTAAACCCCTTTAAGAAATATCTGGATCTGCACCTTAAACTGGAGGGCTATAGGCCAGGTGCTGGAAGAGGAATTAGAACAAGTATCTGAGTGTCCTTGGGCTAGTTTGGACAAAATGGGCCAAATTAATAGAACATAGAACATTACAGCGCAGAACAGGCCCTTCGGCCCACGATGTTGCGCCGACCAGTTAAAAAGCAATGACCCTCTAACCTAAACCAATCCCTTTTCGTCCATAAACCTATCCACGGATCTCTTAAACGCCCCCAAACTAGCCGCATTTACAACTGCAGCAGGCGGGGCATTCCAATCCCTCACCACCCTCTGGGTAAAGAACCTACCCCTGACATCCTTTTTGCGCTGTAATTTTTCTATGGTCATGTGGTTCTAAGCGGGGAAAGGTGCGTTCCACAAATGAATAGTTGTGTGTTTGATGATATGAGTCAGACACTGATTCATTCTCACTGATTGGCTACATCTGGCTATTGACTCAGCAAAATAAACAGACACCAGCAAAGCTATGAAAAGATCGACCTGTGATTGCAGAGATGTTTCAAAACTCCCATAAATAAACCTGTTGCCACTTGGAAGCTGCTGTCACCTCTGCATAGCTCTGAGACAGTTAAATAGACAACACTTACATAGAACATAGAACATAGAACATTACAGCGCAGAACAGGCCCTTCGGCCCACGATGTTGCGCCGACCAGTTAAAAAAAGACAATGACCCACTAGCCTATACCAATCCCTTTTCGTCCATAAACCTATCCACGGATCTCTTAAACAAATAAAACTCAACATCATTCATCTGGACCATGAACTAAACAATTGTGATGGGGGAGAGAGAAAGATCTATCAATTACAAGGGAAGAAGTGTTAGGACTTTTAGAGGGCATTAAAACCAATAAATCTCCGGGGCCCGATGGCATTTATCCTAGGCTGCTTAGAGAGGC